>NC_139051.1:16987887-18187887 GCF_965140915.1 Aythya marila
ATTCATCCCAGACTTTGCAGAGTTCAGCTCAAACAACACAGCTTTTTTCAAAGTAACCAACATTTACTCCAGTGCATTTTTGCATTGTAGTCACTCTGGGGATCCTAGAGTTTGTGACGGTTTCCACCAAACCCCTTTACCACAACAGTACATCAGCCAGGTGCACCCCACTCCGTAAGGAAGGCAGAGAAGGTGCTACTTGGCTGGGGAAAGAAATATAGGAGAAGAAGTGAACCTCAGCAAAAGATTTCCTGTCTCATTTTGAAAATGAGCAGCTGAAATACAGGCCGTATATATTCCTGTTCCCTCCTCATCCCCTGCTCTTTTTTCTCTTCACAGGTTGCTCACCTCCAGTTGCTAAGCAACATGCTGTCTCACTGCTCTAAATCCTAGTCCACAGCAAAAAAAGAAAAAAAAAAAAAAAAAGGAAAAAATAATACTGCAGGGGCAAAATTATGCTGACAAGTAGGGAGCATAAACTTTTCCTCTCCTCTCTCCTTTTTCTCCCGTGCTCAATGTCTTTCACACTGCATTAAATCTCATCTCACCGTTGTGCACTAAGGCAAGCAGCACAACCTTTGGCCACCCAGAGCACATACTTAAATAAAATCAGGAGGATGGGGGGGGAGCAGAAGGAAGGAGGTCAGGTCATGAACCCTATTTAATGCTGAAAAGTATTGAGATTTCCTCTGCATAAATAATGACTTCCAAAGGATAATTGCTGGTATGAATGATGAAATTCTGCATGTGCCACAGTAATCTAGGACAGGTTACAGACACAGAATATTATGTATTCTGCACCAATGTAAAGTCCCTCTTCTGTACTTTTCTTCTTATTATTAAAGGCTTTACAGTTTGAGCATAAAGCTTTACTCCTCCACACTGTCATTTACTTCTAATGGAAGGTCTTAATGCTGCCTGAACTCCTTTTTCTCTCCTGTTATCCACCCAAACAGGCTATGAACATTTTAAGGAAATAATAAAAATAAAATTCATTTAAGCTATTCAGCTCATTTGAAAAGTTAACATTTTTACATGCTACTCCATTCCTATGCAATCCAATTTTTTGAGCGGAATCTCACAGAACTGAATTTTGAAAAAAAATAAGCTTACTTTACATGTGGAGATATATTTGTATAGAGTAAAAAAAAAAACATATACCTGTATAAGATCAACTGCATGCTCTGCTTTCCTTTATTAATACTCATTCCCAGCCTTTTTGGTCTGTAGCTTATTTTCAGTGCTCAGCATTTCCCTGCGAACTACCATGGTGTCAAGCTTTCATTAATATACCATTAAGTGTGAGATAGTACTGTACTTCAGTACCTGCCTTGGTTTACAGGAGTGCTGCATCCAGACCACTTTTCATGGCCTCTCAGCCCAACAGTGATAAAAGGATCCATGTTTGGAAATAGATTGGCACGAGTCTGTTCCTGAGCTTCAGCTGGCCATCAGTAAAATAGACAGGGTACTTTGCTTCACTACTTTCCCTATTTAAACTACACAGTATTCAGCGCAGAGAATGACTTTTGCTATTGCAACAGCTACATTTTCAGCAAATTATACATATTTGCCATCTGAACTATCTATAAAACAATCAAACTTAGTGTAAGTTTCTGCCAAATCAAATACAAGATTCAAGAGTCAAAGCATTTCACCTCTGACTGAAGCCACCTGAACATACTTCTGAAATGAAGCAAAGACAAATTTAGCTAATTGAAATTGTAATTTTCTAATTGAACTGAAAGATTTTCTAATCTTCTGAGGATTCAGGGCTGAGTCATTCATGTTCGAATGAGATATTGATTGAAAGACTAGAAGAGGACACAGCACAGCAGTGACAGTCAATACACCAATACCCCATGGTATCATGGTCTGGCTGTGTGTGATGGTCCAACGACTGGACACAATTACTATTTCAGAATTCAAAACAACAGATGTGTCCTACACTGGGGTGACCATGTTATATTTTCCATCACCTTTGCCTATTCCTACAACTCACTGGAAAATCTCTCCATTCCTGGAAGCAATGCAAGACAAGAAAAAAAAAAATAAAAAGAAGAAGAAGAAGGGATAGGATCTCTGTCCAGTGGACATCAACACACACCTTCTCCATAAAATGGAAAAAAAACAGCAGACATGTGAGTGCCTGCACCTATTTACTTTGCCTCACAGGTTCTTCTTTGGTGTCAAGTTCCTCAAAAATCAGGCCCAAGTCCAAGCATCTAACCCCACTCTGGACGTGCACTAGCTGCCATGCAAATCTTAAACAGACTTACAGTTCCAAGTTTTATTAGCTTGCATGTCTATTAGCTTGCTCCAGGTGACTTCAGTAAGTTTATTCACAATCACTCCCCCACGACAGGACAGCTCTATATCCTGTCACATGGTGGCATCCTCATATCAAAACAGAGTAATTAACACCTTGTATCGATTCACAGGATTAAAAAAATGCACAAGGGTGACTGAATCATAACAGATACTTGATTTCCTATACAATACAAACAATGAGGAAAGCAGGAATAGAGAAAGATTTAGGATGCTTTGCCCACAGACATAGAAATAATATATGTTATTTCCAGTTCTGGATGGCAGTCTCAGCTTGCAGGCCAGAGAAACGTTTGGCTGTATAGCAGTCATTGTTCTTCAACACAGCACTATTCTGCTTCACCTGCACAGTCAATGACAGCATAACACAAATCGTGCCTGAGAGGACAGAAATAAGCATTCAGTTCTGACAGCGTAGTGGTTGAAATTGATGTGTTTGCAGGGAAAAAAAAAAAAAAAAGAAGAAGAAAAAAAAAGCACTTTCACAGCCAGTCTTTCAAAATAACAGTGCAATCCATTGTGTACTCCTGATAGGATGCTCTTTAAAAGTGCTGAAAGAACTCAGGGTAGAAACAAGACCTTTAGAGCTAGTTTAAGGTGATTAGAGGATTAATAGGTTTAGTCTGAAAGAACTGAAGTTCAAGAAGAAGATTTTGAGAGTGTGAAAGTGTATCTTACAGTTATCCCCCGTATGAGCACAATAAATATAGAGAGATATCTTTCTGAACTACTCTATATAAATTCAAGAAACTGTTTCCCATACAGACATCTCGGTAGCAATGAAAACAACTTAGAAGGGAAAACTGCCTACTGCTGGCCTCTGCAAGATTTTCTATAAAGGTACATCTTCTGTAGAAACCACATCAGAAATAAATTATCCAAGTGGAGACAGGCAGGTCTACTGACATCTTAAGACAGTAATTTCATGGACCAAAGATGTCAACCCAGAAGGTGTCTGTCTTCTATCTCACTTTCCACACCATAACAACATTGAAGGAAGGCACCTGTACTTTCGCAGGAAATCACATTCTCTCTACTTATTTCTATGGTAAAGACCTTTCTAACCATATCTTGATTAGCAAAGCATCTAATGTGTTCAAACTCACAGAATCACGGAATATTAGGGATTGGGAAATCTGCAATATTTGATCTGAGCCACCTGTCCTAACAATCAAAAGTACCTGGGTACAAGCCTGTAAGCCAAATAGAAGAGAAGCACCACGCCTGCATTTTCACTTCTGCAAACAGCAGCAGAGGACACAGCAGAAAGTCTTCGGCATGGAGCAGGAAAAACCCACATGCAGGGACACGAGGAGGTGTGCAGCAGCAGCTGTCCCTCTCAGGAACAAATGTTTCTGTTGATAATGGCACTTGCAAGCCATACCAGAAGACTGTGGAGGAAAAAATGTAAAAAGTATCTTAAAAAAAAAAAAAAAAGCTTTCTTGCCAGTGACTGTGTAGAGACACAGCCAGGGCACCTGTGATGCAGAGCTGGGCCATGCTCGTTCCCTAAGTGCATTGATAGGTAAGACTAGGACTGCCAGGATCTGTAAGTTTAAGCCTTTAATAAGCTAAGTTAATTATATTCTCATTTTACTGCAGCTGCAGTAGTGATATATTTGAATTCTCTTTACATTGCTGAGAAACTAAAGGCTAACGGTCCTTAAATGCATGTCTATAACCTTATTTACTTCACATAATCAGGAAAATCATCTGTCAGTCTCTGCATTCTGTAGATTTATCCCATTGACTTGAACAAAACTGTGAGAACATTAACTTTGGGGAGGCTCCGCATAATCTTTATCTTATTCCATTATAATGATGCGCCCGTTAATGGATCTACTGCATTACACAGGAACAGAATACCCATCTGTGTGTGTGTGCACAAAACACGTGGTCTCCTATGGCCTGACAAGCTGTTTTGTAATGAATGCAGACAAAGCAAAAATTTCACCATAAATTTCACTAGCAAATGAATGCTCAGGTATCTGAGGAATAAAAGGGCGGGTGAAAACGCTCTAAAAATAATTAAGGCTTGTAAGGCTGGCCAAGGCAATTAGCAGCCAAAATGCTCACAGGCTGCTGAGATAGGAGCCTGCAGTTTCTAAGACCCTGTTGTAATTTGGGCTGGCTGTGTGTCTGAGACAGCAGGCTCTGCTGCTGGACGAGCAGGACAATGAAGAATCATCATGGTTCCACCATACTGTGAGATTCCATCACAGGCAGCATTAGCACCCACCCTTCTTTCCTTTCTCATACTCTCATTTTACTGTAAGGAAAGGAAAAAAGTATGGAGAGCTGCTAAGCAGCTTCTCAGCACGTGCACATCTCCCTTGGCCTGTAACCCGGCATCCTGACTCAGGCACAAAGACAATAAATAAACAACAACAACAACAACTTTGGAACTAATTTGGTAAAAAACAACACCAGCTCCAAGCACTAATCTGCTCCCCTCTGAAGAAGGCATTCTAAGGTGGAGATTTTCACGTCCCAACAAGACATGTCACAGCCCAGCCAAGGCTCGGCAACAGTGGTGTTGTACTGAACAGGCAAGGGCTGCCCTTTCATCCACTGATGACACTTTGGGTAATAACATCTGTTAATAGATGATGGCATTTTCTATCAAGGGTGTCACAGAAAGGTCAGCTCCTTCACTGCAACTTGTACATACGAGGGCAGGCTGAACCCTTAAGCAACACTAAAATCCTGCTACTTCTAGACAGCTCACACCGAGTGCAGCCCCACTCTGCCAGGTGCTGGCTGGGGGCAGGTTGAGGTGCTCAGCCTTGCAGGTCTGAAACCTGCAGCTAAATGGAGGCAGCAGGAGCACCCAGCCACAAGGCAGTCACAAAGCAGATGATTTTTACAGCCTTTTCTTCTTCCTTTAATCGCTTTTTTAGAAAATAAACATTTGTATCTCTTATTTCCAGAGTAGGTCCAGATGATCTATGTATGTATCAAGGTCACGGAAACTGCTCCTTAAGACTGCTTGTTGTAGCAGTCTCTTCTTACATAAAGTATTGTCGATTTCTGTTTGTTTGACTGATCTGAAAATCATCCAGATGACTAATTCCTAGCCTTAAGTTTGTGGTCTGCGTGTTTATTTTGTCGCCTCTTTTCCTATGAGTTGTTCAGCTTGTCATTTAAAATACCACTGTGTTAGTCTTGTTCTCTCGGTGGAATGCTGCTTTCCAAACAGCAACTGCAAATATTCAGAAGTACCTTTTTAGGACTATTATTCATACTAAGTTTAAACAAACATAACCAATCATGAGTACCAAGCACGTCTCAATACACAGATCAGAGAACTGTAGAAGAGAAATTGAACTCAACCTTGCCATACATGCACGTATTTTTATAAGTTTTTATATTTTAATTGATTGATTTGTTTCTATATTGATTAATTTGTCAAAAAATACCACAAATACTTCTTCTGATGCCTTCCATATTCTTTTTTGAGCTCTACAGTAGTTTTTTTCTCAGCTCATCCTCATTCATCAACTAGTGATTTCAGTTTCTTGCTCTGAATCTCTCTGATGAGGTTCTGTTGAGAAATTATGATTTTGTACCTACAATGCATGAAATAATAAAGTCTGTAAGGTTTTATGTATACATATGTATATGCATACTTAGAGAGCAACAAGAAAGCCAAGAGCTTGCTAAAGCAAAATAAAATGCTCGAGTGTAGGTATGCACTGATTTGCATTTCCCTTCATGCATTTCTGCTGGTAAATTTATTGGTACTGCAGGTCTGCTGACACTCACCATAATTTATGGCAAAACTGTTCAGCTATCACAGCTAGCCATAGCTATTTCCTCAGGGCATTAATAAAGCCTTTGCTTTCCTCTTTTGACCTAGTCCTCAGAGCAGATACCTAAACACGTCAGGTAGGAAGCAGAAATGAATGTAATAGTGTTAGCTTTCCTTCTTCAGGGTCAGTGATGGACTGGGACTGGCTTACACCATCTCCGACTTTTCAGAGTTAAGTACAGGGTCAAGACACCACTGTTAACAGTGGTCTTGAGAGCAACACCCAGGAAAATTATCCCCTCCACCCCGCATGAGAAACAGGGCAGTCCTCACTCAGCTCTGCCAAAAGCAAATGATTTCCTTTTTTCTCGCTGCTGAACCCTTCCAGAAATCAACGAGGATAACTACATATTAGGGAACTAAAACAAGGGGATAACAAGCAAACATTAAGCAAACTATTTAGGACTGTTGTATACATTGTCAAGTTCATCAAGGAGCTAAAATGTTTAGAGTTGAAGAAGCAAACCATATAAAAGGATTGCTTCTTTATACACAGTGGCATTACAAAGTACAAGCAGTGTGCTGAGCGTAGGCGTTCTCTAGGAAACTGAAAATCATAGGCAGAAATTTTTTTGACCATGTCCCAGTTTGAACCTTTCAGGACAGCAAGAGAAGGGCTCTGCAGTTCTACACCAGCTCAACTAGACATGAAGAAAGTGGCATGTGCCACTCTGAAGGGAGACTGAGAAGGAGGGCTGGGAATTCAGCAAATACTGAGCAGCAGCATGGCAGCTTCAGGACGGGGACGCTTGACAGCACTTCATTTCTTTTGACCTTTTTGTTCTGCCCTCCTCTGTCAACAACACTTATCCAGGCACACAAAAAGGGAAAAAAACGCAAGCAAACTGCCTTTTCCATTCCAAAAAGACATCATGTTGGTACGATGGCAGCTGCAGTAACAGGTGAAAATGAGCTCTATTTGCTGCATTAAAGCTCTAATTCAATTTGGCAGAAAATCACTTGCAAATCAAGCAAATGTGACACAAGCATTTTCCCCTGTGTTTGGCCATGTCCAGAAAATTCAGCCACAGCTGGTTTGTTTGCCACACACTACTCTAATACAGTATCAGTGAAAAAATAAAAACACATTTTCCATTGCTACGCAACACTAGCTTCCCCTTAGGACTTACTCGTATTTTTCTTCTATTCAGGCTCAGCCTTTACCCAGTAATACAAATAATCCCGATCAGTATCTTCACTACGAAATCCGTAGTTGCTGCGTGATCTTCCCATACAACACAACCTCTATGCTCTTTACAGTCTCAATTATTCCATTTCAAGCAGTGCTCAGCTGCAAAGACTTGATTGTTGCATGCCCTATGTGTGTCGTACACTGCGAAAGGCTGCCACTAGCACTGTCCTCTGCTTATGTTTAAGAAATGATTTGTGAAGTGAGGGCTTACAAAGGATTTTAACAACTTCTCAGGTTTTAGGAAAATCTCTGACACCTGAGAAAGTTGGACGCTGATATATACCTTACATTCAAACCTGCTGATGTCCCCAAAATGACATGCCAGATGCAAGCTGTAGTGAGATGATTTTAAAAGCTAGGAGAAATTTGTTCATATGTTGGTTTTACATCCATTTACATTTAAAATATACTTATTTTAAATATCAAGCCTCATCAGGATTCTTCTGGTTTGTGTGTCACCTTGTGTTTGAACTCCCTTCTGTACCACTCTTGCTTAGCTCAGTGCTGGAAGCTGACCTTTTACTGCAATGAGAAACAAGGCCTTGGGCAAGGGAAGTACAAAATAAATGGACCAAAGTAAACTCTGATGGATTGCTTGAGTTATAACATCAAACTGCTAATGCAAACTTTATTCTTCATAAATCATTTCACTTCCCGAAACTTCTATGCAAAATAGTCTTTACATGTTCACAGCATTATATTTATTGATACTTTAACATTAACATTCCAGCATGACTCTTCTAAAGGATATTTTAATCCTTTCAGAGAAACTGTGAGTGTTAAATTCTTTTTTTTTTCAAATGTTCTCCTTCCATGACCCTAAAAAACAACCCAGAGCTACATGTCGCTGCTCTGTGTGCATTGGGGATGAGCCATGAAGCAGCCACTTCAAAGTGGGTACTGTCGAATGCTGCTAGGTGGGCAGTTCCTCTCAAAAAGAGATCAAGTGATTTTACCAGTGGATTTGTTTCTGAACCTTGAATAAAAGTCACAGTGGTCATAAATTTCTACCAATGCTAGCTCCCAAAAATTACAGAAGTAGTATGCCAGGCAGCATTGACCTGATGGTTTAGGCTTTACTTTATTCCTCTGAGATGTCGCTTCACAAATCTAGTGGGACAAGTTCAACCTGGCAGGAATGCATGATAGTACTCAAACAGGACAACTGACTCTTTCATACACTGATCCTAAGGCTGTGGAGAGCAGGGGTAAGTCCTCCTGATGCAAGTTTTGTCAGCCAACTCCCTCTCCAATTCAGCAGTCCATGAGTATGTACTGAAAGCAGAAACACAGTCTGATTTGAAGAAGCACTAAGTTAGCCACTGTCTTCTATACTTTGCTAAACCGGGCAGAGGGGGAGAAGGAAACATGCCACTGGTATGCAAAGCATACAAAGTAGTTCCCTGCTGGCAATTCAGCAAGCTCTAAGATTTCAAGGGGAGATTTTCAGGTCAGATGCTGAAAAAAACTATTTTAAATGGGCTAAAAACGAAGCATCAAAAGAGTTCCATGAACAGGAATCTCCAGAAAGTACAGCTTTCCAAATGACTCTTCCCTCAGCTCCCTTTGCAGATTTTCTCAGAAATGAACTTTGAGTCTCCTTACAGCACCACAACAGTTCCCTTCACAGCCAGCAGGATCTCTCTCAGCTGGAAACCTTCAAGTTCAAGCAGCGGCTCTGTAATAAATCCAGTGTGGCAAGACTGGATTTTCTTGATCTCAAGAGAGACACTTTAATAATGGAACACATTTCATGCATATAACAATTTCATCATGAATACAACTCATTGCTCAGTGTTATCCATGCTGATCAGGCTCCTGGCTCAAAGACTTGTTTTCTGAGTGCAAAATGGTATTTTCCTCTAATGTCTTAGGGATATTTGCCCTCACAGGCCAAACTCTTATTCTGAACAGCTTTGTTTGATTTGTCTTGCTCCTGTGATATCAAAATGTTTGGGAGCTGGTATAAGCAGCTACTTGCAGTAGGATTTTTCCTGGTAGCACAACTGGGAAAACAGGCGCTGTCCTTTCAAGAGTTACTCCTGATTTACAGAGTGCCAACCCACCACACAGCCACTCCTCCCTCGTCCTTCCGGAGGGGCTATTGCAGCCATCTCTGGTGCCACCCCCCTGTGCATTGGCATAACACCAGCTTTCTGTCAGGCCTCTGTCTTTTTACACCAGGCTCCTTCAGCCCGCTGGCTGTGCTAGCCGTCAGTTATGCTCAGGAGCACTGGACACTTTACAAACTGCAGAAGATAACTGCAGCATCCTAGATGTTCTTCCAGCAAATTTACTCTGAACAATGAAGACACTAATGGTTTCATTAACCTAATCTTCCCCTAATGCCTGAATTATATTTTTGGCAGACCATGCTTTACTTACTCAATTGACCCCTCTTTCTAGCACAGGCAGACAGCATCTTGTTTGCCACCATGTTATCAGCACTTGGTATGAATACTGGCAAGAGGGGAAGCCACTGTCAAACCACAGGGAAGAGAACTTCTAATTAAGCTGTGAAAACACCAGGCCATAATCGGACAAAAATTGCGCTCATTTTTTTCTGGGTTACTAGGCAAACAAATATGCCAAACTGTATTTGGACTAGCTTCTCTCCCTCTCATATTCTCCCTCTCCTTCTCTTTCTCTCCACACAAAGAAGCACATGCATAAAACTGAGGAATGAGGAATGCTTTCCTGTAGACACAGGTTGCAACATCCACTCTGAAGTTTTAGGGGATTGAACTGACACAGCAAAAAAGACAAAAAATTGCTCAGCAATCAACTGTGAGAAATAACCACTTAGCTGGCTGCTAGCTTACAAATACAAATCCATAGAGTGCAAAGCAAGTAATTTAGAGCAACCTTGAATTATTAGCTGGTGCCACAGCTTAGGTAAAAATAATAGTAATAAATAAATTGAAACAAACAAACAAACACACAAAATCGTTCTCAGATGCACATCCCATAAGTTTTTCTAGATGCTGGAAAACCAAAGTACAAAGTTCACCTGTAACTACATAAAGATTTGGACTGTTTTATACACAGTGCTTACTCAAAATCTGATTGATAATATGTGACACTATGGGCTGCAGAGAGCCCGTAATGATGATATGATAAAGTTGTTAAAACCATGATGATTTAAGGATTTAAGCAAAGCAAGGATTTTAGAGAGAGGAAATGCAGACACATTGATATTTTCATTAATTATTATTATTATTATTATTATTATTATTATTATTATTATTATAGTCCAATAAGGTTGGGATAAAGAAAAAGACCTGTTAGACCTCTTAGAGCAGATCCAGAGGAGGGCTAGGAAGACAATCAGAGGGCCGGAGCACCTCTGCTACGAAGAAAGGCTGAAAGAGCTGGGGCTGGTCAGCTTGGAGAAGAGAAGGCTCTGGGGAGACCTCATTGCAGCCTTTCAGTACTTAAATGGGGCTTATAAAAAGATGGAGAGCAACTTTTTACGCAGGCAGTGAAAAGAAGGTTTTAAACTAAAAGAGAGTGGATTTAGAGTAGATATAAGGAAGTAATTATTTATCTGCGGGGGGATGAGGCACTGGAATAGGTTGCCCAGAGAAGCTGTGGATGCCCCAATCCAAACCCTTCCAGCCCAAACCATTCTATGATTCTATGTAAAAGGCTCATTTTGTACACTGTAAGCCTTCTTTAAGACTAGAATTGAAGAAGCAGTCTTCAAAGCTAAATGCAAATTGAGAATGTTTCTTGAACCTTCCAACAGCCAAAACAATTAACTCTCTTCATATTAAAGTTATTACTGTTATTATAAAACAACTTGTTTTCCTGCAAGAAGGAAGGTAAGATGCTAATAAATTAGGGTTAGTTTTATTTGCTGGTCTCTGCTAGGTCTCCGAACAAAAGACAATCAACTTCCCATGAATCAACAAAGAGTCTTTCCTCTACCATGTTTCTAAACCCAGTGGGGGAAAAAAAAATAAATATCTCATTTAAATGAATTCTCTGAGAACTAGTGCAGAAAGCCTAAAGGGCTGAAGTGTTCTACAACATGTCTCTCTTTTTGCTGTTCAGTCCTAGGCATGCTGTACAAGTTCAACAACTTTTTCTTTTCCTTGTGCTATTCAGTGGAGGGATTCTTTCAATCTACTACTTTCACGTGCTCTTCCAATTTCCACATCATGTCTCTGACTCTATTTATCTTTTTGCTGTATAGCTTTGGACTCTGACAAGTCTTGGCAAATATAATATATTAATTCCTGTAATACTGGAAATTTTCCTGAAGCATTTACTTCCAAATGTCTTCAGATGTCTGCCTGTATCTTTGGTAAATTCTTAGCTTTTTAAGGTAGAAATACATGTGAGCCACTGTCAGGAAACAGCAAAGTGGAGCTTGCCTTTCAATTGTAGATTTTCAATAACCAGGGCCTATTTGGTCACTGCAATGTCTTGCCAATTGTATACTTTACTTTTGAGTTTCTGCTTCTGCCAAGATACGTCAATTGGCTATCCCCAAGTGTTGCTTTACCTTGTAAAGTACTGCTACCATGGAGAATTGAGAGCTCTGAAGAGTTTTTTCCCCCTGCAAGTTATTATACCTTTTGTCATTTTTCAAGTGCTAATAGTGTTGCTCACTGCACATGTGTTTTGTAAGCTGTGACAGAAAGAGCTAGCTTGTCCTAAAAACCTGCCTCCTAGCAATCCTCAGCTGCAGCATGCAAAGCATGGATTGGATATACCCATGCTCTTCATCTGATGAAGTCAGCATCAATTACAAGACAGGAGAGGTGAGAGAGTGCAGTTGGTGTTTCACACCAGTGTCTATGTTAACATAAATACAGACTGAATGTGTGCTTTATCTGTGAAAGCTGACCCTTGTCAGCATTCCTAAAGATATCAAAAATATCCCAGAATTAATTACAGCAGCTTTTGTTAAAACTTCTTAATGTCTACAAAGTTCATAACAAGACCCCTTTGCCATTCAAAAATGTTTTGAATATACTTCTCAAACGGAAAAAAAAAAAAACAAACAAAAAAAAACAGTAAAAGGTCTACAGACATTCCGGACTAAACTCTAGTCTGTTTTTTCCCTTAGCTTCACCTTATTGACCGTTTTCTCCCCCCTACCTTCTCTCTCCCCCAACCAAAGGCTTCTATATCATCTGCTACCACATTTTGCCATTTTTCATGGCATACAGAATTTCTTTTTTGACAAAAAAAAAAAAAAAAGGCAGGAGACCACAAAATCCAGTCATAACTATCCAGTTGAACACAAAAGCAAGAAATTTATTATACTACTTTCAATTACCCAAAGAATTAAACAGCAGTTAACAACTTGTCAGACTAAATGATCGTCATATGATGATCACTTTATGGCACATACCTCACTGCATTTAATTCCCCTTCCCCAAACCATATTCATTTATCATTTGTTTTCACCTGGGAATGCATCAACTTACTTTCCTATACGAATACTTATTCCAGAAGTAGGTTTGCTTATAGCCCATTTTTTATATACTATTTCCAAATTAAGAGAAATTTAACTCAGGAATGACTTTTTTTTTTTTTTTTTTTTTTTTTTTTTCTCATCATAAGCTTTCGCTCCAGAAGTTATGCAGGTCTTTGCTGGTCATCATCTCTGACCAAAAAGTTCATGAAAACAGGCTAAGAAAGTAGAAGAGCAATCTGGTTTCTTGATTAAAAAAGCAGAGTTCACGAAACCTGATGTCTGTTCTTATTTCTGCCACAGACTTCCTCCTATGAGACCTACAGCTGATAGCTCTCTCTGCTCCATCAGCTTCTACACATCCATGTCTGTACAAACCCTTATCACAGTTACAATAGCAAAAGTACACTTATATATACCTACAGCAATAAGAAACCTAATCTACTCTCACCTTAAAGCAAAAGCATGCTATCATCTATATATATTTTAAGAAGAGATATTATTGAAGCATTTCAATAAAAATAATTTCAATAAAACCAAAAATTGTTTTGTTTTGATATGGAACGTATGTGTCACTACAGCATCTGTTTTGACAAATACATAGATATTACATTAATAAATTTATCAATTGACACATTATTATTTTTCCCTAGCTCAATGAGCTATGGAGAGATGCAGTAGTACTGATTCAGTGCCCACTCTTGGGTACCAGGGAAGGAAACCCCTTTGAGCATACTAGTAGTGCACATAAATGTATACTGCTTGGCACCAAATAGGAACAAAAAGGAAATTCACATCTAAAAGGAACCCTTGTCATGCACTCTATCACTACTGAAAATGCATGCTGAGTGCCCCTTGCAAAATGAGAAAGTTCACCTACCTTATTGGTGAACCATCTACTGCCTGGCAGGTCTACAGCGTTACTGGAAAAGGAAGCAGCCAAAGCAGTAGGATTTCGGGATGGATACCTCTCACAAACTGCACTTTGCAGTATTTACATTTGAGAATTCAACTGACATTGTTCCTGTGGTGCGTAACAAGAGGCGGCTCAAGGCTCGTATGGCTTAGCTAAAGAAGCTGGATGAGATTTGGTCAGTGATGACTTCATGCTGATCCTGAGGTATTGCAGACATAACAAATAGACTGGCTGGCTCTGATGTACCTTGCCACAGTCCACCCCTACAGAGCTAATAGTACACTATTTCTTTATTAGATTGGATATCTGTGGAGAAGAAATTGTTGCCTGTCTTGCTTAGCAGTGATAGACATCCACCACTGTATGAGCTTGGAATTAACATATCAGTGGAGAGCAGATTCATTCATAATCTTTGGCTTTGGCTGTGAAAGGGAGATTGATCTCACTGGAGCAGGTTAGAAGGTGTTGTTCTGCAGGGGTTAACATTACTTGATGCTATCACACAGACTGTAGCCACTATGGGCAGCACATCTCCACATACTCCTGGACTTGCCAGTGGCAGTTCAAAACCAGAAAACGTCAGGACAACTGCATTATGTTCACTGATCTACCACCTACACAGGCCACACTAATCTGTTTGTATTTTTTTCCCCCTGTCTGTCACAGAAGAATCATTCTTAGCCACTGATGAACAGTAAAATTTAATTAATATTTGTAAACTGCTGCCTTGTAATCATACGGAATTAAACAGAGAACGAGCTAATGTTGAGGAGAATTCAACAATTCAAAACAAAGCTGAATGTAACATGTAGGGCATATAGACATGAATCTCATTTTCCGCTTATGCATAGAAACTTTAACAGTACATTTTTTGTCTGCCATTTATGTAGAAGGGTACAGAGACCATGCAGCTTTAAGTAAATGAGTTTCAAAAATAGGTGTGTATGAGACTAACTGGCGCATTACCAAAAAGATAATACAGTGGTCCTCTCTACTCTTCTACCACCTTATTTTCTTTTCCCCCAGCCTGCACTGGTATATGCATCTCAGCAGCTCGAATACCCTTGCTCATGTCCACCCCATTGCAGAGGACTCAGTGCACCAGACAGACTGGGCTGTTCCTACTGACCTCATGTGAGAAGCACGCAGTGCCAAGGCAGCGCTCCCAGGCTGCAAACACGAGGGTGTCAGCTCCATATGAACTGCAAAATCAAAGGAACCAAATGTGAGATGTAAGTCACTAACTGCTGCTTAGCAACACTGCACTGATGTCACACACATCATGACCTTAGCAGCAGAGTCAACACCGCTCACACAGATATCTTCAAACAGATCATCTGATATGGCAGAAAACAAACAAAAAAAAAATAACCATTTTATGCGAGCTCGAACATGCATAGTAAATGCTGTAATGCCACTTATGGGCAAAGAGCTTCCTAATAAGCTCTAAGAATACATATGGTAATTAAAGGAATAATCTTCTTAAATTAATAAATTCTGACCTCAAAGAAAGAAACGGCAGCTGGAGTGTAATAATTAGGCCGTGACTCAATCAGATTTGCATGGCAGATATTAGAATTCTATTGAGAAGCTAACTTGGGCAAGGTAGACTACAAACTGTTTACCTCCTTATGCATTGAGTCCACTGTTTTCTATTTCTCACACAACATTCGTTTCTCATATTCTAGCATTTTAACCTTTAACTCTACCCTTAACAGGGTGCAATTTTATTTTTTTTCAAAAGAATTTCATAGCAAATTTTCCTTCATTAAAAACCAATACTCAAACAACAGTTTTGTTTCTTAGTAAGACCAAAAACAAATGTATTTTTTAAATCATATCCTATATTCTACTATTCTTCTATTATATAAAATATGCATTTCATCTTCATTGAGTTGGTCTATTTAAGAATCAAAGAGAAGCTATTCCAACAGGTAACATTATACTGTTGATTTTGAATTCATTCCAGCATTATATAAAACAAGTGGGAAAATTCTGCATAACTAATGCAGAAATTTATCTCAACGTCTGTGGTGCTCAGCCTATTTCCTCCACTTAGGAATTGCAGCCTTAAAGAAGTCCCATTTAAAAAAGCTTGATCCGTGTGTAAGACTGAAGGTTTTTAAGATTACTATCAGCTGTTTTCAAAATTAATCTGCAATTAATTAAAAAGGTTTTGCTGTACCATGTTATAAATTACAAAAGAAAACAGATTTCCCATGGAAATACAGCCTGAGTTAAATGAAGATTTCTGTAATTTTCATATGATAGAATTAAAACTGAGAGCTTTCTACTGAACAGCAAAAATTGATTATTTTAAGATCAGAACACACTTGCATTTTGTCCTTTTTCATTTTAACTGAAAATAACATTTGATTTAATGTCAAGTTCCTATTTGGTGTGAAAAAAAAAAAGGGAGGATCACATTTCATCCTTTATTCCAGACCTTCAAAGTGTGGAAAACACTCAATAAAGAAGTAAAAAAATTCTGCTGAAGGAACCCACTAAACAAGCATTCTTGTCCCTAAGCTAAGGCAGCTACAGGATGTGGCTGAACAGGTCTTAACACAACAGTCAGTTAACAACAGTCAGGAATATGAATTGGTCTCAACCCCTGGGTTTTCTAAGCCAAAGCTTTCTTCTCTGTATTCTTCAGAAATGTATACCAAAAATCTGAAAATGTGTCTTTTTCCTACCAGCCTACCCATACTTCAACACACAAAAAAGTTCCTGGTTTCCTGAACACTTAAAAACTAAGCTAAAGCCATTGGCCCAAACTAATCCTAAGCTTCATTCTAGTCATCTGCAGCCTAAAACGTACAGCCAAAGCCGTGATCTTCCATCCTTCTTTTTACAAGTCCTAATGCTTACTCAGACATTAGCATACACCTGGCCGTAGGTGTGGAAACTAAATGATCCCTTTTGGTCTTGGATATTTATCTAGTTTTCAAGCCTATGCAGAATCCAGTAAAGTCATTTGGTAAATGCTTCTTTAAATATTTATTTTCCAAACCTTAACATGGACCCAGCATGTCTTCCATTACACAAAATTTATTTATGTGAAAGCAGCAAAATAAGAATTCTTCTCCAAACACGTCAACTATTTAGGTGCCATAATGTCCAAAAATGAAAAGTTGGAGCACCTGCTCCCTAGCTGGAACACAGATCTCAGCAGATGGTAATGACAAAATGGTCGCTTTGGGTAGCGTTAGCCTGAGTGTGCCACATGTAAAAGGGTAGCCTCTAGATGGCAGCTTAGGAAGTAAGCAGCTATACGTGACAGGAAAAATAGCAACTTGTTGGCTATTTCCAGTAGAATTAATAATAGTTTTACTGGATTTTCATGGAGCCTACTGCCATAAAGACACATCAAAGTTCACTAGTACATCCTTTAAAATGTCACATGCCACTGACACCAAAATAACTTACGTTAAATGCCAGAATTCTGGTTAGATCAAAGCATGTTAGTCCTCAAGAAAATCAACAATCATGTGCCACAGCAGAGGGTGACACAGGCCAAAACTCCATTAGTGCCCAAGACCCTGCAGTGGTAAGAAACTGATTTGAGGAAACATATTCAAGTGGGCTCAGAGACAAATTACACCCTGTATTAGAGAGGAAATCCATTCCTAAGTGTCTATCAAACTGATATAAGAAAAAAATAAATAAAAGCATCTCTTTCCCTATCCTCTAATCTAGAGGTTGTTGCTGATCTGCGTACATGATGGTCCTCTGGTCAGACATACAGACAGAATCCATACCAATGGTTCACCCATTCCTACTCTTCCTCTACATGTGAAAGGAGAGCAAACCCTTCATCCATTTCTCCAGGATGCACCTTCCCAAGACAAACTGCAGAAGCATTTCTTGAATCCTAAAAGCCCACCTGTTAAAGTCTGGCTGCACAAAAAGTGATGATACACACTGGTTTACATCAAGTGTGAAGAGCATGCTGAAGGCAATGTGCTTGATTTATAACAAAGCATTTTGTAAAAGTAAGTCTCTACAAAAGAATAATAGTAATAATAAAAAATAGATAAGCTATCTGATGATAATTGAGTTATGAGCAATAAACACAATAGAAGACTTGGAAAAAGAAGGAGAGAGAAAGAAAGAAAGAAAAGCAAAGCTGCTGATGACCAGGACAATTACTACATCCCAGTCATTATTTTTATGCATGTATAGGAGCACTTAATTCTGTACAAATCCTGTACAGTTGAAAACACAATTTCACATAACAAGTTCTGTGCACTGATTAACAGGAAAAAACATTAACTGCAGCCTGCCCCTTCTTTCTTTGGAGGGCTCAAACAAGAACCCAAGTGTCTGTACAAGATGTGTTTGTCTTCTCTTTCACGCCGTGCTATTTCAATCTTAAATTATGTTTATCAGATCTCAGTCTCCCCCTGGTCTCTGTCACTCACAACAATGATTTCAGTTTAGACTGCATGAAAAAAGTACAGAACATGAGAAAAACAGACACAGTGATTCTGAAACTACACGCAGTAGGCTGCAATGAGTGCGTGCTTTGATTTGCAGCAGGGTGTCCAGTCAGGACTAAAGAACCTCATATGCCTTTTATCCTTCAGAAGAACCACACATCTGAAAAAAATACTTCAGCTTCACATCTGAAGAAAATACCACATTACTGCTGCATTTCTTGTCAGAAGTAACTGAATGCCATTCCTGAATAACCTGCAATCTGAGTGCTACGCAGTGGCTTCATGTGCAGAAGTGAGATTTCAAGTATGCCACTGAAGTCATCACGATAGCATATGACCATCTTCAGCAGTATGGCTAACTTCTCTCGCAGATGTACATTTAGAATGTAAGCTCTATGAGGCATACATGTATGTTATTAGCATAATATGTCTCTAATTGGTATGTTTTATTTTAATCTATTGTAAATGTTCCTGTTGACCAATTTATTCTGAAGCTTTTAGGAAAAAAAGGGTTAGATAAATTAATGACTGTTTCAGTGGAAGACCTTGTAAACCACCCCATTTTTTTCAAAATCCTAACTTCATGCATGAGCATGACTTTCTGAAATCTTGATCTAACACAGGGGATTTTCCACCAAAAAAATCTGAATCATGTTTTCAAGTAATGGAAGCCTATAACAGGTGACTAGACTGTACACAAAAGGAAAAAGAGTGCTGCCAACAACAGTTTTATGGAGGCTAGCAGTATCTGGTGCTTTTTGTAAACTTCAGGCTTCTAAAGTCAGGATATTAACATAAAATAAATCCAACTTGCATCAAGTTTTGGTTTCAGCCCAGTGATGTGGAAGCAAGCTTGAAAATTTGATTTCTTAAACACAGAAACTAAAGACATCAAGGCATGAATTTAAAAACAAATTCTATTCATTTTAATAAGACTCAGGGTTGATTCTCAAGTCACATCGCTGACACTTGGAGCTGAAAATCATTAAGCTATTATTTACTTGCTATTCATATAAAGATCTATATATTATTGTTGTCCTGCTTGAGGCATTACAGAAAGGAAATGTGAATGTGCCCTTAAAAGCATGTTTCAAAAAAAAAAGACCTTATGATTTTCTACCAAAGCTTCAGACAATTACCTTATACAGTTTTGGCTCTTCATAAACCTCAGGAAAATGAAGTCTGCTGGCAGCATAATTCTTGGGCCTGGCTTCCAACCGATGACATGTCCTCCTTTCTGACTCTACTGCCTACCTGAGCTGCTTGCTTAATGTCTGATTCTTTATTGCTTTCTCTTCGTTAGCTCTGCCATATTAATTCATCTCTGTAACCTCCTTCCTGTACCTACAACCTACTTGTTGCAGCCTTGGATTCTGCATGTAGTCAATGCATCTGTACTGTTTTTACCATCACATCACTAAGAATGGAAGCTTCTCTGCTATCATAAATACCCTTCACATACTGAAATAGGTATTATTGAGGGATTTCTCCAAAATTACTATTGGCATTACACACATTGCTCCTGCAAGACTGAAAATATGGACAGCCTCCTGCCTTGCCAGTCAATTTCTAAATAACATGAGAACAAACTCTGGAGGATTCTACAGCCTCTGATCAAATTTAAAATAGATTGCTGTGATAAATACTGGAGGCAGTGATGGGACTTAAAATCATCAAATCATCAAAGCGATCTAAAAATAACCAACTAGCAGCTTGCAGCCACTTGATTTCAATTTATAGTTTAAATAATTGAGAGTTCTAACTATTTCCACATTGCATGTTTGACTTCCTGCTTTTTACACTGTTGTAGCTCTCATGACATTTACCAGAAGAAAGGAATGCTGCCCATCTTTCCTTCACCTAGGGGACAAATAAAAAGAACGCTTCCGATATTTAAAACTACAAAAATCATGGCTTGTTCTTCTGTAGCAGTCAGAAATCTGGGCAAAGAGGACAGGAAAGAGGTATTCTTACAGTTACTGAATGCTTTTTGTGGTTTAGGTTGGAAGGGATCAGCTAGTTTCAACCTCCCTGCTGTGGGCAAGGACATCTTCCACTAGAAAAGGGTTGCTAGAACTGTTTCCACTCAATTAGGTTGCTCAAAGCCCCATCCAACCTGAACATTTTAAGGGATGGGGCATCCACTGCTTCTCTGGGCAACCTGTTCCAGCGTCTCACCAGTGTTCTCTGTGAGATGCCTTTTTTGCCTGCAATAGTGCAAAGCTCAACTTTGCAGTGGGAAGTGCTGCGCTTTGAAAATGACATCACAGCTTTCTGAGCTCTTTTTAAACAGCTCCAGCAGTTTAAAGGGAGGATAGCTCTGTGAGCAAAATGCTTCCTAGGACTCAGAACACAGAGTGCTGCTGTTACAGCTCTTCAGAGTCCTCACACGGACATATCTATGTTAACAGGACATAGAGCAACTGAGCTAGCAATGAAAAACTCACAAGCACGCACACAAATTAAACTAATATTATCAGTTTGCACACCCCGTGCCACTAGTACACTAACCTACCATCAACTAAGCCTACAGGTACACTGAGGAAGATGTTACCTTATATAATGAAGTTCCTCAGCTTTGTAAAGCAAGTACTTTGCCGGTGCTTTTTAAGAAAGAAGAAAACCTTTAAACAGCCTCTCTGCAAGGTGCTCTTTCCATTTGCCCCAAAGCTTCCATG
The DNA here is from genome assembly GCF_965140915.1 of Aythya marila. NCBI lineage: Eukaryota > Metazoa > Chordata > Aves > Anseriformes > Anatidae > Aythya > Aythya marila. The sequence continues at coordinate 17,008,683 of NC_139051.1, forward strand.
TTTGTCATAAGAAAGGAGATGTGAGGCAGACATTGTAGCAAAGAGATTGGATGCAAAGGATGGAATGTGAGGAATTCCAAAGGCTTTGCACATTCTACATTGCAAATAACTGCATACTACAGATACTGCTTTTTAACACCAGGTTTTTGGCATCACGCTGATGATTCCTGCCAGTGATGTTTTCCATGCTAACTTGTCTCCTGTCTGTCATAATCAGAAGGTAGAACATTTTCATCTCAGTCTGACCTTGAACAGGAACAGCAGCCTCAGCTTCATCAGGAATTCAGTGGAGGAAATGAACCTCTCTCTTATCAGTACTCTTGACGGTTACTGATAAGCTGTCTTGTTCCCTTTGTTCTCTTCAGCGCAGCTCTTAAGTTTGGATTTATTTTTCCCTGTACTATCAAATACAGGAAAGTATTTCTGAGCTATTGGCTGTGCCTTCTGGCATCAGGCTGGTACACCTGCATTTTCCTGCTCAAAATATTGGGTAAGTATGGTAGACTTTAGAACCAAAACTTCCTGCTCAGACCTTGTGAATTGAATTCTCATGCCAATATTTAGATCATCAGGTACCTCCTGCCCTACTCAGGAATCACAAGCCCATTTAAAAATGGCCTTACCTGACAATAAAGGAGTTACATGGAGTAGAATACACAGATCGGAGTAAAATCACTGAGATGGCCTCTACCCTATGAAGTAAACTGGTTCAAAAGCAAGACACTATTTCATTCCATCCAAAAAGGCAACCATTTGGGTAGATCACAGTTAAAGGTGATTCTGTTCTGTGTAGCAACCCAGGAAGTTCTCAGATTTAAGCTTTTCCACAACGTCTAAACAGACTGCTTGTGTCAATGGAGGTCAAGCAGAGACCTCAGTTGTTTTTTTTTTCCAGTATTTTCTGAATTTGCCATTTCAGACAATCTTATTTAACTTATTTATTCTTGGTGGAATATGGAGCCCTCATGCCATCCTAGGATTTTCACACTCAACAAGCAAAATCAAGTGGTTGAAGGGGATGCCTAGAACATTACCAGCTTTGCAGTGATCACTGTTGTGCTGGTGCCTTTCTTGCTTGTTCCTGCATGTTCTACTAAAATCCTTGAATCATTTGGGTTGGAAAAGGCCCTTCGCATCATCTAGTCCAACCATCAACCTAACACTACGAACTTCACCACCAAACCACATCCCTTAGTGCCACGTCTGCATGACTCTTAAATACCTCAAGGGATGGGGGCTACACCACTTCCCCCACACGCAGCCAGTTCCAATGCCTAACCACCCCTTCTATGAAGAAACTCTTCCTAATAATCTAAACCTCCCCTAGTGCAACTTGAGACTGTTTCTTTATGTTCTAACACTTGTCACCATGGAAAGGAGAGCAACCCCCTCCTCACTGCAACCTCCTTTCAGGTAGTTGTAGAGGTCTCCCCACAGCTTCCTCTTCTGCAGACCAAGCAACCCCAGTTCCACCTCAGCCGCTCCTCATAACAATTGTTTTCCTAATCCCTTCACCAGCTCCGTTGCTCTTTGCCGCACACACTCTAGCAACTCAGTATCTTTCTTGTAGTGAGGGGCACAGACCTGAACACAGTATTTCCACACTTCAGCAATTCCCTAACTTCTATCTCTTCAGATCAAGGTAGTACCAAAGCCATCAATTCTTTACAGTGTATCTGTTGCAACATTCAAGTTAAAACATTTCCCTAGAGTGGTACAGCCATCATTGTCCTGTACCTTCCCAATTTATTTTCATCATTTCACCAACTCTGCTCTTCTCTTTGCATACATAACTCATACTAATGTAATATGTCATGTTGCAAAGCTCTGGTTTTGTACACTTAGTATCTGCACAGATGAGAGATGTACCAAAAAGGCATTGAATCAGGACACAGCTGCAGGGGCAACATAGATGAGTTTCAAATCCACCATTCTGTCAGAGATTGAGGGTACATCAAGAGGATGGCTCACATTAACAACAATGGACAAGTCATTTTCTAGGGGCTCCTTAAGCCACCCATCACTGCGCTTTTGTGCCATAACTAAATCAAAACTGATCCTACCAACATTTTCAGCTCTCTAAATTATTATAAACTCTAATGTGTGCAAATTGTCAAATTGTGATGGCAAGTGTTGGGGCTGGGCTTTTTTTTTTTTTTTTTTTTAAAGGTGAGGGTGAATGCACACAACCCCAGAGCATATTTGTAATAGGAGGTCCCTAAGCACAGGCAAATGTGACTTTGCCCTTCAGCTGCACCTGCATTTACATTTCCCAAAAATGCCTTGATTTGATGAGTCATCCCCAAAAGCTCTGCCTAAAGCAAAAAGTCTTCCAAGAACTACAAGTCTGATATACACGTCTAAAAATTGTATCTTTAGGATCTCTCCTTCTGGGAGTACTGGTATGGGGATGATATTTACATTAGTTCTGGCCCCTAAGCAAACCAAAAATAGTGAGGAACTTTCTTTTTCCTTTAGAGTAGCATCCATAGTGCTCCAGCAATTAAAAAGACCGAAGTCTTCATCATTTACTTTGTGGTTTTCTCCCTCATTCCACATTAAGTCTAAGGCCCATGGCAAAAATTCATGTCCTTATTTGTGCAATGCATCTGTGCAAATACGTATGTGTAAATATCTGTGCTAATTACTGAGGTTAGTAGTGTCTAAACAGAGCCCATCAGCTCTAAAAACTGCAGTAGCTTGTCAGGCACTGAGATCATACAGAGAAGTCAAACATGTTTCAAAACTGGCAAATCCTAGACTGTTTTATGAAATTCCCAACTACTACCAACATCCCCTTCTGGATAACTCGTAAATTAGTATGCAAGACACCACAGCACATTCAAATAATTACAACATATGGCATGGATGTGCTGACGCCTACTTTCCTAGTGTCTGACAACGGTAATACTCCACCAGAGAATGCAACAGTGATTTCTGTATGACATTTCGGGCCCATGAATCTCCATTAGATCTAAAACAAAACATTATCTAGATGAAGCCTTAATACGGTAATGCAAGAATGAGAACTATGCCTTTATTCCTAACTATTAATTGGAGATGAAAAAAAAAAAAAATGCATCTGAAAGACAAAGTGAGTTACAAGATTAATCCTTTCCAGGAAAGAATTTTTCCAGATGCTGTCATTTTCTGATTCATATTTTCCCCTCCTCTACAGCAACTCTTCCCCAGAAGCACCATTTCTGGGGAGGATATTCAATATTAAAATGCTATTTTTGACTTACAGAAGATCAAAAGGCACTATGCACCCTTGAAAGTGTAACTCCCATTTGGATACAGGAGTTTGTTTTTATGCTACTATTCCGAATGTAGACCTAAGTGCCCTGTGATCAAAAGCAGTCTCTATCTCAGCCCTGAGGGGCTGAAGTACTTACCTGGAAAAAGGCCAAGCAGCAATTCTTTGCCTGACTTTGTGAAAGAGCTGATGATTTCAACCTATTTAAAAAACCTCCCATTAAAAAGTCTCCAGAAAGAGCATGTGCAGTTTCTCAGTGGAAAGCTAAACAGATGTGTGTCAGACGAAGTGAGTCTAGGGGAGGAACCATTTTGTGCTCAAGGAAGTGACCCTGACAGGTAGGGAACTGGCCACTCAGCAGAGCCACTGAATACCATTTGTGCATCTGCTCTAGTAAAAAAAAATCTACATACTCTACAGTCAATCCCCAAGGCTGTTGCAATCATTGCTAGGCATGTGTTACAGGTTTCCTTGTCCTCTTGGTCTAGGAAAGTGCTCAGAAACTGAGCTTCATCACTAACAGCTTGCAACTATTGCTCCTCACAGTTTTGGGGATCAAGCAATATGAAAACCAGAATGGAACCACAGACTTGTAAATAACATACTCGGGCACCTGTCATGTAATGTAACCCACTTTGGTGCAGTTTAAGAGAAACAAATGGACTGGAAAAACATTACACTTTGAAACCTTTTTTTTTTTTATGGATAAAAGGTGTACAGTAATGTAGTATGTGTCTTCACAAATGGAAAGACAAAAGTGCAAAGTGAAAAATGCAGAGAAGTTCTCCCAGAACGTTCTCCAGTGCAGATAATGTGCTGATGTTCAGGGGTGCTTGGTGTTTTTTTTGTTTTTGAGGAAGGATTCATCCTAGCAAGAATGAAAGTGCAGATGCATTGGGGAGGCTAACTAATCAAGCCCAGATTCTGCCGTCACTTACTATGAGGCACTTTGGATCTGCAGCTGGAAACAGTGGTGATCAATAACGATGGTGGCAATGGTGGAGACTAGAAAAAAGGTCAGAGCAGGTCAACCCAAGAGAGGACTGCATCCTGGGTACCAAAACAAGACACTACTAGGTACCAAGCACTGACCATTCAGTCAGGTATCTGAGTGGGAGCTGATGCCTCTGGAAAATAAGATTCTCTTTTAACTTGCTGTTCAACCGCTATGGAGCAGGGACTTTTTGTTCTGCCACTATACATCAGCTGGCTGATGCTTTAGGAGAGATATCAAATACCCATAAATTTTAGGTACTACTGTCAAATCAGACCCCAAATGCTTGCACATGATCCTACACGTACAAGGACTTGGAGCATGTATCAAAATTATTATTGGATTAGCATTCACACTTTTGACTGTTTCTTGTTTGCATGCCCCAGTTTTATTTCCATCAACTGTCCCCGAAAGGATGACAGTGTACACAGAGAAATACACTTACAGTTTTTCTGGAAGTAAGCCAAGCAGACATCATCCCAAAAGGTAACATTTCATAATTATTATTTAATTGCTACTTTCAGTTCTAATCCCCTCAAGACTGTAAATGCAATGCTTACCCAACCAGGCAGCATGTAGCTTCCACAGCCAACTACTGTTCACCAATGGACTTGATTATCAAGTACAGATCATCAAATGTGCTATATAAAGCATTCACCTCATTCAAAAAGCATTCATCTCATTCATAGCATTCAATCAAGTTACTTACTGCTGGTGGGCTCTATAATAATCTAGTCAAATTCAGTACTCACCTTTGCCTGACCGAAGTCGGGACTCCACTTACTGGCATGGATTCATGAAGTTGGGCATGAGGAAGGAAGAGGACAATGAAATGGTACTATCTGCCCCTCTGCAGCTCTGCAAAGGCACCAAGGTGAATAAAACTGATCTCAAATGAAGCTGTAGCCTCCCAAAAGAGCTTCTTAGCCACAAGGCTCTTTGTGACTAATAGTTAGGTAGTTCTGACGAAGTGGAATATCATTAGCACAAGAGAATAATGTTGGTTAAGGCACTTCATTGGAAAGTAAGATGGATGCTTGGCACTTTCTGCAGTACTGCCCACAGAATGCCTCTTGCTGCTTCAAAACAATCCAGGAACAACAAGGTCTTTCCATCTTTCCTACAGGTACCTCAAAGGAGGCTGTAGTGAGGTGGGGGTTGGCCTGTTCTCCCACGTGCCTGGTGACAGGATGAGGGGGAATGGGATAAAGTTGCACCACGGGAGTTTTAGGTTAGATGTTAGGAAGAACTTCTTTACCGAAAGGGTTGTTAGACACTGGAACAGGCTGCCCAGGGAAGTGGTGGAGTCACCATCCCTGGAAGTCTTTAAAAGACGTTTAGATGCAGAGCTTAGGGATATGGTTTAGTGGGGACTGCTAGCGTTAGGTCAGAGGTTGGACTCGATGATCTTGAGGTCTCTTCCAACCTAGAAATTCTGTGATTCTGTGATTCCTATAATGAATAAAAGAGCTCTTGTTAAGCACCTCAGAGAGATTGTACTGCATGGCCTAGTAGCAAATGTATTAACCCTAAGGAGAAGGCAGACCAAGAGATTCCTGTATTGCTGGAGAGTGTTTTAAGGCAAAGGACCAAAATACTCTTTACCTTTAAATTGATTGGGGTACATTAGAGAGCTGGAAACAAGCATAACCTGCAGTCAGATTAGTATCAAGTCCTTGAAGACACACGTTAATTTCCAAGGAAAATATATTTATTCAAATATAGTAAATTATGATATATTTATGCATGAAATGAAGCAAGCTTTTTTTTTAGATACTCACATTGGATTATTGGTTACGTCTTACATACACACATGGTATAGCAACTGATGACCCCACTGAGAATGCAATTAACTAAAATAAAAGCATTTAAACAAGGAAGGGAATGGTACCGTACAAAACAGTACAGTCAGACCATTGGGACTACATGCATATGATAAGGTCATAATAGGATAATAATTATCATCAAATTATCTATGTTGGAAAAGACCTTTAAGATCACCAAGTTCAACCACCAACCTGACCTACAAAGTGCCATTATTAAACCGTATCCCTTAGTGCCATGCCCTCATATCTGTTAAGCACCTCTGGGAATGGGAACACCAGCACTGCCCCAGGCAGCCTGTTCCAATCTTTGACCACCCCCTCCATGAAAAATATCCAGTATTCCTGATACTAAACCAAAACCACCCCTGGCACAACTTGAGACCGTTTACATACACCCTATCACCTGTCACCTGAAACTATATTGCTAATCTTTCGAATATATCACATACAAAGTCTCTAGATTAGGCCATTTCTTCTCCGTATTAACTTTCTTAGAACTATTACAAATTCTTTTCTATTCAGTAAGAGTATGTTTCTTTAGTCATAGGCACATATTGATTCTTGAGCATCACAGAATCTGTGATGGCTTGGGTTGGAAGTTACCTCAAAGATCCCTTAGTTCCAACCCCCCTGCCATAGGCAGGGATGCCACCCACTAGACCAGGTTGCTCAAAGCCTCCCTTATCTTACTAGCTCCACAACATCTCCAAGGATGGAGCATCCACAGGCTCTCCAGACAGCCTGTTCCAGTGCCTCACAACACTCTGAGAAAAGAATTTCTCCATAACCTCTAATATAAATTTCATCTCCATTAGTTTAAATGTCATTACCTGAAAATATCTGATGGAGCAAAGAGTTACTCTCAAACTTTTTTAAAAGGACACTTCAAGAACTTAAAGGTAAAAACAAGGTCATTCCAGAGACTTAAAGGTTTAAATTTTAGGGCACAAAGCCTCCCTTTAGGGCACAAAACCCCACTTGTGGAGACCAATGAATAATTTTAGGGTTCAGGCGGACAGCCAGAGCCTCCAAAGGCCCAGGGTCCAGGCCCAAATGCTCAGCCTCGCTTTGAGGACCAGGCCCCACAACCCTCCCACTTGCTCCCAATTTCAAAGGCTCAAAGCCTCATTAGTAGGACCCCATGCTTCCTTTGTAGGCTCCAAAGACTTATTTTAAGTACCTAGAACCTGCTCTTGGCATCCCAAGTCTTCTTCTGATCGCCTCAATGCACTGTTTGCAGGCCCGGGGCCTCCACTTTAGGGACCAAGCCCTTTTGTTCAGGGCCCTGAGTCTGCTCTCTGGAGCCAAGGCTGCCTTTTTACTGCTTACACCCTCAGTTTTGGGGCCCAGGCTGTCATGTTAAAGGGACAATGCCTTGTTTTTAGGGCTTCCACTTTCACTGTAAGGTGCAGAGCTGCATTTTTAGCATGCAAAGCCTTATTTGAGAGGAAAGCGCCTCCTTTTTTAGGTTCCAAATCCTCACGCTACGAGGTACGACATCAACTGTAGGACCCAAAACGTCTGTTTAGGGGCCAAACCCCCACTTGGAGGGACCAAAGCCAGAGTCTCCAAAGGCTCAGGGTCCAAGTCCAAAGCTTCAACCAGTCCTTGAGGACAAGGCCCCACAACCCTCCCACTTGCTCCCAATTTTAAAAGGTTCAAAGCTTCATCAGTAGGCCCCCATGTTTCCTTTGTATGCTCCAAAGACTTCTTTTAAGTATCTAGAACCTCCTCTTGGCATCCAAAGTCTTCTTCTGATCACCTAAATGCTCATTTTGCAGGCCTGAGGCCTCCATTTTAGGGACCAAGCTCTTTTGTTAGGGCCCTGCGTCTGCTCTCTGGAGCCAAGGCTGCCTTTTTACTGCTTACACCCTCAGTTTTGGGGCCCAGGCTGTCATGTTAAAGGGACAATGCCTTATTTTTAGGGCTCCCATTTTCACGTTTAGGTGAAGATCTGCATTTTTTTTTTTTTTTTCTTGTGTGTGTGTGTGTGCAAAGCCTTATTTGAGAGGAAAGTGCCTGCTTTTTTTAGGTTCCAAATTCTCATGTTAGGTGGCAAGGCCTCAACTGTAGGGCCCAAAGCCTCCTTTTAGGAGCCAAAGCCCCATTTGGAGAGACCAAAGCGTTATTTTAAGGTTCAGGCCGAGAGCCACAGTCTCCAAGGGCAGGGTCCAAGCTCAAAGCATCAGCCTCATCTTGAGGACAAGGCCCGAAAATCCTCCCAGTCACTCCCAATTTTAAAGGCTCAAAGCCTCATTAGCAGGCCCCTGTGTTTCCTTTGTAGGCCCAAAGCCTTCTTTTAAGGCTCTAGAACCTCGTCTTGGCATCCAGAGTCTTCTTCTGATCGCTTAAACGCTCGGTTTGCAGGCCCGGATCCTCCATTTTAGGGACCAAGCCCTTTTGTTCAGGGCCCTGAGTCTGCTCTCTGGAGCCAAAGCTGCCATTTTATTGCTACAACCCCAGTTTTGGGGCCCAGTCTGTCAGCTTCACGGCACAATGCCTTGTTTCTAGGTCTCCCACTTTCACTGTAACGTACAGAGCTGCATTTCTTTTTTTTTTTTTTTTTTTTTTTTGGCATGCAAAGCTGTATTTGAGAGGAAAGCGCCTGATTTTTAAGGTTCAAAATCCTTACAGTAGAAAGCAAGGCCTCAATTGTAGGGCCCAAAGACTCCTGTCAGGGGCCAAAGCCCCATTTGTGGGAACATAGCATCATTTTATGATTCAGGCCGTGACTCAGAGTCTGCAATAGCCCAGGGTCTAGGCCCAAATGCTCAGCCTCGCTTTGAGGACCAGGCCCCACAACCCTCCCACTTGCTCCCAATTGTAAAGGTTCAAAGCCTCATTAGTAGGACCCCGTGTGTCCCTTATAGGCTCCAAAGACTTCTTTTAAGTATCTAGAACCTCCTCTTGGCATCCCAAGTCTTCTTCTGATCGCCTAAATGCTCATTTTGCAGGCCCAAGGCCTCCATTTTAGGGACCAAGCTCTTTTGTTCAGGGCCCTGCGTCTGCTCTCTGGAGCCAAGGCTGCCTTTTTACTGCTTACACCCTCAGTTTTGGTCATCTTCACGGCACAATGCCTTATTTTTAGGGCTCCCACTTTCACTGTAAGGTGAAGAGCTGCTTTTTTTTTTTTTTTTTTTTTTTTTTTTTCCTGCAAAGCCGTATTTGAGAGGAAAGCACCTGCATTTTTTAGGTTCAAATCATGTGCTAAGAGGCAAGGCTTCAACTGTAGGGCCCAAAGCCTTCTTTTACGGGCCAAAGCCCAATTTGGAGGGAACAAAGCATCATTTTAGGGTTCAGGCCGAGAGCCAGAGTCTCCAATGGCCAAGGGTCCGGGTCCAAAACTTCAGCCTCAGCCTTCAATTGAGGACCAGGTCCCATAACCTTTCAAATCCCTCCCCATTTTAAAGGTTCAAAACTTCATTAGTAGGACCCCATGTTTCCTTTGTAGGCTCCAAAGACTTATTTTAAAGATCTACAACTTCCTCCCTGCATCCCACGTCTTCTTCTGATCGCCTAAATACACAGTTTGCAGGCCTGAGGCCTCCATTTTAGGGCCAAGCCCTTTTGTTCAGGGCCCCGAGTCTGCTCTCTGGAGCCAAAGCTGCCATTTTATTGCTTACATCCCCAGTTTTGGGGCCCAGGCTGTCATCTCCACAGCACGAAGTCTTATTTATAGGGCTCCCAGTTACACCGTAAGCTGAAGAGCTGCAATTTTTTACGTGCAAAGCCCTATTTGAGAGGAAAACGCTTGCATTTTTAGGTTTCAAATCCTCACGATTAGTAGCCCTGGGGACTCCATTTAAGGGACCAAGCCCTTTTGTTCAGGGCCCTGAGTCTGCTCTCTGGAGCCAAAGCTGCCATTTTATTCCTACATCCCCAGTTTTGGGGCCCAGGCTGTCAGCTTCACGGCACAATGCCTTATTTTTAGGGCTCCCACTTTCACGTTTAGGTGAAGATCTGCATTTTTTTTTTTTTTTTTTCTTGTGTGTGTGTGTGCAAAGCCTTATTTGAGAGGAAAGTGCCTGCTTTTTTTAGGTTCCAAATTCTCATGTTAGGTGGCAAGGCCTCAACTGTAGGGCCCAAAGCCTCCTTTTAGGAGCCAAAGCCCCATTTGGAGGGACCAAAGCGTTATTTTAGGGTTCAGGCCGAGAGCCACAGTCTCCAAGGGCAGGGTCCAAGCTCAAAGCATCAGCCTCATCTTGAGGACAAGGCCCGAAAATCCTCCCAGTCACTCCCAATTTTAAAGGCTCAAAGCCTCATTAGCAGGCCCCTGTGTTTCCTTTGTAGGCCCAAAGCCTTCTTTTAAGGCTCTAGAACCTCGTCTTGGCATCCAGAGTCTTCTTCTGATCGCTTAAACGCTCGGTTTGCAGGCCCGGATCCTCCATTTTAGGGACCAAGCCCTTTTGTTCAGGGCCCTGAGTCTGCTCTCTGGAGCCAAAGCTGCCATTTTATTGCTACAACCCCAGTTTTGGGGCCCAGTCTGTCAGCTTCACGGCACTATGCCATATTTTTAGGGCTCCCACTTTCACTGTGAGTTGCAGTGCTGCTTTTTTACGAGCAAAGCCGTATTTGAGAGCAAAGCACCTACTTTTTTAGGTTCAAAATCCTTATGCTAGTAGGCAAGGACTCAATTGCAGGGCCCAAAGCCTCCTGTCAGGGGCCAAAGCCCCATTTGTGGGAACAAAGCATCATTTTATGATTCAGGCCGTGACTCAGAGTCTGCAATAGCCCAGGGTCTAGGCCCAAATGCTCAGCCTCGCTTTGAGGACCAGGCCCCACAACCCTCCCACTTGCTCCCAATTTCAAAGGCTCAAAGCCTCATTAGTAGGACCCCGTGTGTCCCTTATAGGCTCCAAAGACTTCTTTTAAATATCTAGAACCTCCTCTTGGCATCCCAAGTCTTCTTCTGATCACCTAAATGCTCATTTTGCAGGCCCAAGGCCTCCATTTTAGGGACCAAGCTCTTTTGTTAGGGCCCTGCGTCTGCTCTCTGGAGCCAAGGCTGCCTTTTTACTGCTTACACCCTCAGTTTTGGGGCCCAGGCTGTCATGTTAAAGGGACAATGCCTTGTTTTTAGGGCTTCCACTTTCACTGTAAGGTGAAGAGCTGCTTTTTTTTGTTTGTTTGTTTTTGATTTTTGTGTGCAAAGCCGTATTTGAGAGGAAAGCACCTGCATTTTTTAGGTTCAAATCATGCGCTAGGAGGCAAGGCTTCAACTGTAGGGCCCAAAGCCTCCTTTTACAGGCCAAAGCCCCATCTGGAGGGAACAAAGCGTCATTTTAAGGTTCAGGCCGAGAGCCAGAGTCTCCAATGGCCAAGGGTCTGTGTCCAAAAGCTTCAGCCTCAGCCTCACCTTGAGGACCAAGCCGCACAACCTTTCAAATCCCTCCCCGTTTTAAAGGTTCAAAGCCTCATTAGTAGGACCCCGCATTTCCATTGTAGGCTCCAAAACCTTCTTTTAAGTCTCTAGAACCTCCTCTTGGCATCCCAAGTCTTCTTCTGATCACCTAAAACCTCTGTTTGCAGGCCCGAGGCCTCCATTTTAGGGACCAAGCCCTTTTGTTCAGCGCCCCGAGCCTGCTCTCTGGAGCCAAGGCTGCCTTTTCATTGCTTACACCCTCAGTTTTGGGGCCCAGGCTGTCGTCTTCGGGGCACAATGCCTTATTTTTGGGGCTCCCACTTTCACTGTAAGGTGCAGAGCTGCATTTTTGCATGCAAAGCCTTATTTAAGAGGAAAGCGCCTCCTTTTTTAGGTTCCAAATCCTCACGTTGTGAGGTAAGACATCAAGTGTAGGGCCCAAAACGTCTGTTTAGAGGCCAAAGCCCCATTCTGGAGGGAGTATCGCAATACCACCGATCTGGTCGGCTCCATGCCATTCGCGTTGTGCGATCGGGGGAGGAGCAGCCGAACCCGGTACCTCTCGCGAGTCGGGCTGAGGCTGTGCGGGCGGAGCCAGCAGCGCGGCCCGTTGTAGCGGATGGCCGCCGGCGTTTCGCAGCCGCTGGCTCCGCAGCCGCCCCTCGGAGCGCAGCCAGCTGGGCGCGCACGCAGGGCTGGCTTGGAAGTTTGCGCAGGCATTTCGTGTGGGTCAGGGAGGATCTTCTCTGCCTTCTTACATCTCTCTTTCCCTCTTCTCTAGGAAGTCTGCCTCTTACAGATTATAATTTTAGCGAGAAAACTACGGTATAGAGTACTAGAGAGCCTGCTCGTCTACCCTGGCTGCACCCTGGTGGAAGGCAATTGCCAAGAAGAGTGTGGAGACCCAGACAGAGGCCCCACACTAACATACAAGGGAGGCAGTTGTCAAGAAACATGTGGAGACCCAGGCAGAGGCCCCACACTAACATGCAAATGCACAGGTCTCTGGCTGCAGTGAGTGCCAGAGCCTGTCCCTTGCAGCACGGGGTGACAGACGTAACACCTGTGTCAGATGTGAGCAGGTGAATTATTTACTCAGCCTAATGGCTGACCTGAAGGAGGAGGTGGAGAGGCTGACAAGCATTAGGGAGTGTGAGAAGAAGGTAGATTGGTGGAGCCAGCCCTGAGGTTTAGACAGCCAGCAAAAGCTCCACAAACAGCACATCACCCCTTACTGCCTTGCGAGCAGGTAATAGGAGGGGACCAGCATGCAGACAATTCCTGCTACAGTGAACCCCCTCTCCTCTGCTCCCCCTAACAACAATGGTGATGAGTTGGGGGACAGGGCAATGGCAAAAGGTCCCTGCTTGGCATTGCAAGCACAGCAGGTGCACCTGCCCAGTGATTCCCCTACCCCCCCAGCTGCCCCTGCAGAACAGGTACACTGCTCTGCAAGGGCAACTGGACAGTGGTGAGGGTGAGGGTTCCTCGTACTTGGAGGTGTCACCAAAGTCTAATCAGACTACCCACTGCATTAAAATCTTCTCAGTAAAGAATAAAAGACAGGTCATTGTCATTGGTAATTCACTGCTGAAGGGAGTGGAACCTGCTATGCAGACCCACTAAACAGGAATGTTTGCTGCCTCTTGGGGGCCTGGGTTAAAGATGTAATTAAGAAGCTTTGTTTGCTAGTACAGCCCTCACATTATTATCATCTGTTGTTTCAGGTAGGCAGTGATGAAATAGGAAGAACTTTCCTAAGAACTACGAAGAAGGACTTCAGAGCCTTGGGGCGACTGGTCAAGGGTTTGGGAGCACAAGTTGTGTTCTCCTTTATCCCTCCAGTTATAGGAAATAATGAGGGACTGGACATGAATAGAGGGTATTTTGAGCAAGTTTGCTGATGACACCAAACTTGGAGGAGTTGTGGACTCAAATGAGGGTGTAAAGGCCTTGCAGAGGGATCTGGACAGGTTGGAGAGCTGGGCGATCACCAACCGCATGAAGTTCAATAAGAGCAAGTGCCGGGTCCTGCACCTGGGACGGGGAAACCCTGGCTGCATGTACAGACTGGGCGATGAGACGCTGGAGAGCAGCCTAGAAGAGAGGGATCTGGGAGTCGTGATAGACAGCAAGTTGAATATGAGCCAGCAGTGCGCCCTGGCAGCCAGGAGGGCCAATCGTATCCTGGGGTGCATCAAGAACGGCATCGCTAGTAGGTCAAGGGAGGTGATTGTCCCGCTCTACTCTGCGCTGGTACGGCCTCACCTCGAGTACTGTGTGCAGTTCTGGGCACCACAGTATAAAAAGGACATGAAACTGTTGGAGAGTGTCCAGAGGAGGGCTACGAAGATGGTGAAAGGCCTGGAGGGGAAGACGTACGAGGAACGGCTGAGGTCACTGGGCCTGTTCAGCCTGGAGAAGAGGAGGCTGAGGGGGGACCTCATCACAGTCTACAACTTCCTCGTAAGGGGGTGTCGAGAGGCAGGAGACCTTTTCTCCATTAACGCCAGTGACAGGACCCGCGGGAACGGGGTTAAGCTGAGGCAGGGGAAATTTAGGCTGGACGTCAGGAGGGGGTTCTTCACAGAGAGGGTGGTTGCACACTGGAACAGGCTCCCCAGGGAAGTGGTCACTGCACCGAGCCTGTCTGAATTTAAGAAAAGATTGGACTGTGAACTTAGGCACATGGTCTGAACTTTTGGGTAGACCTGTGCGGTGTCAAGAGTTGGACTTGATGATCCTTAAGGGTCCCTTCCAACTCAGGATATTCTATGATTCTATGATTCTATGATTCTATGATGAGCAGGCGGATTCATATTTGGCTCCGAGCCTGGTGTCACTAGGAGGGGTTTGTTTTTTTTGACCTTGGCTCGATTTACATGAAACCAGGCCTGCTGACAACAGACAGGAATAGCTTATTCCACCGGCAGAAGAGGGTTTTAGGATGGGAGTTGGCAGGGTTCATTGACAGAGCTTTAAACTTGGTATGAAGGGGAGGGGGGGTGAAACTGGGGTCACTAGAAAGGAGCCTGAATGTCACATGCCAGTTCTTGTGGGTGAGGACTGTGCTAGCAAGACCTTGCAGTCATATGTCTTGGTGAAGGAGGAGGATGACATAATATTTTGCAGGAAAGACACAAGGGTTGGTGAGAGGTGGGTTACTATGAAAACACCTGAGTATGGTCAGGAGGGTATTAGGGCTTCTCCCTCCCACAAGGTGGCCCAGCTGAGGTGCATTTACACTAATGCACACATTATGGATAACAAGGGTAAAATTTAGCTGCTGAAACTTTCCCTTAAAACTTGCTTTCAACTTCTGGGATAAAGACAGGATAAAAGAAGGTCACATTTTATTCTCAGTTACCAGTATTAACTTTCAGAAGAGACATTGGAGGTAATATGACTCAACAATACATGTCACATTGATGTCAGTGTAAGAAATTCCCATTTCTTTCTCATCTTCATATCTTCCTGTCACATTCTCTGCAACCAAATAAAATCTCAGGAATCTAGTAGGAAAGATATGAGACTTACCTCTCCAGCCTGAGACACCCACCCACATATGATTCAATACTTCAAATATACATTTAACTGGAGAAATGATTAGCCAGATAATCATAATGAGCAGATCCAGATCCTCTTCCTAAAAAAAGAAAAAAGTTAAATTATTATTAATAACAATAATAATAGCAATAGAGATGCCCCAAAATAAATAATAATAAAAAACCTAGTTAGATAACTCAGCCTCATTTGTTTTTTAATGGCAATTGTACTCCCAGTTACACAGCCTTACAAACTAATGTCAACAGCACAGCGCCCAGCATGGAGGGACAGCAGTCAAAGCAACAACCCGCGGATGCAAGCTTTGCTGCCACACGCAGAATTGCACAAAACGATAGTTTGGGTCAATCAGACACAACGTGGTTACTTAAGAAACACTGACACCTCTCTTTTTCACCAAAATGGATGCTCCTGAAGCTCATTCAATAGGCAGTTTGTGTTGCACAGAACGTGTCATCACACAAAGGCACCTTTTAGCATATACCGTTCTTCATCTCATTATTTGTCGTATCAGTCAGCCACCAGAGATTTTAATCAATGCTGCACAACTCCCAGGATATTGCCTTTTTGACTGGGCCTAGAAATATGACTACGCTGCCAGCTGAAAGACAGGAAAGTCTCCATTCAATATGAGATGAAGGAAGGAAATGAGCTCACTACTGCTCTTGACATCAATGCTGCCATTGTTTGAAATCCAGAGCCACACCATTCTGCCAGTCATACCAACTTGCAGCCCCAAGTTTCCTCTCCCACGAGGTAGAATTTTAGTGGTTTCACTGCAAGTGAAAATAAAAGCAGAGGGAAGCAAAATCCCCTTAAGATATGCAAGAGCCTTGCCCTTCAGTCAAACAAATTTAAACTTCACTATCTTACATAAATATGAAGAGCAGATTCTCAGGTCATGTATTTTGTCAGAGCTCCACTGAGTACAAAGTTATGCCCCTTTATCCAAACAAATGCCTTCCCCAAATACTTTGCAGTATCAGTGCATCCTAAAAAAAGACTAGAGGCAGGCAGGAATTGCTAATGGAATTCAGTTTTGATACAACATGAATCTAACCTAAAGCAAAACAGAGCAGTTTCAGAAAGATCAGTTCATTAAGTTTTACTGCAAAACTGTAGGAAGCCAGTTATTGGAATATAACTTCATGCTGCTTTATTCATCTAGTAAAGTTCAATAATTGGAAATGTTGTAAACCTAATTTGTCTTAATAATATTGTTGTGACACAGGCATAAATGAATCTTTAAAGAAAATAATCAACCAAGTAAAATTAAAATCCTTCTCATAAAACAGAAAGATATGCCAGATATTTTAACATATTGGTTTACAACACAGAGCATGATTGCCAAGAGAAACATTCCCAAACATCTCCTGGCTGACAAATAGATGTAATTTATTCATGTATTCTGTGAAGCACAAATACAGCTCAGGACCAACCTGGCCTCTAGTGTACACCAGCCAGTTACACCCATGTACAACCCAACAATTCGCATACCTGATTTTTATTTTGTATTTATCTGGATTCAGTTTCTATCCACTGACTAATATTATCAATTTCTTCCATGAAGAGTCTCAGTAAGGTCTCCCTGCCATCACTGTAAATTCCTTGGTGTACAGCGTTTTATATCAGAGTAGATTACAGCGTTAGTACTGAAATCCATTGTGTTTGGATACATCCATGCTTCAGTTAATGCAGTCCAGGTGATTTTGTCTGCTTCAACAAGCAAAGCTGAGTTTGTAAAATATGCTACAAACACACACACATATACACACACACTTTGGCAGGATCAAATATGTCTGGTTTTAGGTCCTTGCTGAACAACAGAACAATCTCTCTTATTTAAAAAAAAAGAGAGAATAAGAGAATGTGTGCATGCAGAAAGATGTGGAAATTTGGACATTATCATCAATCCACCACAGAAAAAAAGTCCAAGGGAGTAAAATTGCCCCCAGGCAGCTTTGGAATTTGAAAGACTATTTGTGATGTCAGTTCTTGAACTGCCAAAGCCTTTCTGTTCCACATTAATCAAGAGACATTTTAATCAAGGGGAAATAAGTGAAGAAGAAAGAAATCTGAAAATTAAGCAATAGCAGTGGAGTTAACAGCAAAATTATTATATGAAGGTAAATAGGTAAATTAAATTGGGGGGGGGGGTCTTGTGAGATTAACTTGTGGATTTTAGAGGTTTTTCAGTAAATTTAGGGCTTTACAGTAGGTTAAAAAGAATGATAGATACAGAATGTATACTTGTATGATTCTACTTCTGATTACTTCATTCAAAAATAATAATTGCATTCATATTTATTATTCTCACATTCAGGGGTAAAGCAAATTAAACTGAAAACTAGATGACAGAATCAGCTGGACTGCACTCCGTTTCTCCATTTCTCACGGTGGACACACACCATGCTAGTGCATGGGGATGGTCCAGTACTTCTGGATAGGCACAATGTCACCGGAGTAAAACGTGTATTTGACATTGTTATCTTGCTCATCACAGGTTCTATGCTATACACTCAAACTCAGAGCAGAAGTCAGAGCAGACACGACGCAGAGTGAGGCACTGTGAACATTTCATCTGTTTACACTAACAGCTCCTTACACTGGAGCCAAAAGATGACATCACCCTTGGCCGTTTTGTTTTCTGGAAACCTGCAAAAAGCACTTCATTTCAGGGCTCTAGGCAGCCTTTGAAATATGCCAGAGAGTATTGATCAGGAGTTGTGCTCAGTGGAGGAGGCGCTGACAAGTCTATGCACAAACTCACTGTGCTGCAAGGCTAACTCCAGCTGACTCCAAGCAACGGCTGCTGATGAAGTGATTCTCTCAGCAATAAGACATCATGAGAATTGCCTGTATATTGAAGAGGTATTTAGATGGGTGAAATGAGAGTGTGCAATGAATCATTCAAAAAGATATAAACAGTGGTTTGACCGTTTGACCACAGCACAGAGCAGCAGAGGGAAAGGGAAAAGAATGAATGAGTATTTAGGTGCCTCTCAAAGTACTCACTATTAAAATATTAAATATAAAGAAAAACAACTACAAAAATACAGCAAAATAGGAAAAAATGGTACCACACACAACTATATGCTGCTATATGCTGCACATCACTTGACATTTGTTCAACACCTTCCATTGTAAGGGGGGAAACCAAACTTCGGGATGAGGAAGAGGGGAGATACACAGCTACATGTTACAGAAGAAATATGTACGACAGCAAATACATGAGAGAGAAGTGCTATAATTCTCTATTGTATTATTCAGGGGTCCGTGTTTAACCAGTCCACAGGAGAGACAAACATCTTTAATTTTGTTTATAAATGGGAAAACTGAGACAAGCATTACAACAGGGAGACAAATAGAAACCAGGTCTCCTAAATCCCAGTCATCTTAACTGTTACTCACAATGCCTTACAATATAAAATTCATGTTAACATTACAGACATTGCTTCATCAGAAGAACTATTTACACTACCTGTGCATATATGCATTCTGAAATATTCCCTTATTTCACAGGTGTCTGGTAACACAGCAGCCTGTTTCTTCAGACTTGACATGTCAAAATATTAAAAGTATCAACCAGTGTTGGAATTAGTTCTCAGGTTTGTGTTTGTGAGCTCCTTCAAGAATGTGGAGATTTGCTGGGACTCACAGATGAATTCACATTAATGCTTCCAGTCCTGAAACAACTTTATAGCTTTTTACGCATGGCCCCATGAACTCTGCTCCCACAATTTCTGATGATTATGATAGAAGGAAGTACCTGACACAATATCACACACTAGTCCATTTACACTCCTGCTCAAGAAGTGTTAAACGACTTCAGTAGACATGTCGACCACTCCGTACCCCATGCCTCACATGACCAAACATCCTTTCAGGTACTAAAACCAGCCATAGCTGGTTCAAAGCTGAGGGTTCATATCATGTTTGTGATTATTTTTGTCTAAACTCACTGGTAAGCTAAGATACATCTCACAGACAGCAGTAGCGTATATATAATATACATTGATTTTTAGACCTTCACTAGAGCTACTGTCAAGTGAAATATTTCAGTTTTGAAAGCTAGCCCCCTTAAACATTTGTCTACTCAAAATTAACTACTAACTTCAGATGACTGAGTATTCTAACCTGTAATTCTCAAACCAACTTTAATTATTTCATAGGTCAGAGTTACTACAGAAAGCCAATAGTATTAAACTGCATTTTAATACCAATAACATTACAGGACAACATCAGTTGTTGATTTCATACATGTCTAAATTGCAACACAAATATTATGCAACAAAAGTAATCTCGGCAGAGGGGGATATGAAAGCATGTAAGGAACTGTACCACATGGCTGACCTTACCTGTGTATGACTGGCTTATTAGTGTCTTCTATAGAGGCAAATACTGACAGTAATGCCCTCACTTTGAGTATAAAAGTCAATTGGAGAGGCCAATTCCCCAACAGAAATAGAAGCTACATTAGATTAAAAATAAATAAATAAATTTAAAAAAAGGAAGGGAAGGAGGAAAGTTGAGGCAAGGCGAGGCAAGGCAAGGGAAAGGAAAGGCAAGAAAAAAAAAAAAAAAAACACTACAACTCTTGAGCTTGTCTCAGCTTTCAACAGAGCTCCATATGGCTCAACTTTCCTACAACTGCCAAGCAAAATATATTCTTCCAAACCGCCATAACTTCTCAGCCGAAATATTGCATTATAATGACTGCAACTTTGGAAAATGAGTAGTACTGATGAATTTTCATGTTCATTACGCATCACACACACACAAAATACTACAGAAGATTTAGCAGTTGCTTACACGTGAAAGAAGAAATGCTAAAATATATTAGATATCTTCAATGCATGTAATAACCATGAGCAAGGAGGCAAACAAGGGCTACAAACTCTCCTGAGACCATGATGCTTATGATGGAATAATTATTAGCCCAAAAGCTGCAATTTGGATTTTTTTTTCCCATGAACCTTCCCTCTCAAATGTCTCCAATACCTTCAATAGTTGTTTGTTGTTTGTTTGTTTGTTTTACTTTTTTTTTTTTTTTAATAAAAATAAACAAATCCAATATCCAACAAAGGCACTGCTCTATGTTCCATGTGCCTGGGAGAAGTCTAGTTCACTGAATCATAGAATTACAGAACCACAGAACCCTTTGGGTTGGAAGGGACCCCAAAGCCCACCCAGTCCCAACCCCTGCCACGGGCAGGGACAACTCCTCCAGCCCAGGCTGCCCCCAGCTCCATCCAGCCTGGCCTTGGGCACTGCCAGGGATGGGGCAGCCACAGCTCCTATGGGCAGCCAGGGCCTCACCACCCTCACAGCAAAGAATTTTGTTCTCATGTCTAATCTAAGTCTCCCTTCTTTTGGTTTAAAGCTGTTTCCCCTGTCCTATCACTACACTCCTTGACCGAGTCCCTCCCCATCTTTCCTTTACCCCCCTTTCAGTATTGGAAAGTCTCCCTGGAGCCTTCTTTTCTCCAGGCTGAACTCTCTAAATACTTCAAAATCTAGAAGGTACAAAACCATTGGAATAATTAGGAAACAGGAAAATAAAAAATCAACAAGGAAGAAGGTGGTTTCTAAATCCAGAAAGTCTAGGAGTGCAACACACACACACACCAGAGATCTTGTTCATTGTGTTCATTGTGCAGTTAGTGGAAGCAGGTAAATACACAGAAAGCTACGTCTTCTTTATCTTGCTGTGGAATACACTGGTCCATCTGTATCTGTTCAGGGCCTGATCTCTATGTCAGGCATTATTCTATTTGCCTCACCCTCACATGAAGGCAAAGTCTTCCCTCAGGCATTTGGAAGAAAAAGTACATGGAGTAGAAAGAGCAATTAGATACATCTGTTGAGTGTTTTCCTCTCTCTTTGTGCTAAATGGGAAAATGCTGCTTGCATTTGTAAAGCTGTAACACTTGTACCATTTCAAATGTCTTTTCTTTTGCCAAGTGAACTCTCAAAAATTAGATATTATTGTAGAAAGCAGCACTGCCTAATGAGCCAGTGTCATTTAGAATATTCAGATTTATATTACTACCATCCAGTTTTCAAGCCCTAAAAATGCCATTAATAGGCTTCAGAAATACATGGGATGGTCACAAGGACAATAGACCTGGGTTACAGCTGTTCTTGCAGCTGCCACAAGCTTCACATGCTCCAGCGATGACAGTGATTGATAGTCAAATTACGTTGCCAGTACTTTTCTGCATTAGGCTCATTATTAGGCACAATGCCTTGGTGGCTCTTGGGAATTTGCTTCATATAGCTCTTCACGAGATGAGTTCTCCCATCACAATAAAATAACAAGGCACAAGTTCAAACATATATCAGAAATAAACACTTGATGAGGTATAAATAATACAACCAATAATATTTGATAGGGAAAGAATAAAATACGATGAGTTGCAACCACTTTTATAATTAAAGAATCTATTTTGAAGGGTGGAGACAAAGCTTTTCATGAGACACCTTTCTCCCTGGCATGGTTTCACCTTTTAAAAAAGACTTTAGTTATGTTCAAAGCATTTTTAACAGTTCATTGCTTTCTGGTTTGTATTCTTTTTAAATCTTTCATTCACATCCTTAGTCAATGGTTCTTATTTTAAATATAAAGGAAACAAATTAAGTTACCACAGCACCAGGCAAATGTAGGAACAAACACAGACTTCAGCCAAGCTGATACCGACACGTAGCAGCGCAACTAAAATGAACAGTCAAGGAAATACAACATTTTCACAGAATCCTCCCTTCAGATTTTTCCGTGCTCAGACTCGTAAGGACTGTGTTTGGTATTTACAGTCACTAGCTTCAGATTACTTGTAACACCACTAAATCCTCACTATGGTACTGTGATATAAATAGGATGGGAATTGTAAATAGTGACACCTACGGAGAATCTCTAATTAAATATTTCCATTCTGAGGACTCTTAGTCAGCTGTTTAATGCTTTCTTCATTCTATTTTTCTCTACTGAGATTAAGCACATTGAGCCTTTGCTTAGCAATGAGTCGTCTTTAAAATAGTTTCAGAAATTTCTTTTGCTCTTTGGGAACAGAGTTAGAACTTTCTGTCCCTTAGAGAGGTGGGGGAAGAGAGAGAGCAATTTTCCCCTAATGACCAGCTCTACAAATATTTGGAGGGAGGAAACAGAAGTTTAACAGAGCCCATGGTACATGACCGCGTTTTTAGAAGCTTAGAAGTGACAAATGGTCCCATGAAAGTGGCTCAAATTTGGAGAAACAACCTCCAGGCTTTATGTTGCTCTGAAGCAGAAAACCCAATGCTACTGCACACATGATGAACTGTTCAAAGCTTCCCCTCCTGGCTGGTTATGAAGTTTGCTACCTATCTCCCATATAGCCATATTTCCCCAGGTTAGAAGCTTATATGATTCCCTCACTCTAGGAAGAGTTCCTGACTCCCCTGAAAAAAAGAAACAGTTGGCAGAAAAACTGTTAAAAAGACGTAGCACTACCACCAGTGTCACTTCTGTATGGAAAAGGTGATCTGATCTTGCTTCTTCCATTTCCCCATCTCACCTAGCGTTACAGACATATTTCCCAGGGCTCATGCTTGCCATATTTGTAGCCAAACTGCTGTTAGCTTAGAAACACTATCAAGAGGAGAAGAAAACAAAAAAAGTTTTCATGATGCCTTGGCACCAAGGAGGGGACCACACAGACACAGGCTGTAGATAACCTGACCTTGAAAATGAGGCTTCATAGCACTGCAAGTAGCACCTGAAGAGAGCAATATTCTCTAAATACTGTAGCACTTTGATCTGGACAGGCACAAAAAGAAACAGATTAAAATAAATCCGAAGAAATAACATTCCTCTGATCTCCATTAGCAAAGCTATAATTAGAACTTCAGAAGCAGTCTTCTCTTCTTTGCTTCATAATTGCAGTAATCCTTGAACATCCTATTGAAATGACTTCAAAAGTTTCTCTATGCGGTGTTAATGCAAGCAAACTTTAAATGGAAATATAGAGACCTAATTTCCCAGCATGTGGGAAATATCTCACCAGAAAAAAAAAAAATATATTATGATACTTTATCAAGTACAGTTGAGCTGGAAAGGATACAGATGTGGATTCACATGAGAAAGTTTCTAGACATAGTATTTGTCAATCACATAAAGACAGCATTACCATACTTCATGCTACACCTTTCCTGTTTCTATTGTTATCCCATTCCAAACCCCTCTGATCTCAAACACAGACATTGTCTTGGTGTTATAGTAGGGAGCCAATAAAAATCATAAGACTTGTGCTTTCCTTCCTTTTGCTTCCGTGCTTGATGTCTCAGCAGCTACAGAACAGCCAGGAGAAGCAAATGAGAGCAGCCTCTGGCACATGGGCACTGTCTCATGCTCAGCACGGATGGAGTCCTAAGACATTCTGGCTGCCCAAACCTCCCCGTCTTTACTGAGGCTCTTAACTCTGCCATACTTGAGCAGATCATTGCAAGGATCTGAAAAGGTTCTGGCATCAAGGCAACCTTTGAAGTGTATAGCAAGACCTTGCACCGATAAGGTTCTAGAACTTCTCCATGAAAACAATGTACTGCTACGTTATGTAGACAAAATAATTCATTCCCCTCGGCATGTCAGATTTACAAATCACTCAATTATCGTATTTTACTTGCATTTATATTCTACAGAATTTTATTTTATTTTATTTTATTTTAATTTAATTTAATTTTATTTTATTTTATTTTATTTTATTTTATTTTATTTTATTTTATTTTATTTTATTTTATTTTATTTTTTTAATTCCAGGCTACTAAACAGGGTCTGACAATGGAAAAAAAAAAAAAAAAGAACCATCTTAAGTATACAATGCATTTTCTACCGCTTATTGACTCTTAGCAACCAGGTAACATTGTTCTGCTTTACTTAGCACTTGTTTCATTCCTTTGTATTTCCACCAACAACTTGAACCAATTTGATACAGAGCCATCTCCATTGCTGCTTCTACATTTGTACTATCGTTTCTACAAAATTCACTGCAGAAGCCAGCTTAGGGATCAAAATCACTTTTTGCAGCTTGCTCTCCCCCTATGTTTAGACTAAATGACAAAAAGTTTCCTCTCCTCTGTTAAAATAGTCTTCAACACTACTGCTCGAAGGGGAAAAATAGGCTGTTTGACAGAATGAAAGAGAAACTTCCGCTTTAGAGACTTCCACTTTAGAGAGAAAAAAATGTCTAAAATTGAACCAAACACTCAAGAGAAGCTGACCTTACAGCGTGCTTGGAAAGAGCAGATTGCACTGGATGGCTGTGGTCTGAGGTCGGTCCCTGCTGTGAGCCAGGAGCTGTTCTGGGTCCTACTGTACTCAGATGGCACTAGTAGGCAGGATATCCAAGTTCACTTCGTGTGTGGACATCTGGGTATATCAATGCTCTACGTGTTATGCATGTTGCACGCTGCTGGAACACCTCTGAAGTCCGTCTGTAAGCCTTACAAATGCCTTACAGATCTGGCTCTTCCCAAAAGCATGAGTCACGTGGGAATTTTTATTAACAAAACAGTTTTATAGCGCACAAACATCAGACAGAAGTATTTGGATGTTGGCCACCTCAAGTAGAGAAATCTTGGCTTCTTAGAAACAGGACAGGAAATAGAGCATTATCAGGCTGCTCAGGGAACTAGTCAGTAAGGTCCCCTGGGAAACTGCTCTTGAAGGCCTCGATGTCCACCAGTGCTGGTCACTCTTTAAGCGATGCCTCCTAGAAGCACAAGATCAGGCAATTCCAAAATATCGCAAGTCAGGCAGGCGGGGCAGGAGGCCGGCGTGGCTGACCAGGAACGTTCTAATGGAGATTAGGTGGAAACAGAGAGTGTTTCGCTACTGGAAGGAGGGCCAGGTGTCATGGAAAGAATACAGGGATGCTGTTCGTGTTTGTAGGGAGAAAGTTCGTGTGGCCAAAGCACACCTAGAGTTGAAGCTGGCTGTGTCTGTGAGAGAAAATAAAAAGGGTTTTTTTAGATATGTGAATGGAAAAAGGAGAACTAAAGAATACATAGGGCCGCTCCTTGATAGGGAAGGTCTCCTCACAGACGATGACGTAGGCAAAGCAGAGACGCTTAACGCCTTCTTTGCCTCTGTCTTCAATGCCAATGATGGGCTTCGGGACCCAGGGTGCCCTGAGCTGGAGGACCGGGATGGTGGGGATGACAAACTCCCAACTGACCCTGAACGTGTGCGGGATTTGCTACTCCACCTGGATCCCTACAAGTCCATGGGTCCGGATGGGATTCATCCCCGGGTGCTGAAAGAGCTGGCGGATGTCATCGCGGAACCTCTATCAATTATTTTTCAACGATCCTGGGAATTTGGAGAGGTCCCGGTAGACTGGAAGCTGGCAAATGTTGTGCCGATTTTCAAGAAGGGTCAGAAAGAAGACCCTAGCAATTACAGGCCTGTCAGTCTCACGTCAGTGCCTGGTAAAATCATGGAGAAGTTGGTTCTCGGACTTATTGAGGTGCACCTGGGGGACAAAGCAGTCATTGGTCCCAGCCAGCATGGGTTTGTGAAGGGTAGGTCCTGCCTAACTAACCTGATTTCCTTTTATGATAAGATCACCCGTATGGTGGACCAAGGGAAACCAGCTGATGTGATTTTTTTGGACTTCAGCAAGGCTTTTGACACGGTTTCCCATAGGATCCTACTGGACAAAATGTCCACCATACAGCTAAATAAAAACATCATACGATGGGTGAGCAATTGGCTAATGGGCAGGGCCCAAAGGGTTATGGTAAATGGGGCTGTGTCAGGCTGGCGGGCGGTCACCAGTGGGGTCCCTCAAGGCTCCATTTTAGGGCCGGTACTTTTCAATATTTTTATAAACGATCTGGATGTAGGAATAGAGGGTATTTTGAGCAAGTTTGCTGATGACACCAAACTTGGAGGAGTTGTGGACTCAAATGAGGGCGTAAAGGCCTTGCAGAGGGATCTGGACAGGTTGGAGAGCTGGGCGATCACCAACCGCATGAAGTTCAATAAGAGCAAGTGCCGGGTCCTGCACCTGGGACGGGGAAACCCTGGCTGCATGTACAGACTGGGCGATGAGACGCTGGAGAGCAGCCTAGAAGAGAGGGATCTGGGGGTCGTGGTAGACAGCAAGTTGAATATGAGCCAGCAGTGTGCCCTGGCAGCCAGGAGGGCCAACCGTGTCCTGGGGTGCATCAAGCACGGCATCGCTAGTAGGTCAAGGGAGGTGATTGTCCCGCTCTACTCTGCGCTGGTGCGGCCTCACCTCGAGTACTGTGTGCAGTTCTGGGCACCACAGTATAAAAAGGACATGAAACTGTTGGAGAGTGTCCAGAGGAGGGCTACGAAGATGGTGAAAGGCCTGGAGGGGAAGACGTACGAGGAACGGCTGAGGTCACTGGGCCTGTTCAGCCTGGAGAAGAGGAGGCTGAGGGGGGACCTCATCACAGTCTACAACTTCCTCGCAAGGGGTTGTCAAGAGGCAGGAGACCTTTTCTCCATTAACACTAGTGACAGGACCCGCGGGAACGGGGTTAAGCTGAGGCAGGGGAAATTTAGGCTGGACGTCAGGAGGGGGTTCTTCACAGAGAGGGTGGTTGCACACTGGAACAGGCTCCCCAGGGAAGTGGTCACTGCACCGAGCCTGTCTGAATTTAAGAAAAGATTGGACTGTGAACTTAGGCACATGGTCTGAACTTTTGGGTAGACCTGTGTGGTGTCAAGAGTTGGACTTGATGATCCTTAAGGGTCCCTTCCAACTCAGGATATTCTATGATTCTATGATTCTATGATTCTAAGCATCAGGTACACCGCACAGTAAGCTAGGTAGAGGATGTGCACTGCACCAACTCTCAAGACTTGAATGCTTTCAAAGATAAAAAATTGTCACTAAGTTTGTGGTTAGGAGTCAGAAATAAAATGCCATAAAATTCAAAGCATTAACCAAGGACGAAAGAGCCTGGTGTTTATTTGCAAAGTGTCTTTTGACCTCCTTGAAAGCTGGACTCCAGCTTTTATTTTATTTTATTTTATTTTATTTAAGTATCTGTAGCTGGTAATTTTGTGTATGCAAAGGCTTGGATGGTCATTCCAGGCATTCTGGAAAACCCATTGAGTTCTACTGTCCAGAGATTTTTTGGAAAAAAAAAAAAAAAAAAAAAAAAAAAAAGGCTATATAATGATTCTCAGAGTGTTGGTGAGGAGATCATTTTTGAAAATTGGCCTGTTAATGCAACTATGAATTTATTGCTAAGGCTAGTCAGCCAGTTATTTATGTGTCCTCTAAGCACTTACCTCTCCCTTTCCTTAGCAGCCCCTTCCTTAGGATTTTACAAAGGTATTTTTGTTCTACCTTTCCATCACTGTCAGCAAATATTACCAGTAACATTCTATAGCCTTTGCAGCTGAAAAACCAAGGAAAAGAGCCCCAGCACAACATCCTGTCTTTTTCTTACTGACAAAAGGTATGACATTATATAACTGGAGAAAAATGGAAATGCATTCTGCATAGCTTGGAGAGAACAGCTCACTCATGGATTACATGTAGCACAGCAGGAAAAGGAAAAGAAAGGCCAGAACAATGTGTGGCTTCATCTATGTGCAGGGCAGGTATGTGCATTATTCATTCTCCCATCCAGCAACCTGACATTCTTTCTGACCCTACAGTTTCTCTATTTGAGGAACCTAGGCCAAAGTGGAGCTTTAATACTGCCCTGCATGATAAACATACTTCTTGCTTGGCTCCGAACAGAAGGAAAAAAATAAGGATGTAGCCACATGCCTGTTCTATGGCCTATTAGTTAATAAGAGCTAGCTACAAAAAAAAAGAAAAATAAAAAATGGGAGGGGAGGGGAGGGAAGAGGATGATAAGTTTATTTCTTTAAGAAGTGAAGCCTCCCTTCCGTGGACACTAATAAAATCTGAGAAAGGGTGTCCAATTTCAATTACATAACTATAATAATGCCAACTGACAGTGACAGCCCACTTGTTTCTGGAGGAGAAACAGAAGACTGAATCTTCATCTTCTCAAAAGAAATTTTGCTCTGTATATAGCATTGGGACAGCACATTATTTCCATACACAGAAAACATAACATGTAAGTACATTCAAGAAGATATTATTTCTCTTCCTGGGTTTATTAGTGGAACAAAAGGCTGTGAAATATGCTCTGATCTAGTTATAATAGTAACCATTTTCCAGTTCCCACTGTTGGCTGAATCACTGCCTGGATTACAAGTGCAATGCACAAAGGTGCTTGCAGTTAAAAAGAGCAATTAGAGGGGCTGCAAGAGTCTCATCCCAGTTTTCATTCTGACACCAAGACAGCTCCCTACCAACATCGTCTTCCCAACTACAGTTAACGTGCTGGTATATTGTCAGGACTACATCATAGTCAACATCTTTAACATCCTTTGCAAAATTCTGTTTCCGTTTTACAGCATGGCACATTTTAAAAGAAAACTTCGCTAAAAAAAAAAAAAAAAAAAAAAAAAAAAAAAAAAAAAAGCTTATATTTGCAGCTTAACATTCATAATCTTAAAAGAAGATATTTATTAAATGAGCCTGGATTCAGTGGAAGTTAGTGAATTCTCATAGCATGAAATGATTAACATACATTTTCTAAAACATCTAACACTGAGGCTCAGGACCCAGGAGGTTTCTAAGCACTACTGGAATAATAGTAAATGGTTAGAGCAGAGACACTTGCTTCAGTTTAATCATACAATATTTTCCTTCTCTTCAGATTTAAGAAAGCCATATAAGCCAAGGAAGGTGTGTACCTCCTCTGCCAATAATAGAAGGTATCAATTTCCTGTTTTATTTCCTCATATTTTGTCAGGTTCTCTGGTCAAACATTGCCATCCAGTGGCAGGAAGAATGGTGGTGGAAATGCCATTCTTCCAGCACTACCTGGCCTCAAAAATCACATGGGCAAATTAACAGCTTGATTTTGTTCCCTGCTACCATGTACACGTCTAATTTTAGATGTGACATATGAGTTCAGAGTGCCAAATCTCATCACAAAGATTATGTAAGCACAACAGCTCCTTGCTAGAAGCCCCTCATCAGGGCAAATGTTGAGAGTTGAAAGTTTTTGTTGTTGTTTCTTTTACAAATTTTTGTCATTTAAGTCCAACTAGTTTTTTCCCTGTACCAGTCTGACATGTAAGGTAGCCTAGAGCCTGTCCCTTTTTATGCTCAAGGTGAAAATAGGGAATGAAATCTGAGCACTAGAAGCATACTGAGGATTCCTCCTTAGCTATTCACATGTCATCTCAGAAAAAGATCAGGCTCAGCCTGATATCTTAGGAAGCACAACCCTTGAAAACTCAGCTGCTCTAAAATAATTAAAAGTTGTATTCAAGTCAGAAATGTCTTCCAACCACAATAGCCCTTTTCTCCCCCCAAGACTTGTCTATTCCTACTGTCCACACCTCTGTAGTGTTTCCACTACAGAAACAGCTTGCTTTGTTCTTGCTACCATCTTGATGGCACCGACCTTTACCCTAGCAGCAGCACAACTACAGTGCATCCTGGGCTTCACACACCTTCCCCACCCTGTAATCATACAACGAGATTTCTTTCTTCTGGGTCAAGTTCTAGAGTTCTGCTCCAAGTCAGCCCACTTTGCAGCTTGCCCCCGTCCAACTGTGGATGTGCCCACAAGGCTAGCTCAGCATTTTCCCAACAGGAGACTTGGAACATCTCACCAGGCAGATCAGGGAGATTCAAAACAGCTTCATCAAAACAAACAAAGTCACTAGAAACCATTACAGACATCAGATCTCTCCTTCTGTTTGTTTGTTTGTTTGTTTTGCTGCTACTGCTGGTCATTTTGCTTTAGACAACATCTTTTAGAGGAGCAAGATACGCTGCTTCAGTCTAATAATTGAATCTTCATGGCTACCTGATCTTTCCTAGCTCACATCTCGTGTTTAATAACCTGAATGTATTTTAGAATGCTTAAAATTATTCTCTATTTCTGTTATATGAAAAAAAAAAAAACAAAACAAAACAAAAAAAAAAAACTGATCACTTGCAGATGGAGGCCTTATTTCCTTAGTAGGATAGGATTAAATTCCCTCCATATCACAATAAATTTACTGGAGTGTTTAATTGCTAAAATGAACACTTGAACGATGTTCAGTTTCCTTAGAAGGAAGCTGTTTTAGAGTCGCTGACAGAAAGAAAAGTGTTCAGTTTAAGCAATGAGGTGTTTGTTCTTTTGTTTACATTTTTCATGGAATTATGCTATCCATTGGGCATCCCAGCCCTGCAGGACCTTTGCTTGTTTGTTATGTCACCTCACAAAAACAGTCAGCACAAATTTAGCTGGAATTCTGCCTAGCATGTGTTCCTGTTTCATCAGTAGACTTCAGCCACAGCATGGCACCCTTGTTTCACTGTCATTTGTCAAAACCTGTGCCAAAGGTGAACACCCAAATAAGAAAGATGACAACCAAATGACAAGACTAAAAATACACAATCCAGAACCAAACCAAAGAAAAGTGGTTTTAAAAGTGGCCATAAAATGTAAAGAAGCTTCTTAGAAGCTGGCAGAGGTAGATGCTGTCATAGTAAAGCTCACACTTCTATGCAGCAGTATCCCAAGTGAGTTAATTGATTTTAAACACCAAAGTAACAGAATAAAAGGCAGACATATACCTCTCCCTTTGTAAAGGAAGAGGGAGGGAGGAAGAAAAAGGAAACATGAACATGCACTCTACTCCAGGCTTCTGAAAAGCTTCCTTTCTTTGGCAACAGCCTGTATATACAGTGTAGCTGCTTAACACAATGACAATTCATTTGTACATGCATAGTTTCAGACACACTAAATACATGCTGGTAGAAACAGCTTAAAAATATTTTTTCTAGAGTTGTTTTGTTTTGTTTTGTTTTTGCCAGCAGAGGTTGCTGTTTCCTTTATTTACTTCAGAAAACATTCAACAGCTGTACAAACCCTGAAATACTGGAATACAGGGAATGAAGTATCCATGGAAAATGCTGTTTCTAAAGAAATCCATGATGTTTGGAAGTTAAGCTAACAAACAAGAAGACTATTCTAAATTCTAGACACTCCATTCCCCAAATTTTTTTCAACAGGAGCCCATCATCTGCGTTCATTTATCTATTTAATTCAGGTACAAAAATATTGAAAGTTGCAATAAACCTACAGCTGAACACCACTCAACAGCTGTATTACATCTCTGTAATATTTATAGCCTTTTCTGCAACATTAATCACTGGTGCATTTATGGACATCAGGGAAATAGATTGATTTCCTCAGCTCCACTGCATGGCAAGAATCCTTATGCGACTTTGCAGGTGGGGAAGGTCACAAAAACCCTAATTTGCCTGAGAAGGATGTCCAGATCTCCAGTCTTCTCTACTAGCTCTTTAATGATGTTATTACTTGACCTCGACTTACATCTAAGGATATAATGCATTGTGTTGTTTAAAAAAAAAATAAAAATAATATTTTACTTATGGCAGCAGCTTTCATTCTATTAAAAGACGTAGTTAGTCACTGAATAGCCTGACTAATCCAGCTTTAACAACTGTATTACAGCAAGACTGAAGTCCCAGTCACAGGTAACAACAGGTTATACGGAAGTAAGCACTGCACAAACATGAGTATTACCTAGAAAAATGCTCATCTTGGAATATGCCAAAGCAGGCAATAAACAGGTCACAGATAAGGCACAGGAAGGAAATTAACCAATAAAGACAGTGTGTTATATTGTAATTCTACTTACACAATATCCAAATATACTTGATAATCATATTAGTATTTTTACAGCCTAAAATGCCCTCCTCTAGCATAAGACTTCAGCTTGTGGGATTTTAATACCCAATGGTTTGTCTGAGCTCAAGCCCACCTATGCCAAAAAGAAGTCCTTCTCATTTTTTGATCAGGGCTACATTTTAGCAACCAAGAACTTGATCAGCTCTGGTCCAGGTTTCAAAAATATAGTCTGCACTTAGACAAACTAGAATGCAGACCTACAACATTTTCATTTCAAAAACCGTTGGTCAGTCTAATGTTGGAAACCTCTTTGATCTTGGGTGGATTTTTAAGAAGCTGAGACTCATAGCACTGAAGGTATACCAGCTTGTTCTAACTACCAGGTAACTAAAACACCAGGATGGTTTGTAGAGCAGAAAAACTTGACGTTCCACATTTCTCTTCTTTACTTTTAATGACAGAGTGCAGTTAGCCTACAGAGAGAGAACGGATTTCCTAACAACCAATGCCTTAAGATAGTCTTTAAGTAGTTAACAAGAGAAAGGAC
Organism: Aythya marila; assembly: GCF_965140915.1. Taxonomy (NCBI): domain Eukaryota; kingdom Metazoa; phylum Chordata; class Aves; order Anseriformes; family Anatidae; genus Aythya; species Aythya marila. The sequence continues at coordinate 17,040,990 of NC_139051.1, forward strand.
CCTTTTGCTTCCCTACGCAGGAATATCCAAGCCATGTCAGAATCTGTATGACTATACTTTTAAGAAAACTTGTTTTCATTAATAAAACTATCAAAAATTTGTTTGACTTCACCTTATTTGCTCTTTTCAGCTCTTGAAAGATTCCTACCTCAAAGGAGTTTGTCTATATCAGAAAGTCAAAAGCAAATATAAATGAAATGAACCCCAGTAAGATGACAAGCAGGGAGAGTTTTCAGAATGAGACCTTTTGACTACTTTTTACTGCTTTCTTATAAGGATCTATCTGGATTCTCTACTCCCATGAGACCTTTTACAGTGTGCACATTGCCAGCAGATCTTCCATATCAGTGGAGAAAACCAGCAGCAAAATAATCATATCCTCCAGCTTACAGAATTAACATCCCATGAGGAGCAACAATTACTGCTTCTATTCCAGAAGATACATCTGGCTGTGCTCTGCAGACTAGTCCCACTCCTCATTAGCACAGACATCCATTAAGTCCACTCTTACTTCCTCTTGAAACATTTACATTGACCATTGACCTGCTCTCTAGGAGTCTGCATTGTTTGGATTGGAAGAAAGTTGGGTTTATTTGTGCGTTTGTATTCAGTTTATGCGGCAAGGTTTTGGTAGCTGGGTGGGGGGAGGCACAGGGGTGGCCTCTGTGAGCAGAGCCCAGCAGCTGCCCTGTGTCCGATCAGAGCCAGATCCAGATGGCTCCAAAAAGGACCTGCCACTGACCAGAGCCGAACCATGAGCAGCGCTGGGTGGGCCTCTGGAAGAGGAGAGCTAAGATAGGGAAAAAAAATACTGAGCAATAGAAGCTGGGAGAGAGGAGTGAGAAACCAGGGAGAAGCAGCCCTGCAGACAGCGAGGTCAGTGCAGCAGGAGGTGCTCCAGGCATGCAGCAGCAGTTCCCCTGCAGCCTGTGGAGAGGCCCCTGGTGGAGCAGGCTGTCCCCCTGCAGCCCATGGGTCCCACATGGAGCAGATCTCCACGCTGCAGCCCGTGGAGGAGCCCCCCATGTAGCAGGTGGATGTGGCCTGGAGGAGGCTGCGGCCCATGGAGAGCCCCCACAGGAGCAGGCCCTGTGCCGGAGCTGCATCCCGTGGAGAGGAGCCCACGCAGAGGCAGGGAGGCTGGGGGAAGCTGCCACCCATGGGGGACCTGTGCTGGGGCAGTTTGCTCCCAAACAAACTGGGGGATGGACCCTGCAGTGTGGAGCCATGTAGGAGCAGTTCTTGAAGAGCTTCTGCCTGTGGGCAGCCCTTGGAGGCTCAGTTCAGGGACAGCACCCCTTCTCAGTTCAGGAAGGATGGGAGGGAGCCCACCTGGAGCAGGGGCAGAGAGGGACCGTGAGGGAGCAGCACAGACAAAGCCTAAGGGACTCACCACAGCCCCCTTCCCTGCTCCCTGTGCCAAAGGAGGGGAAGAAAAGAGGGTGGGTGGGGGAAGGGTTATTTTAGTCTGCTTTTGGTTCTCACTGATCATGTCTGTCAGCAACAGATAATAAATTACATTAATAACCCTCATGCTGAGTCTGTTTTGCCTGTGACAGTACTTGGTGAGTCATTTCCCTGTCCTTATCTCAACCCATAAGCTTTTCTTTAAAAAATAAAAACTAAAAATCATCTCCCCCTTTTTTGTTGAGGAGGAATGAGAGAGAAGTATGGTAGTGCTTAGCTGCCCACTCATGTTAAGCCACTGCAATGTTTTATTGCAAACACAAAAAACAAACCCTCTTACTAAAATTAAAGTGGAACTGGCTCAAACCTACAGCAGTTGGTTTTCACTGAGGGAAAATTCCTTTTCACTAGAGTGGCATTTGGGAGGTAAGCCAACTGACCTGTGCAGAGGGAGACAGTGATAGCGCACAGCACGATGTACACAGAACAGCGTAGAGAAGAACTTTTCCAACAGAATCATCATCGGTTTTACCAGACTGCTTTCCTGATTTTAGAAATGATTACAGGAAAGGCAGAAAAACAACATCCAAAGGAGAGCCAAACATCAATAACATCTCTTATAACCCAAGAATTACGTAACAAGGAAAGGGAGTAGTGGTTATGATACTGAGCACACAGAAAAGGTTGAACATGCTTGCAGAACCTGTACAGGTAGAATTTAATATTGGGGAAAAAAAAAATATCCATGGGACTTAAATCTTAAACTATCAAAGTAAGATACAACTGCTTGATAGGCATCAGGCAAACAGTTCAAAGGACTCAGACTGAGTGGCTGCAAATTATCAATACTCTGTCATATATGATCTATGGTCAAATTATCATGCCAATCAACCATAACTGAGATTTCCAGGATTAGAATGACAACATTTAGTTGTTACTTTCCAATTTGAGGAAGACGCTGTGGCATACCAACCAACCAACCACTTGGGAATCGCGTGTTGCTTATCCTTTGCAACTCTTGTACCGCACTGGAGCACAGGTCTGCCTGCTCAGAGGGTTCTTGATGGTTCGGAGAACAGACTGATGGGTTGAATGGGTTGATGAGGCTGAAACCTTATGAAGTCAGTAAGGGTAAATGCAGAGTCTTGCACCTGGAATTAAATAAACATTACACAATAATAAATGCTGCCTAGGTAGCAACTTTGCAGGAAAGGACTTTGGGCCCATCAAATGAGAAGCTAAATATGAGGCAGAACCATTTCTCTGAGACAAACGTTTACCACAGTATTGTGGTAAACAATATGGCCAGTATTACCAAGAGGGAAGCCAGCAGAACAAGCAAACAGAACAAGCAAAGAGCTACTATCTTTATTCAGTACTTATGAGAGATTACATCTGGAGTAGTGCCTTCAGTAGTATTTTGATGCTTCCTATTACAGGAATAACACTGATATACCACAGTAGAGTGCCACTAAAAGCTAAAATGCTTAGGCTTTAAGGCTTTAAGATGGTAAGGGGACTGAAGAACATGACATGACACAAGGATAAGTGTGCTGGGTTTGCTTAGCCTAAGGATGAGAAGGTTAATGAAAGACCTAATTACTATTGTCAACTATCTAAAAAGTAGTTACAGAAAAGAAAGAGCAATTCTGAGAACCATCTGGCTCTACAAAAGGGTAAGAGGCAACAAGCATAAGTTGCAGCAAAGTAAATTCCAATTACAAATAAGGAAAAATATTCTTCACAGTGGCAGAGGTCAAACACTTGAACAGACTGCAGTGATATAGCAGAGTTTTGTCCTTAAAGATATTCAAAACTTGACTGGACGATAACCTGTTCTAACTTCAAAGTTTGATACAAATTCAGTGTTGGCCGTGCTTAAAGTAGGAGATCATACCAAATGACAAGTCAAGATCTCCTCCTTAAGTAATGTGTTTTTATCTTTCATATTCAGTGTGTGAAGTCAAGGCATTAACTCCCTGGTGGCAGCATTCTCCAGCAGAGCTGTTAGAAGCTAATTACTGGAAAACCTTGTACATCTTAGAAAAAAATAAAAACAGAAGGCTTTTTACAGCTTCTCAAAAAGAAAAGGAAATAGCATGCTTTGTCAGTGTGATTTAATACTATATTGCACATAATGAATTATATTTTGGATGATCAATACACTGCATGATCTTTGTGTAAACTTCAGAAGTGAATCAGAGGCTGTCAGAAAAATGGGAGAATTTGGCAGGCACTGTTTGGGCTTCTAGCACATGAGAAAGAGGCTGAAAGGTTATGGAACAACCATACAGGCAGCTGGTTATGGTATGATTAAAGGTGACATAGGAAGCTACATGTTGAGGTAATTATTAACACAAGTTTCAAGCCATACTTCATGGTTTGCAACAGGTGATATCCATGATTGAAAATGTGATAATATATTATTGTTTGGTTAATAATGTAATGAGTTAAGCCCTTACCATTTTTATTTCAGGCTGTCCCTTATTATATAGACTTACTTGTCCACAAGCTGTAAGTGTAGACCTGTAAGCTTTCAGAAATATGCCAAGTTCAATGATGCTAAGTGTAAAAGTGCACCTAAAGCAGATCTCTCGAAGTAAAATCCTCATGGGAACAAGGATCCCCATCAGTAATAACCATCAACACATTCATTGGTGTTATCGAGGGAAAAAAAAAAAAAGGGGGGGGGATTTTTCACAAGTATTTCCATACATTTTCAAACAGAACAAAGCCTTACAGATTTCAGCCAAAGAAAACAAGAAAAAGGAAAAAAAAGAAAAAGAAAATAAAAAAAAGCCATTTGCTCTAATCTCAGGAAACTTGTTAGTGAATATCTTTCAGTGACAGAGGTCCCCTTCAACCTCAAGTATTCTGCAACCTTTAAGGAAAACCCACTTCTGTTTTAAGATAGCTAAAGAATAGCATTCTCTGCTTGTTTTTCTTTTTTCCACGACTATTACAGGACACAGCATTTCCACGAAAGAAAGAAAATAATAATAAATAATGTTCCTCAGATTTATAGGAATTCTTACAATTGTATGTAATATGTCTACAGGCAATAAGAACTTCTTCTGCTCCAAGAAACCAAATTCCTGGAAGAAGTTAAAGGGAAGGTTAAACACCAGAGGAAGACAATTCAACTGTCAAATCTGTTCTGTAGACAGTAGAAGTCTAAATTATGGTTTTAGCTAAGTCCAGGAAGTAGCTAGAAATTTAAGTGAACTATTTTCAAATAGCTCATAAAGAAAGATCTGTTCTATTTTATTTTAGTTTAGGTTTGTTGTTGTGTTTTTTTTATGTATTGTTTGCTTTAATAAAACAGCATAGTTCATAGCACTGTTGCTGAAGTGTTCCAAATTATCCATTTAATTCCAATGCAGTTTACAACATGTCATTTTATATTAGACTGCTTTCTTTTTTACTTTCAGTTTTGAGCATGTCTACATTGGAAACTAGACCCTATATAATGTGTTTCTATCTTCTTCTGTAATTAAACATTTAAAGTAATTAAATTAAATTAAAGTAATTTCTATAACTTATTCAAATTTTCGTAAAGTCTGTCACATGTTAGGCCAGGCCACACAGTGCTTGCTTAGGCATAAGTTTGTCTATAAAAATAATAATTCTGAAGTTTGTTACAAATAGAACAAGTTTAAGATACTCCACAGTTAAAAACAGGATCACAGCTGTATGGAACTCAACACGCTGTAAAAATGGTAAATGTCTTCATGTAATGTATAAATAACAAGCACGGACTGTAAAACCTATCATTTGCTTCTTCACTCTACTCAGTCCAAAGATTTCAGGTTTTCAGGTTAAATCCTTATCTTTGGATTAAAAAAAAAAAAAAAAAAAAAAAAAAATCAATAGGACCATCCAGAGAAGAAAAATGAGATGTGTACAAATGTCTCAAAAATACAGCCTAAGATAGTAAAATTGGGTTATTTAATGATGGAGCAGAAGCAGATGCAGAATCTCTGTTCACAGAGAGATTTTCTCATACCATCCACGATAAACCAGAGAGGTAACAAAGGGCTTAGCTCTTAGAAGAAACCCTTTTAGGTCTCAAGGAACACTATACTAGGTGATTTTGAAAACTGTCAAGACTTTTACCTGTAAAATCTTGCACATGGACAAAGACAGCCAGACTATGAGTGCTACAACAAAGTCTGTAGTCACACCACCATGGATTATTTAGCCTCCCCTTGCCAGTCTGAAAGTACTTGATAGAAATCTGAATCACAGGAGACTACTGCTGGCTTGCTAAAGCAGAGAGAACAAGGAAGGTCTGGAAGGCAACTGATGAATTCCTATTGGTATTATATTGGTATATAAGGAATTTACAAAGTGCTTTTATTTTTTATTATATTTTTTAAAAATGAACTAAGGTAAAGGAATTTGTGTAGAACAGTGTCAACAAGAACTCACTAACATGAGTTTATGATCTAAAAGCACAGGAAAAACAATTAATTTATGACTGAACAATATCAGAGATTATCTCTGAAAAAAAGATGGAGAAATTACTAGTGTACAGAAGTCAATCTATGCCAGATTTTTCTTACAGACTATTTTACGCTCAGCACTGTCAATTCTTACAACCTAGATTATTCAGCTGCTCCTCACTCCTCAGCCATCACTCCCTGGAATCACAACCTGTCTCCAGCCTAAGAGAGTACAACATGAATGAGACTGGCTCATAAGATATACCACTATTCCCCATCCCACCCAAAAGTTGACAGGGTGATGAGTTCTGCCAGCTGGGTCAGAGGTCCTTTCCCTATTGCATTAACTTTAGGCTTTATGCCTACACCTAAATGGGGAGATGCTTCAGAAGTTCTGAACTCTGAGCACCAAACATACTCCTTATTTGCAACCCAGCCCAATGTGGGAACAAGAACAAGCAAAAACTTCATATCTTCATTTCAACTGTAAGGAAACCTGCTCACATAGGCTGGAGGGAAAGCACAATACTTTGCTACTTTGGCTATGGTTTCCTGTCAACAGTGGGTGGATAACATATCATCAAGGTATCCATCCAGTGTTTGGTTTAAATATTGCTTGTCTGTTCCAGAAAACACAGTTTAAGTTGTTTACTCAGCTAAGTATCCTTCTATTTTGCTGTTTTACTTGTATCTCGTAGTTTAGTGTCTTGCTGTTTTGCTATTGGGGCATCTCCAAATGCACTTATTTCAAGAAGCTTTCACTTAAAGTAATAAGGGAAAAGAGGAGAAAGGGTAGGAGCTGGAAAGCCTAATAAGAGGCTCCCATATGGTTTATATTACTAAGACCCTTTAAAGGGTAACAGTTAAGAGAGACTCTTGTGAAAGCAACCCCCAGAGGAATGCGAGGGTTATGTGGACCAGTCCTGAATGCATCTGAAATACCACAGTCCTGTTCTGGACTTTTGTAGAGCATCAGTCCATGTGCAAACCAAGACATAGAGCCAAAGTCATCTCGTAAGACAAAAAGGGTATTTGTTTTTCCATTTGAAGTATTGCTTAATAAGATTTAACTATCAAAGCACAGATTAAGCAGACTTCAAAACTGCTTTTAAATTGGCTTGTAATTTTTGCTGGATATATACATGACTTCCCAGGAAAATAACCTCTCATTAAACATCTTTCTTCAGAGACAATGAACCTTATTATTCACACATCTGCTTTACTGCCATAAGGGAAGTTCTCCAAACCTGAAGCATACTTTTCAGATGCCTGCCTGGCCAACAAGAAGTGAAATAACTTGGAATTCACAGTCCCACTCTCTACCTGCATTAAATCGTCTTATCACCCATGTCAGTCATTTTTATACCCTTCCTTGGTGTCATAACCAGGCTCTTGATTGAATTCACCAGTACACATCTGAGAGATAAATATTTACACGTTCAATCCAAATTCTATCCCTGTTAACTTACTATTGAAAGGTAAACGTATAAGTAGCAGAAATTGACAGGGGACAAAGTGGTTCTGAAGACAGCAGAGACTTCAAAACAGTTTCTTATGGAACAGACTTCTGAATTGTTTTCTGAACTTTGGAGAACTTCACTTCAAGAACTGTTGAAAATAACATTGCAATTACTACATCAACAACTTTCAAGTAATACACAACATTTAAACCATTTTAAGAAGTATGTTCTTCAGAACTTAAAGACATACTTCAAAAGTATGCTCTGAGTTTCCTCAGAATAATGCTGGCATTTTCCAAAGCTAACAAAATTTGAAGTTGAAGCCAGATCTCATCAAAAGTTCTACATAAATAGACAGCATTTTTCTTCTTGCTCATGAACAGATCTTCTAAAAGACCCTCTTTCTTTTAAACAGTAATCGCCAAACTTCTTGGCAAAAATAAATAAATAAATAAATAAATAAATAAACCAAAATATTATAAGATCACAGGATATATTACCACATTTAAGGCAGCTGTGGGAAGCAGAGCTTACAGATGGGCTCTCAGGCGAGCAGCAAGAGTAGCAATGCCTGAAAGTGTCACTACAGGACTGCATGGTGCAACTACCACAGATTTTCAGAGGGATTTCAGAGCTCAGATTATCAACCAGTTCCAACTTCTCTCATGTCAATCACCAGTCACATAATGTATATCTCTCGGTAGTATAGAATTATAGAATTGTTAATGTTGGAAAAGACCTCCAAGGTCATCTGGTCCAACCATCCCCCTACCATCAATGTCACCCACTAAACTGTGTCCCTAAGTACTACATCCAACCTTTCCTTAAACACCCCAGGGATGATGACTCCACCACCTCCCTGGGCAACCCAATGCCTGACTGCTCTTTCTGAGAAGATATTTCTCCTAATCTCCTAAACCTCCCCTGGTGCAACTTGAGGCCATTCCCTCTAGTCCTATCACTAGTTACCTGCGAGAAGAGGCTAACCCCCAGCTCCCCACAGCTTCCCTTCAGGCAGTTGCAGAGTGCAATGAGGTCTCCCCTGAGCCTCCTCTTCTCCAGACTAAACATCCCCAGTGCCCTCAGCCGCTCCTCACAGGACTTGTGTTCCAGGCCCTTCACCAGTTTTGTAGCCCTTCTCTGGACATGCTCCAGGGCCTCGATGTCCTTCTTGTAGTGAGGGGCCCAAAGCTGAACACAGCACTTGAGGTGTGGCCTCACCAGAGCAGAGTGCGGGGGGACGATCACCTGCCTGGCCCTGCTGGCTACACTGTTCCTGACATAAGCCAGGATGCCATTGGCCTTCTTGGCCACTTGGGCACACTGCTGGCTCATGTTTAGGTGAGCATCAACCAGCACCCCCAGATCCTTTTCCTCTGCACAGCTTTCCAGCCACCCTACCCCAAGTTTGTAGCACTACGTGGGGTTGTTGTGGCCGAAGTGCAGGACCCAGCACTTAGCCATGTTGAACCTCATCCCATTGCCCATCAACCCAACCTGTCCAGGTCCCTCTGTGGGGCCTTCCCACCCTCCGGCAGATCGACACTTCCCCCCAACTTGGTGTCATCTGCAAACTTACTGAGGGTGCACTCAATTCCCTCATCCAAATAATCAATAAGGATATTAAAGAGGATGGGCCCCAACACCGACCCCTGCGGAACACCACTGGTGACCAGTCTCCAGTGGGATTTAACTCCATAAAACCAGGCACTAATTAACTCCATAGTAACCAGACACTAAGGAATACAAGATACTTGCAGGTCAATAGCCCATATGTTTGTAATCACTGCACCAGAATATCAAGCCAAGAGAGTGATATCAGTTCTTTGTTCTTCTGACGATGAACTTTAACATCTCATGGTCTATTAATTATGCAACGCAGTTAAAGACTATAAAAGTAATTTGGTAAGCTCACAACTCCAGTGTAAAGTGATGTGAAATTTTCTTTTATTTCCAACAGGTGTTTGTACACTTGTGAAAGAAGCCAGAAGAATGGATACGTTTACACAGCAAAATCAATCTCCTCCAAAGGACTTCTCAAAACATTCCATAAAGAAGTGAATTATAGAGTTGTCAAAACTAGTTTTCAGTAAGAGACTATATCAAAGATAAACAAGTTTATAAATAAAAGGTACCAGGAGGTTTTACTATTTACTTCAAATAAGACCAAAGGCATCAAGAGAAATAATATGCCATTGTCAACAAGTACCAGATGGTGGAATGATTTCTTGAATGCCTTCTTCAATTATGAGTAACCATGAACACAGACAAACACCATCAAACAAGAAGAGGATACGTAGTTGCATAAAACAAAGGTCAAGGTCTCAATTATATTTTTCCCCAACTATTTCCTAGGAGTACTGAGAAAAATAATAGAGCTCTTCATTTTTTAAAACAGTACTTTTAAAAGTAAGTACTGACAATTACCGGTGGCTCCTCTTCATTGTTTTCCACATTATGGGCCACGTTCCTCCATTATTATTCATCCTGAATATCATCCAACATCACTAAACTATTGTTTTTAAACTGAAGACACTCACTGCTAAACTATTTATTCAAAATTCATAGCATCAAAACCTAGATTTGTTATTTCACAGACTAGAAGGAGTTCCAGAGACTGTAAACGTTGTTACTTCCGCTTCCTTTGTCCCTGGTCCAGTGGTGCCTGTAAGAGAAGTTCAGATTTCCTATTTGTACTTGTTCATAAGGGGAGGCCTTATGGTCATCCAGGAAGGTTCCTGTTCTGTAACAGATTAGGTTAGGAAGTAAAGCAGGAACATGGCGAAGCAGGAAGGAAACGACAGCAAGGTGAATGTGTGCTATATCCACGCACACGTGTTTCTCTCTTAACTTCCCAACAGTAACAATGAGAAACAAATGTGTTTTTCTTTAACTGTAACTTGACCTGTCTGCATATCTAAAGAGGGTTTTAAAACATCCTTCCTTATCACAAACTTATTCTTAATATATATTTTTAAAAGTAGAACTATGCTTTAAACATATTTTTATATGTTTAAATGGAAAAAAAAAAAAGACTGTATAAAGGAAAAAAAATAATTATTTTTCCCAATTGCATGATGCTCATGCCTAGATTTAGATCAAAACAATCTCTAACAAATAGATTATGAAGCTCCAGCTTATAAAGAAGTAAGTTAAAACCCATCCTTTGCAACTTCACAATGTATTAAGTATGTTACAATCTTTGGGACTAGAATATCCAACATTATTAGCTACAAAACCCATGACTCGCTAATGTAATTCCATTAATGAGACATTTTCTAACAAGCACCTTCTCTGTCAACCTGTAATTATTAGAATGCTTAACTACTTCCTATGTTTATCCCAATAAAACAACATACAAGTTTCCAAATCATGTGATTATAAAAGACAATCCCTAGTTCTTAATATGCACACAAACAAAACAAGCGATATTTTGCAGCTGCATTATTTCTTTTCCTTCTCAGATTCTCCACATGCAAACTTAAAGGAATAAATAACCCTAGGCAAAGTGTTTCCTATGGGAATGCTCTTAAAGTTTCATTTCAGTGGCAAGCTCCCCACCCTCTTTTATTTTGTACTTTGTTGTACAAGTGTGCACATTGTCCCAAATGCTCTATGAAAGGTCATGCTCTCAGCAGTTCCTTCACCTTGGCATGTAGCACTTCTCCCCAGCTGCAACACATCCTACAGTTTAATCCTATCTCAGATGCAGTTAAATCTCTGATAAAACCTTACTGGCAAAAGTGCCACATGAAAGTAATGTTTTAGAATCCAGCTATCATTCACCCAATCTCACTTCCTGTAAGAATTCTACTGTTTCAAAAACCTCGCTGGTTGCTAATCAGTCAGCTGCAGATGAAACGTAGCAGCATGCCCAGCAGTGTCCTGGCACGCAGCACCTTACTGATGCTGCCAGATCCCTTCCACGGAGCGCTATTGTCTCTGAAGGTAGATTGGAGGCCTTTGGGATTCTGCTGATAGCAAGAAGCACTTAACAGTTTCCTTATTTCTACCACCACAAAGCAATGAGAACTGCACCATCTACCTCTGCTCAAAGCACAGGAGGGCACAAAACCATTTCATCTGTGCAGGCATCCTGTCTGCACCCCTCCCCACCCCACGCACACCTTTGTAATCTGCAGTATCAACCTAAGCAAGAGAGAACAATTCCAGTGAGAACACATCCATTTGCATTTCAAACCACTGCTCAGTACTGGGCTGATTGCTATCGGGGGGGGGGGGGGGAAAATAAAAAAAATAAAAAAAAAGTCTTTTTTTATTGTTGTTGTTTAGAACTCTCCTCCAAACAAAAATCACTTTTGTACTGAAATACAGAATATTCCATAAGCTTCTTTGGATGATTTCTCTCCCTTTTTTTTTTTTTTTTTTTCTCCTTTTAGGTTAAAGAAGGTTAAGGTTAAAACTTGCAAGCTATTTGTGTCTCCAGAGCTACAGCCAGCAGCTTATGAAAAATGAAACTAACACTTCTGAAGTAGCTTTCTTTCCGCCAGCTGCACTTCTCCAAAGAGGATGGAAAACAAATACAGTTGGTACAAGGATAGTCCTAAACTATTGCATATCAATGTCAGTGTGGCAGCATGATGGCAAATGCACTGTATACCCTAGCTGCAAAGTGCTATCAATCACTTTAAGACAATTTCCCTATCCACATCTGTAAATGTGCAATACAAATCACTGTCACTAAAGATAGAAAACAAAATGAGAAAATCTTACAGAGCTATTTTAATAATAGCAAATGAGCAAATCTTTCTGAATGTTCCAGAACAGCCTCATGGATTATCAGCAAGCAACTCTACAACAAGAATAGAATGAGAAATATTAAGGGTGATTGAACACCAGACTTCATGGAATCTTATGCCAAAGTTATTTTGCTTGGACTACATCTTAATCATTCTGAACAGGAAAGCAAACAGTGCTACTTAAAACACATATTCCATGCACGTGCCAGGAAGACCACCATACACCATTCCATACACCACAGCAAACAATAAAGCCTTGAGAAGCTCAGAGACTCAAATACTCTCTGTGCCGTTAGGTTTCACTGGGACACATTTTTAGCTCATCTCATATTGCCATACTGCTCATTCCCTCACTTTAGGATGCATCACTACAAAGAGCTTTAGCCCATTTAATATATACATGCAATAGTCCATGAGAAATATGTAAGTTTTTTCATAGCTGCAAGTTTTAAGAGCCTATATGAAAACTGCTTGGATTTTCAGCAAACAGTTATAGTTTCATAGTTGTAAATTTGTACTGAAAAGAAGTGGAAAAGAACTCACACAAAGAGCACAGAAGTTTGGCTGGCAGGCAGCCAGCACACAAAGGCACATACAGCTCTCTGCATTCACTTCAGAAGGCTGCACGAGTGCCCTATTGCACATTCCTCACTTGCAGGTACATTTTCTGAAGCTGGTTTTGAAAACATAATCCCATCAAGTTGCTGTGAAAATAGTTCCCTACACCAGCAACAGCCTGGCAGCTACTGGTATTAATAGAGAAAAAAAAAAAAAAAAAAAGTTACTGAAATCTGATCAGGCCATGGAAATTGCACACAAAGACATTCAGATATCTAAAAGACAGATGGATTTATAAAAGATTTTGCAAATTGTTGAGGCAAATCAAGAACTCCGGAGCCAAATTAACTCACAGGATTTTAACTACACAAAGATGCCTCGAAGTGTGGCCCAACTCCATTAATACCGATGCAGCACAGCAAAGGTTCTGACACTGTAGACTAGGCATGCCACCAAATGCCCTCAGCTGTGAGTCTATCTACAACATGCATTTACTGCTTTCTAAGCAACACCTGGGTGCAATTTGCACATTTGCAAAAAGACAGTCTGCTCTTGGACAGTGCTGGCCCACACTGCTAACCCCCTAGAAGTGGGAACTCTTGACAGAATTAATATGTAGCAGTCCTTCATAATCTACAATGTTGGCATTTTTTCCCCACATATTTCCAACTTGTTTATATTCTGTTTCATTGAGACTGAGACTCTCTTTTGCTTCATTACCTTCATGACCCAAAGCCAAAAACAAAGGGTCAGTGAATTAAGCTCAATGACTGGCTTCTCTTGTAAGGTGCTATTACTCAGATTAAATTTCAGGTCTCATTTAGAGTGTTCGTTTACAATGTCCAGTGTCCCTTCTAGTCATAGCCACAGATGTGTATTTATTGGCAGCTTTATTATTTTTCTAAAACCATTTTACTAGAAAATAATTGTATTCTTGCCTTTTCTTCTAAAGCTATTTGTTAGACAATGTCTGCTCCATCCCTTCTCCATACATTCTCATTCAGTATTAGACCTTAGTTCCATTTCCCATCCACACTGCAGGATTCATCCTGAAAATAAGGCAGCTTGTCACAAAGCCAAATGCATTGACTTTATTCCAAAATATTTCCTGAGCAAAATCAACAGTGTTGTGTAGATTACAAGCACTTCCCGTTAATGCCATCAGTAAGGAGATTAACACCTATTAGGACAAAGAAAGCATTCCTGCCTTTCTCAAATCAGAAACTTTTTTTTTTTTCCAACTTTATTCCTTCTTCAATTCTTGAACATTCCATTTAAGTTCACTGAAATATTTGTAAAACCAGGCAGGCTCTTAGGCATGAGGAAACTTTAACACCCACCCTGCCTACCTGCAAATGTGCTATGTCTCGCAACACCAACAAAATTGATCTATGCCAAGTGAACTGGCAACATAACACACAGAATGGAAATTTGCTTTCTGAATGGCCAGTATGGATCACCTCGTACAGAGTCCGGATAAGCAAAGCAAAATTTTTCAGTAACATTTGCCAGAATTTCAAAACCAAATTTCTTTTGCCTCATTAATGCTTTTTTCTTTTTTTCTCTTCAAAAACAAACAAACAACAACAAAAAAATAGAACAGTTAGAGCAGTTAATTTATAGGCAGGAATGTCTAACATAATCTGAAATTGTAGGCATCGACTGCAGACTAGCTTAGTAAAAGCCTTGTTGTGATTATATACTTCCAGGTAATTTATTATTCAGACAGTTTAGAAGGAATCCATATTTGTCTTGCCTTGAGCCTGGGAACTTGGTTCAACTGGGATTTCTGTCCATAACAGATCAAAACAAAACAAAAAACTACCACAACAACAAAACAACAGGAAAACAAACAAACAAATATTTCTTCCCAGCGTTTTTTTCCATGTAGCAGTTCCTATTTTTTTGCTAGGAAACAGGCTCACCCTCTGTTCACAAAGAGCTGCTCTTTAATCACAAATTTCCATAGCTTATCAGGGGGTTCTGACCATGGGGAACCTACCATTCATCATCAGGTTTAGCCCAGGAGTACATGGGGCCAAGTTAAAATTTAGTTACCCTTGCTGGATTTGTTTTTGACCAGCCATAAACAAATGAATCTAAGACATAAAAATTACAGGCATGTTAATTTGAACTTAGTATCATTTATTTATCTTGATATGCCTTCTTAGAACTGTTGTTGTTTTTAATTTGTGCTTACATTTCTGCAAAGCTAGAATTTTAATTGTTCACTCTCAGTACTACCCTGCTCTCACCTGGGAGCAGACTTACCTCCTGCACAACCTTCAGCAGATAAAGTTGGAGCTGCCTGACGTTCCTGCTCCTTTCCCTTCGAAGAGCATATCTGCCCTCAAAGGTCATTTAAAGGGGATTTTCCACTCTTCTGTAAGATTAGGATCTTAAAGATCCTAATACAGACATTTCAAGGCCAGACATCAGTCCCTACACTGAGGTTTACCATCAATGAAGCCATACTATTTTTCTCTTAATCTTTGTCAAAAGCAATATCTTACTATTTCTAACAGTATCAAGAAACTATATTCAAGAAAAAATGTTGACTTACTAAGTAATAGTTGGCAATGTGACATAGATAATAATAGCAGTAATGACAGAGTGGATTTGAAAACAAGACAGCAGTATGGAGCTGCTCTGGCAGCCAGCATTCAGCTTACCCTGCTGAAGTTCCAACCACCCCAGCTTCAACACCACCCTTATCCCTGACAGCTCCGTTACTGCCAGGGGAGTTTGCCTGCCAGTGCTACAGCTGAATCTTCAATTCGCTAACCTGCAATAATTAGCCCACTCAGAACGGGACAGCTCTTAACAGCATTGCCAAGGCTTTGTCATTGGAATTAATAAATTAGTTCCTCTGAGAAATTAGGAGCCTAAGTAGAAAATAGGAGCTGAAACAAATTTTTAGTGTATGCCCTTGTGCTATCAGTCTGAAGTCATTTTGCCCTTTAGATTGCAGCAATTAATAACTTTCACCTGAACTCTGCCACAACCTCTCAGCTCTATCTCAGCACCATGATGAGAAAACAAATCAGCAGACAAATCCATCCTTATGCAAAGACTGGAAAATATAATACTGTTTTTGTTCTTCACTGTAGGTGGCCTCACTAAAATGGAGTTTCCTTTAGTCATCTGAGTGGACCTTCTCTGAACACCCTAGTTGTTCCACACCTCTCTTGTACTGGGGGGCACAGAACTGGACAAAGTGCTCCAAATGTGCTCTTACCTGTGCTGAGGCAGGAATTGCCTCCCTCCACTTGCTGGTCACACTCCCAGTGCAGCACAAGATAGTGCTAGTCTTCTTTGCCACAAGGCCACATGGCTGGCTTATGGTCGATTTCCTGTCCACCGGGACCCCCAGGTCACTTTCTAGAACGCTTCTTTTTAGCTGGTCAACCCTCAGTATATACTGATGCGCAGGGTGATTTCTTCCCATGTGCAGGATTTGGCACTTCCCCTTGTTGAACTGCTTGAGATTCTTGTCAGCCCATTTCTTCAGCCTGCTGAGATCCCTCTTGATGGCTGCACAACCTTGTAATATACAACCACTCTTCCCAGTTCTGTGTCCTCAGCAAACTTCCTGAAGGTACTCTGCCCCGTCATCCATGAAGACGTTGAACAGGACTGGAGCCAGTACTATCCTTGACTACTCCACCAGTTACTGGCCTATAACTACACTTTCTTCTACCGATCACCACCCTCTGGGACCAAGCATTCAGCCAGGTTTCAGCCCACCTTACTCTCTGCTCATCCAGCCCATACTCATCAGCTTCTCTGTGAGAATTATGGGACACACCATCAAAAGCCTTACTGAAGGCAGACAATATCTACTGCTGCCCCCTTACCAATCAAAGCAGTCATTTCATTATAGATGGCTATCAGGTTGGCTAAGGTTCCCCTTTGTGAATTGACAATGATTAATCGCAGTCACCTTCTTATCCTTCATGTGCCTGGAAACTGTTTCCAGGATTAGTTGTTCCATCACCTTGCCAGGAGTTGAGGATTGGCCTGTAGTTCCATGCACCTTTCCTGCACTTTTTGAAGATAGGAATGACATTTGCTTTCCTTCAGATCTCAAACACCTCTCCCAGTTGCCATGTTCATTCCAAGACTATTGAGAGTACTCAATTATACTACTCAGTTACACTACTCAATTACATCAGCCAGTTCCCTCAACACTCCTGGGTGCATCCCATAGGGTTCCATGGATTTATGCACGTTCAGTTTGCTTAAGTATTCTCTAACCTGATCCTCCCTCACCAGAAGTAAGTCTTTCTTGCTCCAGACTTGCTCCCCCATTCTTCAGTGTCTGGGTTCTCTGAAGGTGAGTTTTCCTAGCAAAGACTGAGACAAAGAAGGTACTCGGTACCTCAGCATCTTCCATGTCCCATGTCATCAGGGCTCCAGCCCCATTCAGCAGTGAGCCTGTATTTTCCCTAAACTTCCTTAGGCCAGTTATTTACTTACAGAAGCCCTTTTGTTGCCATTGACATATCTCATTAGACTCAGTTCCAGACAGGCTTTGATTTTCCTCTCTGCATTTCTGCATGTTTGGGCACTGTCTCTATATTCATTCCAGCTTACCTGTCCTTCCTTCTACCTCCTGTATACTTCCTTTTTATGTCTGAGTTTTGCTAGGAGCTTTTTGTTCATCCATACTTGCCTCCTGACATATTTTTTGCCCAATTCCCTGATTGTTTGGGTGGTCCACTTATGAGATTGGAGGAGCTGTTCCTTAAACATTAAGCTGTTTTCTTGGACCCCTCTTCCCTTCAGATTCTTATCCCATGGGGATCTTACAGTTAGATACTTGAAGGGGCCAAAATCTGCTCTCCTGAAGTCCAGGGTTGTAATCTTGCTATTATTTGAAAAAGAGTCAACACACTTTTTTTATCAATGCAAGTTATTATGAAATTGTAAAAATCAAACCACTGTCACTGGTTGGACTGTCTACTGTGAAGCTGGGTACAACTCAGCCCCAGGGTAAAGTTCTTAATCCAAGAAAATATCTGTTTTGCCATTTGCTTGCCTTAAACTTGGTATATACCTCTCCTGTTGCTACTTTACTTCTCCAAATGCCAAAAACTGTTAGTGGACTTGTGCTTTCCTGGGCAAATCATCACCTGCCTACAGAACCCAATGAGGTTACAATTAAGTAAGCAATCTTGCTTGCTCTCATCACTGTCTGACCCCCATAGACAGAGTGGAACTAATGCATACTAAGAGATTAGAAGTCCTCCTCCATGATGTGTAGATGAGATGTAATTAAGGCTGTGCATGAGCCTTTCCTAACACTTACCAAAACACAGAGGCTGGAGTTCAATTTCCTCCTCATTCCAAGTGAGGGAATTTATACATTTACCTTTAATAAATTGTCATATTGTCAGCATGCCAGCAGTTCTCTCCATAGGATTAGTAGCTCTCTGAGGGGACAGTGAGAGAAGAAACTCTCACTGAAACTGTGCTAAGAGACAGATGAATAAGAACAGAAGGGAAACATGAATATGTAGAAGGAATCTAAATTCTCCAGCCCAACATTCCAGAATTTTCTCCAGTGGATGAAGGCCTCAGTTCCAGTACTGACTCAACAAACTGTTTACAGATTTTACCTAATGTCTGTTGTTTGCTTATAATATTACTGAAATACCATTAGATATTAAAAACAAAATATTTTTCTAAAGATACATTCTAGAGAATATGTAGAAGTCAGTCCTATTTCTCCCATGTGGGCCATTTAAACTATACTTTACCTCTGGAGTTTAAGTGTCCTTATAAACAAAGAATGATAAAGCATTAGGCAAGTCTGAGGACATTTAAAAAATGTATACATTGAAACACGAGTAATAATATACTCCGTCTGTTTTAAGAATTCATTCAGACTTGTAAGAGAATATCTACACATTTTTGTCTATTTTCACTTTTGTGAATAAGTTTTTCTCTATTGTTGAATTTTTGTTGAAAATTTCAGAGAAAAGGGGCTAAAACATGCAAGCTGTCATTTTTGCAACAAAATGTCTTGTTGTCTCTGAACAGTAAGCCAACCATTTCCTCCATTAGCTTACCATACCTATTTGCTGTGTTAGCCCATGGCACTTCATATGCTCAGCTTTTTATTATTATCTTTTTATAGGAAGAAAGTTCAGTGCAGTTACCTCACTGCACACATGGGCTGGCTTTTTATGTACTGCCATTCTGCCAGCCTGCATATAATAAATCTTGCGACAACAACAACAACAAAAACCAAAAAAGAGATTTATTTTACCACTGGTTTCTATTTCCAACCTTTCATCAAGACCAAGCACACTCAGAGATTACAGTATTGGATGTATAACAGTTCTGCAGATTTCCTTCATTTAGTTCAAATGAAAACATCCATCACTTCTGCAGAGACTACGGTATGTTTTTGTTTCTATTTTTGACAGCCCATGATTTCCTTTTACTACTCTACTAATATCTACAAACAGCTGCAGGAACAGCATAGTTTCTTAACTTGAAATAGTCTTCTGCTACTCCTTGTTATGGACTTGTTTGTCTCCTCATTATGGCTGGTAGCTACAGAGGCTAAAATGAGAAGAGCATTTTTTAAAAAAATGATATATTTGGATGTATAAGTTCTACTAATTAAAGTAATGTAAGCCAATCTTCTCTTCTCTTTCTAAATTTAGAATATACTGCAGCTAATTCACATAAGAGGAACCATAAAAGGTGACCAACAAGGAGTCAGAAAGTCCCCTCTTCTCAGTAGTTTACATCTGGCTTTTTGAGGAGGCATTGCTTGCAGTATTAAAGCTGTGACACTTGCTAATCTTGTTAAATAGTTCTATCAGAACTGAGTACTTGCCAACCTGAAGATAAAGCACAATGGGCTGATCAGGGAATTGCGTTACAATTCTATACAACACCTAGTACATATTATGCATTCATACAAAGTCTTAGGCTCATTATGTTCAAGACATACTTCATAAGCTATTTCAAACAAGATTTTTTTCCTGCCACTGAAGAATCAAATCCAAGAGCAAGCCATCATCTTTTGCATCTGTCTCTCTGATTAAAGAGACTCTGAGTGGTGGAGATATCAACACTGCCTAGTCTGAGGACAGCCAGACACTGAATTATTATCCCTAACTGTACTGTCTAGAATCAAATCTTTTCATCATATCAGAAGAGTGGAAACAGAAGACATGTAGTCAGCAGACGATTAGGAAGATACTGATTTAATGTTAATCTGACTGCAATGCAGTTGAGTTTCTATCTGTTGTCTCAGATTATCAGAGAGCTGTAATTTTTCCTTGGTCTTCATTCCTTGTTTGTTTCTTTGTTTACTCTTCAAAAAGGGCACATGGGTTACTTTCCAGTCAACTACAGATGTAATTTCTAAACTAGCTTTGAAAGTTTAATGAATCATCAAGCATTAGTCAACACAAATACATTATTATATTTCTATTCCTTGAAGCTTCCTAAGAAACACATTTTCTATCTTCCACTTCCCTCTATGTTCCTATCATTCTTCCTCCGTCTAGTTGGCATTATGGCATTGTCATTATGGCAAGGCAAATGGACCTAATTTCTTTCTTTCTCCATTAAGAAGAAAAACAGAAAGCTCCTTCTTTGCTGTAACTCATAAACACTCTATCTTTCTTTTTTTTTTCCCCTCCTTCATTACTCAGAGCAACAGATACATCCCAGAGTCACTGGAAGTTATGGTCAGTTCTGTTCCTTCAAATATGTTTATATTAAGGACATATGTTGCTCTGAGAGAGCAGACAGAGAGGGGAAAAAATACTGCCCTATCAAAAAAAGTTTTTTTTGTGAGCTGTGTCTATGCATCTCTTTCTACCTTATACATCAAACGTTCCTTGGTAAGAAATTCAGAGACAAGCCTGGACATTTTTCTGGCTGTGAATTAAAACTGAGAAACAAGACTTTCTGAGCCAGAATCACCCAAAGGATAGGACCTTGTTATAAGGGGAAAAAAAAAAAAAAAAAAAAAAAAAGACCCAGAAACCCAGAAACTCATATGGAAAGAAATCAAGAAGAACACAAACTCCTGGCAAATTCCAGCAAAATCCTGGAATTTGCTTTTGGTAAAAGAAAAAACAACTCACTAAGCTTCACATTGATAAGGCCTTTGATTTTGTCAAATTTGGCACTCTGTCATATGACAGAGGCAATGATACAAGTAGAGTTGATCTTATCATTGTACAGAAACACACACCAGAAGACTTCAAAGCATCTTTTGACCTTACTTTCCACAATGATGATTTACAATACTCATAAAAATATTTAATGGACATCAACACAAAATAATCTCTGTGTTCTGTGACACAGTAACACAGATTTATTTATTTATTAAAAAAAAAAAAAAAAGTGTAATTGTTGAGCATACCTCCTGGAAACAGAGGCTGAAAAGAAAGAGGAAGCAGGACCAGCTCATTGGCATCTCACTAGCTCTAAACAAATTGTTTGCTCTCTGGGAGGCAAACATTTCCTTTCACCTGTCTGGACAATGTTAGTCCCAGTGTTAAATTATTTTGTGGCTTGCAACCGTTGTCTACATATACATGTAAATAATATTTTGTGCAATCATAGAGAAAACTCAGTAGTGCTGGCCACTTTGCACTGTCTCCATAGCTGTCCCACCTATAAATAGCTATTCAGTTAGAGCAAGCCCTGAACCTGCCAAGCAAGAGATTAAGTCAAAAAGTCATTGACCAAAAGGCACCTTCTACAGGATTAATTATCTGATGCTTCCTCTAATTAGGTAGGCAAGATGACCACTGTGCAATCCTACAATCAAATCAGCAACACAAGTTTCCTGTATTTGATGAAGTTCCATCTCTTGCAGTACTGGTGCTAACACTCAGATTGGTTTACAACAAGGATTTAGAGGATATTTTTTGTTTCCTTTGAAAACAAGGATAAGAAATGATAGAATAATAAAGGGATACAATAAAACTCTTTTTTTTTTTTTCTTTCATATTTACCACGGACTTGGTATTTTATTTCTCTGAAATTATTTTCTCTTATTTGTATGTAGTGGAAGACCGTGTTCAAATCATTCCCTTGTTCAAAATTTGAGATGCTCTATTAAAGGGAAACAGTGTTACAACAGCAGACTGGGAGTTAGGACAGGCATGTGTTGTCAAAGAAAGCAAGCAAAGAGGCTTTGACTAAGCAGTTTGGTAGAAGGACATGGTAGAAAGTTGGTAGAAGTACCTAGACTTCTTAACGGTGTTTATGAGGGGGAGGGCAGAGATGCTACAGCTTCATTAAATTCCTTGAAAAGTTGCTCCCAAATTGTCAACTGATCTGTGCACCCAAAATTAGCTGAAAATGACCAATCTGATATATTTTGAATGTGAAGCCTTCAATATTCAACCAAGACCTCAAGTAAGCTGTTGTCACAATCACTGGACAAGTTCCAAATCAACAGCAGTTGTGAAGTAACTCAGAGATGGCGGGTTCAACTTTCACTGAACAAAGTTCCTACAAAATACAGGGATAACAGCCAAACTGTTTCTATGCAAGTCCTCATTGGGATTACCACTTAAGTTCTTCCTGATCAGTTGTATGATGTACGTTAGAAATTACTGCCTTCCACAGATATAATTTTTATCTTTATTGTGTAAATTTTTCAAACAAGTAATTTGTTCCTACAAGTTTTATGTAATCTTAGTCAGATGCTAGAGAGCATTAACAAAGAACTATTAGTCTTGGGAAAAATTACAAATCCTCCCATCTAGAATCAGGATTTTTCTTTAATTCTAACACAACAATTATTAACAAATTATATGACTAATTTAATTGCATTGTAAGGGATTCACCTGTGGCACTTCTTGTTTCTAACCCAAAGTTTTAAATATTTTCTGGTGATGAGCACTGTGACTGTATTAGCAAAGCAAAACAAACTACTAAGGCTCTCAGCTATGAAGCAGAAGAATAAACAACACATTGTAGAAGATGAATACAAATGGATAAAACTTTTCAAGGGTCATCTATATTTCCACTGAAAGGCCTACTGTCTACTTGAATCCCTCTTACACTTACTAAAGACACTTTTTACCACTTACAACTATTTATTATTTATATAGATTTTATAGCCAGGCCAACATCTTTTTTTGAAGCAAACTATTAAAAACAGTGCAGCAGGATGAATTCTACAGACTCCACAGCCCTGCATAAAAAGGGTCAAAACACTTCAACAGTTTTTAGAATACAATGCATTTGTCAGTGTACTACTTTTTGCCTCTCAAGCAGGATCCAAGCTGTTTCCCACAGATTCTCCTGGGTGGCCTAATTGCTTTTCTTTCCTTCATAAAGCAGAAAACAAAGTCAGTCTAACCATCAAATCTGATTAGTGATGAAAACAATTTCCAGATATAGTCAAGATATATTGATGCTACCTATTCCTTCTTATACAATCCTAAAATTAGATTATTTATTCTAATGGAAAGTGTCTAAAATCATTTTGAGAAATAGATTTATGTCCGTAGCAAAAGGATCTGTCAGAAATTTTCTACCCAGCAATTGCATCACACATTTCAAGAATCTATGTAAGAACCAGTTAGGACATCAAATGAATCCTGATTTTAGTATCACCTTCACTCATACCAAACAGAACTGAACGCACATTGTTCAGAATATGAACCACGTGGTATCTCATCATTCATCAACCTTCATCCCTGAAAAGCTTTAGGGACAACTAAGAGGGGCTTACTTACTGACCTTAACAGAATATTACCAAAGAAAAAACTTCTAGAAGAAATACTGAAGTTTTTTTCTAAAACCAAATCTTAAAATGATTCATGTTCTCTCTAAGACAAGACTGCTTCAAAAACAAATGGAAAATCCCTCCCCTCAGAAATTCAGAAATAACCTTCATTAAGTTCTGTAAGAATAGCTGAAACTCATGCTTTTATTTGAGGTAATTTAATACTAATACGAAGGGGTTTGAAATTTTATTAATTTTTTTTTTCAGAACACTTACACACAGCTTTACAGACTACACACAAACTACAAGTGCAAATATTTTTCAGCTACATAGCTATGCTCCCCAGAACACAGATGTAGTTCATACCAGCCTACAACTAAGGTTTCTTGAAATGTTTTTAGCACAATCACCATCCTTAGAAATTATTAAGGATAAAACATTTCAAAAGCCTTGCCTATGGGAGCGCCATAGCGATTTGTTCTTTCCTCTCACTTCTGAGCATTGCTAAACCATCAGTGTGAGCTCACAATCTCATTTATTCCTCTGTCACAAATAGCATAATGGAAAATTAAATGACATTTTGTTCTGGCTACCGGGCTTCCTCCTATTGCTTCTTCAGGACCAAGTTAATAATTAGGAAAAAATGAATTTATGTGGGAGTGTAGATATGCAAGATCCATCTCAAAGAACAGCAGCTGAAGAGATGTAGCCTTCATTTCTTTCACAAGTAGCCTCTTCATATTTGAGTTTGGTTGTTCAACTACTGTAAAATTCTAATCAGAAAGTGAGTACTAGTCCACAAACCAAGTATTAGAACAGGCTAGGGGACTGCTACAGTCCCATACTACGCCACTAGCTCCACCCTGTAATTCAAATATCTAAAAAAGCATATCACAAGGTGCTAAAAGAGTTATAAAAAATAGAAGTCACAATCTCCAAAACCTTCCAAAAAGAAACATGACTCTAACAAGTAGATACTACATAATATTTTGCCCAGTTATTCAAGCTCAAAAAGTTTTCTCGTGAGTCTTTCTAACATGGACTTCAAAGGTGCTCAGAAACATGTACCATGTTTCTTCTTTACATCTCAAAATAAGAAAGGTCGGATGTCTCCCAACTCAAAGTAGAGGCAAAAACAAAAATGTGTGTGTGTCACAAACTAAACAGCTTCAGGATTTAATCACTGAACTTCTCACAGAGTAAGAGTTTGATCTGACATCATTCAGAGTGCTTCTTTTCAATATGTCTTAGTGCAGCTCAGCTATTGCATCGCTTTGCATAAGCAAACATATTCAGAGTGGTATTTTATTTTATCTTCCTCACAGAAAGCGTTGGCTTTGTTAGGAAGACTTTGATTTGAGCAGCCATAAAGTTGTCCTGGCTGTAATGGGAAAAACATGAACAGAAAATGTTTGCTAAAACACTGACAGAAGAAAATACCTGCCAGCCTGGGAACATGGAGCATCCTTAAGCAGCACAGCTGGCCCCTTTGAAGTACAACTGGATACCTAACAACCAGAGATATCCTGAGGATATCATCAAGAAGGGCAAAACCAAGGAACTGTAACAGCAGCTTATCATCTGAAAAGGTGAAAATAGCCTGGAAAAGGAAAATTTTGAGAGAACAGGAAACATCATTGTCTCCTTGTTGTCTAAGGCAAAACAGAAATTAGCAGTATCTATCGGCTGCTCTAAGACGTAATGTCCTATGTCCTCTTATGTCTCTTAGAAGAATGACTGCTTTTCTATCAAAAAATGGAGCCAGCCTCTGAGAGCTTCCTGTGCTGCATGAACTCCTTTTCATACAGAATTTCCTAAACAAATTGAACCTTCGCTGGGGATACCTGGCTAACTCCAAACTCCATTACATGGATCATCTTCAAGGTGAGGCTTTGGTCATTATTTCTTTGGGCTCACTCCAGGGACCACTTCTGGTGGTTGTTTTCTTTTGATATACATGTAGGTTTTCTTAATTTGAACATTTTTAGGTCATTTTGATCCCCCACTTCTGGCATCTGTTTGATGCACTTGGTACAGGCAATCTTATGAAATACATGCATGCGCACACACACACATATATTAACTGTAACAATTATAATCTTGATAAGAATGAACTATCATAACTATATTCACTGTTATACATTTGTAATCCGTAAGTACACTGCCATAGTACAAGTCCATTGACCCTATAATATTAATCCTCATTTGTTGCTATATACTGATTCTGATTTTTGCTACCCCTAATTGCCTTTGTACTACCTCTAATTGCTGCTGCTATTAATTAGTGCTCTTTCCTCAATATATACTACATATATGCATATATATGTGTGTGTATATATACAAATATATGTACGTATTTTCTTCCTAGTAATATCTGCAATAGCTTGTAATTTGCATACATTCTTGCCTTTTTAATCATAATATATTTTCCAGTGGTGTTTTGTGGTAGTTTCTAATAAACAGATATTTTAGATTATAAAACCTCCATATCCTTGTAAATTATGGAATCCTACAACCCCACTGTAGTGACCTCTATAGACCTGCAGGCCAGGTAACATTTTAGATCATGACAAACATCTTGGCTTTAACCTTGATTCTTTGTGCTGACAGATTTCCCACTCCCAGTTTTCTGCTGAAAACATCCATCAGCACTTTCAAAGAAACAAATATAAATGCAGAATTGGAGTTATTCTGGTAAGTCCAGTCAAATTTGAGTTGAGGATTTTAGAGGATTTGAGGTTGGGTCAAGCTACATTTTTAGAATATTTTTCAAATCAAAATTCCCATCAATTTGAAAGCATATTCAATATTTTCTGTGTTACAAGAACAAGGATATCCTCCCTTTCCACCTCTGAAGTATAAAAGCTGGAAATATAGAAAGCCATTTACAAGAAAACCATCCTGATTTTAGCTGTGTTGTCTGGATCAAATATCTTCAAGGCTTAAATTACAGAAAACATATTGCTAACAGGAAAAAATATAAATCCTAGTACTATAAGACCAGTCATGCTTACACTCTTTCATTAGGAAAAGAGGGCTACATTCAGGCTCAGAATAATATTCACACAGCTTTTCAGATAAATTAAGACAAACTAATGTTTCAGTTCTTGCAAATGAAGCAATTTCAGTACATTTGCTACTTTGAAATTGAACTACCATACAAACCACAAATCTTAATAGCCATTAGCTACTGTGAAGCTCATTAAGATATCAGATACATGCTGCATGGCCACGTAGTTTTTCCCCAACATCTACTAATTTTAATGAAAAATTGTTCTTCATGATACAGATTTGTAGGTGAAGCAGTTCTCTACTCCATCTCAGAACATTTCTACATCTAACGTTCACATCATTAAAAAGACAACAGTCAAACTAGTGACCAGTTACCAAAATACACTCGTGCTGGAGGTTCTCCATCTAGTGGCTAATTTCACTAGATTTTGATTTTCACTCAATTACATCAGTGCAACACCAATTAAAACACTAAAATCTGTTCATCATTATTGAATATTAGAAAGACTACAGTGTACCAATAGGTAGTCTACTGAACTATTCCCTTTAAAGGCATTGACAGGATGAGATGATACCTAGTCCTAGCACATAAACCCAATATTTTTGTTCAGAAAATGACGTGTGCAATTTGACACTATCCTCAGTCTACAGTTCTCTTTCTCTCTTCCTTAATCTGCTTTTTTAAAAAATAAATAAATAAATAAATAAAGCAGTATAATTTGAGATTCCAAATATATTTATACATGAATGATACAGAATTACTCTTAAAAACTGGTAGAATCAACTGGAAG
Organism: Aythya marila; assembly: GCF_965140915.1. Taxonomy (NCBI): domain Eukaryota; kingdom Metazoa; phylum Chordata; class Aves; order Anseriformes; family Anatidae; genus Aythya; species Aythya marila. The sequence continues at coordinate 17,068,146 of NC_139051.1, forward strand.
TCACCCTATTCACCCTATTTCTACATCATTTATCTGAAGGTTGAATTCCAGGAAAAAACAGAAATCTGTTCTTTGACATCAAAGCAAAGACCCTTACTCTTTAATAGGGTCAATAATAAAAACAAATTAGGATTATTAACACCGCTCATACTTGTTTTTAAATGTAGAGAAAATGCACAAGTTTGAATTAGAAATAGCTTTCAGTCATGGCACTAGCTAGGCACAGACTTGGAGCCAACAGCCAAGCATTTCTTATTCAATTCTTTCTTGATCAACGAAATAGGATTTATGTCCTATTTACTTTACAAAAGAAGAACAATAATGTGTACCAATGTTTCCTTCTAAGGTCCACACTGACACACCTACACTAACTGAAGCCAAAAAGATGTTAACATTGTACGATATTTATAGTTCCAACACCGGTGGGAAAGAGTCTTAGAGATGAAACTATATCTGGGAGTGAGTATTGCTATCAAAATTTCAAGGGCAAGACATTAATGTCCAACTTTCAGTTAAAAATTAGGTTTAAAGCTATGTTAAAGTCTCATTTGAGTATTTGAGCTTTTTTTTTTTTTTTTCCCACTTGGATGATAAAGAAACAAATGAAAACCTACTCTTCATAAAATCATGTAAAATTATAGCACTTTCCATGAAATACGGTAATAAAGAAGTAACAATGACAGATGGAATCAACCTTTTTTCACACAAAATGAGAAGACCTCTCCATAGTGTGATTACAGAAGGGTTATGATGTGAAACAGGACTTACAGCCTCGTTGTATCTGATTGAGTCTCCTGTAGTCTTAAGCCCAGCTGTGCAGACCCACATAGACCCATATTTCATACAGAAATATTTTCAACATAAAAAAAAAAAGATTACACAAAAAATAATCAGAAATACATATTACATTCCCTTTTCTTTATTCCTTTCCAAATGGCAGGGAAATACTTATCAAACACTTTTGAAGCGATGTAAAGAAAAGTATGGATAGCAAAAAATGTACAAAAAACCTTATTAGACCTATTCTGAATGATCAAATTTATAAGACTTTTTTCATGATGAGAAGTTACATAGAGTGACAATGAGGCATCAAAGAATAAACATAGACATACCAGCTCAGCTTCTGCTTTTTATATTAGAACTATAAGGTAATTTTCTTTTTTTTCTTTTTTTAATAACCTTGTGCTCCAATATTGCAGTTAAACCTATATTAATATGGGGAAGAACACCATCCTTCAAAAATATAGACCAAGATTCAGCTAAAAATGTAATACTTAATCTAGATAGCACAACAGAAATGTTGACTAATGAATCCCGTTTGCATCTCTGTGGGGCAAGTATAGAATTATTGCTATTCCACACTTTAATGGACATTCAGCACTATCACATCTACTTTTAAACTATTTGGGTCTATTCTTCAGGTTACTAATATTCTGTGCAGGCTGATATGATAAACTGATGCAAAAGGTGGAGGGGGAGAGGGGGAAGAATGAGAAAAAAAACTTAAGACCCATGATTTTTAAAATCCAATAATCATAAAAAAACATTCCTCTGACTTTCTGAAAGAAAAGATGAGCACATCTAGAAGAATTACCTTAAACGCTGTTCTACTCACCAAAATGAAGCCTCAGGCAAGCAAGAACACCCTATCAGCATTTTCCAAATACCACGCAGCACAATCCAGTTAGTTACATGCTGTTCCTTAAGTTTCTCTAAAAAATACAGGAATCTTTGAAACAAGCTTTGAAGCTTAATCTATTATTACCCATCTGTTATGAAAAGCTGTATTTTTCTCAGCATTCTATGACATAAAATCATTCCACAAAGTATATGCAATTTAGATCTCTGCAAAAGCGCTGTGAAATATGTGCTACAATTACTATACATTTTCATAGATTACAGACATCTGTGTGAAAAGGGGGCAAAAGTTAAAATACAATTAGAGAACTATAATCAAGAGCATGAAAAATAAGTGAGATAAGTTAGCAAAGGCAAATTAAGTTAAAATTTCTGTACAATGTATTAAGTTTACTTATTTGCTATCACAAATTCATACATATAGTAGTTGCTTCTTTTTCTTCATAAAGAACTTAGAAATTTAACTAAGAGCAATAGGATGTGATTGGAAAAAATGGAAGAGTGACTACCTCACTGATTAAATTGTATTTAGAAATCCAAGTGTGATTAAACTGTAACATCACACACATGCAAAGCCAAACATAGAAGGAAACACCAACTTAACATTACATGCTAAATAGAACATTTACTAATATACACCTTCACTGATTCTTATTCATCAGTGCTGTAAGAATTACACTTTGCAACTTCACATTGTGTTTTTCAACATTAATAAAATGACTATCGCAAGTTATTGTGCTGTGTAAAGGTCAGAATAACCTTCCATTGGTATCAGTAAAGCTTATCCAGACACTAAGATAAGAAACTGTGAGTACAGTTAAGGACCACCATTGCGAGAATCATAGCAAAGCAAAACCAAAAACAAGCAAAAGACATCTCCTAAGTCTTCACTATGCTGCTCCCCCTTAAAGGAAACATTAGCCTAAATATTGCTGTTACAGATCCCCCATGTATTCCAGTGGCTACCCTCTATCCCTGTTCTAGATGGCCTTTTAACGCATATGAAATCCGAGACAGCTTTCCCTTAGTAGGTACCACATCCTTGCTATGAAGGTAGCAATTTTGTACCTGTTAGCCAGTGAATTAAACATAGTCCCTTCCTGAATCTATATGCAGAAACTCTCAAGCTTTAAATACAGACAGTACAGAAAGTTAACATCTAAAGTGTACCTAACTCACTGTCTAGTGCAATTTTTTGCATGAAACAGAGTCCAGGCACCACTGCCACTTGATGCCCCTTGGCATCACTCTACAGGATGATGTTATACCTGTCCCTCCATTACTTTTGATAGCAGAACCATAACCTTATCACATCAGCTATATTAAACTGGGGATGCATATAGAAGTGGGTAATAGGAGAGTGACTCCTCAACATGTACAAGTAAAGTGCTCTCAGAAATGTATTTCAGGCCACTATGCTCAAGCACCCCCCGAAGCAAGTCTCTGAGGCTTTGTGATCTGGCAATATTACACAGGAAATACCACCAGCCAGGTTCCCACCTACTGAAAACACCCTAGACCAGCATGCTGCACATTATCGACAAGTGAGCTTTCCTATCAGGGTCATATAATTAACTACATGTTTATTTCTGACATATATATGTCATAGATATGAATATATATATATATATTTAGAAATATGTATTAGTACAACATTACAAGCTGAACTTCCGGTAGTGAGGACTCTGGAAATGTTCAACATGACAGCCTTTTCAGAAACTTCTTCCTGAAGAAAAGTGGGAGTAGGGAGGAAGCAACTGCATGGTTCTTTTCCTCCTTAACCTGTCAACAAAATTAAATTCAGCTCCCACCTCCTCCAAGCCCTTTCAGGAACTAAAATCATTTCCTTTGCTATTACTACTGGGACCCTGCCAATGGAAACCAACTGGATTTTCCCCTCTCCTACCTTTCTTCAGTACAGGGAGAGGCAAAAAGTGAGTTGTATTCCCTTATCTTGAAAATAAGAGTCTTCCTTTTTCCTCAGCAAAGCAGTTACTAAACCTCAATAACTTCCTTAAACATTTTAAGCCCATTTATTTTTTTCCTTTTCAGAAGTTCTTTCTCAAGCTTGGAAGTTCTCCCAGATTGTTTTTGTTTCCAGTGTGTAAAATATTCTCTACTATCACTAAGAAAGAGTTATATCAATTAAAAAATGAACAAACAAACAAACAAACAAAAACCACAAGCACTAGATGGTGGCCTATGAGCACTTTCATATGATCTTATTGGTGGCTTAACAGCAAGAAGGAGTTGCTTCACACATGGAAAAGCACTTATGTATCTTCATCTGTGGAATAATCCTCAACTTTCAGCTTAAAAATATTTTAAAATCCTCTGATGGGATGTTGGACTATTGACAGTTTCACAAGTAGTCCTGAAAATAACTCTACTTATAATATTAGAATATAGCAAAGTCCTTACAATAGGTAGGTTATACTGATCCACAGGGGATCATCAAGTACTGCTAAAATTCATGGATGATTACCTACTTTTTAAATAAAAGCTACAGTACTGAGAGAAGAATATAGATAATATTTATGCCAATGTAAAAGCAACTTTCAGCTGATGTGCATCAGAAATAAAGAAATACAATGGGAAGGAGCGCTAGGAAGACAAGCACAGCATTTCTGGAAACAGATTTCATGCAGAGCCAACAGCTCAAAGCTCAAAAGCAGAGCTACAAATTACTTCCTGCCAATGTGCTGAAACAGTTCTTAGCAGAAGCATTTTTAAGACCAATCAATTCATATGGATGACTGAACACCAGCAAGTAAAAAGAAAAAGTCATTTATGTTATCTGAAACTACAAAAAGATAAAAATGAAACAGTCACAACCAAAAAAAAAAAAATATTCTTACTCGGTCTGAGTAATATTAATGTTATCTCTATTGCCAAAATAGAATGTGAATGTGTGTATGTACACCTACATATATATGTATGGAAAAATGGAAATACTTTAATTGGAAATTATAATCTGAAATTGTATTAGAAAAGTGTATTATGGTTGATTTATTTGTCATTAATTATAGATACGATCTTTTAGTTTTGGATGGTATTCCTTAACAACAGAGAAGATGAAGAATCTGGAAATATGATTATTTTATTTTGCACCAGAGATTCAGTACCTATATTTTATATCCCTAAGCATTCTATGCAGCAAAGTTTAGAATGAGTTGAAAGTAACCAAAGACAAAGTAATGACAATAAAATTTTGGTCAGTCTTCCAAAAATGGCTTGCCTTGTGACTCACTCAATCACATGTCAACAGACCATCATGATAGGCAAGTTACCCCCAAATAACACAAAGCTTTAAAACACCATTTGAAATAGTGAGCTCATGGTGAAAGTATGTTTTTGAGTGCCATATCTGAATACTTACACAATCAACTGCATAAACAAATGTCTTTCTCCTTCTCTCCAACTGATTTAAATTAACTAACACTGCTTTCCAAGGTAAATGAGAGTTATTGCCTCCTCACCAGGAAAAATATCTGCCTTGACAGCAAGTTACTTGAGCGAAAAAATTATGGATATCAAGATTTCTTTACAGGTTTATAAAGTTATGATCTTTGCTGACAACCATTCAGCATTTTAGCAGAAAATTATTTTGCGCCAAGCATTCACTGAGTCCAACTTAATATAATTTTTTTCCAGCTGAAGTGCAGGGACTTTGGCTTATCTTAGTCTTTCAAATAAAATTTATTAAGTGCTCACATTGCAACATTTTGAACTCAACATGGATAATGGGTTCAGTTTCCAAATGCCACGTTATTACTACAGTAGTTTTGCTTCTACTTAAAACTGACTCCAACTCTTCTCAGATGAATGTGATGAAGACAAACTATAAGAAAAGGCTGTGACACTCTCTGAATTAGGCTAACATAATTTGAGTACTACTTCATTCCAAAAGCAAAAATCCAGCTCTTCATAGTTAAACATAATAGACTTAATACACATTTTAAAAATAATTTGAAATGACACTCCCTTAGCCTTACAGTAAGATGTGCAAGTCCAGTTAAATATATACACTGTCATAATATGTTTATCCAATGGCATTTAAAAAAAAATAATCAAACTAAAATATTTCCAGGCAACTTACGTCATTCTTCTTTTTTTTTTTTTTTTCCCCTCCAATATGACCCCTTAACACAGTAACTAAATAGCCTTCCTAGAAAGCATCATAACATTTTTTGATGTCTTGCATCGTCATTTCTTTTGTTAAGGGCCTGAACATTTGGTTTCTTCTGAAAATTCTCACTGGGAGAGTAGTGCAACACAGGTGGTGGAATCTCTCCGTGCATACTTTGAAGACTTGTCTAACAAAGCTGTGACTCACCAGCCCCAGGACCAGCATTAGCTTCACTCTGTTGAGGAGGCTAGACTGTTCCTTCCACTGCACACTTCTACGAATCTCCTTCCACCCCAACTGTACAGAGCACAGAAAGAAGAAAGAAGATGTCACATCTGATTCTGACTTACAAAGCTGCTATTGAGAGACAAGGGTGTAGTATCTCAGTTCAGTCAATCTCTGCTATCCACTGGGAGGCGTATAGGGTATGAGTAGACTTTTATATGCAGGCGTATAGGGTATGAGTAGACTTTTCTGCCTCTAATAGGCTTTGGATGCCTGCAAGTCTTCATGCTGTATGATTACACAGAACCTTGAGGTCTTTCCCTATTCCAGACCACAGGGACATTTAAACATCAATGTTCCCTTTCATCCTTTTTTTTTTTTTTTTTCCCCTCCTGGTGATGGCTGACATGTATTCAGCCCTTGTGACATAACACAGTCCTTTCTGGAACTAGAAGTCTGTTACTTTCCCAGATTGTTTTATCTTTACTGCTTAGTTTCTCTAACAAATTTGTCTTATCCAGTTCCAGAAAAAAATCATTCATAGTAAGCACAAAGAAAAACTGAGCATATTTACAGATTTATAGAATCGCTTAGGTTGGAAAAGACCTCCAAGATCATCAGATCCAACTATTAACATGCCACTGCCAGGTCTACCACTAAACCATGTCCCCAAGCACCAACCACATCTACACGTCTTTTGAATACCTCCAGTGAAGAAATTTCTCCTAATATCCAACCTAAACCTCCTGTGGTGCAACTTGAGGTAATTTCCTCTTATCCTATCACTTGTTCCTTCGGAGAAGAGACTGAGCCCCACTTTCCTACAACCTCCTTTGAGGTAGCTGGAGGGAGCACTGAAGTGCCTCCTGAACCTCTACTGTAGGCTACAGAAACCCAGCTCCCTCAGCTGCTCCTCATGAGATTTGTTCTCGAGACCTTTCATCAGCTTCGCTGCCCTTCTTTGGACACAAACTTTGTTATAAAACAGAACTAATTTCTCCCCTGTTACAAGAAGAGCCTGTCAAAGATAGTGAATTTACAAGACAAAAAAAAAAAAAAAAAAAAAAAAAAAGGCAATTTCACAGTGATAGCTGCCAAGTTCTCAAGTGTTTTATGAAGAAGACTATTTTGAGAGTTCCAGGGAAATTTGTCTGCACCACAGAGCTTGAAGATTGTTAGTATCATTACTAAGCCTTACTTTTTAAAATGTGTTTATTTTATTTTTAGGAACTTGAAGCTATCTTTCTGCTCCATAGCTGAAATATGCTGACCACCCATATGGGCAAGTAGGATAATGACCTATTTTTAAACAGAAAATTTCCCAGGTGTACCTAGCATAAGACATCTACATTTGCACCCAAAAGTCTGTTTCTCAGAACCTAGCACTCTAATGCTGCCCAAAAATTAATCTTTATTTTAGCTTGATTAGCCAAGAGAACAGTCTCAGTTCTAGCTCTGCTTCCTGTTTTGTTACCTAGTTACCCAAGGCTACAGCCGCAACTGCACCATTAGCGTTAGGTCAGAAGTTGGACTCAATGATCTTGAGGTCTCTTCCAACCTAGAAATTCTGTGTCTGTATCTGTGTCTGTGTAATTCAAAACTCACGCCATAGACATAATGATAAATAGTCCTTCACGTGTCACTCCATCCAGTATTGCAAAACTAGAGTGATTCCTACGAGGCAAAAGGCAGGATGTTATTCTTGCATAAGGGTAAGCTAGAATATACATTATGCCTATATACAACTGGCCACGTAGGTGGCAACAACTACAAAAAAAGCCTTATAATAAATGCTCTACATTTATATAGCACTTTCATTCTTCCACTGATACCAAATCAGCCTACTACAGATAAAAGTAACACTTAACAGATGAAGAATCTGGGAAATAGATTGGCTTGTCTAAAGTGAAAGATCAGGACAAATGGGAAAATCAGGACAAATGGGAGTCAGAGTCTGTATCTTTTGAATCTTAACACAGAACTCTTGCTCTACCCAGTATGTTAGGCTTACTATGCCTATCTCATTCCCCCTCAGCTACGAGCAACCAAGGAGAAGCACGTATGAGTGGACCCAGGGATCTTCATGGAGACACGTCTATAGCTTCAAAAATGCTACAAGTATGGCAAACTCAGATTTTTCCTGCTTCAGCTATGGCTAACAAATATATGAAATTAAACAAGCATGGGCTGTGTGCGTCTAGAATTTCTCTAAGACATTGTAAGACATATTACACATCTGCTTCTGCTGTGCAGCAGATGCTTGATTTGAATTGAGACTAGGGCTTAATTGCCCAGTCTCAGAACGACAATTCAGTATTTGTACTTTACAGGCACACTGATTCAAATTCTGGCTATTACTCACGGAGCACAACAAACTTGAAACAATGGATTCCTTTGAAGCCAAAGTTGGGCTTCATATGTCTACACGTAAAGTCCATCCACACAGACACAAAGAATGAGCAATGTGTTTTAACTACAGCTTCCATTATTTCGATCTCTGACTATTGCTCTATTTTGGGTTACAATGCACATAGTAAAATGGAGCTCTGCCTTTCAAATAGCAAGAGATGAATATTATCCCAACAAAGCAAGCGAGAACATTTCCACCCTTAAGAGAGTCATGTCTTGGTCCTTAATCACAGATGGACTGATTAACATTAGAGCTGACACAAGTCAGTAAGCAAACATTGCAAAGGGAGCACATGTCCAGCATGGTGCAGAGCTGATCTTGTTAACAACATTTTCCAAAAGCAGAAGGATGGCTGTGGGGCTAGGTGCTTGGATACGTGTAAGTAGATCCTGAGGCAGAGCCCTGGACTCAAAGTTCAACACCAAACAGAGTGACAGTTTTTACAATTTCCTTGTTCATAGTCCATGCATACCAGCTACAGGTTGACTAAGGAAACACCTGTTCTGGATCAAAGCCAAGGGGGAAGAGCCTTCCTGTCAGGCTCATTATCAGTTCCCCAACCCACTACAAACAGACAAGGGTTTCCAAGAAAATTTCTTCACAAGATAACAAGAACTTACTGACTGGTGCCACAAACAACATACAGACAACACTTTACAGCTTCTTATATCTATAAAAAGCGAACAAACAAACAAACAAAAAAAACCTTGTAATATCTGACCAAGTTGTCTGTTTACATATAACATCCTCCATAATCATATTTTCTCATCTGGAAATGGCTTTAGTCTAGTATCTCTCCTTCAGTTTGTTGTTACCTGTGATATTTTCACTTTCTGCTTCTGCATAAGTGCATCTGCTCATCCATTACTCATGGCGTTTCAGAGCTGTAATTGCAATAGTTACAAAGGGAAACATATAAACTGATTAGAAATATGCAAGTCCTTGCTGTTGGTAACAGATAGGTGTTTGTTTCTAATTACTTGGCTTAGTTAAATGAATCTTGACAGCATTTTTTTCTTACATGTAGCTGACTCATCTTTATTAGAGTGATGCGTCTCATCAAGGATGGTCAAAACCTTCAAGATTTTGAATTCATTAAAAAACAAACAACAAAAACAAACAAACAAACAAAAAACAACACCCATGTATTCAAATTAGTCAGATTTCTGGATGTCGTCAGAGCTCTTGCATCATCAGTATATTTCTCTAGAAATCCTAGGTATGTCTCTCCCACAGAGCAGCATAAATATTTTTTAATTTCATCCATTTGTAATCCAAATCGAAGCCCAGTATAGCATATGAAACACTACTGATCTCAACTTTACTTTTAACTTTCCTCATCCATGCAATGGAGGTATGCACAAATCAGTTAACAGTTTTCCATACAGTGGCGATATGTGGCACAGTTGTGAACAAAAAGCCACGGCTCCTGGCTGTTACATTTAATTTGAATAGAACACAGCGCATCTCCTCCAGATTTTTCTATCTTACTTCACAATAGTTGTTAAAGTTGGTTAACTCACCTGTCATTGAATTTCAACAATGGGTAAACTACACATTGGCTAAGTCAGAGATGAATAACTAACTTCAGCTGCATAACAGCTCCTACATTTTATTCCTTGTCTAGTAAATAGATTTTCATGAAGACATGAGTTTGCTGAAATCTAAAAGCACCATAGAACAATACCGACAGAATAGCAAGGAGTTGGTGACAAGCACTCTAAAAATTTAGACCACCCTTCCATGACAGCTTTTTAATTATTGGAATGTTGTTTGCCATTAACCAAACCACAAGAAACTTGAACAATCACTAATTACTTCCAGTAGCAATTCAGTGTAAGAGGTATTTACCAATAAAACTTTGTCTGATGTAATATCACTTGGAACATAACAAGAGAATACTTCTGAATTGTAGTAAGATCACTTGTACTGCATTTTTTCCTAAGATATGCAAAAAGGGATTGCAATAAAATAAGTAGCATCAAAAATGCAAGGGATAATAAAATGTTTGTGAAATTCTGCAGAAAGAAAAAGTTATTCCTGCAATGCAGATGGCACAGCTTCAAGATACTCCTTGGTAAGTCAGAGGATTTTCCAGAAGAATATTCAAATGCGTAGTGATACAAAACATGCTAACTTCTGAAAAAAATACACTGTAAACATTACTAGGAAGTAACAGTATTTAAGCAGATAACAGATTACTACTGTAATATTATTTGTTAAACAATTTTCTTCTGAATATATTTTATTTTACTAATGAAGATCAAATTTCTTTACAGCATCACTGTTCTCTTGCTAATGATAGAGATCTGAAATCCAAGAACAGACACACAATAGGGTCAAAACATGTGAAAAAAAGTGTTCCAGGGAGATTCATGCGGTCGCTGGCAAATGGAAAAATAGGAGAATCCCAATTTCTCCTGTAAAGCAGATTAAGTATTAAAGCACCAAATCCAAAGCCAAAAGCCAAGTATCTTCAGAAATAAGTATTTCTGGAATTAAAATAACAAGGACTGGTTTAATTTCCTTAGTACTTAATGGTGGGGGATTCCTTCTTTTTTTTTTTGTCTTTTGTCTTTTTTTTTGTTCTTTTTTAACATCTATAGATATTAAAAAATAATATCTATAAAATATATAATATCTATATATCTATAATATATATAAAATAATCTATTTTTAATATTATTTTTTAATATCTATAGATGTTAAAAAATAGATGATTTTTTTTTTAGTATCTATAGATGCTACACAGTTTGAGTTTTCCCTTACTTGTGCCTGCACTTCCATCTGTAACGTCTGCCAGACCATTCTAGTCCTGTCTAACAAATTTGACCTTGTTGATAAACTTCAGTCAGCAATGAAAAATCTCACAGTTCTTACAAGCTTAGTGAAGCATAGGGGCTGGGTCTACACAGCTTTGAGTTGGCATTGTCAGTGAGGGGAAGACTGCTGAATATGGTCAGAAGTTTCTAGTCTAGGATGGTCTAAGCACAAGCATGCATTAGTAAGGGCACGCACCCACACGGACATTACTCTGTCTGCCCAGGCATTGACTGTAAGCATATAGGAGGAATGGAACGGAAAAAGGGGCTTATGCAACAAGGCTGTTTCTTCATTGTTTTTCTTATAATGGCACTGATGCTGAAGTTAAGATAAACACTTGAGTACAAGTAAGTCTTACAGTGAAGACCGTCTCCATAGGCTGTTTATACTGTCCTTACGAGTCTTCTAAGAAAAGCGTCTCACTTACATTGGAAATCATAGAACATGGGAACACAAGTGTCAGAAGCCTATAAGCTCATATCGTGGGTATTCATTTAAGTCACCTGAAAAATGTAAGCTAAAGGGGATAAAGCAGAGCACTCAAAGGGGCACATTTGAAGGGAGGATAAAGTCAAATCTAAACGTATCTGTAGAAAGAAACACAATTCATTAACATTTCATGTTAAATATAAATATGAATATGTTAATAATAATTAACATATGAATATGAATGTTGAATATAAATATGAATATATTTTCAAGGATATTTTCAAGAACCAAATTGTTTTGGTTAATTTTATTCATCTTCAGGTAAACATAGCATGTGGAACCTTAATCCAAACTTTATGAATACTCACTTCTGTCTTTGGATACCTGTGGAAATTGAAATAACCTTTCCATATTTTGAAATTCATCTCTTAATAGGCTATTTTTCAATAAGAGCAGGGAAGGGGAGGGAAGGGGAGAGGAGGGGAATCTATCACATACTACTACTTTTGAAACATATGGCATGAACAAGGAGTTGTGACGACATTTACTCATATGAGTTTACTCAAAGAGCTACAACTTCAGAAGAAATATAGAGATATGGAGCATAACACAGAGATACGCAGCATGACACAATAGAGGCACTTGCCCCAAAGTCCTCCCCTTGGGAGTTGTAGCACTTTACACTCCCAGCCGTGGCACATCACTCAACAGCATCCCAAGTCTCAGTTTTCATCTGCAGCACTACACGTAATAAGGGATAATTTATATTATTATGTCCTTTCTATAGAAATGCCACCTTCTATCTTCAACAGCACAAAGCCCCAGACATTGTAAGGGAAGCTACTAATGCACATTTCAGAACAGATACCTTTACTTGGGGGAGGAACATCACAGCAATGCTGCAGCCCTAGTTTAAGCCTCCACAGACTTTCTGGCTTTGAGTGCAGGGGAAAAAAAACAAAACAAAACAAAACAAAACAAAACAGTTTGTATAGAAGAGGTCAAGTGGAATAATCACTCAGAACCATTGCAACTGGGTGTTATAAGGAAAGTTATAAACACTACTGACTTTTGAAGCTTTTCCAAAGGGACCTACATCAAGCCTATTTGGATATAATGAACACGTCAAAACAACAGCAAGGGAGACTGAACTTCGAACTGGCACAGAAGCAAAATTAAACATTATTGGAATAGATAATAGGAAGACATAGGCTGGTAGAACACAAACTGTTCTTCAAATCTATAACAAGCATGATGAGTATGAAAAGACTTCAATCTCTCGCAAAGCTGTTTTCCAGTGTAAAACCTCCCCTTAGGATTCAGCTGCTGCCTGATGCACACAAGCACACATTTGTTAAGTAATGATTTTGTCATAATTTAATGGGACAGTTTATTGAAGAGCAAAAAGATTCCTCTAGCAGCACAAGAAATCAGCTTACACTTCAGCGCTGAGAGCACTTTTGGGGCAAATGGTCTTGTCCCCCGAGGGCAGGAACATGGGTATTTCCCACTATTTTGGTGATAGGCCTGGGGGAGGGAGGGTGTGCAAAATTAACCGTACTGTGCAGCACTTCTACAGACAAGAGCATTACTAAGTGCCTAACAACGCTGTTTGCAAAAACATCAGTGCATGAATTCTTTATGACTTGCACAAGATGTAACAAAATGTTGCTTTTAAGTCCATACACAGTTTTGTGCAATTCGTTTCTAAAAAGGAAAGGGAAAGAAAAAAAAAAAAAAAAAAAAAAAAGAGAGAGACAATTTTAAAGCAAAGAGTGGAAATGGGTAAGTCACTTTCTGCAAAACAAACCAAACAAACAAACAAAAAAGCTGTGTGCATGTTTAATACAAATCAGACATAGTGGACATACGGAAATCACAACCAAAAGCCAGTTCAGCTGAGGTACGAAATGATGTGTTCGACACTGGAGCCATCTCAGGTTTCAGACTGCTCCCCTAAAAGCACCGAGCCACTCGGGAGGAGACCGGTGACCCTGTGGCTAAAGCAAGCCCGGGGACGATGGCAAACCAGGATTTGAGTTCCGATGCTCCACAAACTCCTGGCGTTATCTCGGATCGAGGCACCTCTTCACCCCACGAGCAGCTTCCCCTCTGCAGACAGCAGGCCTCTCCAGCTCCGCAGATACTCGGCACACCGGGGCTGCCACCTACCCGTGAAAGTCTTCGGGACATGTCTGGCGCCCTGTCGTGACAGTACAACTGCGGCGCTCCTTCCTCGCCGGGGGACCTTCCTCGCCCAGCACCGGGAGCTGCCGCCCGCCCGTTCCCAGCCCCGGCCGCTCCGTGCCGACGGGGGGGGTCTTGGCAGCGACCCCGGGCCGCCTGCTGGGCTGGGCCGGGCCGGGCGGGCCCGCCCCCGGGCTATTTAGTGCTCGGCACGGCCAGCCGGCTGGGCTGCACGGCACGGCACGCCTTGGCTCGGGACGGGACAGCTCAGCTCGGGACGGGACGGGACGGGACGGGACGGGACGGGACGGGAGCGGGCTGCCAGCGCCCTCGAGCGGCACTGGGGTCGAGGAGGGGCAGCCAAGCCCTTGGGCACGAGCCGAGCTCTTCCTCCGGGTGCCGGGCAGGGCTGCTGCCAGCTCCGTGCCGGCGGGGCGGGACGGGGCGCGCAGCCCTCGCCCTGCCCAGCCGAGGAACGCGGACACCGGCTCCGAGAGCTGGGAGAAGAGCGGCAGCAGCGGGAGCGGCCGCGGCCGGTGAGCGAGCGGGGTCCCGGCGGCTGGGCGGCGGGGCAGGGACCGGCACCGGGACCGGCACCGGCGGCGTCCTGGGCTCGGGAGCCGTGCGCGGCATGGGGTGGGGATGGGGATGGAGCCGGGGCCGGGGATGGGGCCGGGGTTGGGACTGGGACTGGGGCTGGTGCCGGGGCATCCCGGTTCTCCAGGGCTCGGCGGCAGCGCTGCCTGCCGGCCCGAAACACTTAAGCAGCTCTCCTCCCGACAAGCGGGTGTGCTGAGGGAGCGGAGCAGGGAAGGGCTGGCTGGGTTGGAAAGCGACGAGGGAGATGTGCCTGGGTGTTAACTCGCACGCCTGTCTGAAAACGTCAAGCTTTTCCAGGGAAAGGTTCTAGAGCCATCAGCTTACACACAGACCCGGGGACGTTTCTCAAATACATACAGGTCCACCCCATCCCGAGAAGGGCAATGAAGCGGGTGACAGCAGGAGCCCAAGTCGCTCTCAGCCCGTACCGTGGCAATGGTTAACTTCGGCTCCCAGCCCTCCCCAAACAGCCACGGAGCGGGACTGTTGGAGACAAGTCAGGCTTCTTGGATGAGCTGCTTCCCATTTTTTATGGCTATTTACAAGGCACCAGACCCCCTATCTATATGAGACCTTGGGCTCCACCAGCTCATCCTAATCATCTGTTTAAAATCCAATGAGCAAATTACATCTGCCTGGAGGAGGGCGGAGGTGGACAAACACTGCACCAGATACGTTCCCCATCCGCAAAAAGGGAAGACTGCGCATTCAATGGGTTATTGCTGAGTTCCTTCATATAGTACTAAAGTAAGGTTTCCAGATGTTTAAAACGACTAATAGCTCAGTATATATTCTGAATTAGAGATCTGAATTTGAACATTGGCTTACATAAGTGAGCTGAAACCAGAACTTACAGAAATAAGGTTTCCTTTTATTACCAGTACAAGGAGTCAGTAAATTCTCATATCCACGAGGATCTTACAAAGAAAGGTCTCTAGATAAGTTTGTGCATTTCTATGATGAAATCTTTCTCATAACTTAAAAGCACCAAAGGTTCACTTGGGTTGAAATTTATGGTCATTTTGGTGAACTCCCAAATAAATTTCTTACTGATAAGCACTTCAATAGCTTTTTTTTTTTTTTTTTTTTTTTTTTGAGGGGGGAGTGGAGTGTAGGAGGAAGATTTGCAATTTTTATCTGATTCTTTGACCACAAGGGATCAGTCAGTCTCTTTTATAAAACCTGGCTACTACTTTGCCTACTATTGTGGCTTTTTTTTTTTTTTTTTAATCCTAGTAAGGATTTATTTTATTTTATTTTTTATTTAGTCCTAGTAAGGAAGTATTATGAAGACATTTTCTATTATGAATTGTGGTATTAGTGTGATCATGGACTTGTCTGTGCTTATCCTGACCAGACACTAGACAGTAACTCTGGTAAAAGGGGAGCTCTGCGATTTTCCTTTAAAAAGAACAACATTGGATTCTTCATTGGGTACACTAAGAGTGAGAGAAAAGAGGACATCTTGAAGGATCTCATCCTGAGAAGTCCTCCCTTGTTAAAGTTAAGTGACTTCCTCTGTAAAACAGTAAGTTTCCTTTATATTTCTAGTGTTTCCTCAGAATTCAGAGAAGTTTATTCATAGATGAGTCTATCAGACGTCACAAGTGATCAGCATTCTCTATCAGACAATGAAGCTTCCTTTATTCAAACCCAAATTTCTCTGTCGGAAACCATAAAACTGCAAACAGCAGATAGGTTATCAGGTTATACAACCTCAACATCTAAAGAACAAACTGTTTTATATATTTGGGTTGTTTTTTTGGCTAGTAATTCTCCAATATTGAGTCACTTGGAAACAGATCTAATTTGAGAGACTGGTTAAGATAAAAAAGTGGTTAACCGTACTTCTGATGCAGAAAGATTAAAATCAGCCAGTTTCACAGTCAGTCAAGGGTTGGAATAAGTAACACAAGGGGTAATCCAGGAACTCTAAAAATGTTTGGCTGTCCCTGTATGAAAGATGTCCTGGTTTGGCAAGTTGGTTTACTGTATTCCAAGAATAGAACAGATTCCCAGAAGGTGAGAAGTCACGGCTGTGGCTACTCAGCTTTAAAGGCACAACAGCATTGGAAAACTCCTGTCATCCATGAGAAACTTTACAGTTGGTTAGTCACTTCGTTTACTACATCAAAACACAAAGGAGTTTTCCCCTATTGCAACACTTATTAATGGTGATTAGAGTTATTAGTTAGTTTTCACTCCTACAGCAAGTCTTTACAGATAGGCAGTGGAATAGAGAGCACTTAGCTGATGAGATTTCTCCAGCACTGCAGAACTTAAACCAGTGTTTCAGTGCTGTTGCCATTAAGTGATCACTTTGATACAGGTCTTTATGTCGAACTGGACTACTCCAGCAATGTGCTTAGGCTAGAAAGACTAATTAAAGCTGTGTCTGGAAGCTTTAGGATTCCAAGCACAATGGTTTTTCCACCCCATCAACTCACCCGCAATCTGTGGGCAAAAATAACCCATACATGGGAAACACAACCACAGAAGAAAGATCAGGTCTATCCTCATGGAAAAACTGATGTTTAAGACTTAAACGGGAATGTTGAGTTACTGGAAGAAGAGCTTAAGAGAATTCTGAGCTTACATTTTGAAAGACCAGAAAGTACTTTGGAATATTTCTGTCTTTTGTCAGCTGGCCTGTATGAGTAATGACAACTACAGGAATAGTATCAGGGAATAAAGATTAAATTTCTGTTTTTAATGCTCATAATGAAATATAGGCCCACGGCTAAAGAGGGTTGATCAAGAGTGAAAACAATGGAGAAAAGGGTACATCTATCTATCTCTGGATAAATTCAGGTTAAGATATGCAGACGTTAAAATATATTTCTTCAGGAGAAAAAAAAAAGCCATTTCGTAGTACAATAGTATCAAGAAAAAAGTATTGCTTAGACTGCTGAACACATGTATACATCAACTTATAGTTAGGAAGGTTCAATTTTGTACATAGAATTGAATGGTCAGTCATCAGCAGACAGCAACATCATACAGCTGGGGGCAGGATAAGATAGGAGCATCCCAACTTCCAGTGGTTTCCCAAGTCTCACTCCATGCGACCAGTGCTTGAAAGCTACTGAGCCACACATTCAGCTCATCTGTGCTTAGGTTGCACTGTAGGAAGTTAAAACAGAATATATGAGATCCACATCTACAAATATTGACTCTACTAAGTACACTGTATATGAAAGACTTCTTCAATCTCCATATTTCTCAGTTCAAATTACAGAGGTCTTGTCAATTAACAACCTTAAAAAAAAAAAAAAAAGGCAACTTTCAAGTGGATAGGACTACACAATTTTGTTGAGGACTCTCCAGATAGGCTTCATTTTAAATTTTAATATATCAAAGAGGAAATTTTAGTAGATCTCTTAGGTTGAATAGAGTCTAGTAATAACCTAGCCGCACATAGCAAGATATTGACTGCAACCAGATTAAATGAGGATTTTAGGTTACTTGTTGGGTATTTGCTAATGTACTTTATTTACTGAATTGAATGATATGAATCTACTATCTCACAATTTAGATATTTGAAATGACTAATATGCTAAACATAGCTTGACCTCTTTCAATTTTACATGCCGCGCATGGAATTCACTATTCCATTTGTCAATTCAGGAACCCATCCTCCAAAGAACATTGGTGTGTTTGGGTTTCCCCAACCCCTTATTTTCAGTTAAGCAGCTACAATGTTCATTTATCTTTCCTTTTCCTAATGGGTTTTCAGAATGTTCCTAAACAAGCAGCACAGAAGCCACTGTATTCACTGGTTCTGCTGGTAAATAATGAGCCTGTGGAATGAGGAATAACTGTATTCCTGCAAATTCAGGGTCTCCAGATTATGAACCACAACCAGATTTATTTAGTTTTTTATTTTTTTTTTTAAATAAGTAGTGTTTCCCTAGCCAAGGTCAGGTCCTGTCAGTGGCTGAATACCAGGCGATATGTAATAGTTATTTCCTGATACTATTCCTGTAGTTCTCATTACTCATACAGGTCAGCTGTTGCTTATTTCCCCCCTTCCTATGGAAGAGGAGAGGAAGGATCACGAAAAACCTGGGGAAGCTCAGGAAGCTGAAGGTAGAAAACTAAAAGAGGAGAATATCATGGCTTTGGCACAAAGCAAGATGTATAGAAATACATGGGGAGGTACATTCTTATACTCTTCCTCTGCTTTCAGATATCGAAATATGTCTCTATGCATTACAAAATATGGTTATATGAACACATCAGTACTGAAAATATGAAAATTCAGATAAGTAGAATGTGAATAAGAATATACAGACTCCAGCGTGGAGTTTGTACAAACTCCAAGGACATAGATGCTCAGTCCTTAATTATGCATGGAGAAATCATGCTTTCAAAGAATCGATCCTAAGTTGAAATCCTAGGTTTTGTTATTTAATTTCCTGTTCTGGTAGGGACTGCTCATACTTATAATAAAGCACTAATTAGCATTCAGTTGTATGCTACCTGTGGAAATTAGGAAATGCATAAGTTTTATCTGTATACAATTGAATGCTACTATTGCCAGTACCTTCTGTTCACACAAGGATTTCTCCACACAGGGAAGTCTTCTAGATTTATATCAAGCTTCACTTTTTGGCCTGTATGCCTTACTTATGTACTAAGGGAGAGCTTGCCTACTGTCTTCTTTGAGAAAAGACTTGATACTTTGCTATATATCGCATATTATTGGTTATGCGAACACTTCCCTGAACTAACACAAGTATTTTGGATTTGGTTTCCATTTCTGACACTTGGATTGCCATTGCTCCAAGCACATGCCTTTCAGCTACCACTTTCTTAGCGTTAGGGGTTTGTTTGTTTTTCTTGTATACTGGAAACATACACTTCTGGATTCATGTACGGTTCATCATATATGAACCATACTGTACAAGATGCTTTTTTTTGGTCATCTGGGGAGATCAAGTAATTTACTTTATCGAAGTAGGTCTAGAACACACATATACAGGAACATGGGGTGGGGGGGGTGGGGGGAGAAGGGGGAGAGAGAAGTTGTATCCCGGGAGAGATTCTCCTGTCTCAAGGAAAAGAGGTCTGACAGTTCTAGTTCCACTGATGACAGCAAGAACCTCCACAAGAGTATTTTTGTGATTAGTCTTTGCACAAGAACTAGCCCTTTCAGTATAAGTTTGGAGACCAACCTGTTGTGCTTGGCAATGTCAAAGAGCACAAAGACAAGATCCAGATGTAAAGGACAAAATGAGTAGTGATCTAGGTTAAATAATTGGGTTGGATATGATTTATTTCAGACTATTTCTGTTGCAAGAGATTTCCCCATAGAAGTGCACTGTTGTAGTATTCCAATCAGAATTGTCTGCAGGTTTTTTTGTTTGTTTTGGAGGACAGGGGGAAGTTGTTTAGAATAACAAAGTTTTATATTAATGATATAATAGTACTATTTAATGTGAGCAATGTGTTAATGGTAAATTAAGCGTGTTTGTTCTCACTGCACAGAATTAAAAGCTGAGCCTTCCTTTCCTGTCTCCCTCCTACCCACCACCAGAAGTTTAACAGCAACACACACACTGTGTAATTACCCAAGACAATAAAAGAAGAGGAAGATTAAAAATAGGATCCAGTTCAGTATTCTTAATCCAGTGAATGGAATGGTACAACAGTAATGGGTTTAGGAGGGCATGGTCAAATCACCAAAAGAGATAGTTATTTCTAAGGGAGACAAAACTTTTCACAGGCAGATATGGTACACCATTGTAATCAAGAGTTGAGCTCAGACAGCACTGTGGTGACACGTGGATTCACACACCCCACTTCCTTACACAGTTCTGTCCTCACACAAAAGCTAAGGACTTGGGATGGATGGATGGAATTAAGGACATCATGGCTGCACGCAGAAATTTGTGCTAAAACTTTGACTATTTCAGAAGGCTATGGAAGTCTAAACTTTTTGCTGGCAGAGAGCTAGAACTGTAGTAGTTTCAGTTTGATGCCTAGTGAAGCCGGTGAAAGTATAAGAAACAGCAATCAGAAAAATCTGGTCTGACAGCAGCTGCCAATATAGGCTGCCAATTTAATTGATGCAAGTGGCTGCAGAAGCAACTGCACCAATTCCAGAGAAACTAAAGCCTGAAAACATCAGGTACAATCAAGTCAATCATCACCTACAAGATGTAAGTGGAACTTGACTTATATTTTCAAACCCCTTCTAGCCTGCCCAAACATCCTCTTGCTCTGAGGCAATATTACGCTTTGTTTCCTTAAGTGATGCATTGTTCAATCAAGTAAAAGCAGAAGTATTTATTTGCAATCCGGATAGTCCATACCCTAATAATACTCCCCCCCCCCCCCCCCCCCCCCCCCAAAAGAGTTCAAAGTTACTTAAAAGTTCAAAGTTCCCTTCAAGATATGCTCTGAGCTCTGTCTTTTTGTTGTTCTTAGGGTCTGCTTGCTATCCTCAGAATATCTCTATCCAAGTTAGAGGAATAAGGATAAATCTGACATCACAGACCAGACCACAGGTAAGCCATATAGTTCCTGTATAACAGGGCAGAAGCGATGACCTCGCTCTAGTCCCCCTGCAATACTGCATTAAGTGGTGTCCCACTCACTGCACCAAGCACAAGAGGACCCTTCACAGTGTACTGTATGTTTAGAACAAATGGATGCATGAACTCCAGGAGCCTTCAGTTGTTGTAGTTTAAAAATCAGTTGTCATGTGGATTTCTAGGAATACTTGAATAAATGTATCTCAGGAGCATGGAAGTAGCTACCTTACTCCTTCTGTCCTGCTTGGTTCTTGATCTGGTATTACACAACCCATTTACTGCATTGAACAGGCAAGAGATGACTCAACCAGGAAGAGGAGGAGAAATGTAATAGTTACAACACTGAACCAGTCCAGCTCTTCAGAAGTGAATTTGAGGAGGTCTCAGAAACAATCTGCTTGTATTTGCCCTCCCTTTCACCACTAACCACCGACATGCTAAAGGCCTGCACAGTTTTCGAGGGTGTCTGACTCCTGGGATCAATATTCAAATCACAGATCTGACAACTGACAGCACTTTCCTCTGCTTTCTAAGTGGTAAAGCAGCTTCAGCACAGCTGCTGTTGCATCCATCTGCTACTTTAGTTGTGCCTTCGTCTGTTTCCCAAGACATCATTTACATAAAGAGCCGCTGCAAACCCTCTGGCACCAAATGCGTGTGATACGAGGTTATGCAAAACTGACAGCCAGATGTGCAAATCTTTTGTGGTAAGCAAGAGTCATAACTTAGATATGGAATGAAAGTATTTATGGCAGTCTATCTTGCTGGCTCATGTAATGAAAGATTCGCTTTTAATTGTCACTACCTTTATTTAAAAAAAAAAAAAAAAAAAAGTATGTAGGGAGAATGGGACCATTTGGGAAGACTGTTAAAGTTTCACTGAATCACAGAATATCCTAAATTAGAAGGGACCCATGGCAACCATCAAGTCCAACTTCTGGCTCCACAGAGGACCACACAAGAATGAAACCCTATGTCCGAGAGCATTGTCCAAATGCTTCTTGAACTCTTGCAGGCTCAGTGCCGTGACCACTGTCTTGGGGAGCCTGCGCCAGTGCCTGACCACCCTCTCAGTGAGGAGTCTTTTCCTAATACCCAACCCGAGTCTCCCCTATTGCAGCTTCATGCTGTTCCCTCGGGTCCAAATTTGACTGGTCCTGACATTAAGGCTATAAATTATGCTGTCTCTTCATTTCAGGCTAAATACAAGAGACAAATTAAATGTAGACACAGTCCATTCTTTCCATTAATAGTGGCAGATACTTTTCTGGAAAAATCTGTCTCTTCCTGGGCTTAGGCACTAGGTCATCTGGATGGAAAAATGCCGTGCATCTTGCAGATGAAAGGCCAGCAATAACAAAATATGCTAGAGTAGCCAAATATGTATTTGAAATTATATAATTTCAGAATTATATATTCTGAAGCATTTTTTTCTCTCTAGGTAGATCAGACAGGTCACTACAACCAAAGAGAAGTCTAAAGGGAATTGCATGCATCTTGTAAACTCAACTTTGTGCAGGCATTTGGAAAATACTAAACTGAGAACACCATTGACTGCTGTAGCCAAGGAGGCTTTTTGTTCCAACAGGAATCACTTGTAAGAAACTGAGATTCAAAACCATGATATGTGTTTTTAAACACTAAGAGGTGTAAGCCACTGGAGTAACTTAACAACAGTCGTAATCAATTAGTCATCCTGCAAATGCTTTAGCATTAATAAGAACCAGACATCTAATATGGGCGATGAGACGCTGGAGAGCAGCCTAGAAGAGAGGGATCTGGGGGTCGTGGTAGACAGCAAGTTGAATATGAGCCAGCAGTGTGCCCTGGCAGCCAGGAGGGCCAACCGTGTCCTGGGGTGCATCAAGCACGGCATCGCTAGTACGTCAAGGGAGGTGATTGTCCCGCTCTGCTCTGCGCTGGTGCGGCCTCACCTCGAGTACTGTGTGCAGTTCTGGGCACCACAGTATAAAAAGGACATGAAACTGTTGGAGAGTGTCCAGAGGAGGGCTACGAAGATGGTGAAAGGCCTGGAGGGGAAGACGTACGAAGAATGGCTGAGGTCACTGGGCCTGTTCAGCCTGGAGAAGAGGAGGCTGAGGGGAGACCTCATCACAGTCTACAACTTCCTCGTAAGGGGGTGTCGAGAGGCAGGAGACCTTTTCTCCATTAACACCAGTGACAGGACCCGCAGGAACGGGATTAAGCTGAGGCAGGGGAAATTTAGGCTTGACATCAGGAGGGGGTTCTTCACAGAGAGGGTGGTTGCACACTGGAACAGGCTCCCCAGGGACGTAGTCACTGCACCGAGCCTGTCTGAATTTAAGAAGAGATTGGACTGTGCACTTAGTCACATGGTCTGAACTTTTGGGTAGACCTGTGCGGTGTCAAGAGTTGGACTTGATGATCCTTAAGGGTCCCTTCCAACTCAGGATATTCTATGATAATATGCGTAGATGCAACATGGACCAAGTGTATCAACAAAACTCTAGGCCATCTCATGTAATCACAACCAGCTATTCTAAACTAGAGAATTGCCAAAAATGGATTGAACATGAATCACTGCACTGCTTACTTCCTGCAAAATAAGGGGAGAAAAAGGTAAAAACAAAGAACAAAAAGAGATGAAACTACACTGATATCAAGGTAACTCTTTGTAATTGCCAGAGAAAGCATATATGTACTGAGTATGCATATAGGATTACTTTACCTCAGAAAGCTTTATCTAATAGAGAAATAAAAAAGTCTTTGAAAAGAAAGTTTATCAACCTCAAGTATGTTAATGCTTTTAACGCACAAAGAAAAATATTTAAAAGGTCACTAGAAACAAATGTGTTTCTTAAATACAACACGGTCGATGTGAAATCTGACCCTACCGTCTGCCTCGGACTTAGAACAAACAAGGTGATGAACATGAATTTTATTCCAGATTAGCCTTTTCTTGTTGTAGATAGAGCTTCTCTAAAACTCTCTTACAAGAAATATGCTAGCATCTGTTTGTAGAAACTTTATCCCATTCAGTCAAGGCTTAATAGGTTGCACCTGCACTACTGAGTCAAGCAACTACTTAGCATCTCCCAGCAGACTCTTCCTCAGAATTACCACAGTGATACAATAACAAGCAAATCTCAATTGCTGGTTTTCCACGCAGGAAAAAAACAACTCTTTAAAGACAGTAAAAGTGAACAAAGTACTTTCATGATGAGGTCAGGGTTTAGAAATTCCAAAGAGCTGTCCAAGATGTTAGACTGATATTTTTATTACTTTTTTTTTTTTTTAATTTAAAATCTGTTATTTATTAGTGAGCTTTGGCCCAGTATAATGAGTTAAGCCACCCAACTATTAAAACACATGTATTTGGTATTCTTATAGCTCCTCTATTGGGAACTGAGTTCTAGATAAGGAATTAAGTTCTGCTGAACAGGGGTGCGTAAACAACAAACAGCTTATGGCCACTACAAAATGGTGTGTACATCTAGGAAAGAGCAAGAAGTTGGCATTGCAGATCACAGTGCTCTCACCATCGCTGAACACTGACAATGCTAATATCACCACTATTGATGATGGTAGGAAGTTTAAGAAAAAAGTTTGTAGATTATAGTCTTCACTAGAGTCCAGAAGGGGTGATCAGTGGATTACATAATATGGAGTAGGGTATATTATTTTTTTGGTACCTTCCAGTGGACAAAGCTGTGTGGCAAAATGTGCCAATTCTAGCAAAAACTGGCAATCATGTAGCAATTCAATGTAAGCTCAGTGGGCAAGACTGTGGTACAAGGGTCAGAGCTCCAAATAGAGGCCAGTGGGCACTGACTGATGACATTTCTTCAACTAAATACTTTTCCATTTTGTCTACAGTTACCTTCGCTTCCTAGGAGAAGCTCAGTGTATTCCCTCTTACAGTTCTGTAGAACTTTGTAGGAGAAGGAGATACTGATCCCCTGCAACTCACTCCTTATGGAGAGAGCATGGACACTTACAGGAGCAAAATGCACAGAGGCTAGTGTGTTGGAGGTCTTCTTTGAGCATCTAGAAGGCTCAAGAAAGCCAGAGACCTCTGTTCCCTGTGCAAACATCAGTGTAGGATAGCAGCATGTCTGATATGCTGCTGAACACCTATCATTACGTACTGTTAGGTAGAAACAGCAGCAGCATGTGGTGTTGCATGCTAGGGAATGCAAAAAGAGTCGCGATGACTAGATCGTCCAAAGGTAACACTGCATTTTTCTTCTGTTCTAAGCATTTTGTGGCCAACTCAATCTCTTGTTACACCTTTCTAATGGATTCAGAGGCAAAATGTCTCCTCATATAAAAATAGGTAGGTAGGAAGTATGTGCTGGCTATACAGCTTCCATGCTGAAGATAGGGGGGCCCTCTTCTAGTTACCTCTTGTAGTGGCTCCTTTTCTCATCACCACTCAACAAAACAGAAATTGCCCAAACCTTGAGAACACTCACAAAGTCAGGGGCGTTAAAAACATTATATGTAGAAAACATAACTACTCAATAGGAAAAATGCAGTGTTACTGTAACATTCAAGCATCCTAATCCAGCCTCAAGAACTACTCACCCTAGACCAAGGCAAGTGGTTCTTGCCACCCCTCTCTAGTGAGTAATTAACCCATTTGTTACTGGGTATGGTCCCACTTCAGTTATATTAGTCCCTGTCACTTAAATGGCCTTATTACAACAAAGATCAAAAGCAGATTAAGTTGCTTGCACTGGATTAAAGTTTAAAAAATAGGCATTTAATTTCTAAATCAGTATTGTTTGCCTAGGGTGTCTGAATGAATTCAGACACAACATCTAGAAAAAAACAAGACAAACAAACAAAACAGTATACTAGTTAGGACACTGTTTGGAGAGCCAGGGAGCTTTGGCTGTTTTTAACTCTAACATTCCTGTATGATGTGGAGCAGATCACTGTGACCTGTTCCTCAATGTCACTTTAAAATTTAATAGCGCATGGCCAAGCCTCTATGAAGTACAGAACATAAAATCCAACAGGGACTTTGAACTGCTCAAATGCCATTGCCATGAAAATTACATTATCAGACAGAGAGTACCTGTTGGCATGTGCATTTTGAAAAGTTTAAAAACACATTATTCTGTATTTTCTTTGTTCTTAGCAGTCTCAGATGATTAGCATGTAATTCTTGGATTTTTATAGCCTGTACAACACTTGACAACACTTGACATTCTCCCTCCTCCAAAACAGCAAAGTAAGCAGACTCTGTCACTTAACTAAAGATCAAGAGTGGAGCAAGAGTTGAAAAACTGGAACTTCATGCCTTCTTTGGAACAGAAGTACTCCTAAAACAAGACCTAAACAAGTTCTGTTGGCTGTTTCATAAGTCCTACCCTTATGTCAACCTTATCAGCAGTGCTAAAGAGACAGCTTGGAAAGCAGTCAGCACCATCTATTGTAATAAATAATCTGATTCATTCCATATGCACTTGACAAGTAATTGTGGAGAGCTGTCTATCAGGTACCTTTCTTAGCTGTTATTCTTTCAGCTGAAGACTCAAGGTTGCTGTCTCTCCCTTTATTTTGTACATTTACTTGGAAGTATGAGGAAAGGAAGATCTATAATTTCTTATTGACTTGAGGCAACTGATATCAACTTCCTGACTTGACCATACCCTGTGTACTTCAGCAGAGAGATTACACCGTATAGCTGTCAAAAGAACAGTAACAGACTGGGATGTAACCATTTCCTGCCACCAGACACATTGGTTTAAGACATGTAAAGTGATATCTGTTCCCTTTCTCAAACAGGAGATGCTTGAGGCCTCTCTGATCTTCTGACACTAGCCATCACTGAAGAACGGTACACAACAGAACACAAAGGTTGTGCAGAACACAGAATTACAGAACAGAGCTCTTGAGCTCATACTCCTCAGTGTACGTATTTCCCCTGCCTATACATGCTACTGCAACCAAGCACACCTCCTTCACCTCCTTTTTCATAATACCAGGCCTTTATGGGTAAAACTTAAGGAACAAGGAATTTGATCTCTCAGAAGAAAGCATGCAAATGTTTCAGCTCCATCTTTGATTGTTAGAATAAGAACAAGATAAAGCTAGCATGAAGTTAACATTGAATAATGCATTACACTGCATTGTTTTGACTAATATTAATATTTTAGTCATTATTATTATTATTAATAAATAGTAATTACAAATATTGATATTTGGATTAACAAATATGAGAAATCTAATAAATATCTATCAGTGTTAGCTGTATGAATGTTGTGAGCCAACATGTCTAAAATCTCAGTTTCTTTCCTCATTGCTTTAAGAGATACACCAAAACACAGACTTGGACAAACACTATAAGAGAAAAATGGCAGAAAATATTTATCACTCTTACAGATGATTTTCTTATATATCTTGGAGATAGAATTGGTCAACTGATGATATGCTCCAAGACTTACAATACTGTTAATTCTCCTTTGAACTTTAGATCAATTCACAAAGTTAGCAGCTGGGAAGTAGAAGATATCAAAGGCATAGAGAATTTGTAGATAACAGAAGAGCATATCTACTCAGCTTCAAAAAGGTACTTTTTGCTATACTCCCTCACTTTCTTTTCCTTCTTTCCCATTTTATTGCCAATATTTGAGTTACTATGCTTGTGTTAGAAAATGGAAGAAGTAACATGCTTTATAATTAAGGCCTTTGATCTCAATAGAAACCTCTATTGTGAAACCATAAATGAAGTATGAACCTATATTGTTTCCCTATGTAGATCAAGTCAACATAAAGCTACACACCACCGTGTCTGTAAAAATGAAATCTGTCACTCTGATAACACCTGCCAAATAGTATGTAGAAATAAATGCCACTAGAAAGCAAGATTAGTTGCGCAAATGTGACCCTCTGTGAAATAGGTTTTGTATATGTCATGGTGGATGTTTAATAGGTTTTCCCTTTTTTTTTGTACTGCAGCACATGTACTGGAATTTTGAGACACTCTAATTGTGGGAATATAGACGATTTAAATGAATTTTAACTCTGAAGGCTCTGTATGTGTCTCATGCCAAAGTTTAAGCAAATAAAAGTAGCTCATTTATTAAAGACAAATTATCAGAAAAAGATACTTAGGCATAAAGCAAAGGTTTGCTATGTGTCCAGCCTCATCTCTTCCTATTTCCAGTTTAATTTCAAACTCAATATGGCAAACAGCAACAGCAAGCATGCACAAATGATGTGGCTTCTACAACTTAATGAACAATAGCTCTTGTGTATGTTTCCTAGGCACCTGAATGACTCCTAATCTTCAGCGTATATTCATGGTTGTATATCAACCATAGATTGATATACATTTGAGAGTTGAATATCATGGTTGTATATCAACCATAGATTGATATACATTTGAGAGTTTGCCAGATGCTTATTAATCAAAAAAATCCTATTGCTTTCCCTGAAATTATATTAATTTGCATTTGAAATAAAATATATGCCCATCTTTATGATTTGAATATATGTAAGCCTAAATTGGGTAGAAAGAGATTACTTGTAACATATAATTTTAGCAACAGCCTACCAATGAAAACATAGGCACTAGCTACAGCCTTAGGAATTATTTGTGACTTTATCTGTGATTATTTGTGTATCAGCCAGAGGTGTATACTGACTGGAGCTTTTTTTACTGTTTGGAATACCAAATCCAACTGCTATATTCAAACTATTGGATATAGTTTGTAAATAATCATTGTTTCGTTTCAAACTATTTAGTACAAAATACGATCATAAGTTTTTTTAAGACACTCTAAATTGGTTTGCCAGTATGTAGTTTATGTTATGGTTCATGATCATCAATTTAATGAGAAACTCAAACAATGAGGACTGAAATTTCTTCTCCAGATTCCAGGGTCAGAATTACAAGGAACCCCAAGGAGTACCTTTACAAACATTTTTTGATTGGTTCATAGAAATTGCTTCAATACTTTTCATAGAATATCCATGACATTTGATATTACTCCTATGTAGAATGATGTAAAAATGCATTATTTAGGGAAATCCTAAAAGGGAAATTGATAAACTGAAGGACAGATTAGTTTCATTAATTTATTTTGGGATTACAGTGACTGAACATATTTTTTTTCTTTTCGATAGTTCCGGAAATAAAAGTCGCAAAGCAGCCCAACAAGTTTTCATCCAGGAGTGTAAACGAAGATTGAATTTCCAAGGCCTGGGCACCTTCTCTGATTTTAATTCTCTGTACTTGAGCAAAAGATGACAGAAAACGCAACAGTGAATTCAACTGTTAACACTCACTCAGCTCTCCTAGGTCTGTTTCTGGGTAGCATTTCACTGATCACTGTTGTCATGAATATATTAGTACTATGTGCTGTGAAAACTGAAAAGAAGCTGCAAACAGTTGGCAATTTATACATTGTCAGCCTCTCTGTTGCAGATCTTATAGTTGGTGCAGCTGTTATGCCCCTTAATATTGTTTATCTCCTAAACAGCAATGTGTGGACCCTGGGTGTAACAGCCTGTTTGTTCTGGCTGTCCATGGATTATGTGGCCAGCACTGCATCTATTTTCAATCTCTTCATATTATGCATAGATCGTTATCGCTCAGTCCAGCAGCCACTGAAATATCTCAAGTATAGAACAAAAATGAGAGCATTACTAATGATTCTGGGGGCTTGGTTGTTGTCTTTCTTGTGGGTCATCCCAATACTAGGGTGGCACATTTTTGGTGGTGAGGGGGAAACGAAAGAAAGAGTAAAGAAGTGTGAAACTGATTTCTCTAAAGTCACCTGGTTCAAAGTGTTCACAGCCTTTGTCAATTTCTACCTACCCTCTATCTTGATGTTATGTTTCTACTGCAAAATATTCAGAGCTGTTCGTAAGCACTGCCAACACCGAGAGCTCATCAACAGATCATATTTGTCTTTCTCTGAAAGCAAAAGTGTACATCCTGGTAAGACAAAGGACAAGCAAAGTATTTGTCTCCAAAAGCAAATCTTAGATGAGAACACACCTCCCAAAGACAAGCAAAGGTCCCCTCAGCCCAAAAATACGGAAGCAAAGCTTCATTTCAGTGATCCTGACAGCTCTTCAAAAGTTATCGTTAGCAGGAGTAATAGCGAAGTCCTTAAATGGAGCTGTTTCCCTCTCACCACTGCCCAGTCTGAGCCAGGCCTGGATAAACCAGGAGAGAAGAGTGTAACAAAGGACAACAAAAATGAAGAGGACCTTTTCTCACAGGACAGTGACTTGAGTGATGCATCAGACAGCCAGACTTTCACAGAGGAGGTACCTTGTGGAGAGGAGTCCAGGCCTAACCCTGAAAGAGCCTGCAGTCCTCAGGAAAAGACAGAGAACAGGGACTTCAAAGGACTGACTTACCTGAGGAAAACCTGGCAAAGACTGCATACTCGTTCCAAAAACCATCTTCGAAGACTGCACGTGAACAGGGAGCGGAAAGCAGCTAAGCAGTTAGGGGTCATAATGGCAGCCTTTATGTTGTGCTGGATTCCCTATTTTGTATTATACATGGTAATAGCTTTCCACGATGATGAACGATATAGCACAGTACAAATGGTCACTATATGGCTTGGCTATGTGAATTCCACCTTAAATCCATTCCTGTATCCTCTTTGTAACCATAATTTCAAAAAGACATTCAAAAAGATCCTTCACATTCCCTGATAATTGTCTGATTTATTTTGAGCTAAAAAGCATCTCATAAATTCAATCAAACAAAATGTTCCGGTTTCAAAGGCTGGGTAAACGTAAGGCATGGATAAAGTAGAAGGTTTTGGAAAACTGTCATTTATAAACAAGTCTTTGTACAAGTGGGAAATGTGCATATAACACCTTTAACATGTTTGAAGAAGAACTAATTCCAATCAGGAATCTGAAAAACTCAGGGGTCAATCTCAGAACTGTTACATTATTGTACATATTTTACAATTTGAGATTCTCTCTTTCATCACGTAGAACAAAACTGGAGATATGAAAAGAGATCTTCAGTGATTATAAATTATTCAGATAAGGAAAAGGCAGAAACAGAGTATGGTTTCTGTGGTTGGTCAAGTGGTTTTTTTTGTTTGTTTTTTTTGTTTTGTTTTGTTTTGTTTTTCTCATTTAGCTTACTGTTTTAAACATGGGAGCACACTGCTTGAGAAGAGAGATCTTCTGCAGGAAAAGGTACTTTGCATAGCCAAAAAAGAATGTTCTACTGTTTGAAAAATCTGACCTATTTATTTATATCTTCCTTCAAGTCATACACTTTTTGGAAAGCCATATTGTAACATACCATTTCTCTTTAATAACATGCTTGCTTCATTTATACCAGTACCTGTCAACTTCACTGAAAAGAGTAGTATTTTTATGTCCTAGATACTTCCCAAACTCCTCATAGTATCACTAATCAAGAAGGATAGGCTGTTGCCTCTGAACTTACAGAATGCGGTTAATTCTGGACTACGTGTATTTTCTTCTTCCTGTGCCTTGGCAAATAGCCTAAGCTTGCAGTGGCAATACCAGTTCACGTATATTTTTATCTTACAATAGGAAAACTCTTCTGACTATAATGAGGGAGAGTCATGAGCAGCAACTCAAGCTTGCAAAACAGGAAATAAAATACATGAAGTAATTTTTTTTACCCTTTCTATCCTTTATATTTAATTGCTTATTATAAGTCACA
The DNA here is from genome assembly GCF_965140915.1 of Aythya marila. Lineage (NCBI taxonomy): Eukaryota > Metazoa > Chordata > Aves > Anseriformes > Anatidae > Aythya > Aythya marila. The sequence goes on from NC_139051.1 coordinate 17,099,795, forward strand.
CTGTAAATGCTGTTAAATATTTCAGGAGAAGCATAGAATGATACTTAATACTTCAGGTTGGAAGGAGTCTCAGGAAGACATCTAAATACAACCTACAACTCAAAGCTGTGCTAGCACTGACATTACATCAGGTTGCTCAGGGTTGTCATGTAATGTCACTGTTGTCATGTAATGTCACCTGATGTAATGTGACTGACATTATATCAGGTTGCTCAGTTCAATCCAGAACTTTAGCAACACACCTCTGTGAAAAGAGCTTCTTTGGAAAGGTTGGAAGGCGGCACTGACAGAGGCGTTTGCAGATACATTTCACCCTATCAGCTCCAGGCTTCCCCTTGCTCAGCCATTGATTTAACTGTTTCTAAGTATGAACACTAATTCCCAAAAGCAGGCGTGCCCTTTTATATAGCAGCAATCAATCCCCTCTCCCTACGTGCAGTGAGTTATAGGGTACTTCCCAATCATGGGAGGAAAATACAGTTCCTTAGCAAAGTACGTAGTGAACTACATTATATGAACTATATTATATTATAACTTATCAGGAAGCTGACAATTTAACAGAACAGTTACACCAAAATAAATGAGTCCACAGACTGGGGAGAGAGACGAAGAACTGAGGCCAAGGAGATGTCTGGCCCTATATTACTAACTTCAGCAGCTGAAGTCACATTTGCATATAATGGTGAGTTTGTGTATGCATTTTTCCATAAGTTTGGGGATGATTGGGGCATTCTAAGGGTTCAATGTACAATGTACAATGTTCAATATCCTCTCACTGTCATTTTGCTGTGTTGATGAATTTATCACATCCTGAATGTTAGCTTGCTTCAGAAATTGCTCAGTTAGCTTCACAACAAAGGTCTGATGGAACTGGAGCTGTTTTAACTGAGTACTGTCAAGAGTTTGTTGGGAAAAGTTAAAGGGATGTTCTGTGTAACGTGTTTATTACTTCAGAAAATAAAATGGTTGTTTAATGGTTGTAGGAAAAATTCTGAATTCTGTGTTCATAATTATGGATCTTGAGCTACTTACTCTCTCTGTGCCACATGTGCCTATTTTGTAAAGTGAATATGACAAAATTTACAGTGACAATGCGACAGCTAAGGTGACTGCATGATGCTTATAAACTTTGGATATAATACACTAACTAAATGCAAAGTATTATTGTCCTCCATCAGTTTTATATGTCTGAATTACATGTCTGAATGTCAGTAGTTGTATTTAAAGTATTCAATATTAAATGAAGCCCTAATATCTCTGCAGTTTAATAAATTGGTACTTTGATATTTGGAAAAAAATCTGCTAAATGAATGAACTTTAACTCAGTCTGTTTTAATGTATCAAACAAGGTTCCATGATTTATCCTCTTTGGTCTTAAGTGTTATGCAAGAATAGCTGCCATTAGGGAACTCTAAACTAGAAAAAACATGGCAAAATACAGAGGCAGAATAATAAATATAAGTACCAAAGTTCATTACAGAATTAAGGCAACTGTTCCACTGCAGGAACAGGATCTGCACAAGTAATGAAGAACACCTTCTGTTGGGCTATAGAGAAGCATCTTTTGAAACATGCCCTTATTCAAGGTTTTTTCACAAACATTTGCTCAGATCAACATCCTTTCTGCCTTTTTTCTACTGTCATATGCAACAGCAATTCTAGCCAAAATAGAAGGTAATTTAGGTGAGCCCCGAGGAAATCAAAAAAGCAGCATCCTAATTCATACACAATTATTAGTTAACACGGCTGAAACGTGCTCACCTACGGGCTACTTAGCTTAGCAAGAAGGCTATCCTCTTGATCATGACAATTGACTTTTCTTACTTTAAAATGCTTTAATACATGAACCAGCAGCTAAAACAAAATCAGTGAAAGCTGGTCTAAAAATGACGACCATTAAAACAAAGAATACCTCTGGTACGATTTAAAAACATTTAAACATAGAATAGATAAAATTAGGCAAATACAGCTGCCTGGATGATTTTGTATCCTTTCATTTTTATCCATAATCTTAGTGTCACCGTGGCAATGACAAAAACAGGGTATTGTCACAGTAGACTTCTCAGATGCGATGCATACAATAGGTAATAATAAAACAGGAAAATGGAAGACTGCCTATTTGAAACTTTCAGGTAGCCAGGTGTGTAACAGGATTTACCAGTTTGTTTCACTAAAAAAAAAAAAAAAAAAAAAAAAAAAAAAAAAAAAGCAATCCAAATGGCTCTAGATGCAAGAGAAGCAGAGGAAGGCAAGTTAGGGTAAAGAATGGAGAAGCCTACTACCATGTGGGGCCAAGCCTCAATAGAACATTCCAGGCGTGGTTTCCTATAAATATTTTCAGTGTTTTCCAGTTAATAAACAAGGTCAGAGGAGTCGTAGCTTTAAAAGAACATAACAAACTTCTTGGAATTTCTTGGACTGGAGTTCTACTTTGTTTAAGGTGTGGTAAGAACAATCAACTTTTGAGACAGAAAAAAAAAGTCCTCTCCCAGTTTTTTCTGTTTCAGTTGTGACATCTAGCGGGCAACGAGCAGAATTCTGGGCTTCTTGTGCCGGTCCAAGTGCCGTGCGTTACTTAAGTTTATTAAGGGAGCGACGCAGTTTGGAAGTGCATCCTGCCATCTAGTACATGTTTCGTTTTCCATCTTACTTTCAGGAAATGTGGAACTCAATAAAGGAAATGGTAGTGTTGGTGCACACTTTGGCTTAATTCCATAACTAAGAGGATATCCATTACATCCTCTGTGAAACCACTCTGTGATGCTCTTTGTGCTAGCGCAGTAAATGAAAATGACTGAAAGATTTGCTTTAAAAATATATTTCTAATCCTAAAGGACTAATATGGAAGCACCACAGACACCTCTGGATAGAGCAGGTCCTGAATTCTGCAGATTGGTATATTTTTGCAGCACTATCAGAGATGCTAGAAGACTAGCCTCCTAACTAAAGATGAGGTGTAACAATACACCTGCAAATTTCTGTCCATGCATTTCTTACACCAGAATAAGAAACAGCCCATTTGGAACTGCCACTTAAGTTTAAATACTATGCACATTTACTTTTGTTTATTCATTACATACAATGACAAAATTATTAATTTTCATCAAATTATTTTTCTATTGAAGAATTAGAAGGGGAAAAAAAATACAAATTACACTGTGTGAGAAATAGCTCATGGAAATAGTTTACAATCTTTATCCCAAATTCCAAATTATCTAAAATATATACCTGACACCAGAATAAACCATTTCTACACAGTTATCTGGCAGTCTAAAACAGAAATATAAAAAGGCAAATGTGTGATGTACACTTTACACATGCTCAGACACATGACCATATGTACCAGTCTACTACAAAATTGCCATTTGAGATGTCCACCAGTTACAAAGTATTAGAGCTCCCACTGATGAGATGTATGCTTATATGTGGTGATGATTAAAATCATATGGACATCTGCTAATTCTAACAATATTTTTATTTTCAAAATTTGTTGTATTCCTTCCATTGTGTTTTGTTTACGGAGATATTTTGTTTAAACTGTGTTGTGTTTCAATTGAAACATGCCTTAGAAGGAATACACAGCACCCATTACTATACATTGATACCATATAATTAAAATAATATTTACTGTATAAGTAAATCTAATAAAATCAAATGTATTTGTTTTGATCAGGCATAATGCTGTCTTCAAAAGCAGCACAGTCAGACCTGGGAACAGAGCTCAGGTCTCCTACATGGCAACCTAATTTTCTCCTCACTAGACATGGATAACCCCTCAACTCAGTCCCCTGAGGAGTAACAAATGTTGCTCTGTCTCACAGCAGAGTGCTCATAGCAGAGTCAGCAGCCTGCGCCAGAGAAATTACGGATGGTGCTCACAGGCATCTACCAACATGGCAAGTCAATACCTTTGTCAGCATATTGCTACCACTACTGTTTCTTGTGTTCTTTGTTAAAACATATTTTTCTAAGTATGCAACCTCTGCAGCAGTGAGAGGTGTACAGCATAGGACTAGGTGACTTTTGACAGTTTTTTTTTTCAATAAATTGAGGAAATAATTTTGCTGGTGTGCCTGTACTTTGTGATCTCATTTGCTGAGAATGCTGTATAAAAATCATTTAGATCGTTAAATGATCTAAACTACATAAAAGCACTACATAAACCCAAAGATGTATTATTTTTATTAAACCATATAATAGAATCTAATCTGAACTACATAGGCCTGGAAAGTTACCATCTCCAAACCATGTTCAGTCCGTATTTAGAACTGTCTTTGTTGCAGAATGTAACTATTTCCTTCCATCTTTACTGTGTGCGTCTCTGGGAAGGATTTGCCCCCATCTTCTTTGGAATGCCCCTTTGGGTTATGTGAGACCTGAGCTCACATAACCCTTTAGCCTTGTCTCTGCATGAGGCAAACCCAGCTCTCCTAGCCTCTCATGCCATACATTGCAGCCCTCTGACCCTCTCGGCAGCCCAGTCCTGCAGCGTACCAGTTTGATGTCATCTCTGGGCCTGAGCTGGGTTTCCTCACGCAGGTGGGTGATGGTGATTATTAATTAGTTGTTAATTAACATCACCAGCCCTGGTACCAGCCTGAGTGGAGAGCCCCCGAGAGCAGCTGTGGGCTGTTTCACAACGCGTTGAGCACTTTCGGTGCCCCACTGCGGGGATTCAACCCAGGTTGCGGTCCCCCTGCGCCCCTCAGGTCGCTTCCCCAGCACCGTGCTGGGGGCAGGGGCTCCATGGCAGGGGCTGCGCGCACACCCGGGCTGAGGGCGTTTGCTGACACAAACCTTCGCCATCCCCCGGTGCTCCAGCACCACACGTTTCACGGATCGCTTCCAGAATATCAGCTGCGGCTGCAGCACCCTAAAACCCCCGAATGCTTCTCCACGACCACCCCCACCACCGCGCGGGTCCCTCGCTCCCCGAAGAGCAGCAACATGCACCCACCCCCCTCAGCGCCGCCCGCCCGCCCCTGCGCAAGCCCCGCCTGGCTGACGGGGAGCCCCCCCCCTCGGTCACGTGGCCGCGGCAGGACGGCGTCACTCGGCCGGGCCGGCGGCAATGCCGGAAGTGCGGCGCGGGGCAGCGGTGAGCGGGCGCTGAGGGGCGGGAGCCGGGGCTGCGGTCGCGGCCCCTCAGCCCCGGTCCCCCCGGGCCCGGTGGGGGCGAGAGGCGGCGGCGGGGCCGTGCCCCGGGGGGCAGCGGGGGGCTCCCGGTCCCTCCCGAGGCAGCGGGGTCCTCGTGAGCGCCGGGGCTGCGCTGCGGGGAGGGCGTGTGGGTGTTAGGGGGCTGCGCCCGCTGGGTATAACCCCGTAACTCCGTGGATGTTTTAAAGGGGGTTGAGCCCCTCACCATAAAGCATCAGTGCATCGGCAGTGATCGCCTGTGCAGCTCTGCGTACATCTGCACAGCACAGTGAGGTCCCCTGGTTTTGTGCTTCCACTTCCATAATAGCCATGATTTCGACACAGGAATAATGGCAATAAGTAGGAAGTTGACGCTCCATCCCAGAGGATGCTTGTAGGTGGCTGTTTTCGGTGTGTGGTGCTCCGCTGCTGCCAGGGCTTGTCGTCTGGCTTCTTGGTCGTTTGGAGTGTTTGGCAATACGCTTCAGTTGTTGCGTATGTTGTGGACTTAATAATAGAAAAAGCTAAAGTAAAAGCTTTACTTGTTCCAAAGGCTGAACGAGAGCAGCAGTTACATCAGGGTTAATTGTCCTGGGTATAGGAGATGCTTTTATTGCCTAGCATGTTGCTTTTCTGCTGGTAAAAAGTTTAACGTAAAGGAAACTGAGAATGAGTAAACTTCTACTTATAACAGAGGTTGTCTGGCAAGGAAAGTAATGACTTTATGTTGCTTTCTTTGTTATTAGTTATAAAAAGTAGTAAGTAATAGCTTTCCAAACTTGCTTCAGAAAACAAAGAGGGGAGGAGAGGCTTTAATGGATTAATATTGTCTAGGCAGCTATTGAACCTCTGATTAAAAGTGTTATAGAAATCTTGGCACGATGTGCAATGTAATATGACTCAGGTATTGCTAATGTCTACACGACACACAATTGCCTGTTTTATGATGAGCTTTCTTTGGCATTTAGTCAAAAAAAAATCTGTAAAGCATTTGTAGAAGTTAAATGAACTGGTTACCAATACATAAATTGATGTGACTCTTATATCTTACATACAGGAAAAAAAAAAGGTTTATGAAAATGGTCAGAAAATTCCATACAGTCAATACTACTTCTTACAGTCCTTGTACATGGAAATTTTCAAGAAACTCATTTTCTTCATGCTAATAAAAGTGGCATGAGAGTTTTTTTTTTTTTTTTTTTTTTTTATATATAAGTAAGCCTTCAACAGTTCATGCTACCACAAATTCCAGCTGTTAAGAAAATAGGAAAAAAATGAAGTGAAAGGAAGTGGCATGTTTGTAATATCCTGGTTGAAGTAGACATAATGACAGAACTGAAATATATTGTTATCTTGATGGAAAAAAGTGGAAATCATCAAACCCATGCCAGATAAATACATAATTTACCAGCAAGGAAGAAAAGCCTTTACGGTAAGAGAAGGCTTTTAAAATCTGTATGATTTTAGCATAGAATGAACAGCATGGATTACCTCAAAGACTTTTTTTAAAGAAAATACTGTAAAAGGAAATACATAACTTTGACTTTCTTGGAACAATTTTAACACATCTGAGAATTTCTTTCAGGGAAGAGGTTGGCAATGTGACAGTCACTAAGAAATTAAATGCACCTTTCATTCCCTTACCCCGTTCCAAAAAGAAGGAAAGAGAATTGTGAAAGCTCATCCTGTTGCACAAGAGACCTCACGGAACAGTAATCTTGGAACTGTTCAATTTAATCCAAGCTATGCTACAGCATGGGAGCCCTATCCCGATTTTTCTGTATCTAGAATCCTACCATTGATGTATGTGTAAAGGTAGCAGGGCTTTTGTGAAGGGCCAGTAACAAAAGCAATCACATGAGATTATGTTGTGCAAACTAAAATTTTAGTCAATGTGGTAATTGAAGGATTAATTTCCAAATTATTATTCCAGAGTTCAAATCATTGATTTGATAGGCATCATGAATAAAACCAAAAAAGGTAGTGGTTGATTTCCTTTCTGCACTTAGAAAGCAGCAGTTACTAGCTTGGTAGAAGGATGTATTGGATCTTATTTTTAATATCTAGCAAGTCCTTGTTCTGCAACATTTTTGCTTAAATTACCTATTTAGTCTAAAGCAATGCAACTCATAACAGGCAGACCTTCCCTTCCTCAGGTGTGCATTTGAATACTTTGTGCTGTTCCTCCACATGTCAAGGACTGTCTCTGAAACCTGCATGTTAATCTGCGTAGGCATCAGGAGGAATACTGACAGTAACTAGGAGCTTCTCAAGCAGAGAATGTCAACATTTTTATTTGATGAGTTATGGGGGGACGGCTGAAACACCTCATGGCAAAGTGGATGCTGGTGCTAATGTGAGCAAGGGGACTGTTATGTGTGGTTGAAGTAGAGGCACGCAATTGCCCAGTTTAGCTAATACATTCCTCATTCTGGTGTGGAATCTTCAATTTGGAGAGGTGTTGTGAATTGAAGACTCGGCTTATAGGAATACTGATATGGAATAGCGATTTCTGCTGATTTTTTAATTAAAAAAAAAAAAAGTTCTACTTACACAAAGTCTATAGAAGGAAAAATGTGTAAGAAAATCTAGATTTGTATATCACATTGACATTCAAATGGCAAGTGAAACTATTAAGGAAGTTTTAGGTTCTGTTTCCAGCTTTGCCCTTCACTGGCTGTAAGACTTCTCTTGGTTTGTTTTCCTCTGTTAGTTTTACTGCTAATCTGTAAGCTCTTTAACTCATCACAGGCTGAGAGGTGAAGAGAAGACCCAGTTAAATGAAATGTATGTAATGTTGGTTTAGATTTTAAATGCCATCAGAACTTAAGTGGTACTGAGAGGTTTTTAGACTGAGTTCTTTCTGTTATATAGATAGTGGATATGGGGTATAGTGTTTTACTATTTTTATCTGCAGCAGCAGCACTGTACAAGTTATAAATCAGAAGTACGTGATTCACGTGCAGTATCCCATGTAATAGGAGAAATCATGGAATGAGTGTCAGAAAGTCAGGTCCTGCTGGGTAGCTTGGCCAAACAGAACATAAACTTGAATAACTTTACATACGAGAAATTGGAAAGACTTTGTTTTGACTGTAGAGACCTCTGATGAATGGCTTGAAAAGTAGAACTTAGATGTTCAGAGGAGTAAGGCTTTCTATACTTTAATGAAACGCAATGTATTAAAGAGAAATTTTAAGTAGTCAAGAGTAATGTGGTCAGTTGAGTATATGCTTATACTGCCAGTCTGCTTTTATAAAAACTTGTTTCTTTGTTTAACAGTGAACTACAACCATGGCAACTGCCAGTAATGAGGCACACCATCCTGTAGATCCTGGCATTTCAAAGCTGCAGTTTGCTCCCTTCAGCAGTGCCTTGGATGCAGGATTCTGGCATGAACTAACCCAGAAGAAACTCAATGAGTACCGACTGGATGAGACTCCAAAAGTTATCAAAGGATATTACTACAATGGTATGCAGAAACAGAACATCGTGCTTAGAAGCTTGGGTTTCTCCTGTCATTCCTCTAAGTAGCCATGTAACATATTTTAGGTATTTTGCTGAAACATTGCTAGAACTAGAAAACAGCGCCGGATGAGCTGTGAGTTCTGGTGTGTCTGTGGGTAATTGATAACTTTGATTATTCACTCTTTTTGTAAATACATGTATTTTATTTAAAAGATGCATGTTGCTGCTTTTTGTCTAGGTGATCCTTTGGGCTTGCCAGCTCGCCTGACGTTGGAATTCAGTGCCTTTGATATGTAAGTGTGTATGGGGGCTTACCTTAATTCAGATACGGAGACGCTTTCTTGTATAACAGTAATGCTTTGACAGAATGTCACTTGGGCCAATTATACATTAAAATAAACATATGTTTTCGTGAACTTTAACAGTGGAGATGCTGCTATGAGTCTCAAACACTAATGCCCTGGTTTTGAAGTAGTGTATTCATCTGAAGGGCCAGGTTTCAAATATGCTGGCAAGTCTCAATTTCACTCACTGTTTATGTGTGTTTATATAATACCCTTTTTTCCCCCATTTTCACAGGCTCTTCTGTGTAAAGAAGGATATTTCAGTCATCTGATTAATTTTTTCCGTGGATCTTTATTTACTTGAATGTTCTTTGTTAGAATTAAGATCTCAAAATAGTTTTTACAATCCCTGGTTGTTACATTGTGTTATCTTTGAATCTTTGAAAGTATTTAACGTTTGACTGGAATTTTGTGGTTTTTTTTTTTTTTGCTTTTACTCACGAAGTGGAAGCTAGAACAAAATTGTCCAGTGTATGCAGCAAAAGTGAGATGAGAGGGGAAGTCTTTTTTTTTTCCTCACCTTAATTTTCTGCTAGAGCAAAAGCCTAAGTTAGTGTAGCTAATGTAGGCACAGAAGAGGTCTTCATAGTTAATGCCTTATATGTTTTAAATTGGTGGATCACAAAATTGTAGATCACAGAATTGACGTTCTCTTCCTCACAGGAACATCCTGACCAAACAAGGCATAGTGTGTTTTGAGATAATTTCATAGGACACTTTACTCTGTTCATTTTTATGTAAGGACCTTTCGGCATTATACTGAAAGCTTGTTCAGTGAAGTGCAATTGGAAGAAATCTCTGATATGGGAACAGGAATTTCAGGTTAGGGAAAAATGTATGGTACCGTGGTATTTGATCTCACTGTTATGAAAAATAAAATGATGGAAAGTTCACTTACATAGTACATAATTATTCCTTCTGCTGAAGGAGTTTCCTCTAATTGTTTCTGTACCTTAGGTAGTCTGTTTAGATGATGAAGTTCCATTTTAGCTTTTCCAAAAAAAAAAAAAAAGCCTGTAAACTATACATCACATATACAAACGGCTGTATGTGGGCTTTAGCAGTCATCAGAATCATAAGGTCAGGAGTATGATGTTAAAGGATTCAAATCAATCGGGTCTGTGAAGTTATTTACAAAAAACAGGGTCTCTAGCTGCTGATGTTACAAACTGTATTAGCTACTCAGGCTTCTGTGTGGTTTAGGCTTCCTTGGGGGTGTCTTTTTAAACACAAATTTTTAACTAAATATCTGTTGATGTGAGTGAAGTATTGACATGTAAGTTCAGTCTTATTTTTTTCTTTGTGGATGTCACATTTGTCATGAGTAGTTTATATTTGAAATGAATTTTTAAATCTTCCTTCAATCTCGTTCAGTGCTACCTTGCTAGAAGCAATATAGATGCCTGAACTATTTTTGAAGTCATCATGTACATGTTCATTTGCACAGGTTCTTATATCACGGAATCACAGAATCACAGAATTTCTAGGTTGGAAGAGACCTCTAGATCATCAAATCCAACCTCTGACCTAACGCTAACAGTCCCCACTAAACCATATCCCTAAGCTCTACATCTAAACGTCTTTTGAAGACTTCCAGGGATGGTGACTCCACCACTTCCCTGGGCAGCCCGTTCCAATGTCTAACAACCCTTTTGGTAAAGAAGTTCTTCCTAACATCCAACCTAAAACTCCCCTGGCGCAACTTTAGCCCATTCCCCCTCGTCCTGTCACCAGGCACATGGGAGAACAGACCAACCCCCACCTCACTACAGCCTCCTTTAATGTACTTATAAAGAGCGATAAGGTCGCCCCTGAGCCTCCTCTTCTCCAGGCTGAACAAGCCCAGCTCCCTCAGCCGCTCCTCGTAGGACTTGTTCTCCAGGCCCCTCACCAGCTTCGTCGCCCTTCTCTGCACCCGCTCAAGCACCTCCATGTCCTTCTTGTAGCGAGGGGCCCAAAACTGAACACAGTACTCGAGGTGCGGCCTCACCAGAGCTGAGTACAGGGGGACGATCACCTCCCTAGCCCTGCTGGTCACACTGTTCCTAATACAAGCCAGGATGCCGTTGGCCTTCTTGGCCACCTGAGCACACTGCTGGCTCATATTCAGCTGACTATCCACCAATACTCCCAGGTCCTTCTCTGCCTGGCAGCTCTCCAACCACTCATCTCCCAGCCTGTAGCTCTGCTTGGGGTTGTTGTGCCCCAGGTGCAGGACCCAGCACTTGGCCTTGTTGAACTTCATGCAGTTGACCTCAGCCCATTGGTGCAGCCTATCCAGATCCTCCTGCAGAGCCTTCCTACCCTCGAGCAGATCGACACACGCACCTAACCTGGTGTCATCTGCGAACTTACTGAGGGTGCCCTCAATGCCCTCATCCAGGTCATTGATGAAGATATTAAAGAGGACTGGCCCCAGTACCGAGCCCTGGGGAATGCCACTAGTGACCAGACTCCAGCAAATTTAACTCCATTCACCACAACTCTTTGGGCCCGGCTATCCAGCCAGTTTCTAACCCAACGAAGCGTAAATCCATATCAATCCATATTCAATAAAGCATTGTGATAATAAAAATGTTTTTACTAGAGCTTTTGTTAGCTCTTATTACTGTGCCTCATCATTTTTCAGTTTTTGGACAACCCCACAATGTAGGATAACAACTGCTGCTTCTGCTGTGTTAAAGACCTTAGCATACAATTCTCAGAGTTTTTTTCCTTTTATTCAGGAATGCTTCAATACCAGCACGTTGCTGTCCTGCTTTTGGAACATTGTATAATACCAACACTTTTGAGACTTTCAAGTCTTGTGATAAGAAATCACTTCTGGAGAAAGAAGCAAATGAGGTAAGGTTAAAAATCAAATCAATTGGTAGAGAAGTAGCGTTGAAAGTCAACAGTGAAGTGTTTTAGTTTCTGGCCTGAATATTGAATATACTGTCCATACTCACCCATATAGTAGCCTTAGGATTTAAATTATTATGGAGACAGTAGTTTGATACTTATTTTTTTTCTTTACTCTTCTTTGCAAGAGAATAGCAAATTACACTTCAAGAACTTCATTTGGTGTTCTAAGCCACAGTTTAAATTTAATGGTGCTACCAGAGGTGCCAGAGTACATCTTATAATTTGTTTTGACACCAGAAACCAGCAAGTGTCTGGTTTAAACTGTAGGTTGCTTCAATCCATCTGTGTGATAAAGTGATGGGAAACAGCCAGAAGATTGAGGTAAAGCGAGAAAAAGTTGTCTGTCAAAGGAAGGGCTTATCTGCTTGCACTGTAACCAACTAAATTAACTGTCATGGCTTAGGGACAAGAGAAAATCAGACAAAGACAGCCTTTTAATTTTGGAGACACTGTACTTTGACTAGTCTTTGATTTCCTTAAATAGATTTATTGGATGCCTGCTGGCTTTGAGTAGCAAAGTTTTCCTGTATATCATCACTCAAGGCTTGTATTCCTGTGGTGGAGTACTTCCCTGTCAGTGGCAGATACAATGTGGTAACTTTAATTATCCTCAGAGAAACTGGGAAGGTCAGAAAGCTTTATTCACTCTTGCAGATTTTTTATTATTTCTAAGGCAAAGCTCAAACAGCTCTTCCTCGCATATGTTATAGCTTCATGTCTCACCAACGTGCTGTGCATTGCATTCCTCATTGTCTCTGTTTTTTAGTTAAATCTCATACTAGGTTATTCACAAATCTAGTATCTGCAGATCCTGTGAATGAAACAGTGAGAATAATAAAGGGCTATATTAGCATCACAGTATGTTCTGTATTACGGCAGTGCTAATAGCTCACATACATGACAGACTTTTCCTGGTGAGGTTTATTTTGTTTGATTTAGTTCTCTACTTGGTCCCCAGCATTTGTAGTTTGTGTTAGATAGTACATGCCTATGGTACCTTTAGAGTCCTTTTAGTGTGCATAATAGTGTGGATGAGATTAGTGGGAAAAAATCCCAGGGGATTACTGGGAGTATTAATTTCAGTATTTCTTCTGCAGCTGGATGATGGGAACATTTCAGTTGTTCTCATATTGTCTTTGTTCAGTTGTTCTCATATTGTCTTTGCATTTTCTGTCCTTTCTCTTCTTTCTTGGCTCCACTATCAATGACAGATATGGCAATCGATAAAATCCGGAGCTGCGCTCGAAAATCCTATGCTCTTGAACAGGTTCCTGCTGTTGACATTTGCAGTGAGTAATGATAATGTCTTACATACTTACGGCATTGAAATGGAAAAGTAGTAGTTTCTTTGTAGGAGAAATAGTGAATTATTATTGCTATGTTAGTGTTATTAGGGTCATTCTCAGACATTTAATATATCCCAGAACACTTTAAAACAACAACAACAACAAAAAACTCTAAGTCATTCACATGTACAGATATAAAAAAAAAAAAAAAAAAGTAGAATGTATTTAAAAAATGCTGATGCCATCTCAGCTTGTTTTCTTCAAATGTATGAGAATGACTGCCTTACAGATTTTAGTAAAACAACTTTCATGTTCAAAAAATTTAAACTTCTAATGCATAGTGCTCTAACAAGAATGAAAGCATTGTACACGCGTTGTCTGTTTAAATCCTAAATAAAAATGTATGTGGAGAAAGGAAGTGTAGTATTTTTTTCATTATTTTTTTTAAATCGTGACAGTGCATTTTCAAGTAAGAACTATGGTTAGTATCATCAACCGTCAGTAATGATCAGTATTTCAAAAAATATTTCAATTTTTATATCTGTTATCTAATCTTATTTTTCTTTTTCTAGGATTTAAAAAAGTACCACTTCTATTACTGGTTTTGCTACCCTGCTCTCTGCTTTCCTGATGGAATACATATAATTCAGAAACCAGTGTGTCTTGGTGACAGGTTCTCTTTAAATCAGGTATACTTAATACCAAATGTTACGAACTCCGCATAAAGCATGAAGGGGTTTTATGGGCTGTAAAATGCAGTTGTTTTGTTTTTTTTTTTTAGCATGTACTGAGTTAATTTGAAAACCTAATTTCTTTTAAAATCTCTCCTTATTTCTACTTGGTTTTTGTTGTTGTTGTTGTTTACCTCTTTTTATTGTATAATATCTGTCACTTTAACGTTGTTTCAGCTTTATTAAGTTAAATGCAGATGTGGCAGACAATTCTTGGAGTTAGTTGTATTTACCTTAATTTTTCCTATTCATCTTATTGAATATATAGCCATGTTCTTGAAACTTATGACTACTTAAAAATACGTTTTAAAAGGGACATACTCAGTGTGTGCTTAGTGATTAGCAATTACAAAATTCTTAGTAAGAAAATAATAAGAAAAGAATGGGTAGTGAGTAATATTTTATGCATAATAATATGATATGATAGTGAGTAATATTTTATGCATTTTTCTTATGCATAAGAAAAAATGGGTAGTGAGTATTTTAGTAGAAAAGTTAATTTTTCATAGTTTGATTCATATTTCAGTGTAAAAGAACAAAAAACCAACTTTCCCAGATGTGCTTTCTTCTCTGACAGAAGTTAATGTGAAACCTTGAATGGCTTTTGATGTCATAATCCATGAGAAAGTTTTGTTTTTTATTCAGTGGAGAACGCTTCTCTTATTCTCACACGACCCTTACTACTCTTACAGAAATAAACACTGAAAATATCTCTGTAATTGTCCAAAGATGGAAGAATTTTGACTGAACACTGGAAATAGATGACAAAATGGATTGAATGATTAAGTGTCTATGGTGTAGTATGGTGATCAGTGTTTACCAGTACTTAATCCTGTACTGAGTATTTTTGTAGTTTGGAAACAAATCAGACACTGTTTCCATGCTAGTAATAGAGGGGAATAGATTTATTTATCAAGCTGTTATGACTACCAAAATGAAATTTTCTTTTTTTAAACTTTTGTTGGTAGAGCAGTTTGCAGCAGTGGTGATGGTGCTCATTTCAAATTTGCATTGACAATTACAATTTTAGCAACTGAATTTTTGATTTCAGTTACTGTGGTAATAATAAACTTTAAAATTTCTGAACGCGCTTTATTTCCAAATGCTAAAACAATTTCAATGTTTCCGTATAAGAGCATTACAACTGTTGGTTTCAGTTATCTTTTTGCTTTTAGATTCAAGCACTTCAGAAAGCATATGATGACCTTTGCCAGACAGAAGGGGTTACAGCCTTGCCTTATTTTTTAATCAAGTATCATGACAATTCTGTGGTGATATCTTTGCTCAAAAAGTGGGATAGTTTCTTTCAAGACCAAGAAGGGAAGGTAATGAGAATTGTGCATCTTCTAATAACCTGCACATGTTTAATTTACAAATAATTTGGAGATTGTCTATAATGCTGAACTGGGCAGCGTGGTTGGCCAATGAATGGATACAGTGAATATCTGAAGACCACCAGCTTGGCTTGATTTCTGTGTCAAGAGTTGAGTGTCTCTAAGTTCTTACCTATAAGCCAAGTTACATTAGATTAATGGTTTGAAATCTGGGTTCTTCGTGGTCTTTTTACTGTCTCCCTTGTTATCAAAACAGGAACAACATAAATTTTTGAAAGTGTTATCATAATGATTAAAGTTTTCCAATCACTAACTACAATGCTATTATAATGTAGAACACTTTTTATTTGTCTAATGAAATGTAGTATTCATATATTTTAAGGTTCTGTTGGATGTGGTAACAGTAATAAGAGAATACTTAATTAGATAGGGATATACAAAATCTGTAAATATCTGGAATGTATTTCTTTGTAAATGCCTTTTTTTGGAGGGATATGCCAAAATTTTAGAACTATCAGATAAGATTTATTGAATCATTGATACAGTGATGATACTGACTCTGGAGCCTGGCAGTGTTCAGGGAGCCAGTTGAGCTTGCTCCCCTGGAAGAAAAACTTTTTTTCTGTTGCTGAATTAACTTCCTGCTAGTTTATGAAACTGGAGCAACTTACTAATGCCATGTTTAATGAATGAAAGGAAGGTAGACATACTGTAGTGAAATATGAGTGTCTGTAAAGAAGCTAAAATGAACAACTCTCAAAGCTCTGGCAAACGTTTGACTTAAATCTAGTGTGACCATGCAGTAAACACTTCTAAGTATGTAAAATGCATGTAGTCATTTTCTGTCCAAACGTCTTACATGAAAAATGGCAGGTAACTTTTATCATGAATGAAGTATTAGTATGCACAGATAAGTTTTCATTTAGAGCAATTTTTTTTGCAGGTGACAGTTGGAGTTTATGACCCATGTAATTTATCCCACTATCCAGGATGGCCACTGAGAAATTTCCTGATCCTGGCAGCTCATAAATGGTGTGTTTAATTATTTCCCAGAGATTATTTATTTGATTAGAGTCAAATTAGGCATTTTTTTCTCCATGACATTTTTTGCATCATGGGTCTGAGGCTTAACTTCATTCCTTGAAATATCCTGACGTTGAGATGACTCACCTTTAGTGGTTCTGTTTTCATGTATTAACTCCTTTTTTTTTACTTCTATCTGTTACAAGTTCCTATTATTTCTTATCCTCACGTGTGCACGCTTCAGACCATGTCAATACCCTCCTTTTAGGCTCTAGGTGTTTTAAATATTTTAAAAAGTATTCTGTGATATAATTAATGCCAACTGATAGTAGCCCTAAAGTTTGAATATCAGATACATTACAAGAAAACCTAGAATTACCATCTTGATTTTTTTTGTTGGGTAATAGTTGGAGATATTCTTTTCAAATACCATAGCATAAAAGTATTTAACTAAAATTGGGTTAATGTAACAAGAACATAATTAAGTTGTATTTTCATAGTTTTGGCGTTTACATTTTATTACAGAAAGCACATTAGGAAGAAGAGATCCTCAATTAGGCGCAGCATTTTCTGGGCTGAAGGATGTGCAAGTACCTGGAGTGCTTTATGCATTCTAATTTACACATTCTAGGATTCAGAGGTTTTTAGGCATGAAAGCTCTAAGTCTTTCATTTGGAACTGAATTATAAGAAGGAAAAATGATATTACATGAAGAACTATCCAGTTTTGGTTGTGCCATGGGGAAGTACAGGTGTACATCATTTCACCTGATACATGGTCTGATACTTTTCTGCTTTTCATTCTTCTAAATGTGCTATTTGTCCAGCAGCATGATATAAACAACAGAGGACAGGCTGCCAGTGTCATTTCATTGGAACTGTTTCACAACAAAGCGGTCATTTTCACGCACTAAGCAACTGTGTTTTTTTTTATAGTTAATAAGAACAGTAGTGTTACAGTACTAACAACAACAAAAGTAGAATCTGCAAGAGACTGAAGCTTTGTGAAGTAATGTTAAAAGAAAATTCCTTTCCTACTAAAGTTGAATGTGAGTTTTTTTTAATTGTCAGGGGGAGTGTCCTTCAGACAGTTGAAGTGCTCTGCTTCAGAGACAGAACCATGCAAGGGGTGAGAGACATAACACACAGCATCATCTTTGAAATAAAACTTCCACAGAGAGCCTTTGGTCAAGGTAACTAGTTTAAAAAACCAAACCTTTCCCTTTTTTCTCTATCCTTTATCACTGTGAAGAAGGAAAAAAATATTACTGCAGAATCATTGCCTAAACTGACTTATTTTGAGTGAATTTAAAATCACTTGAATCTTGGTTAGATTCGATATCTGTAATGAAATGGTTCCTTATTTAAAAAAAAAAAAAAAGCTCTTTTTTGAATTAGTAACAAGATTTAAAGAGAACATTTGAGGAAAAAGTCCTGCTGGTATCATAAGAAATACAGAAGTTAGATGGTAACTTACAGTATTTCATGCTATATATAGCGATTAAAAAGCAGTCTTTTCTTAAAATTTGTACATGGTCCTTGGCAAATGCATATGATGGTGAATTTCTGTGGTATAAATTTTCTGTATATTTATGAAGAGGTAAAAGCCTGCTACAGAGTGGGATTGTTTCTTCAGTCTCACATGCAATAAGCTTGTAACATTAGAGCATAAACTCAGAGTTAATTTCTACGTACAGGACAGCATGATTTTTTTTTCTACCTCATCTAATCTAAGAAGTTCTAAATGCTTTATATATGATAGTTGTAATTTAATTACTGTATAATTAGGATATGTAATTCTCTACTGAACGTACAAATGAAGTCTCAGGAATATGGTGAGGAATATGATTGAACTTGGCAAAACTTATTGTAGTTAATTCTGAATTTACTGAATGCTGAATGTGGCAGTCTGTTTAATGCTCAGGATCATGAGGCTTGATGAGGAATGATGCTGTCTCCATCTTAGGTTTGAAGCAAGCTAAACGGGCAAAAAACAGCACACCAGGCACCTTATAGGGAAGTGTTTCTCCAAGAAGCCATAGTTTCATTAGATATGAGCCAGCAACACTTGTATAGCCACACACACTAAGATGCGGATTATTTGTTTACAGGTTTATTTTTTTCTAAGAATGTTAAATCCAACAAAACTTTTTTCTGTCCTGTGATACTAAGGCTTCAATTCTCTTTCCTTCTTTCCTTCCATCTTTGAGAAACAGATTGCCCAAAAGCTGTTGGATGGGAGAAAAACCAAAAGGGAGGCATGGGCCCAAGGATGGTCAATCTTAGTGAGTGTATGGATCCAAAAAGGTTTGTTTATCATCTTCTAGATTTCTGTAGTTTCCTCCAGTTGGACTTAAGCCATACCAAGTTGAAATGTGAGGACTATCTGTCTGTTAGTTAAGAATATACAGTAAGACATATATTACCAAATAGTTTTCCAAAGAATATTCCATGCATATGTATCACTCAATCTCTGGATGGTCCTGGTGGAGGTACAGATCTTATTAGAGAAGAGTGCACGGCATCCAGCAGAAGTGTTTACAGTTTGTGACACTAGCTTAAAATTTCAAAAGCATTATGTAAAACTTAGTGGAACATGGGTCATAATGTTATAGACCTGTGTTTTTTACTGAATTCTGTAACCTGCAGGTTGTTAAATATAATGAAAATAAATATGGAGAACAGTTCAGCCTCTTGAAATTGTTAGGATGTGACAGGAAACGTGACTTTAGTAATTTTTATCATTTTGCGCATGATATGCGGTAGGGGATTGAAAACAGTCTAGTTCTACAACCTTTTGGCTCATCTGCTTTCACTGACTACATGTGGGTGCCTGACTTTGAGATTGTCAGGGCATGTTGACCTCATCATTTAGGTTAACCTATTTTACCTAACAAGCTAAGCAGTTTTTGTCTTGCAATTATGTCAATTTAGGGTAGACATTAGGGAAGGCTCATATGAGGGCTTTTAATCAATTAAGTAAATGCAATTTCACCTTCTTTACTTTTACAAACTGACTTTTAATTCTCACAGAATGTTGGTAATCTGACAGCCTTGTCAGTTGTGATTTTGAACAATTGCTCAACAAATAATGTGCTAGATACATCATGAGCATAATTTTCACTGTATAAAGGAATGAAACTGTCAGGAAGACGAGAGGCCAAAGAAGCTTAAGAGATTGTATGAGAGGGACAAGCATTACTGTTCTGTGTGAAGCAATACTCCCCTTTGTGAGGAGGAATCAGGGAAGTGAATGAGATAGTCATGCTTTTTTTTTCTTCAGATATTTTACCATGCTCTATGGATGGATGGCTTGTAATAAACTTATTTGATGAGTGCTTTAAGACTTCCTATTTTGATGAATATGTAAAAAATGACATTAAGTTAAACCTGGATTCCTTACCTCATTTTCCTTCAGAATGTCCACAAAGAACTTACTTTCTTGAGAGAGCAAGTATAATAATTGGTGTTATTTAAAATAAATAAAAAAGAAACAAATATATGGACAAATGGTCTGTCTTACCATTCAGCTTAACTGGAAAGGAATCTTGACTGAGGCACTTTATTTTCATGCTTGCATCAATTTTGCTACTAATTTTTTTTATTTTTTTTTTTTTCAGAAGCCCTTAGAAACTTCTTTCAGTAGTGATTTCCTATGCTATTTTAAGCAGTGCAGTTGCAGCTTTGGAGAAATAGGTATAGGTATCCATTTGTATATATTTAGCAGGGTTTTTTTTAATGTAGATTTGTTGGTGAAAGGAAAAGCTCAATTTAAATATGTCAACCTAATCACTTCTATTTCTTATCAGGGAACTAAGGCCCTCCTCTTCTCTTGGCCCATTCATGTCTTCAGAATCCGTGTCCATAAGTAGTATGTTCTTGCACTTGAATACCATCATATAGCAGAAAGGTAGTAGAACAATAGATCTCAGACCTAGTGAGAAAGGAGAAATAAGGCAAAAAGATAATAATAACTTTGGAGACCAGAAAAAACATGGGTTCATTGCCATCAACAGTAAAAACAAAGGAAAGCCAAAAGGCAGCGGAGATCAAATACAGAGGAAGGGAAGGGTGTTAGAACTACTGGCATGTGCCTTAAGGAGGGAAAACATAATGGTCTGTCGCATTGTTTTCTCTCCTTTTTAAAAACAGCAACAACAGAACTTCCTCAGGTGAAATAATTAATTGCTCTGTTGAAAAAAAAAAAAAAAAAAGCACAAGAACACATTCAGAAGCATTGTTACTATTTTTTTTTTCTGACATAGGTTAGCAGAATCATCGGTGGATCTTAATTTGAAATTGATGTGCTGGCGGTTGGTCCCTACGCTTGATTTGGAAAAAATTGTGTCTGCCAAGTGTCTGCTGCTAGGAGCTGGTACTCTAGGTTGTAGTGTTGCAAGGACCTTGATGGTAAGTCTTGAATTAATCATAAAAATCTGCTCTTTCTCTAGATTTCTGTATGATTTTTTTTTTGAGCAGTGGCCATGGCACACAGGGAAAAACTTTATTCCTCTGTATTAATGTACACATTTGTATTATAAGTTGCAGGGAAGAGGTAAGATCTGTGGTGTATGGAAGTGACTTGAAATTCTGCAAATAGTAGCTAGTAAGAGAACCTTAACAGAATAATAATTTGTATTGAATTCATGTAAGATTGAAAAGTTCTGGAAACAAATATTAAACAAAATCAAATTCACAGTGAAGCATGTGAAATAAGTAGCTGTGCTGTTATTTGCTTTCAAGGATGTTTACCACATTCCACTGAATTCTGTAGCTTTTGACTGATTACTGCTAAATATAGACAAACCAATTTACCTCTTCTCTAAGTTCAGAGTAAGTAAAAGGTTGTTGCTGTGAATGGCTTCAAAAGCTTCTGTAGCTTGATCTTGCTAGGAAAACTGAATAAAGCTTTTTTTAATTTTTTGCCATTGGAGAGACAAAAGTATATGGCTAAGCCCATTATATACAAATTACTTTCTTGTTTAGGGTTGGGGAGTGAGGAAGATTACATTTGTTGACAACGCGAGGATCTCCTACTCCAATCCTGTGCGACAGCCACTGTACGAATTTGAGGACTGTCTTAGCGGTGGGAAGCCAAAGGCACTTGCAGCAGCAGACAGGCTACAGAAAATCTTCCCAGGGGTGGTAAGACTAGTATTTAAAAATCTCATAATAAAACCCTTAAGAGAGTACTGATGACTTTAAATAACTCTACCAAGTTCTAGTACTATTTAAGAATTATTGTCAGCACATGAGGATGGAGGAGGAATGCAAAATACATCACTTATTGATAAATTTATAAGCGTTTTAATGGATGGCAAGTCCTTGAAATAAGGTGTATTGAGACAGTAAATATTTCTAATGATGAAATATAACTAAGGATCATCTGAATCATCTTGTGGCTCATGGATGGTTAAGTAATTTTTTTCCATGTCTATTATGTCCTATGAAACTTAGGGTAGTAGTTTGTAACAGCCTGGGGAAGTTAGCAATACTTTTGGCCAAAGTACTTCCTCCTTTGAGGAACCTGGAGGTAATAACTTACTATCAAAATTAAGTAGTCGAAAGGGAAGAAAATATAAGAATTATTTTTTTATTATTTTGGAAGTGTATGATAAAAGACCCACCAATGCCAGTCTTTATCCTTTTTGACACCAGGAGCATGCATTATATGAACATTATTCAGTGCACGGGTTTAAACACTCCTACTTTTTTCAGCACTAAAAATTAGATTTAAATATATATACAGGTTTCTTCTGTATCTGTAGCCTTCTTTTGGGGTAGGAATTGATATTGCCTATAATTTCAGAATAGACACACTCTCAGATTGCTCTATCATTAACAAAGTTTCTTTATACTCACCAGGCACATGATAGAAGTCTCCATTGAGATGTTCATATTTTTTACTTTGGAATTGGGACTGTCTTAGAGTTGGTAGCTATATTTACCAGAGCTCAACTGACAAGCAATATCTTAACCACTGAGTTTAACAACTAAAGGAGTTATGTACTGCTACTGTACAATTCTGTATTTAAAATGCTTCTGTTAGTAGTCAAAATATTTGATCAATGAACAGTGAAATATAGATCAGTTATGTTGTTGATGATCAGCATTGTTAACAAGCTTTACAGAAGCAAGCACCTTTCCAAACACTTTTATGCTCATTTTGATTCGATTGCTCTATGTTGTTCTGTTTTTATTTGTATTATTCCTATTATTGTCATTATTTAAGAATTTCAGTACTGGTACAAAGCAGTTACTTGATAAATACTATGCGTTCTTTGTTTCCTCATACCATGGACAGGTCATATTTGATCGCCTTCCAGTGTGACTCAAACAATTTTATAGCTATTTTTCCAGTGCTTGACTGCAGAAGTGTACCTCAACCACTGCTACTGGTGACTGCTGTCTTTTTTTTTCCCAAGGGACAGTTATTCAAATAATGTTTAAGGTATTGAAGCTGCTAGGTTTGCGGTTATCTCTTTAGCCACTGGACAGAGCATTTCTGTGAATTCTAGTAAGATTTTAGTATTTTGTAAACCTTGTTAACAAATTTCTGCGCAGCTAGTCTTCAACTTGACTTGTTCATTTTAATTTTTGAACAGCAATTACCTTCTAAACCAGCATTCAAATGCCTTACAGGGCCTTGGTAAGTTGTTCATCAATACATTATTCATGTACAGCAAGGATTAAGTTCTATGCTCCTGGCACAGCTTTTCAGAGCAGGTAATGGCAATGGAAAGTAAAACCTCCACCAGTAATTGCCCAGTGTCTGTACTGATGGTGCAGATTCTGGGCTGTCGTAGCGGGGACAAAGTGGAGTTACTCTGTTAAGAGCATTGTAGTTCACCTTGGACTCCACATTTTACTCCTGTAGGAGATCTGAAAAAAAAGAAAGCATCCTTTTGCTATCATTGATGAAAATATTACCCAAATGAATTTCTCCAAGTTGATATATTTGTTGTTGGGTTAGCTGATACTTTTTTTTTTTGTTTAGGGATGAGTATGATATGTAGAATGTATACTTGTTTCTTCTGGTTGTTTAGCTCACCTGGATTTATGATTTGTGCGTGCACTTGGAGTATAGAAAATTGCTTTCCACCAACCTTTCTTCTCTGTCCATGTGATTTTTTTTTTTTCCATGTGATTTTGTTTGGTTCATCAAGCTTTTAAATTTTGGCTTTAAAATTGTTAGTTGCTTAAGGTACAGTGATAGCCTTGGGTAAGGCCTATGCTTCTGCAACACAAATGGAGGATCAATTGTTCTCTGATACCAGATGGCTGACAGATTGTGTTAGTGTGTTTCCAAATGAGCGAGCGAGTTGTTTACATTGTATATGCTTATTTGGCTCTTTAGCTATTTTCTGCTCAATATGTTTTATCCAAATACGGAGTTGGAAGAGATGAATGTTTCTGCAATACGAACGAGCTCTTTGAGTATCTGTGCAATGTGAGCCTCCAGGCAGCCAAGGTCTGGAGTCTCAAGTCTCAGAAGTGGTTTTCTTACGTATCAAGTTCATGTATGGCTGGTGAAATTACATGAAAATCAATCAAGACTATTGTTCTTCTCTGAATGAATTTAAAACATGAGAATGGATATGTTGTATCCATCTTAGTGTAACTGAATTGATATTCAATATTAAATATAAACTTAATAGTGTCCATCCTGTTAACGTTGTGCGTAAAGTGGCTGCAAAGACAATCCAGGTTTTGCATAACTTCAATATTATGGTAATTGTAAGAAAGATCCATCTTATTGCTTTTCTTGTGATGTTTGTTCCCTCTGGGACTAGAAGCAGTTTAGCTATCTTCTGGCAGTGATTTGTTAGACCTAATTAGCCTCCTGAGAGACTGGGATGTTAGTTCAGGCACAGAGCCACCTGAACATCATTGGTTTGCTCTCATGATCCAAACTATCCAAACTTGTGTTGAGCTGCTCTGTTTTTGGATAAATATAGCAGCTGAGACTACCATTCACTCAAACTTTTGCTCTGTGCTTTAGTTTGTAGTACTGATACACTAAGAGATGCAAAGAATAAAGTTGCCATTCTGCCAAACAGTAATTAAATTTATATTCTACAACTTGTATTGCACTTAGAATTATTATAATGTGTTATTTTTTTCTATTAAGTCACATGTTTATTTTTTATTTCCATGCAGAATTCAGAAGGCTATAACATGAGCATCCCTATGCCTGGCCACCCAGTGAATTTTTCTGAAGTAACGATGGCACAAGCACGGAAGGATGTGGCTACACTTGAAGAGCTTATTGATGCTCATGATGTTGTTTTCCTACTTATGGACACTAGAGAGAGTCGGTGGCTCCCAGCTGTTATTGCAGCCAGCAAGAGGAAGGTAGTGTATTACACATTAATAAACAAGAGCTGAAATATAGTGACAAGGAGGTTAGCAATCGGCCGTATATACCTAAAAGACCCATATGGGGCATTGAAACGTTTTATCAGTCTGTTATGACTGTGCAAAGATGTTGTCTTGCTTTCTGTATCCTCAAAGGTTCTGTATAAGACAGAAAGAGAATGTTGAAGGGAAGAAATAGGTACTTCAATCACAGAAGCATATAGATTGAAAGGGTCCTCTGGCGATGATCTGATCCAAATCCCTGTTTGATTTAGGGCCAGCTTACGGCATGTTGCTCAAGGTCTTCTCTAGTCATCTTTTGAGCATCTCTAAGGGGAGATAGTGCATAGTAAAGTGGCTAAGAGAAGTGACTTTGTATAAGAGAAACATTGTAAGGAGGACTAAATCCATTAAAATAATAAATGACTGAAAGGGGATGTGAACTCTAGCAACTTGTTTGAAACTATATTTTCAAAATTTATCTAAAATGTGAAAAACAGAGTGCGTTCTGAACTGAAAACGCACATCAGCACTTTTGGTCAAAAGTTAATTTTTTTTCCTAATTACCTTATCTGATATATGCTGTTGTGCTGAGCCGATGCATCTAAACTCTGTATATGACTCTTAATCAGGTAATGCAGAAATAGCTAAAGCAATCAACAATGTATCAGCAATATTGTCATGTTAGACATAGAAATGACACGAGAGGGCTACAGTACATGAAATTAAGATCTTGAATTCTTTTATATTAAAAAGGAGTATCCTAAACTTTATATTCTGTATAGTTAATATTATAGGAGATCGGTAACGCTATATGCATAAGCGTTAACGTGGTCAAAATGTCAAAACATCTTTTGTGATAGGTGTACATGAAGCAGATTGAGAAGTTATGTATAAGCTTAACAGAAATGTTTCCAGGAGAGTCACAGAAGCATTTGGGGAGAATAGTTTGAGCCACTTTTGCCATGTTCTACAAATCAGATATCTGAATCAGATATGGATAGAGGAGACTTTAATTTTATTTGAATATTCTTGAAGACAACATGGCATCCAAACTTTTCCTGTGAAAGAATATTCTAAATCACACAGGAAACTGCATAGTTCTCTCAATTACTACAGTGGGAAAATAGTGTTTTGTAGAATCCAACTAATTTATCCTGAATATTTATTTCCTTTTCCACTGTGACATAGACCTTTGTAAAACAGTCTCTACTAATCCTGATATTTCTTAATTTAGGAATTGTGCAGTTTCATGTTTGCTCAGATAAAATAGCACAATTGGAAAATACCCATGTTAAGCTTTGAAGATGTCAGCTTAACTGCAGTGCACATCCTGTGTGTTTTGTGGCACAAATGTAATGATGTCCATAGCAATTTAAGTTGCAAACTGAACAGTAAAAGAAAACAGTACATGTGACAGGGCTGTGTCAATGTTATTGGATATATATATATCCAATTATATATATATATAATTTCTTCAGTGGTTTTTCAGCTATGGCAACTCTAGTTTCCTAATCCTTAGTAGTTGTGTGTGGTTTCTTCTGTTTGTGTGTTGCACCTGGGGCACAACAACCCCAAGCAGAGCTACAGGCTGGGAGATGAGTGGTTGGAAAGCTGCCTGGTGGAGAAGGACCTGGGAGTGATGGTTGATAGTCGGCTGAATATGAGCCAGCAGTGTGCTCAGGTGGCCAAGAAGGCCAACAGCATCCTGGCTTGTATAAGAAGCAGTGTGGCCAGCAGGGCTAGGGAAGTGATTGTCCCCCTGTACTCAGCTCTGGTGAGGCCGCACCTCGAGTACTGTGTTCAGTTTTGGGCCCCTCGCTACAAGAAGGACATCGAGGTGCTTGAGCGGGTGCAGAGAAGGGCGACGAAGCTGGTGAGGGGCCTGGAGAACAAGTCCTACGAGGAGCGGCTGAGGGAGCTGGGCTTGTTCAGCCTGGAGAAGAGGAGGCTCAGGGGCGACCTTATCGCTCTTTATAGGTACCTCAAGGGAGGCTGTAGCGAGGTGGGGGTTGGCCTGTTCTCCCACGTGCCTGGGAATGGGCTTAAGTTGAGCCAGGGGAGTTTTAGGTTAGATGTTAGGAAGAACTTCTTCACTGAAAGGGTTGTGAAGCATTGGAACGGGCTGCCCAGGGAAGTGGTGGAGTCACCATCCCTGGAGGTCTTTAAAAGACATTTAGATGTAGAGCTTAGGGATATGGTTTAGTGGAGGACTTGTTAGTGTTAGGTCAGAGGTTGGACTTGGTGATCTTGGAGGTCTCGTCCAGCCTAGATGATTCTGTGATTCTGTTTTCATAAAAAGTGAAGAGTGCAAAGGAGAGAATACAGATTTTTGGTATTTGCAAATTAGTTTTATCTTGTAATTTCAAGTATATTCCCCTTTCTCCTCATGTTTGTTCTTCTGAACTTAACTGAATTTCCTCTGGTCCTGTTTTGCAAGCAAGAAAGATTTTTTTCAAATCATTTAACAAATGAAAACAGTAAGTAGAACTCTCCTTTTCAGTTTTGTTTTACAAAAGCCAGGAATATAGTTTGTTCTTTCTTAATTGACGTTACTTATGGTATTTCATATGCCAAATTAAAACGTTATTCAATTTCCTCAGGTTAAGCATTACAAACAAGTAACCACTAAAGTTAGAGTGTATTTTCTTTAATTCTTTATCTTAAGTCAATTTAAAGAGATTTCTGATCCTAAGCAATAGCTCTATATACCAAAGTTGTCTTTGGTACTGTACTTTGAGGCCAAATTTCTTAATTTCTTCGATAGTTCTGTGCTGTTAGCTTAGTGCCTGACTTAGTGTCTGACTGCATCACTGTTATTTCATTTTCATAAGATCACTGATGTATGCAGATGGGATTGTCTGTCACCGGATACGCACAGCACGGAAACCTCAAGGCCTCCCAGCTGAAATGCTTGGCATCAGCTTTTCAATGTACTTTGTGTTAAGCATATAATGAGAGTTCTACTTCAAATGTGAATTTGTAGAGCAGCTGCAAATCTAAAGTACTGCTGAAGTTTTGACCTTAAGGTCTCAAAACAAGCATGTGGGGAAAAATGAAGAACATTATGATAATCTGTGTAAATTTATCTATAAAGGGCTACATGGGTAGAAATAAGAGTCAGTTTCCATACGGGGTTATCATTCAGTTGCCTTAATGATCTTGCATCTACCTGCAGTCCTTCCTCCCAAAACAACTTAAGTTTAAGGACAGTTTAAGGACTGGTTCTCTGATATTCTGGTCATAACAAAAACTTTATCTGCTTAACTTTTATATAAACTTCAGATTACTCTCAGCACTTGTCACAAGCTGAAGGGGAAAATGATGACAAAGCAATCGTGCATCATTGCTGCTTGTGGCCCCCATGTGACTAAACAGATGCATATGAAGACCATAAGTAACAATTGCTTTCCTCTCTGAGCAGGATTTTTGGGGATAACAGAAGTCACATAGAAGTGTTTAAAGTGTTATATTGGAGCACAGTGAAGTGAAAGAATACATACTGAGAATCTCAGATGGTATGAAAGCTTGTTCTGATAGCCACTGTGATACTTAAATGGCATTTGAAATATTGTAGCACTCAGAGTTTCAATGTTTGGTATAGAACGTGCAGCAAACTGGAGAATAAATTCTAAGCGGGAACCAAAATAAGATGTTCCAGTAACAGTACTAATTGCTGTGTGAAAATTGGGCCAAATATGAATATATGGGTGTTGATCCATTTCAGTGCATAACTGCTCCAGTAACGTCAGTGAGGCACTGAATGTTACTGTGAAGTTGCCTTCAAATGTTAACTAAAGCAACACATTTATGGAGTTCCTGTGCCAGTGTTGTCTGCAAGTGTACCTAAGTTTGTGCAAAGAAAAAAGGAAGTCATTCATTTGTATCACCTTGCCCTGAAATTGTCCCCTAATTGTGGACTTCTGAAGCAATTTAGCATTTTTTTTAAATGCATTACAGTGGGAATTTTCCACATATCAGAGAATCTGGTTTGGGGTTTGCTGTTTTTGTGGCTAGGATGATAGATAGGTGGTGAGGTTGTCTGTATACAGATTTTTTTGTTTTGTTTTTGACGCTTACAGTGAACCTCGAGGCCTTTTTTCCTCCTCCCCTTTAAAGCTCAGTTCAAATTTGTTCTTCTGTCTTTATTCTTCATAGCTGGTCATCAATGCTGCGTTGGGATTTGACACATTTGTTGTTATGAGACATGGACTAAAGAAACCAAAACAGCAAGAATCTGGTGATTCGTGTTTCAGCAACGCCTCCAGTTCTTCTGACCTGTTGGGATCATCACTCTTTTCAAATATCCCTGGCTATAAACTGGGTTGCTATTTCTGCAATGATGTTGTGGCACCAGGGGATGTGAGTAGAACCTTATGCAAATGGTGGTGATTATGCATCTCTTTCATTGTGAATTGAATTCTTATTTCTTTTAAATGGTATTTTGTCAGGGATCCTTTTAATGTTGAAGTATAGATGATTAAAAAATAGTTCATATTTTATTTGGAACATCAAATAAATGAATTGCACATAACTGAAGATATTTTGTGTAGTAGAGCAGCTAATTACTTTTGAGTTACTTTTTTCTTTTTTTTAGAATTGTCTATCTTTGTAGTCCACCAGGGATCGGACATTGGATCAGCAGTGTACAGTCAGTCGACCTGGATTGGCAATGATAGCTGGAGCTCTTGCAGTGGAATTAATGGTTTCTGTTTTACAGCATCCAGAAGGGTGAGTCATTTCTGAGACATGGAGTGGTGTTTAAGAGATGTTCTCTGAGAAATAAGAGTTTTTTTTAATATAATCTTCTGGGAGAAGGAAGAGGGAAGTACACATTAAGTAGGGCAATTCTGTAATGTGTGATGTTGCCTGTAAGTTAATCTAATTTATAGGCCATATCTTCTGTTACTGTAATTTAACAGTATTAAGAGAACTGAATGATCAAATCTATATATAATTTTTTTTTTTTGTATTGGAGATTGGCAGTTTTCCCTCCTTCTGAGCTCAACAGTAGAAAAGTACTGAGAATATTTCAGAAGAACAGCGTGTTTCCTGTTACTAGATCTTGGGATTCCTTTGCTGAAGAGTGTGTTTTAGTGTAATGAGGAACTGTAATAACCACTTCTGTCACACAAAGGGCTTTCAGATAAGCAAAGTGTTTCAAAATCTTAGCTAAAATTATGTGGGCTTAATTCAGAAATGACTCTGGAATTCTGTAACCTGAAATTTAGACTTGTTTTTCTTTTTAAAAATCTTTGAAAGAGAAGGAAAGCTAGGTTTGGATATGAGTATGTTACAAGTCTCCAAGTTCTGAAAAAGGATTTTTGTATTTTCCTGCTGAAGCCTGGTTACTACTATGAAACAGACTTTCTAAGTTCTAAACTGCAACCTGTAATGAAATGTATGGTAACTTACTGTTCAGTATGTTGTCGTTGTTCTGACTTTGATTCTTGGATTTTTGGCAGTGGTTATGCTGTGGCCAGCAGTAGTGATGATAGAATGAATGAACCACCTACTTCTCTTGGACTTGTTCCTCATCAGGTAAGTAATCTGTGAGTAAATGTTTTTGTTTAAAAGCTGGGTACTGATATAAGACCCATATCGCAGCCTGTTTCCTTAATAGAATACACTGTATGCTGATCTGATTCTTTTCCCACAAGGACTGAGTCTCTGTGTTTGGTTTAAAAATAAATAAGAAGCCATCATAAAAGCCAAGGCTGTAGTGTTCCTGGTAATGTTTCTGTCCCAACACTGCCTACTTAGCAGGAATTTATTTGGACAGAGGAATCCCCTAACGGGCAACATTTAAATATGTAACCTTTGACTTTTCCCCATCAGAGCTGAGACTGTGAGCATCTCAAAGTCGCTCTAATTTTCTTTTTAAATTCACTCTTAGGTTGAAAAATAATGTTAAAATTCAGCCAACATCTATTATAGTTCTCTAAAATATTCATGCATTTTGGATGCAGTACATCAGTCTTTATTTTGTTCTACTCAACCCAAACTCGAGTTACAGATTAGTGTTTAAGGTACTATTTTCACGGTAACAAAGACAAGTCTATCCAGTATATCGATACGGTCTTTCAAAATACTACCCTGTTGATCTTACCCACTTAATCAGATATCCTGTGATGTATCACTGGGAATTTAAAGTCTTTTGCTCCTCTTGCTTTATATTGCTTATCTGAGTATCTCTTTGTTCAGATGCATCTGTTGTATAAATAATTCTTTTTTTGTTTATAAATGATGTCTTTGGATTCTCTTTGTTTTTTGTGTGCTCAGAGTGAATCTTAATTCAGAAAAAGACAAAGGTACTACTGTGCTTTCTTTTGTGATGTCCAGGTAATCACAGAGAAGTCTACATAAAGTTAGTCTAATTTTGTTTATAATTTTATGTAGTAACCAGTATTTACATATGGATCATGTTTTACAGTGGGGTTCCCTGGGCTTTATCTGTTTTTTTTCTCTGTTAACTCCGGAATCTCTCCAGTTCTCTCTCAAGTGTGTGTCTCTCTATGCATCTCCTTGTTACAGTGGGCACTGTCAGCTACAGCATTGGTAGAGAATATCCTGTTCTCCACAGACTTGTTTTGATCCTGTCAGAGTACCTTGTAACAACTATCTGTCCTCATTGGTGTTCATAATCCATAATCTGCTCATCTGGAAAGTTATCAACAGTTTCTGGCTTTGGTGTTAATTGATTTGTTTGTAACTTTCACAATGACAAGTTGTTTGCAGTCAGGGCACTCCATTATAAACTAAGTTACTCCCTTAACCCTCTTGTAGCTAATATGCTAATGCTATTGTCAACAAGACCCAACCTGAGACAACTGCTGCAGTATCTTTTTGCTTTCCTATCTCAAGAGAAAGAGCCAAATCTGTCTGTCACTCATTTGATGATCCAGGATAATCTCCTGATTTAGTTCTGAATAAGATTTTGCTTTCTTAGTTGAAAACTGTATGGCATAATTAAAATCTTTCATAGTTTTCTGTAATCATCTTGATGCTTTCCTCTGATATGAAATAATGCTGAGGTGTTCGTTTTTAAAAGTAATGTCAATAATTTTGAAAGTTAATATTTTGAGTCTTGTTTTACAAGGAGACTTTGTTTCAAAATTATGGCTTTATTCCAAACCTCTGGAAAACAGTTCTGAACTTTCTCTTAGCATCTAAGAAAAGCAATTTTTTTCCAAAGGAAAGCTAGAAATAGGAAGGTATTTAGCATATACTTTAGGAAGTTTACTCCTTTCTACTCGAAAAATAATTTTATATATTTCCTTATGAGAATGTTGAGACTCCAGTCAGATGTGTCTGCCATTTTTTTTATACTGCATGTGAAATCACATAGGGGTATTTTTCTGTTTTGGGCTATACTTTAGAGATCAGATTAAAGTCCATATTTGAGGTGGATCATATCTTGCTATTAAGTTATCACTTGTCAACTGTATATCTG
The DNA here is from genome assembly GCF_965140915.1 of Aythya marila. Classification (NCBI taxonomy): domain Eukaryota; kingdom Metazoa; phylum Chordata; class Aves; order Anseriformes; family Anatidae; genus Aythya; species Aythya marila. The sequence continues at coordinate 17,131,831 of NC_139051.1, forward strand.
TTTTCACGCTTGTGTAGTGACTGTCGTGAATGTCTTCTCTAGTTAGACATTCTAACGCGTTTAGTAGATATAGATTGTAAAGCATGTTTTTGAAATATCATGACAACTAATTTTACAACTGCTGGTTTATTTGAGCAGTCATCCATCAAATCAATTCAGTGAGCACGCTACTTTCTCTAGGAATCTAGAATTAATGTACTTTCTGGTGTGTGTTTGTGGTGTTCTGTGGTTATTTTATTAGCAGTCCTCAGTATTGAGAACTTGTTCCTTAGTGGCTAATAAATTCTGTACACTCATAGTCTTTGTCATAAGTGAACCAAACATATTTCCAGGGAGTGTCTTGGAGTTCCCAAGATAACAGAAATACAAAACATGTGGTGTCAGAAAGACTTGATTTTCTTGTTTTCCTCTTTTCCTGGGTGTGGTTTGTGGTTGAGAATGACTGCATTTTTGCATTCTAACATTGTGGATAGCTTGTTTTTCCTACAAAATTGTCGTGGAGTTAATGCTATTTAAGTTGCTAGTGGCTTCCAAGATGTGTGCCATTGCAACTGCATTAAATGTGTAGAGTGTGTTTTGAAAGTGTTTTCTATGATAGACTTCCATGTTAATTCAAGCATTATTACTTGTATTGCAGAGCTACCTAAGTTCTGTTCTTAGTGAGCGCTCTCTGTCATAGCAGACCTTTAAAAGCACAGAGTAAAAAGAATAATCAATGTTACAGAGTTTCAGAGTTCAGTCAAACCAGTCACCCTGTTTGCAGAGCTATCCCTGTTACAAGAAACTATGGTCTAGAATTTTAAAACTAAGTATCACTAATATTGTATTAACAGCATAATTTAGTCATGTACAACAGTAATTTTTTCCCATCCCTATAACATGTTTTTCAGATTGTGTTTATCTTGTTATACCATGGCTTTTTGGGAACTGGAAAACTAAGTAAAAAATAAACTCAAACTGCAGGTGGTGCTGTGCCTCTATGTTTAAACAGTCTTGTGTTCAGACAGTTGTACCATTATTTATATATAGAAAAACATCAATATATGCTGTGTATAAATTCAGTACAGCTGGTGGTGGTGGTCTTCATTGTGTTAGACCATTACTACCCTAGTTACAGCTGTTCTTCATCGTTATACTGAATGTGTCCAACTCAGAGAATTTTGGAAGTATGTTTTTTATAATTATAAAAGTGTTTTGTTTTTTTTTTTTTTAATCTTCCAGATCCGTGGGTTTTTATCAAGATTTGATAATGTTCTGCCGGTCAGCCTGGCATTTGATAAGTGCACAGCCTGTTCCCCCAAAGTAAGTCTGAGTTTTCACTGTACTTTGTCTATATACAGAATGTTTTGCTCTAGGTCAGTCTTGTGAAGCCAAGGTCTGCTTTGTATTTAACATTTTCTTAGGGCTTGGAATCTGTGTTCTCATTTCTTGCTAAAGTTCTTTTTGCCCTCATGCTCATTTTTTAGCTGTTTTCCAATTTTCATTTTTTTTTGCATAACCTGTCAGCATGCTATCTCCACAAACATTTTGCTCACAGCTGGATGAAAGCAGAGATTAGAGATGACACATTTCTAAAAAGTTAATCATGTATGTACTGTTAAATGCTTCTAACTTTATAGGAAGAAATAAAATTGCCATTTTTGTCTAAGAAATTATTTCTGATGTCCAGGGAGTAAATGTATCTGTTTAAATGTCTTGAAGTTAATATTGTTACAAATACGTGAAGTTGTCTAAATTTGTGTTCTATGGTATAAAACAATATATAAGAAATACATAAGAAAAAAAGTACTTCCATAACGTTTCTTTATTGAAAAAAACTGTTTCATTTTGATGCTAGTGTTGACAGTCCTGAGTCACCTAATGGATTTACAGCTGTTGCTAGGATCTGAGCTATGTCTTGCCAGAACACTAGGGCAGCCCGCTAATGTGTCTGTGTGAGGCCTCCTCTTCAGTCTTGGATTGTTTTCCTGTATTGTGGCCTTAAAGTTTTTCTGGCAAGTTTTCTATGGCAGTGTAGTGCAAGCTTAAGAAGCTTTGACTGGGATATCTCAATATGAAGATTCAGAAGTTTTGACTCATGATTTGGCCTGCTTGGGAGTGCCATTAATTTAGTTAACTTTTATGTACCTAGGGACTTATTGCAAGAATTTCTTTCCATTGTTTCCACTGCAGTTATCCTTCCTGTTTCAAATAGCTATCAAAAACTCTTGAGGGACTATCATTTTTTGAGACTTTAAGATGTCTTGCAGAAATTCTTCTCTTACAGAATTCCTGTTATTTCTCCAGTCTGTCCTGGTACATTTGACAAGTTTTGGTGGAATTTCTATGTCCATTTTCTTCTCAAAAGTTCAACCATGAAACTTAAAACTGCAGTTATTTTTTAAGCAATGTGTATCTACCCTCTTGAATAGCTAAAAGCACAGCAGTAGTTAGAAGTGATAAAAATTTTAAAACAAGCTTGCTTTCTTTTTTCGTTTTATTTCTGATTTAGGGACATATTGATATATGAAAACATACATTGATGTAGATAAATTAAATGCAGGTATCAATTTTTTGTTAGCAAATCATTTCCTCTTGGAGGTCATTTTAAGAGAGCTCTGTTTTAAATAAACAGACTTGATGATTTAATAAAAACTGACTTGGATTTTAGCAGCTGTGCTATTCCCAGAGAGATCGCTTTTCATGTGGTTTGAGTATTAAATTACTTTTGTGCTGAAAAGGTTGCTTCATTGGCGCACGTATTTCCTTACAGTAGAAACACAGCATTTGTTTACTTTGCTAACTTTCTGTTTATTAGCATAAGAATATGTCACCCTGTATTATCTGGAAATCTGATGCTGATACTTTGAAATGACAAATCCAATTACTATTTAATTGCAGCCTGTGCGTTGTTGTTGCTTTTTTATAAGAGCATTTATGTCAGATTTGCTGTAGATTCAAACTTTTAGTAAGGAGAGAAGTGGCTTTTCTGATATAATTGAATTTGCTGGTACCTCATCTTTTTTCTTATGTCAGCATTCCCATTCTCGAGCTCTTGTCACTTGAACTCTTCAAACATAAAACTAATGACTAAGGAATTCTTAAAAAATGTAGCAGTGCAGCTGGATGACTTAGAAGAAGCTGCTAATGATCTGCATGTTTAGAGATTAGATTCCACTTCGTTTTGACTCACAGTCATGACTTAGTTTTTCTGTTTCTGAAACTGAACAACCCAGACATCCTAGCAGCCAGCTATTCCTTACCCAGAATTGTCCTAAACAGGCTGCGCGCCAGACGAGCTTCCCACAGGCAATTGTTCAGGAATTTTGGGATGGTCGCAGCAGGAAACCAATCTATTTTTATTCCGGGCCAAATTTTCCTCGTATGATTTCCCCCTGTGTATTTTTCTGGTGCTGCACAATCGTGTGCTTGAACAAAAGTCTCTCTCGGGGCTACCAGCACTGCACGAGCCAGTTTAGTAGTAGGTGTGAGGAGCTGGATAAGCTTTGCTATTGCACTTCCCTCATCCATGGTGAACTTGTTCTTTTAATGGGAGAGGAGAGTCCAAAGTTCTTGGTATAGATACTTGTTTTTATGAACTGTTTTTCTTAATCAATGAAATATTACTTGGTGTGCTAATTAAGAGCACTTTAGCCTGTTGGGAGCAAAATAAGGCTATTTTCTCATGATACAATGGTGAGAAGCATTACAGTCCCATATGAAGGTAGGCTGGTCATGATTCATGCAGGCAACTGACTGAAGCCTTGAAACATAGAGGTTAAAATATTTATTTTTCTCAATACAAAGTTGCTAATGTTAATATTTTATTGAGGGCAATGAAATTTTTCCCGTCCTTGCTCCTCCTCATGCATCCTGGAATGACTCAGGAGACCTCACAGATTCACAGGGCTTAATGTCAGAAAAGATGATTGCTACAAACCAACTAGGGTATACATGTCCCCTGTTTTCATCTATAGCTTACAGATGTTATTTCCTCCTGAGTTCAGATTTGTAGTCCACTTTTTGGAATGCATCCCAATTTTCTGTAAAATATTTCTTTGCTTCCCTTATTCAATTTGTTCTGAGTTGGGATCATCTCCACTGTCAACTTTAAGAGCAGAGAATTACTCTTTAAACTTAAACGTTCTTAAACTTCTTATTCGGCATGCTGAAAAATTGTGCTGCTAAAGTCATAGCTTTTTAAATACTGAGGAATTTTACTGACTCTGCCTTTAAATGCTTTTCCAGTCTCATTGCATTTCATGAAAGGGTAGATACCAGGATCAGGGATGGTATTCTGGGCACTGTTACCATTTCTGTTTTCAGTCAAGATATTTCCCTGCCCTTACAGATGTTTTCCTTTTTTAACATCCCAGGAATAGTTTAAACTGTCACTTCTGCTGTGACATTTACTAAGTGCTTGCATTGCATAAATTATTTGCGAGTGTTTCAGTTTTGAAATCTATTATCATGTAGACATAACAATGCTTTTATTGTTCTCATCTGCTATCTGCTTTGCATGCATTTTTACTGTAAAGGGCTCAGATCAGTTATGACAGTAGCTGGCATTATTCAGGAACCTACTGATTATTTTTTTTCCGTTGAGATAATTTTAATTTTGATTTCAGCAAGACCCTTCATACTTGCCCTAACTGCATTGACAAGAGACTTTCACATTTGGATTTTCTGAGTAATAACCTAGACATTTCTCAATTCAAGTATTGTGTTGATGTTAAACAGAGACATGTAAATCATGGGATGGGAAAAAAAGGTTTGTTTTTTCCTTAAAAAAAGCTATCTTGCATGGCTTGCAGAAATGATGGAGGAAGTGGGGAGAAATGCTTGTCCTTCAGGATTGAACACTTTAAAAAAAAAAAAAAAAAAAAACAAACTATTTTAAATAGTTGTTTCTATAGCTGTGCTCTAACATTGTCTTTGTAACCAAGTCTGTTTGTAACTTATTTCCTGAACTTGCAGATGTTAGCATTTGACACTTGTACGTATAGTGCAGCCTCTGTATTAATATTGGACAGATTTCATTCAGGCTTAATGCATCATTAATATATGTAGGCATGCTTTCTGCACACTGAGTTAAATGTAACTTTTCTTACTCATAATGTAGCTTAAAAAGTTGCTTTTTGAGAAGTGACTTACAGAATTTTATTACTTTTCTTATCCTCAAAAAAAGTCATTGTAACTGGGAGGATCAGGAATCAGGATTATTTTGCCCATAACTTAAGAAATTTCAGACAGTCTTTACATCTGTGGATGTTTATTTTAACTTCAGTAGGAGAATTAAAATACTTATTTTTCAAAATTTGTCACCATGAGGATGGCTTTACTTTTGGTTGCCAGAAAGTTGCACATTCTTGAAATCTTATTTAAAAAATAATGATTTTTGATTACAAAATCAACAAAATATGATGTAGATTATCTCAAGGAAAAGCATACTAACAGAAAGAAGTTGTGATGCTTACTAATAATGCAACATCATACACTAAGAAATGATCACCATGGAAATGTGACCATTATAACCAAATTTTATCTCCCTAGAGAAGAGTGCTACAAAAATCTTAAAAGTAACGTTAACTTTAAACATTTTGTGAGCAGAGGAAAGGGTGAGAAATCGGGGGGTGTATTCTAAAGTGTCTGTACAGACAGGATGGATGAGGATTAGAAAATGGAACTGAAAAGAGAAGCACTGAAATCTAATGAGTTGAGAGAGAGCTCCTTATCTCTGTCATGTATTTAAAAATAAATAAATTATGATGTTAATGAAGTGTATGTAGTTTGGTGTAACAGACAAACCTCCTTGCACATAAGCTCTACAATAAAGCTGTGGGGAAAGGTAGGAAATATTTACATTCAATACTTGTATTCTTAAATCATACCACTTAAAAAACTCAGAAAGCAGGTTGAGATTCCCATGTGTTAGCACTGTTATGGCTAGATCGTAAGAGTTAGAAGTGACTTATGTACTGCACCAGTTATTCAGAGTTGTGGGATGCAGGTTTATTGATGTTTAAGAGCTAACATCGTATGGTACTAAGGAGAATTCTGGTTGTTTAAAAATTCAGGCAGATCATGAGAAGCATAGTTCAAGACTTTAATGAATCCTGCTGCTGGCAGTGACTTATTTGTTGTCTTCTCCCTTCCCCCAGACATGGTGATGCTGGAAATCTTTAACGAGCAATTGCTCTTAGCAATTCTGTTGTCTTCACTGTAACATTTAGCATGTCTGTGAAATAGCTGCTTAATCAATTTGTTTTTCGTATGTTTTCTTCAACTAAGAAACTTGTAGTAAGTATAGAACAATCGAGGAGACGTTTCAAGTTAAAAGCTCTTTTTGGAGAGTCTTTTAAAGTCTTTATTTTTGGAAACAATTTGCTCGCTTTACTCTCCTGTACCTCCCCCCCCCCCCCCCCCCCCCCCCAAAAAAAAAAAAAAATCTAACAGGAGAGTCTAATTTGTTTATTATTACTTATCTTAAGGAGTGGAAACTAGTGTGCCTCTTTACAACAAATCAGTATGACATTCTTCCATTTTAGCTTATGTTCGCATATTTATAAGTACGAAGAATTGGCATGGTTTGTACAAAGTTAAAGATCAGTTGGTGTCTTGAGACTAAACCACCCACCCAAATATTTTCGCATGGGTGAGGACTTGTTTTGGGTTCAGGGCTCTCAGCACTGAGAGGAGGATGCATTTTCAAAACTTCTGACTTCAGGATAAGTAAATCTTAGCATCTCAGAAGCTAGCAGCTGTATGTGCAATGTCAAAATATTTGTTTTGAGTGTGGGTGTTTGCAACTGTGTTTAAATGTTGAGAGCTGGAGGTTTGCATCTTTCATGTTTTGCTGAGCAAAACCAGTTTTTATTGCCCAGCCTACTATCCCAAGATAATTGTCTTTTTTTTTCCTAGCCAGTCCATTTGTCTTCATCACGTAAGAGTTTTTCTTCCCAGACGGCAGATGCAACCGTTGGATAGCTTAGGGAGTTTAAATACAACGTGGCATAGAAAACATGCTTAAATAACAATGTAAAACACCACTCTTCCCCAAATCATTGTGGTCAGGGGTCTTGTCATCTTGGCACAAGAGAGAAGATAGCTAAGGCTTACTGCAGGGAGTGTTTAGGAACTGCTCTCCAGTATTGGGTTCTTTGCAGTGGAAGTTTTCAACTCTGATTATGAAGGCTTCTTGAGATGGAGGAGGAAAGAGGAAGGGAGAAAAAGGAACAAAGAACGTACAACTCTCCAAAACTTATTCCCTCTTTCTTCTGCTCCAGAAAATCAGCAATTATAGTGTTATTACTGTTGGTTTAGGAATAATAGAGCTGCTAGATTAAGAATCCCTTTCTAGTAATAAGTAACACACTTTTGCCCTTCAGAGAAGAAAACAAATAATCATGTTATTCCATGTTTTTTTATATGGTGAATTTAAGTGGTTCCTGATGTTTAAGTGAAATAGCATCTTGATTTTTACCGACATAGGAGTGTAATACATTAAATAGTAGAAATAAAGCGATGTTGCAGAGGATCCCAGAATCTCTTCCAAGAAGCAGCTGGGATGACTGACTAGTTCATGGTGTTGACTAGCTTCCATGTTTTCATGTTAAATAACATTAAAACAACAACAACAAAGTCTCAGTATTTTTCAGTGATCTTAAATGGATGCAGGATATTATTCTAAGCGTCTGTAAGTGGACTTCATATAGAGCATTCTCTCTCCCATCTAAAAATAGAATTTTTTTTTATCTGACCCAAAAGATAAAGTTGTACATTTTTAAGCTTAATGAGCTTTAAAATACTGTTTTTAAGGGGAAGAAGAAATCTGCTGTTGTTATTATTTTTTTTAATTATTTATGACTGCTTTTGTTTGTGTTGTATTTAAAGTAAATTCTGTGAGTCTTGGAGTTCTTTTCCCAACATTTCTTCCTCCAATTTGATTCAACTTTAATCACGATTAGTACAAAGAAAAAAGGACTGTCAGCAAGCAGGAAAGAGCACCACCATAATTTTCTGGTATTGATACATTGTTCAATACCTGTCTGTAATACAGTTTTAAACTATTTATTCTAATGGCCGCTGGATGTGGTCTTGTCATCTTTCTGTGATGCTGTTACAGGGTGTCAGTAAAAACAAAACTGGTCTAAAGTACCTTGAGTTAAAATATGGTTTCTGAGCCTGTTACATAAGATGAAAACAAAGTTGAATAATACTGAATTGGATAAAAACTGGGAACATGCTGATATGGTGTTGATGTTGATCCTTCTACTACTGCTAAATGTAGAAGTAGTTCAAACCAGATTCTATAGGTTTTGTTCTGAAATTCAAAAGGTCAATTGTTCATTTTGCTGGATATGAGTAGTTTGTAATTTCTTTACCTCCATAAACTTTTCTTATGATTCGTTAGTACTAATAACTATTTTAAGTCCTTTAATATGCTGACGTATTTAGTGCAATAAGCAAGACAAAATACTTGCTCGTATCAGTTATATGCAAAGTGCTGATTATCAGTTGTTGGTTCAGTTTCTTGTATGTACCCAAACTTGAAGAATTGACAGGGTTATGTGAAGGTTTGATCACATGGATGAAAATTTTAAGGCATACAAGGCTGTCCAAAGCAGTCTTTTGCATTGACAGCTCTGATAGAGAAATACTTCAGATTTATACAGTGCAGCACTGTGCCTTTGCAGTTTGAGCCACAATTCTGTTTCCACGTAACAAAAAGTAACAGCAACACGCTTTGCTGAAAGAATAGACATAAATCCATGTTCGTCTTCCATGGCCAAGTCTTGTAACACATCTAGAATTGGGTGATCACGGGAGAGTTTGATTATATTTTTCCACTAGCCTATATACTATATTTGCTTCATTATAATCTCATATTTAAATGATTATAAAATGCATATATTGTAATATATTGAAATACAAATGAATTATATATTTACTACAAGCTCATGAGATCAAAGGGGTGCATCTTTATCCTGGGTAATTATCTTTACACAGATAATTTTTTGCACTTTCTTGGTTTTAACAGTTGTATTTTTTTTCCTTTATATGCTCTTCTTCATTCTTACCATTCTAGACTTTGATGGGAGGCTGTTTATGTCTATACCTATTTTCTATTGTCAAATTTAACAAGTTTTTTAAACTTAACACCCTTGCTTTATTGGTCAAATGTTCTTTTGTTTGCAAATGGCCATTTAGGCATTTTTAACAGTTTAAAGTTCAACCTTTATTCAATTTTTCACATTTTTTACAGGATTGCCTATATTTGTGTCTTTGCAGAAGTGCTTCCAAGACACATTTTTCTGTTCTCTTTGAAATTGGAGAGAAGTGAAGGAAATTGAATTAAAAATGATGGTAAAATGACTGAAACTGATGAAATCCAGTAAATATGTGTGGTTTTGGTTTAAATGCTATTGTTTCTCCAGTGCTGTTTTGCATATGTATTATAGAACATCCAGATAATAAAATCTTCTACTCTTCAGTAGTCTATAAAATACTGTTTTTTTAAGTTAAAAGAACTTTTAACTTAGAGATCTAGTTTTAGGAGCTACTGAGCAGCTACAATTTCTGCGTAAATTAGCGATAGTTTCGGGTGCTCAGTGTCGAACAGGTCAGGCCTTATTACTGGACTGTGGCTGGCAGGGGAGAGTTAGCTGGAATAGCTCATGTCTTTCATGTTACACAGTCAGCATTGGCTTTTTGTTTGCTTATGTCAACCCATTGAAGGCAGGGACCATTCCAATCTTTATAAAATGTTATTTGTGTAGAAAGCCAAAACGATATTCTATGTAAGTGAGTTTGCTTTTCTGTCAGAAGAACCATTTGGTCGCTTGAGGAAGTGTCCGTGTTTTACTTGCTTTTTGTGTTGTCTGGAGAAGGTGAATGATGTTTCTGGATCTTTTCTCAAAGTTAACATTTAGGGTTGTGCTATAGATGTCTCTCCCTATGCATAACAAATAGGTTCTTCTTCCACAAATCATCAGTAACCTCAGATGTGACTAGGGAAAAAGGAGGGCTTTCTGCAGTTGCTGTACGTGAGATAGTAGCTAATGCTAGTATGAACTGGAGCCAAAAATGTTGTAATTGCTGTTGAGTTAATCAGCATAAATTTTGGACAGGAAGCAGAACAGGGATAAATAAAGTTGTAAATATCCATCAAATGTAAAATGTGGAGCAAGCAAGAAGTGGCTATTAGGTGACTGAAGGATATACCTATGTATTAAACCAGGTCAGGACAAATGAGCTAATGATACTGCCTACTTGAGAAACTCTTTTGTTCCTCAGTTCTCAGTCTCTAAAACTGAGATGTTTTTCTACTCTTCCCCCCCACCCCTCTTTTCACTTTTGTTTGCTAATGCTTCCAGGCAGGGAGTGTCTTAAATGCTGTCCAGTAGGAAGGCCTTACGCTGGCTGTAATCTGAGGGTGTCATTATGTTTCAATATAGGAAAATAAAATATCTAAGATAAAAATATAGCCATTCGTTTGTATAGTGTATTGATTCATACTGGGGGAAAATGGTATATAAAACATGCCAAGGTTATTGCAGAAAGGCTCAGAATGCCTGTAGTTCCTGGGAGCTTCATGTGGAAAAGACAGTGTTTAAACTGATATCTCTTATGTCTTGAAGAACGCTCCTTCCCTCTGCATCTTTTAAAAGAAGAAAGTAACAAGACTAAGGCTTAAAAAAATAAAATAAAAATCATCAGAGCCTTTCAGGGCATATTCTTTACTATGCTAATACTCTTATTTTCTGTCAGTTGCAATTCAACTCAGTGTAGGTAATAGCAACAGACCAAACACATCTATGCTACACTCCTACTCTAGATTAAACCAGCCATCTCTTCAACTAATTGAAGTACAGTTTTGTGCTGAAAACTTGTTTTCTACTGATCTAATTTCATTTTTAATAGTGATTATGGAAAAGTATAGGGAAAACTGTACATGCAGAAGGTGTTTTAATTATTTGAACATTAGCCAAAACTGATGTCATTTTTGCCTTGTGGTTTGTAACCTTCTAGTCTTTTCAGAATAGCCGTCTTCGTCTTGCACCTGGAGTACAGCCTTCTTCAGAACTTTGCTTGATGGTCTGGATCTTAAAACTTCATTGTGTGCAAATGTACAAGCATGGGTTGTACACATTACACACTAAAATAATACTCACAGGACTATTACCAAAATACTTTCTTCAGAGTCATTTTCGTGTTCATGTTAACGTTGTCAGATTTTACTGTTCCAATATCATGATCTGGATTCCTGAAAACCATGATCTTCAGAAAAGTTTAGTTTTGTTGTGATCCATCTATGAAAATGAATACCTTAGTAGGCTAGATCTTGTTAGGCTGGATCACAAACACCTTACTGGGTTTCTCTTTACAACTTCTAAGGGCTAAATGATGACAAAAATTGAGAACTTCATGAAATGGTAAGAGTCTCAGTGTCAACTTTTTTTAAAGGAAAACATAATTAAGGCTCTCATGATAAAATTTTGGAAGTTTAGCAGTGCTGCCTGTGCAATGGCCTAGACCCAAGCTCCTGGTAGCTCACGTGCTTCTTTGTATTCTCTTCCCACTGTTGAGGATTCTTCACAGCATTGTAGTCTCTCACCAAACTTCCTGTTTTAATAGTGGTTACATTCAGCTTTGAAAAGTTTAACTCTTAACTTTTACATGTGTGTCTAATTTTACAAGCAGATGTAGAAACTGAAATGCCAACACTCTCAGTAGTATTCTATTTGTTCTTCAGTGCCTGTGATAACTAGACAGCTAGCAGTGTGCAGACACGGATCAGGGTTTTTGCAGGTTTTCTACATAGGGCAGTGAATGTCTTGATTTTTATGACACTGAAATGTCAGTGAAGATGACAATATAATGACAATGAAATCAAGTCATTATCATGTTATATGGTATTCTGTTCATCTGCTATTATAGAAGGTAGTGTTTAATGCTAAGAAGATTGTAAAACACAGCACCTCTATTATTTGGAGGTAGGCAATCCATGTACCTTATTTAGTGTAACCAGTAAATCTGGTAATATTAATCTCTAATTTTTTCCTTGTAACTAAACATTATTATTTCAAGCTCTCCACATACAAAATACTTGAGTGAACAATAAAATGTAAATATAGGTTTAATTTTTTTAAACATTGTGACAGAAATAAGCCATAGAATGTAAGTGGCCAGGTTGTTGTGATTAGAAGTTTCTTTTGTATTCTTATGTAGCCATATACAAACTTCTATGCTATAAAGCAATCCTGCAGCTAGATTCCCTTTGAGTCTTTCTACCAAGTAATTCTGACTTCTTGATGAAGAATGCTATTAAAAAGAATATAATACCAACACTTTGCATCTGTTTCTGATTTCAAAACATGTTCTTTTACTTCAAGTTTTTGATTTCTTTCTCCTACCATGAGATTCATTTTTTTCTTTAGTAAGCAACTGAGAATAAAAAGATTTCTGATAAACTGAGTCAGTTTGTAGTATGTACACAAAAGCTTTAGGAATGCGTTAATTTGTCCCCATTGTTATCATGTGTATCCACATTTTATAAATACTGTCACTTAAAAATAAAAATCATGGCACCCTTTGCTCTGTAAAATGAAGAATAGAACCAAGGCTGTAACATCAATGTGAGAGGAGATTTAAATGTATCAGAAAACTGTGGTTTTCAAATTTGGGTTTTCCTGACATTATTTGTACCAGACATGACATAAGGAGGGCACACTACTTTTGAATTCTCCTCCTGAGCTCCCAAAAGTGACCTGCAAGTGAGACAAGGATACAAGTTTCTTAATAAATCTGTACTACTCCAGCCAGCCTTGCTCAGCAGAAGAATTATATCCTTTGGGTTTTCTTTGCTGCTGCTTTGCAATTTTTTCTGCTTGAGAAAATTAATTGTTACTTAGTGACATGTCTTTGTTCTGACTGATAAGTTTATTCCCAGAAAAACAGTCCTGAGGGTTATTGGTGGTGTTTGTTTGTTTGTTTGTTTGTTTTTTAACATCTGCACTTGGTCACTTGCTTGAGATCAATAATAATCTCTCTCAAGTATTTGCCCTCTTGAAAGGGCATTATTCAGAATGATCACACTGGTACCAAGCAAAGAGAGTTGTAAGGAACAAAAAAAAAAGCAACCTCCTGCCAGCCATGGGCCTTTAGAAATTTTACCTTTCCACACAGCAGCAACAGGGGCAGTGATTAAATCTGGAAACCTTTTCTAGGATTTCATTGTCTGTTTGACGTCTAGCCTGGCTTTATTCCCCTTGACCTGTAGCGTATGCCTGTGTGGTCACCTGGCATATGAATTTGATGAGAGTTTTATTTTACGTCATTCTTTTTTCCTTTTGAGGTGTGTTCAGTGACTACCAAACAAACCTATGCCACATTACATTAATCAAAGGATAGTTTTTGTTGAACTTGTATACTAGATGAGGGGCAAATTAATGGTATTTATCCGTTTGGGACATGAAGTCCCTGAAGGTGACAAAATATTGTTTCAATTGCTGCCTGTGTTAAGAGTGGGCTTTCTTTGATACCACCACTGTTCAGGTACCAAACTGAGGGATGCTGCCAGGTCCTTCTTTGGTCCCTGAGAGGCTTTATTCTCTGGGCCACGTTGCTGCGGTTTTTGTTTTAAAACTAGGTAACAGATATTTCTTTTTAGCAGACCATTCCCGTTCTGGAAATGGAAACAGCAAGTGTGCTTTTTGATAAAGTTTCTCCTTTCTCTAGGTGCTGGTACAAGAAAAATATTCTGTATTGTTTTCCCTGTGGCTTAGGTTTTGAAACCTACTCTTCTGACTCTCCACAGTCAGAAGTGTTGCCTTAACCCATGTTTGCTATCGTAATGCCATGGAAAGTCTAGCAGGGTGACATGAAGGATTTTCTACAGCAGGAGAAAATAAATTTTCAAATCTTTCCATAAAACCAAATGTGGTTGTGTTAATGTGTATTACTCCTATATGACTTCTTTTAAGTAAAATAAACTTTAAAAAATGCAATTCACTAGATCCAAAAATAATGCACCTTTGACTCATGGTTCTGTGGTCTTATTTTATTAAAAGTAATGTTTTCTCAACATGCATTTTAAAACAGACTTAATGGGAGACTTCCTATTCTCTTCCATGTTATTTACAATACGTGGTAATTGCAATTTGATTTAATAAAAAAAAATAATCTTTGAGATGATTCATCCAAAGCTCAAGTTAGACATTTTAAATGTCGGTGTAGTCATGCAGCCTGCTCGCTGTGAGTACATAAGAATTCGTTTACAGTTATGGCCAGGACCATCGAAATGTTGCGCACATCTCTGAAATAAACCAGGGCAGTTTGTGCGGGGGGCGGGGGGGCCCTGGCGGGCTGAAGTAACAAACTTACCAAGGAAACATTACCTGGAAATCTGCGCTTCAGCCTTGAGTCACAGTTCTTTGGAAATGAGGAACAAGGCATGTTTAGCTGAGGAACAAACCAACTCCATTTAAAGGCTATTTGTTAGACATATTTAACTGTATGCAGCGAGGCTGCACTCAGCTCCCTGTTCTGTTGTTAAGATTTGCATAGCCCAAGAGCATCTATGTCTTCCACTAGTTCTACCTCTGGAAAAAGACAAACATTTTATGGTGTTGTCCCTGCATTTCTTTGATATGCTGTAATATTTTAGAATAAGGCTACTAGGCTGTGTATTGTTTTAACACATCATGAACTATTATCTGGCCTACATCCCTAAAAAGATGTCTCATAAGCTCTGTATTGTGGTTCCAACAAATTAAAGTAATAGCAGCGCATTTGATAATGCTGATAGCTTCACAGATTATACGCAGGCAGGGCTGTGAACACAATCCAAGTTTATAAATTGATGTGTTTATACAGTGTTTCACAAAGAGCCAGACACAAGAGACCTCTGCACATCTGGTTGTTTTAACAGAGGTTTGGAACACAGACTAGTCATTAAAACGTGTATGTATACGTCCACACTAATTTCACAATATATGTAATGGCTAATATTGGGAGGACACATCTCAAATGGAATAGTGAAGTTTCCCAAATCTCTGTGTTACATTATGAACAGTTAGCTAATCTGTCTTGCTGTGTTTGTCTCGGGAATAAAGAAAAAAACAACAGCCCAACCCTAAGAAATGCAACTAAGAAGTCTTTTATTTTTTTTTTTCAGTCCTTTTTATTTATTTATTTTTTTAATTTCCGATTATTTGTATGGATCATTGCAAAAATATACAAACACAAAAAAACACCTACGTATGGTGAAATGAATCTTTAAACTATAAGGAACAATTTCTCCAGATTTAGTAAGAGCACATGAAGTGCAGTTTTTATTGTATTTTTTCAGACATATGAAGCATACATACCTGTATACATATTTGTATATATATTCATGCATATTTGTATATTTTTAAACCTAAGTATGCAGTGGATAATTTTGCTGCTAAGTGGACATTTTGTGTGAATATCTAAATGAAGACCCCAGTCTGTTTCACTAGTAGATGTGCAGTTCTGTCAGCTAGCTATAAATTTTTTGAGACAAACCTGAATTCCTGTGGGACTCAAGTAGGAGCTCACTAGACGTGTTTTGCTGGAGAATGCTGTTGGGCTGTGCAAGTCCCCACAGTTTTAAGGTTCTCCTAGGCCTTTAGGAGTCGTTAAATTAGGAAGGAGTGAGATTGTTGAGAGTAAGTTGTGATTTTGGTTGACATAGATTAATATGTATTGAAACAATTTTCTTCCTCTCTGCCACCTCCCTTGATTTTTTTCTTATTATCTGAAGAAGGGTGACTGGATTCTTTGGGGAGTGGGAGGGCAGGGGTTGCCTGTTTGTTTTTAAGCCTCAGAACGAAGCTCACTTGGTTGAATTGCCTACTTGTGATAGAACAAAACCACAGTGCTTCCAGATTTTTTTTAATTTTATTTTTTTCCTTCTTTTCTGGAGGGAGTTTCACTGGTTGCAGGGAATTGTCTGTCCAGCAGGAGTGGATAAGTTTAAGGAACGCGTTAACCATGTAACTTCCTGCTTCTTTCCTAAAATAATGCAGGTGGAAAAAATACTGCAAAATAATATAGAATGTGTCTATGCCCTCTGCAGTAGTATTCTGTATAAAAGAATGCTCAGTGCTTTATTTAGAAATGTTTTGCAAGAGCTGTACCTTTCACTTAACTGATACATTGGAGCAGTATTTTACTGTGTTTAGTGTAACTCATATCCTTCTTTCAGGACTTTGCAACTAAGTTTTTTGTGTTGCCCTATCATCTCTTTTGTTATAAGCTTAAAAATTCGTTTGAGGCAGGAAATCTTAAACCTCACTTCCCATTTACCTCCACCTTTCCCCTTTTAGAAATCAAGATGGGAGAAATTATCGTATTTTATAATCTTCACCTGCTTACTATATATTAATTTTCTGAGTGTTATGAAAGTTTGTACTTTTATTTTGTGACCAAAATATGATGAATTATTTAATATTTTTTTAATTGTTATTTTATTTGACAGGTCCTCGACCAGTACGAACGAGAAGGGTTTAATTTCCTAGCTAAAGTTTTTAATTCCTCACATTCCTTCTTAGAAGACTTGACGGGTCTAACTTTATTACATCAGGAGACACAGGCTGCCGAGGTAAGAAAATAACTTTGGATGTTAAAATAAAATGTGATAGTTAAGGGTGCCTTGGTTGTATGTTCAGCTGTATAACCATATGAGTAAATGAATCACTGGTAGACTCAAGCATTGCTTTGTAATTTACAGGATGATTTATGTGAGCCATATGCACGTTCCATACAGTGAGATAGGAGGTGTCCTCTTAATGTTACAGGATAAGAAACATTGTTGGATATGGGAGGAGTTCTTTTGTTTGTTTGTTTGTTTGTTTGTTTGTGTTTTTTTTAAGCCTAGGTGATGCATAGTATGGGATGCATGTTGACAGCCAGTTAGAAATGTGTAGCACTGTTGTTAATGTTCATTTTATTATTTCCACGTTTTGTGAAAGTGACAGTTGTTGCTTGAAAATTCTGGATTTACATGGAGGAAAGTTCCTGTCTGTTGTCTTTTAGGGTGTGTTACACTGTTAGTGTAAGCTGCAGTTGATGCACACATTGCCAGGCCAGCTTTAATCTACTGTATGCAAGTGCTGATAATAGTTAGCCCTGATAGTGCAGAGCCCAGTGTGGGCTAACAACCACAGCATTTACACAGGTTCCTAGGTAGGTGTTGGTATTGAATGTGACTGTACATTAGATGTTTTCTTAAATTAATTGTAATTTTTTAATATCTGAATTTTCAAGTATTTATTTTAAAGAAGAAAATTACTTGTATTACATGATGTAAGGAAATCAGTTATCATTTTAGGTCAGTCTAAAGTGTAATTATTATACAAATTTGTGGATTATAATATGTGGAAAACAATGCTCTTTATTCATTTAGTGACAAAAGTTGCAACGTGGAATGAAATTGAGGTATGTTTTGTTCTCATGGGAGATACCCTGCATAAAGGGTTGTGATATTGAATCTGTTTCATCAAAAACAGATTCTGTCTTAATGTTGTATTTAATAATGATTTGTAATCCTTACTCCCTTTGTAAATGTCTATGGTCCTCTACATAATTCAATTATGGTATGGTAGTATCACGTGGATGTTTCCAAAGTTGGCTTTAAAAAGTGATTATTCAGTTACTGTAGCCTGTGCAAATGGTATAGCTGTTTTTGCAGCTGGAAATGGCTCAGTGGTTTTCCTAATAAGGTTTGTGAGGGTAATGCAGACTTGACTCTCTGTTTCATGTTTTAACGTTTTAAAATAATTGGAGCAGATACTGGAGACATTAAACCGTAAAACACTTGATGCACTCTTAAATCAGTGTAGTGATACATCCAAAAAGTTGTGTGTATGTGAGAGAGATACAGCAAAGCAAAACAAATGCCCTTTACCAGGTGCTACCCATTACCAGTAAGAGTCATCATATTCCAATTGCCATATGTGACTATGAGGCTGCTTAGAAGGCTTTAGTCTGCTAGTGACAGCATAAAAAAGTTATGTATGTCCTAGTTAGTGATCAGTTACTTTGCAGGTATTAATTCTTGAGTTCTGCATCTTCATAATGCGTGCGGGTGTTTATTTATAAAGGTTTAGATACTCTTTACAAAATGTAGTTTGCTGCAAGTGCATTGCAACTTCCTAAAGTTCAATGTTTAATGATAAAGGATGGGATCAGTGTGCTTCCAAAAATCTTTGAGTTCAATAACGAGGTTAATGCAATGTAGTTATTGCTCGGAAATAGAAAAACAATGCAGTTCTATATAGTAAAATAACATAATTCAGTTTTTCTGATAGAATAAAAAGATCTTGCTGAATAGAATGTCGATTTTTCAAAACCTAGGATATTTTCATGTTTTCTTATGTATTTAATGTAGCAAGTATGTATCAAGTGGTATTTTTAATGTCACAAATATATAAAAATTTTAGCTATTAAAAATTAATTGGCGTGCAAGTTTTCACAGAAATAGATGTGTCCAATAGTTAAGTCCAGATAAAATAAAAATATTTGCTTAGAGAAGAGACCTCCACTTTAGGAGAGATAGTTTGCACAAAGGAAAGAGAAGGCCATTGTAATACAGAATTAGCCAAAGCAATAATTTTTTAATGGATCCCTTTATTTGCAGTGATGCTACTCACAGTACTGCCTTCAGTTTTCAGTTTCATTAAATCAGATTGTATATCAGGTACATAGATTTCCTTACAGAAAAACTGTTGGGTGACTTGTGGATAATGATTGTTCCGGGCTGAAAGGGATGGTGACGTACACAACAGAGGCAGTTCTGTACCCTCAGTACATAATCTGGGCCAGTTTAAAAAAATATATATGCTCAAGAGAGTGCTTACAGTACCCGTTCTATTAATTGCTCTCGTATTTTGAGCTCATTTTTCTTACACAGTATGATCGGTATAATTTATATTACCATTTTGGAAGATTTTCAGATGGCTTTTCTGACTACTTCTGAACTGCTCTTAACAGAATGTGTTCTCTAAAATTTAGACGTAATTTATTTAGGACTATGTTAAGATATTCTTGATACATGACATTCTAAAGATTGTAGCAAAAGTAGTAAGAAACTGCCTATAAGAAGATACCACGTGTATTAAGAGTTGGAGTAGGTGCTCCTTAACCCTTAAGTGAGGGAGGTTTTGTAAGCCATGTTATGGCCCAGGTTGGTGATCAGAAAATTTGGCTGTTTTGTTGAGAAGTTACTTGACTTTCCGTGCTCTCATTCTTCAAAGGGATTTTGTAAAGGAAGTTTGGGTTTGGGAGTTCATGAAAATGGCTTCTAATAACTGAAGACTTTCCTTTCTTTCTGTCTGGTAAAACTTGAGCAATGCTATTGCTCCAGTGGAATGAAAATAAACTTGTAAAGTTACCTGTCATCCAACAGTACATTTACTCCAGAGACACCATAATTTGTTGTAATTCAATATATAAAATCACTGATATGATCAAATGATTTGTTGCTTGCATTAGACTAATAAACTTGCATTGGACAGAGAAATGTACCAAATGTTCGTATTTTTCTTAAAAGGAACACACTTAATGATCTTAATGTTATCGAGCTTTTTAATTGAATGCTTTTCTCAGGCTGCGGTTAGAGGAGTTGGAACTTTTATCACATGCTTCAGTGTATTGCATCCGAAGTTAAATCACCAAACTCTCTTTTTTAATGCGCCTAAGCAAATGCTTAGCTGCTTTCATGAAGTCAAATTTGTATAAGTGCTTTAATGAGCTAATTACTAAACTAGCTTTGTGGTGCTCAGAAGACATTCTGGGTATGCCATGCCTGTTCTGTAAGAGGCCATCCATTCTGGGATCACCTGAAGTTTCCACGAAAACATTGCCTTCCCTGTGCACTTAGTACAGGCTGTGTTCACCCAGACTAAAGCAGGAACATATGCAAGACTTTTCACATACTAAATATCTTTTTAAGATATTTTATTGTTCAATTTCCTCTCCCAGTGCCGTGCTGTTGACCTAAGTATTGATAGCATGTTGAAATCCTGTATATGACTGATAAGAATATAACCCTCATTCAGTGTGCAACATAAGAAGGAATCACAATACCAATTTAGTTTGTGGTTCAAATTTGATACTAATCGCAGGATTTTTAGTTAAGAGCACCTGTTTCTTTAATATAAGATGCATCAGGAAATTATAAATGTTCTGCATGACTTCCTTAATATGACAAGTTAACCAGTAAATAATAAAATTAGCAAATGTTTCTATTCTGTCTTGAAATGACAGTAAATTTCAGACATCTGCTTTTTCTACATCTGGCTTTAATTTAGGTTCTGTGGAACACTTTTTATTTTTTAATACCAGTTAGATATTTATGTACAGCTTCATCAAGAGTCTCTGATGAAACCCATGGCTTTGAAGGCCAAAAGAAGCTGTGGGAAACTCCCACATCAGCACTTAGGCCTTGTTTCCACTGGATGCAGTTCACTTTGGGAGCCACCCAAGCTCCCTTAAAAATTGCACTCCTGTTTTCCAGATCACGTTGTCTTCTTGCTCCTAACCTCAACCTCTTAACGTCACCTTTGGTCAATATGCAGTCAAGTTTCATATCTGGGCTTAAAGTAAAAAGAGCTTATGCATCTCCTGAATTATTAATCAGAAAGCAGTGGCGTTGGTTTGGAGACAGAACAAAAGGCAGCTTGGTTCAGAGCTTGGCAGGGCCGCCTGCTGGTGGTGACATTTCACAGTGCCTCGCTAAAAGCTGCTGGTTTGCTTGCTGTGTGCACCAGACCTAACCCTGTGCAGTGCATAGCCTGATGGTATGGAGAGCGCTTTAAATTTAGTCCTGTCTAAAACTGGAGCTTTTCTGACTACTCTGTTGAGATTAATTTTTACTGATGTGGCACACTTCTGGAAGTGAAAACTGACACATTTATTAATAAATCTCACAGGCAAGTTTGTTCTATAGTTGTGGAAGAATCATTATCACTCAAAATATTTTCCACAAAGCTTACGTCTTAAGGGTACCCATTTTCTTGTTGCCTTTTTTCCTCAGAAATATCTGCCATTGTTCTTTAAGGCCCAATTAAGCAAATTAACCAGGCTTGTGCTTGCTTTAACACCTGTAAGTACTCTGGATTCACAGCGAGCGCAGCACCTGTTGGAATGGCTGCAATGGGAGGAGCGTTTATAGCGGTGAAGTGAAATTTTTGCATGAATTCACAAACTTCAGTAAATTATGTAGTTGAATTTCTTTACAAACTTTTTCAGCTACATCCATTTTTCAGAAGTACAGACACTTAATTTCTCTCTTTTCTTAATGTGGCTCAAGTACAGATGTCTTACGTTGGATTTCAAGCCCTGAATGAAGTGGATGCTTTAGGGAGATTTGCTTTGTGTGCTATACTCTCTGCTTCTGTCAGGATGAAAGAAAATCATATAATAAAATTTTTGCTGTATTATATGACTGATTAAAACACAAGAAGTGGTAGAACTCTTTGAATTGAAAAGGATTGTAGAGTCCGGAAGAAATTAAACCACAACCAGAGTTTTCTGAACGAAAGGCATAGTGCTTATAAAGGTCAGACATTCATGCCAGCAGGTTGTGATGTCTGTGTTATTTTACCTTAGTCATTTTGTACTTCGGTTCTTTTTTTCTTTCTCATCATGTGGTCCTTAGTACCTACAGTTTCTGTATCAGCTTTGCTGTCAGTGAGTGAGCCCCATTTGGCACTGACAAGATGCCCTTGCTCTGCTGGCTCACCGGTATCCCAAACTGCAGCATTATGCAGAACTGAACTCTTGCCCCGTAGAAGGGTAAGTAAAAAATAAAAATAAAATGCTAGCAAATGCTAGTAAAATACATTGAGCTCCTTGGATAGGGGAAAATATAGAAAACTTTTTTTCATCTGATTTTACACTTAATGAAGCTTGTGCCCAAGCTTTTTTTCAGCCGTTTCTTGGAGAAGAGGGCTTAATTGTAGGCAGCTGGTATTCAAAGTAAAATTTGTGCTTGTCAAAATTTGGAAGAAAGTTCCCAATTTCCAATGTACTTTGCTTCTAAACTGTCCTGCTTGCTTCTGATTCTGCATTTTATTATGCAACATATTATGCAACAAATCTGTAACGTGACTGGTAATGGGGCTGAGTCTTCACATCCCAGCACCCTTCTGTAATGCCCGCACCATTCTGCACTGCAGTTGGAGAGGTCGCAGCACAAACCGTTGCCTTTCACAGCATTCTGCCTCCGATCCTGATGGAGCAGCAGTGTTAAACACAAGCCAGGCAGGCTGGCAGTAAAGTCTTGTGGTTTTTTGTTTTTGGAATTGGTTGGAAACAGAAGTGCTGAGGTACTAACAGGCAAGCTCCTGTTGTTACACCTGCAATCAGAGTGGTTCAAAAGAACATTTATTAATATGCTGATAGGTGTTTATAATTTTACATACATATGTATAAATATATACGAATATATATTCAAATATATATAATGCATATAAAGAATTTATGAATAACAATAACATATAAATAGCAAAAACAGACAAACAAAACAGAAAAACCCAACTTCAGCAATATTATAAGTAAGTTTGTTACTTTTTTGTTTTGTTTCTGTTAACCAAACAGTATTGAGAGTTAGATTTTACTTGATGTTGTAAGAATTTGCTACAAGGAATACTATGAATAGCTAGACCAAAATTAATTTTTCTGTGACCCTGGGCTTTTTAATCTGATTCATTTCATGAGATACTCACTTTGACAGATTCAGACCTGCCCTGGAATCTTTTATTGATGTGCTTTCTTTTAGGAGAAGAGATTTTTGTCTGTTTGTTTTGAGTTTTCTCCTGTCAATTAGTGTCAGCAGCTTTCTTCGTTCATTAAACAATATTTATAGATCCTCAAATAACGGTAAATTTTAAAAAAAAATTTAAAAATCCTGTTGAACAGTGTCCACCTGGGAAATGTGTCTTGCTTACAGTGTATTTTAAAATCCAGGTAAATTTCCAGTGCATTCTGGATATTATGCTTTGCTCTTACATGCATAGAATAGATTGGATAGGTCTGTCTTTTACCACTCTGTTCTGCTGAATCTATGGTATTTCTTCTGTGTAAATTTTGCCAAGGAGAGGAAATTTTCACATCAACATGAAACAGTTCAAACTGAGTTTTATAGCCTTTGAACAGGCCCAGGAATGTTATTTATACTGATACTTTATGCTGCTGTTTGGAAACTCTTTGAAGAATTTAGAAATACCTGTGGGGTATTTCTTCTTTTTTGTACCAAAACATGATCTCCTTGTCTTTCCCCTCTCAACTCTGTGGATAACTTCAAGTTTTCTTACTAATAGTAATCAAATGCTCTTTGTGGGACTTCACTTGTGTCAGCAGGTGATGTGCACAAATACTCATGTTTCTTGATATATTTGAATGAATGTATATTTGTGCCTTCAGGACAAAGAGGCCCACATGCAGTCATTCTACTTAGGTGACTGCCAGGAGAGAGCAAGCGGAAGGACAGGTGATTATAGGGTTGTACACAATAAAAAGATTTCTTTGAGTGTGCTGGAGGCTTCAAGGTAGATCTTATGGGTGAGAGCCTGCCAGTCATTGGAGGTAAGACTTATGGACGACCAGAGCCTGGAGTGTTATAGTTCTGAATGTACTTTCATCAGTCAAGCCACATTAATGTTGAAGTTCCAAAGAGATTTTAAAAGCGAGGACAGCTATAGAAATACTGTCCATATCACTTCAAAAGAATAAATATACATTGTCATAAACATCCTCTGTGACCTTGTCTCAAAACTGTGAAACAGCCTTGTAAAATATTTTTAATTGCAAATTTTGACTTGTAAATGCTGACATCCTTCAATAAAAGAAACTACCGAGCAACAGCTTAGATTGACAGATTTATTAAGCTTGTCTAGTTATTAGTCAAATTAATTGAATCTCTTTACAAATGCAAATGTAAGAATGAACACTTTGGGCAGAGATAGAGAGATGGTGAATATTCAGCATAAAGACTTTCTTACCTAAGTTGTTGTTGATATTGAGCTGTCTTTTTAGTTTAAATATATGGGAAAAAAATGAGACTAAAATCACGAAAAGGAATGGAATAGTTGATGGTTGACTCATACTGACGTGAGTTAGTAACAGCTGGTAATTTATCTTACTTTTTCAAGGATTATACTTAAACTGTGAATTGCTGTCATAGTGCCAAACGTTGATAGAGTTTAAATCTCTCTCTATAAATTTTCACAGTAAATCTTGAGTAGCTATAAAATAGTATATAGAGTAGCTAGAAAGTACTGCTCTGAGTAAACTTAAAATTGCATCAGTTTTTATAAAAGGGGTGAAAAGTTACATAACAAATAGCAGTTAGTGCCTTGTTTTATGTGCTATAAATATATTAGCCTTAGTAATGTAGCACCTTTCAAGGTGCTATGAAATAGCTGTGATATTAATATTTAGTCTATGTTCTTCATAATGCATGTGTAGCTTTTGAGCTCTAGGTAATAACTCAAAATTGTTTGTCCTATTTATAAACAGTATTGATCAGTGGAGGTTAGTACTGTTCTGTGTCAGACATTTTCTACCAAGAAGGGTCAAAGTATTTGTCTTTCTTCTGCTTCCTGTTTTAACAATATCAGCACCTCAAGTACAGTTTCAAGGGCATGCTAGTTTTCTTTTTTTATTAATTAATTGCTCTCATTAGATCAGTATGTAAACTTGCAATGAGGAATATTTGCACTGATAAAGTAACACTTCAGGATTATAGAATGCTTTTAGTTGATCGTGAATATAACACAAGAAGTTCTAATGTAACTGCTATAAGGAAGCTGTAAATCTGATAAATGGATGGATTTGATGTCCATAGAAACTAGTTGTGCCTCTAGAGAACTTTGTACACTTAATCACGTTTTTTCCTATTATGTTTGGTAAGGCAGAAGGAGATGTACTCTCTGTTTTCTCATGTAATGGCCAATCACAATGGATTAGCGTTAGTGTGAATGGTTTCAGTACTCTGGCATCATTTCTTTGCCAGGTTCTGATGTTACTAAGTGAAATATTTGTAAATGATGATCTCTTGAGGTCCCTTCCAACCCCTACAATTCTGTGATTCTGTGAAATGACTTTTGCAACTGAAACAGAGAATCAGGCAAGTGGGGACTCGGTACTTCCAAAGTGAATCCGAAGTCTAGGCATATACTACTATGCCACTGAGGACTTTTGCAATTCAAAGTCTGTGAAGAATTCATGGAAATGATTAAAAACTTCTATTAAGCAGTTAGTGAGAAAGCAATGAGGCCCCAACTGTCACGTGTGGCAGGAGAGGACTGAACAAGAGTCGTTTCTTGGAGTTAACCTGAGATAGGGCATGAAGTGTGTGCAAGTGTAGCACCATGCTATCACTGTGTTAAATAGCCTCCATCCCTCCTTTTCTTTGTCTTTGGACTTGAAGTGCAGTTCTTGTGTAGCAAAGGTAAAACGTTTTTCTTCAGGAACATTCCCACACTTCTGATACTTGATTGAGGCAGAAGTGCTGCACATCTCTGTTGCATAGTGCCTTGGTCTCATTTGCTGTTTCGACTTCACCTGCTGGTATATAGGTAAGAAAATAGGCTTGCATGTTTTGGCTGCTTCATTAGTGGACATAGACATAAGATCTACTGGTCCAGGCATAAAATCTAATCCCATATAATAGGTGATCAGAAGAATTAAAAACTCAACTATGTTGCCCATGGAGATGGAGGTTGGCAAGTGCTTTTGCTCCATATCCCTAGAAATTACTCAGAGTTTTAAGATAAAGCAGTTCTGAACAGACGTGCCTACGAGCTCATATGGGATCACTAAGTGGTGTGTCGCTTCAAAACATCCAAGTTATGTACATGAATTTCCTATAAATTCTTGTCTAATTTGCTGAGTCTGGCACCTTGAAATTTGTGGGGAGTTACCCATGGAGATTGTAAAATCTTTCTTCATAATTGGATCCAAATGTTTTTGGCTTGTAGTGTGTTCTCTCCTTGTACTCTGTTTCCTCTTCTTACTACCAAGAAGGGGACTAGTACTTTACAGCACTAACAGTGTTTTTGAGAGATATTTGTTACGTGGCTAGTAAGAGGCACTGATAACTTTAAACCTTTAGCAGATTTTATACTCAGTCTTCTCAAAATTTTGCTTAAAGTGGTAAAATATCTCCTCCATGTTCTCAGTGATGCACTTCAGCAGTCAGATTGCATCAAAAAGTATCAGAAATGTGGTAACAGACTATAACAATAAAAATAATAGTGTGCAAGTCTACCTTTTACCTTCCCCTCTCACTCTTATTAGTTCACATATACAGACGAGAGTACCCTGATACATGTAGAAAAATAGGTCATAAAATATATAGTAATTTATTTACATTATTCCACAATTTCTGTATTTAGTTACATTATCCCAATATTGAACTGTCCAGCTGCCTTGGTATAGAAAATGCCTGGCAGATTTTGATTTAGTTTTATTTGAATGTTCACCCAAACCTACATTCCCATCACCTACCTTTGTTGTCCCTCTACATCTGCCTGAGAGAATAGTTTAGCTGGTTCAAGTGACCTTTGGCCAGTGCTGCAAATTCCTACACCCCTGTTCTATTAAATCAAGATACCATTTATTCCTCTTCTGAATGCTGAACATTTGGTATTTTACATGTATTTGGGGTGAGGCTGCAAGGGTCTAGGCAGTGGCAAGCTGCTGGAAGTGTGCCCAACATACTGTACCCAGTCCTTTCATCTTGCAAAGATTCAGGGTGCCCCCAACTCCCATCATTGCTTCCCTTGCTAGATTTATAATCAAGACCTGACCGTAATCCTGATGAGATTTACTGAAAGTAAATGCCACTGAGGTCACCCTGTTTAGTGAAGATGGTAACCATAAGATAAAGATGAAAACGAAAACCTATGAATTGTCAAGAGTACTTTTTGTCTCATTACAATTGCGTTCAAGAATCCCTGGAGTAAAGTTTTGGAGAATAACTTTCTAACATTTTAGTAATCTGCACTAATTGAAGGTTCATTTTGTGATTCTATATTAAAAAAAATAATAATCATAGTGAGAAACTGAAGTTCTTGAGTTAATGCTTAAAATACTGAGCTAGTGTGTAACTGGAGAGGAAACTCTGATCATCTTGGTGCAGGGCTTTCAGCCCCCTTCCTTTCCCTTCCCAGGATGCTGACTTTTCCTTGCCCGTGCTGTAATCAGTTTTCCTTCCTTGTGGGTTTGGGGATTGGCAAGGACAAGAAGATTTTTTTCCAAAATATCCTGCTAGTTTTTGCAGGGGAGGCTTTATTAAAACAAAACTCTCTTTGGGCTAGGCTACAGTTTTGACCTACATATATCAAAACTAAAATAACAGTTTGCAAATTAGGAAATTAGGATTATAATCTGCATGGTTCCTTGGGGGGGGGGGGGGGGGGGGGCAGTACAGGGAGGAGTGATGATTCTGTTCTCGAAAGATTTTCAAACTATGTTGATTCCTTTTTTTCTAAAGGAAAAAGTCTCCGCTAAAGAAGGGAGAAGTAAAAGAATTTAGGAATTAAATCTCTTCCATTCCAGTATGTTTTGTTACAATGAGGAATGAATAGACTGTTCAAGATGCATTCTGTTATTCTCATGTGAAGAATAAGAAATTACACAACATAGACAAACATGCTGATAAACTTTATTTTATAATTAAGAACATAAATTATACAATGTGCATCTCAGTGCAAATGAACAGTTGCAGAGTATATGGGCCCCCTGTAGATTGAGTAAAAAAGAAAAAAAAAAAAAAAAAAAGTTTGCTGCTGGACAAATCACTACCAGATGCAGATTTCAATAAACACATACTGTTGTAGACTTACCCAAAGGTGCTATGAATTTCTTGAAGCAAGTCTGCCTCTACATTCGCTAAACCATTGAACCTTTGAATGTTACCGGAGGTACTGTATTGTGCTCACCCTTCCCCCTGTATTTATTGTACTTGTCTTGTAGATTTTTAAATGTTGTCCTTAAGAGTACTGAAATGTTAACCGTGTTTGCATTCTCCTGACAACTTATATTTTATATGGAAACATCTCCAAAACTTCACTTATGGAGTTGTGTAAGAGAACTTGTGCTATCAATTATCACATATTCAAAACTCATTGGTATTTTATTGTCATCATTTAGTTTTGACAAGACCTTTCTGTACAAACAGAAGTAGCTTTATTTTTCAAACTACTGTAAGTATAGATGGAACTTTTAATTCATAATAAAATAAGTTAATAACTGTAATGCCAAGAGTTTTTGAAAAATCATGCGGACTTCTCACATGTTAATGGCAGTGATTGCTAATTCATATTCACATACTGACAATCAGAGAGAAAGCTAAGTATCGCAAATTAAATAACAAACCATCAACATAAGACTTGGCCCTTTGTAGAAATCTTGTATTAAATTTTCATAAGGTATTAGGGTTAGGGGTTTTATGAAGCATGAAATAATTTTACCAGCCTGATTGTTTAAACATTTGCATCCATATTGCTACTATAATGCAAATATTGTTGGCTAAAGTTGGCACTGATTTTGCAGAGATTTATAAAACAGACATGGATCAGCAACAGTGAATTTGAATAGCCCTTACAATGAGTACTAACCATAGCTCTGACCGTCCTGAGCTTTCTGTTTGTTCCTGAATAGTTTCCTGTTGTTTACCCTTTAATGAGTATCTCTGCAGAATGCTGATATTTCCTTTCCTGTATTCTGGTTCAGGTTCTAGTGAAGTTTCTTTTTTTCAATCTCTTCTTCGTGAACACGTAACTTGGCTTCCAGCTGAAATTTGCTTTGCAGCGTACTTGTTTTGTGTTTATGGAATTGGCTGGAGTCCTGAAGAGCCCACCTGATAGCTTAGCTGGGACAAAAATATATGAGCAGTTTCATAGTTAAAACCCAGACTTGATTCAAGGATTAGTCATTTTGTGCCTGAGAAGATACAGATCACTTCAGTGATCAAGTTTTTCTTAACAGTGACTTCAATCGGTTGATTTAGGTACAAACTGCAGAAATGTCCTCTCCTGGAAAATCAAAGTCGCATCTGACCTCAGGAAGAGGCATTAAAGTTATTCATAAAGTATGTATTTCTTGGCTCATTTTTAAGTTGTGTGAAATCATGTGGGCTAATCAGGAAATGTAAAAAATACGTAGGTAATGATACAAACTGTTACTTAGATGGAGGTAACATCTAAGATGCTTATTTATTTTTCTGCAGCTGAAATAGAAAGAGGAGTCGGAGAAATAGAGAAGGGATGCAGAAATAAACCTGTGAAGTATATAGCCATTATTTTTCAACCTCTCAAGGGACGGAGGGGTTAAGAGATACCATTTTGAAAGGGTCTATGTTGTTGAAATGTTTATTTATCTAAGTGTCTACTGAAACAGCATGCCAACAATAGCAAACCCAAAATGAAAGTTAAAAAGAGAGAAAACTACTACTGGAAGAGAATATGAAGCCATAACAGAGCTATTTAACATTATTACAGTGCAGCAGCTGTTTTTGCTAATGTTTCTTGGTTATTTAAAAAAAAAAATCTAAGTTCTAATTCCCTTTGTCTTCTTACTTTGAGTAAGTATAGTATATGAAGTTTGCTATGACTCATTCTTCCCACAAATACTATTTCTTCGAATAGCCCTTGTAAAAACATGCCTTTCATATTAATTGTCTTAGTTGGCAACTGCGTAGCCTTTTTTCTTCCTGGGTGAGTGATTTATACCTACCGATCTCTGGATCTGCCTCATGCTACACATGGTGCATGCCAAGCTAGTGGTGATATTATGCTGTACCTATGATTACTTGCATTTTGAAAGACCAGAGTTGGGTGGTAGAATATACCGATCACTGAAATTAGTTTTCTGTCTTTCTTCACAGGCAAATAACTTTATATGTAACAATTTTTTCTTATTGTAAATCTTGTACTTGTTTTCAGAAGATGACACGCATTACATAGAGGCTTCATTTTTAATTCTCAGTAACACCAAAAAAGGATAGCGGACAAAGAAGGGACAAATGCAAAATAAGATGTTATTTCCAGCCTCCAAGAGAACCCTCGTTGCATGACTTTTGCTCGCTATAAGAAATACTAAAAAGAAACGTGGAAGTTAAATGATGAAAGTTCATTCAGGTAAAGAATTGAAAAGCATCTGTTGTAGCTTTCATATGTGAGTGGCTGCTGAGCAGTCTATTTTAACTTCAGCATCATAGGCAGTCGTGGCAGTACAAAGAACAGCCGTGGTTGTAGGCTTTCTAGTTGTTTTTGTAATACTTCAAATTGCTCTGATGGCACAATGCAACTGTCATGCCCTATGGGAGAATTTTATACTGAATTACATAGACTCACTAAGTTTGTCCAACTGCGCTAGCATGCGCTCATGACAGCAGCATGCATGGGTATTGCTATGGTCATCAACTTCTCCAGCTGTCTTTGGTTGCTGGAAGAAAGGGGTGGATTATCTGGGGACAGCCTTTGGAGTGAGTCCAAACTGCGAAACGCAAGCTCACCCTTTTTAGAGGGGTAATGAAATCCTTTAAACGTTGCTTTTCTTGGTTGGGGTTGGTTTTGTTGGGTTGGTTGGGGCTACGTTTTTGATACTTCTTTTCTCTGGATTTAATCAAGAGGTTAGAAATTGGATCAAATTGTTTAATCCATTTAGTATGTAATTTAATATTGGTTAATATGTGCTTAATACATAAATTCATGCTTGTAGATGACTTTTTAATTACTCATTCCTCATTCTTGCTAAAGTAACAATAAAATCTTGGTTATAGCTGAAAGGTGTTGATGAGGTTCAAGGAGCTGACAGTGACTTTTCTTTTTAGACAGTGGAAATTAGAGATGGTTGTGAGGGATTTTGAGTGGGAAATGAGGTAATACTAGTTGTTTTTTTATTTAAATGGAGGCATAAAGGTCACAAACGTAATTGTTCCACTAAGAAAGGTAACTCAAACAAGGATGGTCATTAAAAAAGTCACTTTATAATGTAGCACATCTTTATCTTGTAAGTAATAGCTGGTGGAAGATGTTACATCAGCTCTTAAGACAATACTGGAGAAAGGTTATTGTGTTTGGAAAATTGCAAGGATTTAAGCTTACTTATGAAAGAGGAAAGTTTGTTTTCATCAAGAAATGTATAAATAGAATGAATATTGTGACTGCTGAATGTTCTGCTTTCAGAGGAGAGTGATGTTCACCAGCTCTAGCATAAAATCTGCTATCCTTTGTTCTGATTTTGAGATTTTGCTTTGCTCTCTTCTGTGCAAAAGCAAAGCAAACAACTTACGTCCCAGAGAAAATTGGTTATAGAACAGACTGCCTATTTACAAAAATAATTTTAATTTGAAGAGTTGAGGTAAGAGATTAAAACAGTACTCAGAAAGTTGCAATCTTTTATTCTAGTATCAAAACCAACTTTGTCTAGATCTTCATCATACTTTTTTTTTTTTTTTTTTCTTAATTTCCTGTGGGACTTACTGTATCTGTTTCAAAAAGAGTATCAAGACTACTCTAATTTCATATTTAAGTAAGGGATCTGATTAATACTTCAGGCATGCAAGAGAGCTATAACATTAATACTGTTGTTACTGCAGCGAGATGCTATTACAGACATCACAAGACTTGTTATACAAGGAAACATGATTACTCTGGATTAAAGAAGTTGCCAAAGGCTTGAAGGATTTATAAGTGCTCCTGCTTTGAGTTATATATAACTTCATTATTTTGTTGAAAATGTTTAGATCTAGAATTAATGAAGCACAATAAATGCTGATGAAATGAATCAGCAGGTTTGACAGCCTTTAGCTGATGCTGAGCAGATGATGAATTTTACTGTAGTATTCTTTAAGCCTCAAAATTGCCAGATACATACAGAAAGTAATAAATTCAGCATTTGCACAGACAAATGAAAGCAATATTCTTTATAACTGGAGTAACACTGCGTCTGGTAAGACTTGAAGAAACAGTGCCAAAGTTGTGCCAGGGGAGGTTTAGACAGGGTATTGGGACCAATTTCTGCACAGAAGGGGCTGTGAGGCCAGCAATGGGCTGCCCAGGACAGTGCTGGAGTCCCCAGCCCTGGAGGTATTGCAGAGACATGTAGAGGTGGCACTACAGGACGTGGTTTGGTGCTGGGACATGGTAGTGTTAGGATGGTTGGACTGGGTAACCTTAAAGGTCTTTTCCATCCTAAAGGATTCTGTGGTTCTCTGATGTGCTTGAGAATTGCCATGAGCAAGGCATCAATTTAAGAACGTGTCTGAACTGACTTATTGTAGGGCATGTGAGAGAAGAAATGGTGTGGTGACCTCCTGGCGGAGGTTTTTGTGGTCTGAGTCTTGGGGGAAAAGCTGGTGAGAGCAGTCACCGTCTGCAGAGTGGTGAGGGTGTGAGGGGCGATGTTGGTGTGCTGGCCACGTGTGTCTAAGCGAGACCAGGATTGAGGACCACTGAAAATTTAAGCTGTGCTGTCCTGGGGACAGAAAAAGGGATTGAAAGCTGTGTGAAAGAGTTCTGGGGCTTGCTGAAAGACTAGGTAGGCTGACTGAGTTAGTTGTAAATGTTCGGAGATTAAGAGGGACAGAGAACAGGGTTTGCAAGCCTCAGGCAAAGAGGAAGTGGGAAAATGTGGCTTTTGAAACAAAGGGCTTAATGTTGGCTTTTTCTGCAGCATCTCCAAAATTTAGTCACAGTGTTAGTGTAATTAGAAGGGACAATGAAATGTAAATTCCTCATGGCACTGCTGTGTTCTGGGTTGCCGCAAGGTCCCCGTTTGTGTGAGTAAGAGTTCAGTGAATGCATATCATGTCAGTTTGATCGCTCCATTAATCTCAGCTGCACAAAATTGGCTGTATTTTAAAATAGCTTCATTAACCCAGCCCAGAGACTAGTGCGACATACAGTAACTTGTTGCAGACAGCTGCGTCCCATTCCAGTGTACGAAGTCTGCAGTACTGCCGAGATGTTTCAAAACGGTTATTATTTTAACATCTGGTTAATTACAAATTATTTATTCTGATGTTAAATTTAGTAGAGCAGTCATCATTTGCTCTTGTTACCACGATGCAGAGTTGGCGTGGCATGTATTAATGTCAGTGTTAGTAAATCTGAATGAGAAACGAGCAGTAACCAATGATGAAAGGCTTTCCAACTCTGAAGTAGACTTACTGCATTTGTTTCTTACAGGCAAGACTATAAAAGGAAGATATTTAATGGCAGAAATTGTTTTGCAGTTCCATTTGCCCTGTAATGTGACTCAGGAATTCACTTCTGTAAAACTATGACTAAGTCCCTTTTGCCTTTGAGGTATAGACCTGGATGAAATCCAGTAGGAGATTGGATTTCAGCAAACTGGAGAAGTTCTTTCCCGGGCTTTTTAAATTTGCAATTAGGACAAAGCTACATCAGAAGTCAGCACAGATTTCTCATGTAACTTATTCCTTGATCAGGTGGGTTTTTTTGTTTGTTTCTTCAGATAGTGTCTGATTACTAAATTAATCTCCCAGAATTATTAAAACATTCCCCTGCCAAATCAAGTCTACAGATGTAGTACATGTTGTCCTTTGTTCCTCTGGAAATGTTAGGTTTTATAGCAGCGGAGCGAATCCCTGGATTGATAGAGCAAAGAGAGAGAATAAAAAGGAATGCAGATAAATATTGTGTCGTTTTTTCAGGTGCCATGCTTAATATATGCCAGAGTGTTTGAAAGCAATGGATCAAGTCCTGGTAATGGTATCCTATTTGTGAGTTGTTGGGGAATTTTTGGTAAGGTTTTTGTTTGTTTGTTTTATATAATGAGAAGACGGTGTGCTCTCGGTCACAATCTGCCCAAGCAACTGTTTTGAAAAGTCTGCTACACTCTGTGGTGCAGTGCGTTTGAGTCGCATAGCTGCGTTGTGTGTTTGCAGTGACAGTAAATGTAAGCAGGTAGAGGAGCACAGAGCACGGTCATCCTGCACTGGGCAAGCCCTGCTCCGAACAAACCAGCCAACCCACCTGGCCAGCCCTGAGTGCTGCTCGCAGTGGAAGTTCATACGCCTTAACGCTCAGGGAGCAAAGTGTCTGCAGAGGCAGCCATGTGGGGAACATTTGCTGGTCTGGGATTTTGCATGCTGACTTGCAAAACCTACGCTCCAAATTGCATTGAATATATTAACTTCTCATTTCTTGCTTCACGATATACAAGGCATCAAGGAGTCAAAACCTTAAGGACAGTGTATTTTCTCTGTATGTTTTTGGAGATGGAGGACGGGGAAGAACAGAAATGGTCTCCTGCCAATATTATATGTTAGTGGCAAGTAGAAAAAAGTCCACAAAGACCAACAGCTGGAATTTATCATGTCTTGCAAGCTTTCAGCTAATTTTTCTCAGTGTATCCCACCCAAAGGTATTTTTAAAACTGTTTGGACTAAGCTCTTTTTCTCTCCCTTGTGCTTATATTGACATAGTCACAGATGTTGTTACTATGCAAACCACTATTATTTTTTTTTTTTCTTAAATACTTTCCTGGTTTCCCTTTTACTGTGACAATTTTGTTGTTGTTGGGAGATGGAACTATTTCATTCATGGGCCACAAGTGTTTTCTTTTAAGTATTCAAAGTGTCTCATCCTTCTATTGTGTTTTTCCAGTTTACTATAAAATGCCAAAGTCCTATTCCAATATAGTTTTGTTTAAACCTTCCACTCTGGTTATTTTTTTAATTTTCTCAGTATTGCTTTAGTTTTTCAAGATGTATCATCACTTTCATTTCAGCGATGAAATTATGCTCTTTCATTGACTTACTTCAGTCTCATCTGTTGTTAACTGTGTGTTTAACTATATCATAACACTTTTTTTCTCATGTCCTGTCATAGATTAATTTCTCTGTTTGATTCACTCCCCTCAGCATTAGCTTTGGATTCGAACATCTGTATGTTTTATTTTAAGCGGTCACCAGCATGATTTGAATTTAAAATATTCATCTTTTCAACTTCCAGGTTTACAAAACAGCTTTATGTATTCCGTGGTAAACTCCCTGAAAAAACACAGTTCTAGATTCCTATTATATTTGTATTATTTTGTTATTGTAATAACCAATAAGTTGGCTCAGAAATGCTCCTAAACAATTTACTTTTTAATAGGGAACTTGATTTTCTATGAGAATGTCATACAAAAATTTTGTTCAAAAATGGCTTTCTTTGCTATTTTCCTTAGCTATTTTCCTTGTCATGTTAAAAAGAAATCAGAAATTTTCTTCCATGTTTTCTACTTTCACATTAACATGGGCAATGTGGCGTTTATTCTGTTTATGATCACAAACACTTTGATTTTCAACAAGGGCTCGACAACTTCAGTGACTTCTGTTAGTAGTTACTGTGAAGCTGTTTACTGGTTTATATTTAAATTTATTTTGGTTTATATTTAAATATTTATTCTTTGTCTTTACAAAGTCCAAGACTTAAGATTAGGATCAAATACTCTGTTGATATTTCATTTGTTTTTTTCATTTACTGGGTGTTTGAGATGCCAAGTATGCTGCTTTCTGGATTCAAGAGAAAATTGCCTTGCCTCAGTGTTTATACTTTTTCTTTTTCTTGAACCTATAAAGTCAATTTAGTAGTCTGAAACACAGGTTGATTTCCCATTCTTGTACAAACATGCATCTTCCAATACTTGTATTCTCATTGAGCAATCAGAAATTGCAAGTACCAGTTTTTCCTGACTGTTAAGTACTGGGCGTAATTCAGCAGTCTCCGAGGGGAAATACTCCTTCAGCTCCTTGCCCCTCATCAGCAACCCAGCAACCTTCTTCACCTTTGGGACGGCTTCTGCCTAGAGTATTATTCTAATATTCATCTGTTGCTATGTCCTGTTAGTTTATAAAATTGACAACTTAAAATCAAAAGTTACATTTTATACACTAATGTTCATAGAGAAAAGGCTCCCCCAACTTTTCTTTCTGCCTTATCTTGCTTCTCCCAGCCTAAGACTTGTATTTGATCTAACATAACTTCATGGGTTCCTAAAGCAAAAGGCAGGCTATGTGCATAACGACATACTGCCTTAGATACGGAGCACCCTCTGTGTTTTCCTTTAAATGTTTTGTTTGCATTGTCCAAAATAGCCATGTCTGCCTTCACATGTGGTCTAGGAGTGAGTTGCAGTGTGAGTCAGTCTCTCTGTTTCTGGCTCATACATTTTCTGTCAGCCTTCTCTGTTTGGGCTGTCTATACATTTTATTGCAGGTTTCTTTTTTACTATTTTGTCTTTCTCTCCTAAATAATGATATCATTTCACCACAATTCTGTGAAAAGAGTGAAGCACATGAAAAACCTGGACTGAATCTGTTGTATTGCAGTTAGGGATTCTTTACTAAAACTGCTGTCAGTCTCTTGGGTTTTGTTCTTCTAAGAGCCTGAGTGTGTTGTTTTTCCTAACAATTTGCACATATATGTATATTTTCACCCCCATGCATACAGTCGGGCAGGAGGAGCCCCCCGTTGCGGCCTGTTCACGCGTTCAGCCCAGATCCCTGTCTGTTGCTACACTCTGGGCAGAACAGCCAAGTAAGTGAAATACCAGCGAGAAGTTTGACAGTGTTGTTCTCACCATTGACTTGAGCCCGTATTAAGTCTAGCTTTTATCTCTGGCACGTGAGTATCTCTTCACAGAAAAATACTGGAAGTTCTTGGAATTGCAAAGATAGCGAGCCGCTAGCCAAATTTTCCCTGGCTAAGCAGTGACAAAAGCTGCCAGTTGATCCGAGTTTTATGTGCTGTTTTTTCTGATGAGAACTACTGTTCACTCTGAGATCATCAAAACCTTGTTCAGCTAGGATTCAACATTAGATTAGAATTGCTCTTTCCAGAGTTAGAATGTGAATTCAGTTATGGAACAGCGATCAGATCATAGCTAAAGTTGTTCTCCTTGAAATTTTGCAATTAAATTAAATTGAATCCCACTATATTAGTAATTTTAGCTGAATGTTCTAATCCAAAATGAAAATCAGATGTTCTTCATGGAAATAAGGAAGTCCAGACAATGGGTATTGTATTTAGCTTACAAGACTTGTGGTCTTTATTTTTTTTCAGTTTTCATTGTTTACGTTTCAGGCAAGTTTCTGCTCAGTTTAAGGAATAAAATTATTAGTTTTAAAACTTTTTTTTTTTTTTTTTTTTTTTTTTTTAATTTGTATCCAAAAATATTTCTCTTGAGTTGTATAAAAAATCAGGTCCTCTGGAAATTCATTGCCCTCATGAATGGAGTCCTGGTGAGTGAGGAATTTTTATGACTCCCTTAAAAAACAATTGCAAGCATTCCACAAAAAAACAATACAATGATTTGGGGCGACGTTTTAATGTGTATTTTACATTAATTTGTTCCCCGATGTTTATTTCAGCATGGCATTTTGTAATTTTTAATTTAATTGTAATAAGAATTCTCTTAGTTGAGAGTAGAGCATTGGACCATGACTAAATGCTGTTCATCAGCAGCTGCAGATACAGGACCAAGCATGGTGTTGGTTCATGGATTTCCACTGGTTCTGGAAGAAGAGCCAGAATAGTTCAGTTACATAGGCCAGCTGTTCTCTTTCTACTTTTTTTTTTTTTTTTCATTATTTTGCAGTTGTTTTAGCTACTTAGATCTTTTTTTCCTCAATTAGTTTTCCTTCTGTATTTTTCATTAATAATAAATTTCACATGTGATTATTTTTTTTTTCCCTTTCTTCTTTTCTAGGTTAAAAGGGTTGCTTTAGCTGATAGTTGGCCATAATAATAGTAGTGTTGGTATTGGCTTTTGCAGCCCTATGTGTAAGCTACTGCAAGTGACAGTTCATATTGTACTGGCACAATTAACCAGTACACCATTGGTGTGACAGCAACATATCTTGGTGCAGTAGAAACCCTGATATTGTTGATAGTTGCAGAAAAGTTTAATTTTAAAAATTTGGGGGAAGGGGGAGTTAACATCATTTGGTTGTTCATTGCCCAAGGGAGTCAGAGTTGCATGCCTATAAAAGTTTTTGCTGTTGCTTTTGGACAAGTTTTGCTTTCTACTGCACAATCTGCAAACAATCCAAGAGATCCTGTTATCACAAGTACAATTTAAATTCAGATCATGTTCAGCTGCTGCAATATTTTTTCTGATTTTGATTTGTGTCAATAATATTAAGCTAACCCCGAGTGAGCTCATAGGGGAAATTACAACACTTAGAAATGGAAAAATGTTATGCAGCCAGTATGAACCTGTTGCCTGGGGTTTCAGACAGACACTTCAACCTTAGTTTCCACTCTTCTGTCAGATCGGTGTGTTGTCATGTTCTCAGCTCCTTTAATCTGTTAAGTAGAATTGGGAACTGCAGAAAAGTTGCAGTGCTGTGCTGCTCTGGGTGTGCAAGCAGACCCTGTTCTGTAGCTGGGAGCAGGAGATGAGTTAGCAGAGATAACTAAAGCCTTCTGCTGTATTTGCACATGAATAGCAGAAGTATAAAGAAGTAACTGTGGAGATCAATACAGAGACTTAGGCTGATCTGATTTTACAGTTTGTTTGGTTTTGGTTTTTTTTTATTTAAGAGAGCCTGGCAGATCTTCAAAGGTTACCTCTGTCAGAAAATCAGAAAATGAAAAAATACAAATCAAAGATACAGTGATCTCCTTCCAACTAAAACCACCTTAATTAAGCAACTGCAAAAAGTCACTCTGTCAAAAAGCAGATCGCTTTGTGGTTTTCCAGAGCCGCACAGGGATAGCATCAGCGTGCAGAGGTGACAGATCATGGTCTGCTGGTGGATATTCCCAGGGCTCAGGAAGGGAGCAAGATGCTACGAAGCGGTGCTGCTCTGTACACACTGGGATTTGCAGTGTCTCTGTTACATAGCTCCTCACAGGGGCATCCTTACTGTTTGGGCTGAATCAGTTTTCTTGACTCATAACAATGCTGAAGTGATTTATATCATGGTTCAGCACTGGCTTGGCCTCAGCAGAAACATCAAAAAAGTGAGTGTAAGCTCCAGAAGTAGGTGTACAAACTGGGTTCTCGCTTGGGTATTTTTAGTGGGTAAGAGTTGCTGGGTTTGTGTAACTTCAGGCTTTATTGATTTCTCTGATTTCTGGTTCATTAACAAATATCCTAGAGGTTTTCTTTCAACAACATAAAAAGCCTTTGCAGAAGGTATGGATTTTTATTACTGAGGAGCTGAAAAATCTTCCATGTTTACTGTTGCACTCTGGCATTTGGATGTAACCAGCAGAAGCAGAAAGAAGGCCATTAAAAAGCAATCTATTACTTCTATATTGCTGTATAAAAAGCAATACATTTACTTCTTAGTTGCTGAAGGATAATTTTAGTTTTAGGGATTTAGAAATACTCTGCGGTTTCTGGATGTGAATTCTCTTGATCCCGGAGGATGCTGTCCGGTCAGGAAGAAAGGCTCCCAGCAGCCGTAGGGAAGGCAGTCCCATTCGCCCCATCCAGCTACACGTCTGCAGGGATGAACGGTCCCTTTAGAGTGGGGCATATGCAAAAGAGAAAATCTCATGTCCTTTCTGCTGACTAGGAGATGAATTAGGGAAAGCTAATGTTACTAAATAGTGTGTCAGCAGTTCCAGTGAATTAAGGGAGAGGAGACCAAATTGAAACTTGGATGTCATCAGTATTAATAATACAATATTGGAACTAGGTTAAAGCCTTTTCAAGTTGCTGTTGCGGCAGCTTTAGTTTACTGAGCTGTATCTTAAAAGTACACGTATACTAATCTGAAATAATTTGTAATTCATTTAGCAAACTCCATTAAAATTTTGTTATGGAACTGCCTCAAATAAATGGCAGCGAATAAATGTCTTGCCATTAAAAAGGTTAGCGGAGAAAGCGAATTATCACAGAGGAAGCAACACGTTCATATTGTATTTTCCTCAATGTTCTTTGCAATACAAAATGAACATGCAACCTCTTATATAATTAGCAGTCGTTTACTGGGGGAATTTCGGTACTTTCATGTTGTACAAGCTTTTGATCAAAATTTGCCTACACTGCCTTGTTTAATTCTGGCCATCTGGATTAAAAGGTTCTCTTAATCTTAAATACAGATTATAACTCTTTCTTTTTGAGTGCACTGCCATAAAAATTTGGCAAGTTTCCAGCTTTCTTCATTAAAGCTTTCTTTATTATGGTTTTTCGGCCATTAAATGATTGCTATGCACAATGGGTACTTGATTATAATTTGCTGAAACTGGGAATCAGTTACAGCAGTAATCCAGTTCTGTAATTAAAAGAGAGCATGTTCATACCTGCTAGGATCTTCTCAGAGCTACTATGGGAGAGGAGAAACCAAATAGTTGAAAGGCAACAATTTATGCTAACAAAACATCTAAGCATTTTAATCTGACTGTATTTTGTGCTGTGTTGTGGAAGTGTGACTTTTTGCATAATAACTAATTTTGAACCAAAATCTGTGTTCGGGACAG
Organism: Aythya marila; assembly: GCF_965140915.1. NCBI lineage: Eukaryota > Metazoa > Chordata > Aves > Anseriformes > Anatidae > Aythya > Aythya marila. The sequence continues at coordinate 17,172,294 of NC_139051.1, forward strand.
GCATAAAAGGACAGTTTAATTTGTCATAAACCTTCTCACATCTTTTGTTTTTCTTTTGGGTTTGGAATAGAATGTGCATTTCTAGCAGAAAAGGAGCAATCAGGGATGATCCTTGAATCCAATCCAAGTTTTGTTTCTGCTTTTGTGTGGCTTTTGTCAGGGAGTTCAAACTCACTTTCAGTGTTTTTCCACCTGTAAAGATTTGGAAAAAAAATGAGAAAATTACTAGCTTTAAAATAATTTTAAAAGTGAGTATTTCATAGATTTCATCATTTAATTTTGGTTGTTGTGAAATCAAAACAAATGGTAAGTTGCCTTAGCTGTGTAGTTGAACTGTTTTGGATGAGGAATATAATAAAATAGCCGATGGTATAGTTAATTCTGATTCTTGGTACGTTACAGATAAAGTATATACATGATAAATAGAAACAATTTAAGAAAATATTTCTTTAGAACAGTATAACTGTGTAGCAGCTTTACGCTACTTTTTCTCCCAAAGTTGTATGCCTTCTCTGCTTGCGCTCTATCTTCAAGATTCCTGTTAGAAAATCCTCACCTACAGAACTCTAGAACCTGAATCTGTGCAAGTTTTTTGAGATGAAGCTGCTTAATGAAATCATTTCATTTAAAATTTTACAAGCATGAATTTGGCTGAAAACAATCTTATTCCACAGCTTAACTGAAGAGATGCAAACACTGTATGTGCAACAAATTCCTCTCTTGAAATTAACTTTTAGTCTTTAGTGAATCATTTGGTATATCAAGACGTTGGTTTTTAATCTATTCTATCTCTTGATTTTTCAAATTAAGGAAACACAGTGCTCCTTATTGGCCAAAATAGATCGTCATTTAGGCTATGCACAATGCAAGATTGAATAAAAATTAATGAAAGATGAAGACTTTAAGTGTTCGTTCTGCAAAGTCTACTCAGAATTGTTGGTGGCGTAATTAGGAGTTTTCAGTGCTTCTAAACAAGTGTGTAATATAGTCTTGAGTTTCTCAAATGAAACTTTAATTTTTAAAAAAGTGTAATTCATATTTTTCTTAGTTTACTTAGTCTGGTGAACCATAGTGTTCTGGTCAACATACGATTGAAATGTGCAAGTCTTTTAAGAATAATTAAATAACTTGGAAATTTAGAGTTACCTGAAAAATCCCTTCCTCTTTCAAACAAATCTTTTCATTCTCTTTTTATGACTTTTTTTTTTAATAATTTTGTTGATTTTGGAAAAAGTAAAAGGCGTTTCTTGTGAATCTAATCTTCTCAATGGCAAGCCCTTGCAATTCTTTTGCCAATAGTTTATTTCATATGTATTCAATCCAGTTTTCTTTTCACATACATGAAATAACAGTTTGGCATGTGGTAAACAAAATATATATACAGAGAAGGAAAAAAAAAGATTTTTTTTTAAATGAAAAGATTTGTTTTATGAAATAACCCTTTCATTGAAGTGAATAATTAAAGTTAAAATAAATAAGATCTTATAAGAGATTGCACAGTAATTATGTAACTTTTAAGAACGAAGAGTTCATGGTAATGAAGTATTTTCATTTTACTAGGTTTTTCTTGGAAAAGTACAATATCATGTGATGATATACCACAGTGTGTGAAAGTAGTTTGCTGGTACAAAATCCAAACATCACAAAGTAATTTCCAAAGACCAGATGTTTATCAGTTCCCTTTTAGGGAAGAGAACAGCAAGGTTCTTATTTAAAGTTTGTCTGCTGGAACCGCAGTGTGGCTCCACAGCAGGCTTCCATGCAGCGGAGCTGAGCGCTCGTGTGTGACCCACAAACGATGTCCTTTTGAAGAAAGAAAATTGCATATATGGCTGCCTCATCAATAACCAGAGCATTACCTTTTAGAAACGGCAGAAAAACTAGCTAGAGGTATTTCTGTGTTCAGTAAATATTTGGCATGGCTTTGGTTCAACATGGCTCATGCAAGGCTGCTTTAACTCTCGTAAATTGAGCCTGAATGCACCTTTGGTTTTTACAGTAATGGTGGTGAGGCCTCCTGCCTCTTCTTTCCTAACTCTGCATAGTTAGCAGGGTTTTTAAGGGGTGTTGGAGCTGAGGACAGACGTTTGAATTATATTTTTCCAAGAAGAAAAGCACGTAGGCAATGTGGCCACAGTTAGGTCTGTGCTGTGACCCGGGGCGCATCACCTCTGTCTCATGTCTGCCTCCTTTTGGCTGCGTGTCTGTTAGCTGAGTCCTCTTCTAGTTCAGCGTTGCTCTGTGCAAGGCAGAGTGGGAACTGTAGTCTGTCTAACACAAGACCTAGGATGCAACCAAGCTGACTAAAAGCCAATATCACAACCTTTTCTCAGTGCACATGCCCTAGAGTAACACCTTGTACGAAGAGAAAGATCTTAGAGAATGACAAGGATGTTCCTTGCTGGGGAGAGTGTTCAGAGGGCTGGTGTAGAGGAGAAAAAAAAAAAAAAAAAAAAAGACTCTGATTGGAACCTGAGCTAGTACAACTCTGAAAAACACACCTACATGAAACGTGGATTGCTCTGAGTTCACATTGTCAACACCCATAGTGAGAGTGCTTTCCTTCGAGCGTGCCCCATTTATATCAGGTAGGTATTGATTCAGTTGCTGCAGCGTAGGCTGTCATAGCATAGGTAGTGAACCTCCATTTCATAAAGCTTCCATGTTCTTTTTTGTTTTAACTGATACATGACACAACCATGAGTAAAATGGAAAACAGCAGTTCCTGAGGCAAAATGAAGAAAACATCAGAAACAAGTGAGTGAAATGGCAGTGTTATGCTGAATTTTTCCAAATACTTGTTGTACATAAACCACTTCCACTTGATAGGGAGGTGACAAAGCTACGTATCCTGAAAGCTGCGCACACACCTGCACACAAAAAATAAAAATATATTTAAAAAGTATTAATGCTTTTTCAAGCAATCCAGCTAGTCATCTCAGTCAAAATAAGTTTTTGTTGGTTTAAGTTCTTTCTTAATTGACTCTGGTTTATCCCTGAGTATCTGTTGTTATTAAGTTCTGTATCAGTTACTGATACTTATTGTTCACGTGAATTGTAATTGAATCTTATAGAGACACTGAAAGTTAACTGTTATGCCCTAATACCCACTTGTTTAACCAGTTATAATATTTAATAATTTTTAATGCTTGAATTATATACAAATTTAGCTCACTTTTTTCATTTTTTGTTTCCTATGTGTATTTTATTGTGTACTGACTACTTACAGACAGTAAAGCAAACAAAAGAAATGGTTTAAATTGTATAGTATGTTTTCTGCAAGATTTATTTTATCATTTGAATTTGCCTTGCTCTTACGAGTGACATTTATTCTGGTTGTTCTTCAGCATCCACTTTTATTTAAGTGTATTCAAACTTTTCTTCCTTTTTATACTTCTTAGCATTTCTTCAGTAATTATGATTTGAAGAATAAAATGTTTTCTTTGTCTGACCTAGTTACTAGCATGATTGACAAGCATAAGTATAATCTTCACTGGGATATTGAGTTTGTATCTTTTTGTATCTCACTAGAATTTGACCCCACACTCTGGAAATTCATTTTTCCTATTATATTGAATACAAACTGAATGAAATCATAAGAAATGTCTCCAGAGTATTTGTTTGACACCCACACACATTCTCAGGTGGTGAATATTATAGTAGGTCTGGGTATAATGTACTGTTCAGCAGCACCAGCATGATGTTTGTCACTGCTTTTGATGCAACTGTATTGCTCTTGTGCTAATTTTCATTAAGGCTGCATCAGAACTTGCTGTGCCATGACTGTGTGGTGTTTTGCATTATAAATAATTTTAATCTAGCATGTACCCAAACTGTGTTCTTACTAATTAGTAGATGCATTATGGCATAATTGAAGGGCGACTTAAATTGGAAGAGTAGACTGCAATGTGTATCTCTTCATCCTGTTTGCATGCTGTTTGTCTGATTCGTTGCTGTCATGCAGTGTTCCTTGGTTCTGTGCTGTGGTTTCCTAGGATACCATGATATTTCTGCAAAGCTTAAGTCAACTATTCCTTCTTTTTAAACTATGTTAACTAGAGGGTATAGTTAAAGATATTTAATCATGTATTTGCCCGACTGCTTTCACAGGATAACTAAAATACTAATGTGAGTTTAGACATCTGATGTTAGCAGATTGTGTGATAATTAGGGGCATTGAGGAGAAGCTAGAAAGAAAGCAGAACCTACTATAAAAAAAAATAAAAGGAAGAAAAGACAAAGTGAATGCTGATTTTTATTTTCTCTATGATAGTTCTAGTTACAAAATAGAAAGCTTCTGAAATTGAAACAGCACATACTTAGCTAGGCATGCAGTCGTTTTTGATTTCTTTCTGTAGTCCAACAGAAAGAGATGTATTTTTCCAGTGAGTTTAGTTACCATCTATTTCATCTTTGCACTGTTTTCTGTGCCTGATTACAAATGCATATGTACTTGATTTGACATGGGTGCTTGCATTCTGACAATAACGTAACAAAATATCTATGGTGAATTAGACAATATTTTGTTTTATTTCAGTTCTGAAATATACATGTCAATCCATAAGTTTAGCAAAGAGCAGACTTTTCTTCCATACTAGCATACAGGATCTTGCTGCTAATCAAATTGTGTGAAATCCATTCCTATGCAAATATCATGTGTTTTTATGAGGGTGTTTTGCACAAAACTTTCAGCCATAAACTCACTTCTCTAACAAAAGAGGGACTACGGCTGTCTGGAGAATGTTCATTCAAGCTTTGCTATTGTGATGCACTTATAATAAAGTAAGGTTTCTAGGCATGGTCATTTATGATTGCAACTGTAATGCTAATTTATTCCTGCAGTTCTTTCCATAGTGCAGACAGGGTTTCTCCGTTCCTGTTATTTGCATTTAGTTTAAGTATTTTTATTAACATTCAAATGCTTAAATTAGAATTTAACAGTATTTAGTGGTGTTCTTGTTTCACGTCACAAATTACAGTTACTGCAGTTACTGTACAGTTACTATGCCATTATAAGAGGTATAATTTTAATTAATAACTTTTTTAAAAAATGCACATATTATCATTATTATATATATATTATAATATATATATTTACGAAACACAGCTCCAGATGTTGCTCTGTTGAAATGGGAAGGGAATTAGAGTAGATTACATCTGAAGTATTTGTATGATGCTTGCAGTACTACTGTGTGTTTTAGGAGATGAAGGATTGATTTAAGAAGTGAAGCCCATGGGGAGTTTCTCAACATCTATCAGAATTTTCACATGCAGTGCTCTTCTCTGAGATCTTAAACTCCTTGAAGTTACTCAGTGCCAGTCAACATCTTCGGGTTATAAATTACTTTGTAATTAACATAATTGAATTTGAAAGAAGATCACATATTCCTTTCTTGAAAGCTGGCTCTTATGTAGCAGACTTTTCCCAGGTAACCTCAGTAACTTTTCCTTGGGAAAATAAGAGAAATTCAAACTTAATAAACAGGAATGCAAGTTTTACAAAACTGAGTTCCCAGTTGCATTGTCTTACCCTTGGCAGTTACCATATCTCAAATGTATCTGCTTTCATACGCTCCCTTCTTCACAGGTATAATAAATAAATTGTCCCTTCAGCAAGTGGCACCTTGTACTGCCACTGTAGCTTTAGGCCACTGACTAATGCAGTTTCTTACAGGAGTCTGACACATTCAGATGACTAGCAGGGAAAAGAAGAAGCTTAAGCAATGAAGATGTAGGTAATAAATTAGTTTTATATTTATGTTTTGTTGTGTTTTGTTGCTAAGGAAGGGATTTAAAAGGTCTGAATATAAAAGTTGTATTGGAAGTAGCCTAAATCTATTTTTTTTTCTCAGTGCAGCAGTCAAATTTCATTCCAGTGTATTACAATGCTCATCTTCAGATATTTGAACTATGGGATAAAAATAACACTAAGTGCAAATTTGGACAGTGGCTTTTGTATGCACTTAGCTCCTAAAACTGTGCTAGTATGTAGGGCTGAGTCTGACATTTTTTGCTAGCTACTATTTGAAAGGAGCTTTTATTGTTAATACTTGAGCTGAACTGATTTGGCTTCATGTTTGTAGAGTGTTGTCTCATGATTTAAACAATGTACCGTGAGTCTTTGGAAATGTTAGGCAAATAAACTATACCTGAAAGAAGCAGGTTATCTTGCCCTCTGAGTCATTAGCTGATCCAAGAGGCTTAGCATTTTCTGGGTACTGATGGTGTTATTCATCAAATATTTGAGTAAAAGGAAAAAGAGGAGGAGTTTGGCTTGAATTTCAGGTCTTTATGCCTTCACAAATGTCTTGCAGCTCTTCAAAACACAGTAGTCCTTGCTTCTCTTTGTTTCCCTGGGTGCATCATAAGAAAGCAATTTAAAAATATCAACCAAGTTAAGACATACAACTGGAAAGTAAACTTACTTGCAAGACTTGTAATTAAGTTATGAAAAATTGTCATAGATGTATCTGGCTAGCGTTTCCAGAGAAGCAATGGTATTGAATAGGCATCCAAGCTAACAGGGAGCCAATGCCTCCCTCCGTCTCCACTTTCTTTTCCACAGTTTGTTTCTAGGTGTGTGCTTCTAGACTGCCAGCATGTGAACGAGGCTGATTCTGTTTCGGTTTTGACTTTTTAGTTAATTTGCTAACTAACTAGGAATCAAAATTGTAGCTGAGACAATATGGTCCTTCTGAAAGTGGTATAAAGAAAGAAGGAATTTCTTGTTGGTGGGGTGGTTTTTATATTGCATCCAAACAGCTGTAGAGATGTTTGCAATCCCTTGAGTTATGTAAGATGCTCTCTAAAATCCAGCAAATTAGAATATAGTTGCATGTGCTCTATTATATGCAATGTTTTGAAAATGAAGAAGGCGGTAAAGTCTTTTTTGAGAAGTCCTAATAAGTGCTGGTTTTTTGGAAGTATTTGTACCTTCATGCTATTTTTGGTTTCGTTGTCCTAAACAGAAAAATATTTATCAGTCATGCGATAGTTGTTGACTGTGTAAGTTTTCTTTTGGGGAATTTTCCTAATGAAATGTGTTGCATATTTTAAAATTTGGAGCAAAAACTCAAATACAGTTTGGCTTTAAAGATACTGTTTTTCCTGTTTGCAGGAAAATAAGCTTAAATTGAATGTGTGCCTTTCTTTATTTGGACTTGGTCTTAACTAAATAAAACAAGTCCTTAACTGTTTATTTTAACCGAATTTTTCCTTGTAGTCAAAAAAATAAATAAATTATACCTGTCCATTGTTTCATTTACTATAGTGTTTGTTATGGTATTGTTTATGGGGAAGTCACTTCTTTGAATAGGTATTGAAATCTGGTTTTCAATGAAGATCAAGGTTAACTTGCAGAAAAGGGGCATGTTGTAAAACAGCTCTAATTACAAGCAGGATTCATTTGTATGAAGGTGAAGAAAAGTTCTGCTACTAATAACGTTCAGCCATAAACATTTGTAATTTTACAGAGCAATAGTTGACTGTAGTAGCCAGTTAAACAATAATGTGGTGAAGCAGCAAGATTTTTACATTAAAATAGCAATGCAAGCAGGAGAGGTCTTTATTCTAGAACCATTCTAGAAAAACTTCTCATAATATTTGGAGTATTTTTTTGTTTGTATGTTTGTTTTTTAAATAGTCCCACAAAACTAATTAGGGCACTGCACTTGCAATACAAAATTTGTTTTCCTAAGTATGCAATTCTGGCAAATGTGGGAAGGCGAAATGGTGAATTTAAGCAGTGGGATACCAAATCAATAATTTCTTACTGATAGTTTACACATAAAAATTTTAATTGCACAGTAGTAAAGTAGTTAGTCTGACGTATCTATGAAGGGTGTGAAATGTTACAGCTAACATCAGCCTTTAGCCTTGGTTCATTTCTTGACATGTCAAAAGAAGTCACAGAGCTTGCAGCTGGTTCCTTTCTAGTGGGAGTAATTCTTTAGAGAGTGAGGACAGTGACATTAGACAGTACAGGCTGAGGAGAAGGCTTAAAATGATGAGTTTCCTATACAGTTGCTTGCAAACTATTTTTGTAGCACTCCAGTAAATGAGACCCCAAGAGAGAATCTTAGATTTCAGCAGACACCGATCGATTGCTCAGGAGACTTGAAGCTGTTTGGGGCTGATGAGAGGAGAGCCAGTTTTATCTGCTCTGGTACTTTGGCAGCTCTGCCTGCTGTAACATCAGGCACTGCAGTGCTTTGGTAGCCATCCTCCTCCACCTCTGCACCTTGTTCCTCATTGGGAAAAACAGGCCCTGACAAATAGTTGACTGAAAGGCATTCTTACTGCTTTCCTCAACATCTTTTTCATGTTACTAGTTGTTAATATTGCTCTTAACTTTCAAATGTCTGCTTGAAAATAAAGATTGATGAGCAGCTCCTTGAACAGCAGCATGTCCGTGAGGCAAGGAGAGGTAGCCACGGCTGTGCTGGCAGAAGTGTAGCCAGTGGACGAGGAGGTGAGACCTCATCTGGAGTGCTGGGCCTGGGTTTAGGCTCCCCAGTGCAACACAGAGGCTGATGGCCACCAAAGCAACTCAAGGGTAGGAGCATGTGGCATAGGAGATGTTGAGACAAGCCGGTTGTTCAGCCTCGTGAAGAGAAAGGTGAGGGGGAAATCCTCCTGTCCGCTCAAGCACCTGAGGGGAACGTATGGAGAAAACAGATGGCTTCCTCCTGGAAGCACGCAGTGACAGGACAGCTGCAGCACGGGAAATTCTGATTTCGTGTGAGGAAAAAGGTTTTTCGTTTGTTTGTTACCATGAAGGTGGTTAAATACTGGGCAAAGGATGAGGTTGAGACTTTAGAGATGTTCAGAATTGGACTGAGCAAAGCCTGAGCAGCTTGGTTTAGTTGTCCGTGCTTGGTGTGTGGATGGGGGGGGTTACAGTAAATTTGTTCCCAAACCCAATTTGTTCTATGAATCAAAGCAAAAGGATAATAATTCTTAGAGAAGAGCATACAAGCGCTATAGTTCATGCATAAACCTATCACTGGGCTTAGTTCTTGTTTTTCAGTAAGCTTGCACTTCTGAAAGTTTTGATCACTCAAAACATTTAAGCCACATTTAAATCTCATAACTAGCTTTCCTGTTTAGTACTTAATTATAATAGGAATCTTAATGTGTTCAGCTATGCTTTTGAGTTAGCAAAAATAAAAGTAGTCCTTGATTGTATTGCTTAATGAAATTTCTTACTACCATCTTTATAAAAATCATTTGAACACTGATTTTAATTTGTGGATTATTCACAGCTGATGGCATGAAAGAGTGAGTGGTTTTGCTGCAGTAGAAACACGAGAGAGAAGTTTGCACATAACTAACCATGCTCAGAAACTTTCCAACTCATTGGTTTTAAATGTAGGACATGCTATTAGAACACAAGTATTACCCATAGCAACTGTTTGTGAATACTGCTTCTGAAATTGTGGAGTATGTTGATACACACATGCAAGAAAAAAAGGCTACTTTTTGCTAGACTTCAGTTTGGTACTTATTAAGGCTTTCTCTGGTGTGAGACTACAATTTTCCCTGTAGGGAAGCTTCTGTTTCTGTTTTGTCAAGACAAACAGCTTTGGGAAAAAAAATGCTGTTCCAAATTAAAAATAAATAAAAAAAAAATCCTACTAGACAGTGTTGTTCCCATCTCTGTCCTTCTTTCTGAAGAAGTAATTTATGCTCACAATTCTAGTGGTTTCTTCTGCTAGGAAGTGACCAAGATTTTTTTATAATTCTTGAATTTACTCATTAGTATAGAATGTTATGCATCAAGTTGGGGCCTATGTTCGGGCATGGTAGGGACTGCCCAGTGCCTAAATCTCTGGGAGCAAAACTGACCATAACCTTTCTGGTCATGCTTGTCTGCAATTTTTATGTAAGTTAATATCGAGTGTTATTAAGAGTGTTACCTCTTTTCCTTAAAAGTAATTGTGATAGGCAGTATTTGGATTTAGACAGCTTCTTTGCTTGTTGCTACTTTCTGTATTTGACATAATGAAGCTTGTAACTGTGTTGAACATGTCTAAACTATGTTGAAACTAGGGGTAGTGATAAACACACAAAACCAGTTTTGAAAAGCTGAAAATCTTATCATGAAGCCAAAGGAAGTTTTGCTATTGACTTACATAATGAGCGATAAGGTGCAAGCAAGTCTTCCTTGCTAAGTTTGAAACCTGACTCATCTTCTGTGATTTGTCAGATAAACTAAGGAGAGTATCTCGACCGAGTGGCAGCAGTTTTGGTGAAGTCTGTAATTGCATAATTTCACCAGCTCCACTGTGATCTGCCTAACTAGTTTTTAGTACAAGCCATTTTCAAGAGAAGTCATATACTTCAAAACAAATAGTAAGGGGTTGAGAAGCTTGTAAAAACTTCATAATTTAATGTCTACAGCTAGGTAGAAACTTTAGCAACATATATTAGACACTCCTATTTTGTGACAATGGGCTCTGTGTTCTAATACACCTTTTTAGAGCAGATGTCAGTTGGTACACTTTTGAGTTAACAGTGGTAGTTGGTGGCAATGTATCATCTAAGCGGTTAATGTACAACATTATTTTCTTCAGTAAGAAGTAATGCAGTGTTGAGCAATTTAAATATATGAATGCTTTGGGAACATTTTTGAGTTTCCCTTTCTCAGTCTCACAACATGAATAAATGAAAATTGATTCTAGCAAAGCCTGCTGGAAATAGAATAAAGATTGGATTACTTTTTCTAGATAACCAGGGAGAGTGGATGTAATTGGAATTAAACCACGTAAGACTTGTTTAAGTCATTGCTCTTCTAATTGTATACAAAACAGTAACAAAAAAGCATGTGTAATATGTGTTAACAGATTTTTTTTGTGTGTCTGAAATGGCTTTGAGTTTACTTGTAGGACTTGTATTTGATATTCAGTTTGTGTATGTAAATGCAGTATGTACGCGTATGCTAACTTCAGTAGTGTAACTTTTACTTTAACCAAGTAAAATGGTGGAAGAGTTTTAACTTTCTGAACTCATGTTCAGAATGTTTTCACACTATAGCATTGTGCATTCTTGCAATACAGAAATCTTAAAAGCAGTGTAAAAATCAATTAGATATATTTTTTGTGGTCTTGCTTAACCTAGCAATGGATGCACTATTTTGTAGAAACAATTATAATTGACTTCAGCTACTTCTAACTATTTGCCTCAGGCTACGAAATTAAGTTTTCCATTCTCTGAATAGTAACCCTGACAAGAAGTCCCTCTGTTTCCTGTTCTTAATTCTTGCCTGACTCTGCGGATTGAACTGGGTGACTTAACTTTAAAATGAGGTGGTGTGTGTTCCTTCCCAGTCATAAGACATATCGCTCTATTCCAGGAAACACCACCCACTATTGTTTCCAAGACTTTGCAGATCTTATGTACATTAGGTAATTTAATTGTGATACAGTAATTAAGACCAGAAGTTCTTTTGCTCCCCACAAAACTGTATTATGTTTTTTATAATATATATTTAAACAATTAAAACATTCATATATTTGGCATAATTAGAAATAGACACAGTTCTATTTAAATCTATATAGAAATTTTAACATAACTATATTGTTGATACATCAGCATAGAATACTTGGTTCTTCCTGCTGTGTGACTGGCTGTTCTAAGTATTCTTAGACAGAATAAGCACACAGTTGTTTTTTCATTAGCAATTTCTATCTCTTATTAACACAGCCATTTCTGCAGCATTTCAGAATATTGACTATTATTCACTGATTTCTTCCTAGCCATCAGCTTAGAGATGGTAAGTCATCTTTTTTTCAGAGCAGTTTACACATCCAACAACTTTTTTTAATTTTCCATTTTAAGGCAAAGCCTCATTTGGGTCATCTCTCAAAGACTGAGAGATTTGGGTCATCTCTCAAAACCCTTGCTATAATGGAACAGAAATGTTGAGATTATTTTAATACTAAGAGTAGAGAATATATGCAGCTCTTTGTGCTTGTAATAGAGACAGCAAGATGTGGAAGTGGGTATTTGCAGAGTGCTTTCAGCACTCAAAAGACTTGAAATTCTAGAGAATCCATGCTTATAAATAGTCCAGCAAGATATAAATAAGATTACAAGGAATTCAGAACTTGTATTAGTCTTTTGAAAACATGTTCAAACAATACTAGGAACTATAAAGTGATTGCACTATGTATCTGCATTCAGTTGATCTCTGGACCTGTGCACTTTGCAAATGGGTCTAATTGGGTATGTAAGAGAAATATTTGATGCCTTTTCTCTTCTTCCTGGAAGCCTTCAGGTATCATTACACCTCAACTTCTGTTATTCTAAAAAAAAATCTGAAAATAGCAAATTATTATAATGTGCTGTGTACTGGAAATATAAGAACATGGTGATGACAAGCCACAGTGGAAAAAAAGTCTTTTTTTCCACGTTAGTTAGTACTTTTAGAAAGTAGTAGTAATAATAATAATACTCTCAACAGTTTTGGGGTGTCCTTGTTTCTCATTGAAGCAACAATCAATTTTTGTAAAATAAGTATTATAGCTTATCTGAAATTGAAAAAGGATTCTTTTCTAAAGGGAAAACCTTGGTAAGTTCATGAACGTTTTCCAACAGTAGAATTAAGACTTTGAAGTGTCAGATTTATCAAAGATATTACTCCATTACTGAAGATGAGGAAAAAATGTGAATAGTATTTCAGGACTGCTAAGTTTTTACAAGCTTCTGATTCAAATGCTTGCATTAACAAGCATATTGTATAATGAAATCTGTAGAACACGTTGCAGCGTTGTATCACCTCTGCCAAGCAACATCATGGTGCATTTCAACTGAAGAGACATGCTGAATGCTGAGATGAGTCTGAAAATAAATGTTTTGATTGGCTGTGTCTTAAAAATGTGTTTTAATTGATTTTATTAAGACTGGCATTTTTCCAAAGCTGCTGTACAAACACTTTGGGATCTGATCATTCATCGTTTAAATAAATGCCAAAATTCCAGTTGACTTCAAAGAAAGCAGAATTAAGATCTTAGTCACTAAAAGACACATTCTGATTTTATCACATAAACAGAAGAGTCATGTGTGATAGTTTGTTTGAAAGACAGAAACAAGTACCTGAAGGGAAGTGGTGACTGAGTGAGTCTTCTTCATTTGAATTAACACCAAAAGTGTACATTAGCTTGCTCTCAGAAGACAGCCTCATGTTAAAGATGTCTCTCACGGGACATGATGTTAGGCCATCAAATACCACAAGTTTGCTCTTAACAAGTGGACTTCCTTTGGTGTTCCAATTGTCCAGATTATTCATTGGTCCTAGGTTTCAAAATTGCAGTGGTTCTCTCGTAAGTGTGTTACATGGAACAAACTCTCTTACGTTTGTTACGTGGAACAAACTTTGTTTTGCTTTGGAACAAATTCAAGATTTTTTTTTTCTTCAAAGGCAGGTCAGTTTCCGAAGTTATTTCCTAGTGCAAGATCACTAGCTAGTGGTGATATGGCTGTGGCAGTGTAAGGAATAAACTCCAAAAAGTTTGTAGAGAAGGTAATATTTTTGTCAGACATACTGACATAGCTGGAAAAGCAAGAGTATCTTTTGATATTCAACCTTTAAATGCAAAGGAAAAGCTGTAAAATTACAGCTGTCTGAAGCTGAAGCATTTGCTCTGAGTCTGATTGAGTAGTAGAGTTTCTCCTTTGCTTCACTGTCATAATTTCCCTTTATTTATTTATTTGTTGCTTTGGAACATTTTTTAGATTTATTTTTAAAGGGAGGTCAATGCCCTATGTCATATTGTAGTGCAAATTCATAAGCAGTTGTATTGGCCACCACTGAAAGTCTGATAATCTGCAGTTGTAGGCAAGAGGGAGCAAGCAGAGAGCTTGTTAGGCTAGTTCCTCTCCAAAGCTCACATCTCACCAAGTTTACTGCCAGGCTCTGAATTGGTTGGATTTATCAGATGACTGGAGAGAACTAAGTGGTCAGGACTACACGAGGAATGTGAGCTCAGAGATGGTTTGATTTTATGGAAAGAGATGGGTGATTTTATAAAAGCTGTTTTGTTGTTGATAACTGGGTACTTATTTCCAGATAGTTTGGGATGCTCTTCGTTGGTATATTGGCTGTAAAACGTTTTCTAGAACCTTTCTGGTAAAGAAAATGTGCCTACATATAGCTGTTAGTTAACTTCCTCCTCCCAGATTCTCTGCATCTCCTACCCCTTCCCATGTCTCACTTTCATCTCTGGATCAATAACAATGGCTATTTCCACAATTCTGCAGTATTCCAAGCCATGCACCGGTCATTTGTTTTTCTGTTGCACTGATTTAAAATATAATTGTTTTTCCTTCGACATATTACTGGTCACGACTCAGTTAATATATGGTGTCTGTAAGAAGGAATTCAGTTAGGAATTATGGCTTGAAGTTGCAGGTAGCTGACACTTTTTGGTTGATACTCAAAATGCTCTGAATGTAGAGATGCATCTGTAAATAGGCCAGAGTATTTGGCCTGCAGGAAGGTGGGTGGCCAAGAGGAACACCAATGACAACAGTGCAGCTTTATAAGGCATGCTGGTTCCATCCGTAGGGAATACACAGGCCTTAGACTGCAGCAGGAGCTCAAGGAGCAACTTTCTGGTTAGCTTCAAACGGGCCTTAGTGAATCACGACATCCCGACAGGAGCCCTGGGCTGCTGCTGCACTGTAGTCACTTAATAGCAATGAGTACTGAAGAAGAATAGTTACAAGTAATGCCAATTTTATGGATTTTACTTTCTGATGACAGTTATGTGCAGTTATTTGATGGCTAGATGCAGCGCAGAGGACGGGAGCAGGCCAGTGTCTTTTGAAGACAGTCCAGCGTTTGCGGTAACGTAACTGGAAGCAGTGGGAAGTTCGATGTTACGAGGTACTAATGAAGGCTGCTCTCACAGTTGGCTACCGTGTCTCAGCTAACAGATGGTAACGTCTTACTGTGACGAGTGAGAGTCGGGATGTAAAAATGGTTTCTGGATTTGTATTTTTATTTTTTCAGAAACCTTGGCATGGTTCTGTTAAAGCTATTTGCATAGCAGAAGTTAGCTCCAGTGACCACCTTTTGTTGTTACAAGATGTGTAGGAGAAGGCCTAATGTTAGTAAAATAGGTAACAGACTCAAAACCCCATGGTAGACAAGGTTATTTTTTTTTTCATTTCAAAGTCAAGCTATACAGATGTGTGTGGAGAGAAGAATGTCCTTTGCATCCCAAAGCCCAGATTACAGGTAAGAATTTCTGCTTGTTGATGACTGGCTTCTTTCTAGTTAAACAAAAGAAAGAAATGTTTCTCTTTGAGCCAGAGAGAGGAATTTCATTCAGCTGTGAAGACAGCTGATTTGCCTTGGGGCAGAATGTGTGAAGAAACAGATGTCCAAAAAAGGAGAGGCACGAGGGAATAGAATAATTGAAACTGCCAAATAAGAGTTTATAAATAAAGCATGTGAAAGCTTACTGGACATAAAGTAAAATCGAATTAAGGTTACTGCATGCTATCCACTACTTTAATGGACTCTTCAAACTAACATTGTTCTTGTGTTCAGTCTTGGTTCAGGCTTTACAATACGGCAGAAAATCTGTCGTTTTCAATAAGTGTATACACATCATGTAAAAGTAACGTTTAAAATCTTAAACTGAGTGCTACCTGGATTTCTCTTGAAGATATGTTGCCTGTATTCCTTAGAGCATGTTCTGATCTGTTCTTAAAACAGCAGGAGTGAAAGCATTGAAAAATTCAAACTGACATAGCAGTGTTATGAACTGACATTGAATTTTGCAAACTCCTGAAACACTGTCTCTACAGAGCTTATAACATCTGCTATTATAAATATTTCTTCAAAGCTCATAGAATAATTCTTCAGGATTAGTTAAGTTACTGTTTGAACTTTTGATTCTTCCTTTTGGTGAATATTTACATGCGTCTCGGTGATGATTTTAAATATTATGTTTGAAAAGTCTTATTTAGCATAGTGCAGCCATCTGATATGCTGGGATAAGCCACTACAGCTTGTTGGGGTCATAGGGAACAAATCTGCCCCTAATTCAAATTTGTGTGTTGGGGAAAAAAACGCTGTTCTACTGCTGAAGCTGAACACTTGTTCACTGTAACTTTGCAGAACATCTCATGACAGTGTATATGTAGGTCAGCATAAAGAATAGGACTTTGGTTTTGTCTCAAGAAATTCCCTTTATTTCTTTGTGGCTTATACAATTTCACTGTTTCTGAAGAGAGAAAGTGTTCCTATTAAAAAAGCATGAATGTATGTTGAAGGCATAGAATTGTTTCCAGTGGCATTTCTTCATCTTTTTCTTGTAAGAATAATTTTAATTAATTTGATTTGTAATTACTGCCAGAGCAACAATTCGGAGTCTAGTTGACACAGAGAAGGTAAAAAATACAATGGGATAAGTCTGGGCTTCCATTTAAGAGAAAAATTCTGTTCCTGCTTGCCTGGCGTTAACTGCAGAGCCTTACGGAGCCTTCCCCATGGCCCCCCAGTCCCGCTTCCTCCCCCCACCCCATAGCCATAAGCGCTTCATCGTGTTGACACTGGCAATCGAACTGTCTTGCTTTGAGTATGAAAGAGCTACTTTTATCATTTCTAATATGCAGCCTAGGGCCAAAACAGACAAAGCAATTTTAAAGGACTGGGTTCAGAAGGAGGCTGGAATTCCCATTGTACAGCCCTTGGGAATATGAGTTCAGTAACCAACTCTGAAGCAGTTATTTGTCATGATGACAACTGCTGGGCTGCCCATACTTGGTCAGCTGCCTTCCACACTGTTGGATGGTAACGAGCTCCTTGCCATCCTTCCTTACAAACAAATAATAATAATAATAAACCATTTGTTATGATTGGAGCTGTCAGGAGATCCCTATATTATTTAATCTGGATTTTAAATTCAAAGATCATTTTCTTCCATATTACTTAAAGAAGTTGGTCTAGAACATTGTTTCAGCAATTCAAGGGAATTAGCTAATTCTTCTGGTAAAAATAATGTCAGGACTGAAGCCTCCTTTGTATCAGGGAGCATCTTGGCATCTCTTCGTGTCCAGGGTATTCTATTTTTTATTATATGGTGCTGTCCCTTCAGACCATGCTCACTTCGTCCAGTGTTTGTGTTTTGTCTTCAGGAGTTTTTTATTCTGGTACCTCTTTGTTGTTCATATTCTCAGTCCCTGTGAGTTTTTTGATGTGCACCCATCTGTGCATCTTGTGATCTAACTTTGTTTGTCTTAAAAAATCTTTTTACTTTGTGAGTCTTTTGAGCTGCCATCACCACTGCTGTCAGCTGGCACCTTTCTTTTGCTGGAAAAGGCTCCCAGTCTGCTCTGGTATTAGAGCCCTAGTTAATGCCATTTTAATCTCCGTTTCTATGAAGCACTTCCGATAAATATCCTTAAAGTCATTTTTTATAAAGCCATCAGCGGTAATCTTTGTTATTAACCTTGTCATATTTATCGTTAAACTGATAAAATCAAGTGATGAGATTTAGAGGCTGCGTTTTCTTGATATGCACGTACCTGACTTTTTTGGTACGGATTATAAACCAGGGCAACAACCCCATCTTCTCAAAGCAATAAAGATTGCCTATTTTAATTTAAGCATGTCATACAGTATATGCCAAGGAACGTAACTGTGTCACCACTACTACGTTGTCCCACTCATCTGATGTTCCGTCAGCCCAGTTCACAAGCCTGAGAATGCAATACTTCTCCCATTCCCCATTGTCTTTTAATAAAGCTGGACTTGCTATGTAGTTTTCCATAAGTTTTTTATGGTACTTATAATCTTTGTGCATGAACTTTAATAGCTGGAACAACTTGGAACTTGTTCTGCGTTTTGAATAATTTGTTGTTTTGTGATTTCTTGTTAACAGCAATTCCATCATAAGTTTTAAAAATTTCCTCTTAAAACAAACAATGTGATGTGCTTGCCCAGCTTTGTGCTTGGTGTCCGTATGAACTTCGTTTTTCTTCTGTATGGGAAAAATACTGGTCTAGAGATAAATCCCTGCTCTAGATAAAGCAAAGAGCAAGTGTTCCTAGACTAATGTCATTGATCTTATCACTGTCCAGATTAGAACTGGACTGCGGCTTGGAGACATCAATGGAGATACATCAGTTCTGTTATCAAACCTGACTTTTTTTTTCCTTATGAAAACCAAATCCCATTTGGTTATTTAATCGGCCATGAAGCTATCAGCCTAGACATAGTTTTCTGTTCTGTAGGCTTGGAATTTAAAATATGCTTAGGCCATTCATTACATTAATTTGTATTTATTGCTTAGTATTTTGTTAAAAATGCATAACAAATACCTTAATCTGCCACCCGATATGGTGGTTTTCTTTTCTCCCCTGCAAGGCTGCAGACTCCCCAGAGTGCAAAATGGAGCTGCAGGTAAGGAAGAGTCTGCATTTCCATACATAAAGCACTTCCACATCACAGTTCCTCGTGGGAGCTGGCCCTTGTCTGAACACAGCAGGATCAGCCTGCCTGTCTGCTCGGGGAGCTCTGCCACCCCAGATGAGACAGAGAGATCCAAAGCTGTGTGCTGTTCTGTGGATGCATTTGTATCATGTTTTTGCTTGTTGTCTGGACCTTAATGAATTCCAGTGTTGTGGGGCAAGATTGACCCACATGGAAAAGGTACCTGTGAAGCTGCTCTCCACAAAGCTGGCACTTCACATATCACTTCATAATCAGTGCGTTCGTGCCATCTTAAAACGCCTCTCCTTCCCCTATTGAAATGTAGGTAGAAGACGGAGTATGTGCTGATAACTGTGGTGCCACTGCCAAAGCAGGAGAACATTTGTCTGTTTGCAGAGCACAACACTGCACTTGTTCCTCGCACAGGTGATTTACATGCGCTCCACCTCAGTGCTGTTTCCAAATATCTCTTTGTGTCATGCGCCGTGTTGTGTAGGTGAATGGCTTTCGGCTGTTTTGGAACACGGATACAAAACTTGCTGGGGGATCTCAGGGAGAATCCTGCGGTACCACCCCGTCCTTTCTAAATGAAGGAGCCAATTTGAATTCATCTCCCAGTTTCAGCTGCTGCCTGTTTGCCACACTGTGGTTCGCTGTGAGCTTTAAATATATTGTTGCTATCCTCGGTGGGCACTGACACTTTGAATGTGCTTGTTTTGAAATTTCACTGAGGCATACTTAGACTCTTACAAAATCCCTTGCAGACGTTAGTGTAAGTGTGTTGGCACTGCATGTCTACTAGGGCTCCGAGATTGTTTCTTTGATTGCTCATTTGTGAGCTTCTATTAAAAGATGACTTGTCTGTTAGCCAGGTGTATGGCCAACCTGGGTAATGGTGTCCGTATGTGGAGTGCTTTGGCTGGAAGAAAGAGGCTTAAAAACAAGCTTGGAGAACTGATTGACCTATGTGGAAACAGCCTGCACAGATGTGTTGTAATATCCTTCCCACTTCAGCAGACATGACTAAACAGACTTTGTCTGCTCTGAACAATTAAGATGTTTGCCAGTGTGTGCAGGGCCCCGTGCATGTTCCAGCTTGTTCCTGACTGGTGGAGGAGTTTTTCACTTTGTGCAAAAACATTTTAGCTCTTTGTGTTCTCTTCATTTTATGGTTTAGTCGAGAACTTTCAACTTTTCAAGAAGCACCTTAGGCTTTGCACAAATAAAAACACTTCCAGTCTTCTGATTTTTTCTGGTCTTCGTAATTCCCTGGAAGCAGTACTTAGATGGCCATGAAAGCAAACCTTGCTGTATATGAAAACAAAGTAAGAAAACCCGGTGATATTTATTCATGACCACAGCAGTATTCCTGTCCTCGTGCTCAGAAAGAATTGGAGAATCCCTGCTCAGAGCTTTGCTTTAGTGTGGAGGTTCCTGACTGTAACTTTAGAGCTCCTGAGTGGTATCCACAGCTTGCAAATGAAACTGAGGCTGATGCTGTGTACTTGGTGTCAGCGGGAACTTCTTGCCGTCAAATTAAATAAGACAAGGAGCAGAAAAGTCACTTGTGTCAGGAGGCTACCAGTAAAAGCTCTGAGAGAAACAAGATCAGGTTTATCGTGCCAAATGGTGTGGTCAGCGTGGGTGTTGGGCCTGGGGTTAGTTACTGAGGGTGTGTGACTGGCCCATCCGAAGCTACCTCTGAAGGTGGCACTTCCAGAGCCAGAAAATTGGGCTGTCCCGAGGGGGGCTGACGAGTGAACTATCTGCAGAGGTGGGCTGGCACACCGAGTATCTGTAGCTGAGTCTTTTCTCCAAGGCAGATGCGCTTCCTTTGGGTTACCTACTCCCTGTGTGTCTCCTATCTGTCTGGTAGGTAGGGAAACTGAATGGAGGTAGCCAATTTGAAACGTGGAACGCTCTGAAGAAACAGCTTTCTGATACGAAACACATAGATCCAAGCCTGGGATTTGATTGTTAATGTATTGGTTTTAATCCCTCAGTGTTGTTGGTTAATGTTAGGGAAGGCTTTTTTTGTTCTTGAGACTTCGATTTAGCTGTATTACTACAGAGTCAGGAATACAAAAGTTTCTGTGAGCGGCTACTTCCCTTACCTCACCGAAATCACCCAGAGCAACAGTACTTAGATATCAGACTGCCAGGAAATGACTGCATCAGACTGCGGGAGCTGATCATTCAGTCTTTCAGAAACCCTTTGAACTAGAAAAGAGTTCTGTGACTTTCAAAAGAATAATTGTAAAGCATGTATTTGTTAGTAAGTATAGATCGTTTGTTCTGTATTAAGATGATTAAACCGTATTTGGCTAAAAGTTTGCTACCTGGGGTTTTCAGCTGGGACTAGAACTTCGCTGTGGTGCATACTGAGCAGCACACAAAAATGAAATGCCCTCTCTTCTTCCCCTTAGTAGTCCCCTTTCCCACCAACAAAGAAGCCTTTAAAGCAAACAAGGAGTGGTTCAGATGCTAAACCCATTAAAGGATTTAATTGATCGCAATGGATATTACTTAGTCAGCTGAGTAACATCGTGGTGCTGATATAGTTCGAATTATAACACCTAACTACAAGTTGTTCAGTATAATACAGAATCATAGGAGATTTAGTCTGAAAGGAAGCTCTGGAAGTTGTCACATCCAGCAATGCCCTAAGTGCAGGGCTGCACCTGTGGGCAGCTTGTTCCAGAGCTTAACCATTGCCACCTGACAGTTTTGCCTTATGTCCAAACAGGATTTCTCTTGCAGCAGCTTGTGCCCATTGCCTGTTGCCATTGTCTTCCAGTATGTATCCCTCAAAGGAGCCTCGTACCTGATTCCACAGGCAAACATTTGCTGGAACAGAAATGCAACATCGAATTTTCCTGAAGGGAGTTATTGCATTGACATTTGTGTGCTAGAGAAAGAAGGAATTATATTTTTCTAGACACGGTAGGTTATTTAGGTGAAATACATGTATATAGAGCCAGGAAGATTCTTCCTCTCCCTTGGAAGCTTGCCTTATCTGAAGAGTGGTCTAGCAAAATAGAGCACTGCTTTTAAAAAATCATTACTTGAACTATCTTGTTATCTCATGTAGAGCAGGATGATTTATAAAGATTGCCTCTGCCAAGGCTACATAGTCTTATCAATGGAAGAAACAGCTTGACTTGAAGAAGGAGGAAAACTTTGACTGGATCTTTATTAAATGTTATGTGAAGGACTACGAAAATAGTTCTTCTTTTTAATATTCTGTTTTAATGCCCCCCCTCAAACGAAAATCCTGTCTTGAAACTCTACTCACAAATTCAACATTTTATTGCAGCCCATCATTTGTTTCTTTTATTCCCGAATGTGATGAATTAAATTTTGAGGAAAAAATATGAACAAGTTATCCATGTGATATCATACAGTTTTTGGTTGAGAATGTGTCCCTTGTGGATAGCTCAATGTGGGAGAAAGTCCCATGGTAGCTGATAAAAAGATAAGTGGAGAACTGATGCTTTCCTGAAAGGCAGGATGATGTGCAGTCCCTTCCTTAAGGTAGGAAATGGCTTGGGCTGTTCAGGGCAGTAACATGTAGTCAGAGGCAAGGAGTCTGTGGGAGAAAATAATACCAGTGGAAAGAGAGAAGGAGAAGATTTGTAGTTGGAATAAGAGACCTAAATGATAGATCTGTGTTTTGACTGGGATTGAAGCAATCAGCATAACTCTCAGAACACTGAGAAAATTAAGGGAATTTAAAGCATAAGATGATGTGGGCTTTACTGAGGGCCTCTGGACAGACAGGAAGATGTTAAAAATGGTTGTGGTATGGCTTAAAGTCGTCTTGATGTGTGCCTCAAAGAAAGGCAGCATTTAATCTAATACCCAGGATGGACTGAATTACTGGGGGGGAAAAAAAAAAAAAAGGATTTCAAAGGCAGAAATGACTGGTGCTAAATACTTCCTCACTTACAGTTATGAAGAAACCAAACTTTATTTATGTCTTTTGAATCTCCTTTTCTCCGTGTTGTTACTTTTATAGTCTTAGATCCACAACCTGGATATAGTACGACTCAAATTTGGATTTAGCTCTTTTGAAAATATCTCTTGAATATCTCTTGATACCAGTAGTAAAAAAAAATAAAATGTGGAGGAAAACAAAACCTCGGTTCTTAGTTGCAACAGAGTTTTCTGTACTGTTATGAAGAGGAAAACTGTTCCAATAGAATTCTAATGCATTAATCTATCAGAAAAGAAATAGTAGGATTACATAAGAGCTTTTAAATATTTTTTGTGATAGAGTAGCAGGCATTTGAAAGTTAAATCCAATACATGTGGTCAGCTCCATAGAAAATACAAAACTCAAATTTTGAGCTTCCATTCAGGATGCTTTGGAAGAATGGTTTCCTAGGAAAATGATTTCCTAGGAAAACCATACTTTGTGTTAGATTTTTTTTCTTTGTCTTCTGCTGTAAACAATAGTTGAGTACAATGCTAATTCTTCTGTAAGGATATTCCAAAAATATTATTGAAGTTCAGTGTAAGTCAGAATGGTTAAGAAGGAGATGAATATATATGGATCTGTGGGCCAGAATACAGCTTTGTAGTGCGCACGGTGCAGGATAGGTCTGCCAGCTTGCACAAAACAAAATTCATATTTAGGGATCAAGGTCATATGCCATCAAAATATAGAAAGATAATCAAAATAGCTCTTGTAAGGTGTTTAATTTTGATAAAATCATTGGCCTGCCTGACATCTATAATGTAGTTATTCAATACAATCTTAGATTTCTCAAGCTTAGACCCAAACATTTAAATTAATGTTTTGAGAGTGCTCCCTCAGATTTTTCTTCAGTTTGAAAAGAGGAACTTAATGTTTCAATTATTTGTAAGAGTAACTTCTGTGTTTTGGTTTATATCAAATCTCCCCTTATCTCCTATGCAATAGCTGTAATCACCTGTTCCTTTTAGTTTCTGTTTATTGTAAGCTCTATAAGAATTGAAGAGCTTTATAAGCTGAGTAAAAGTTTAAGGATTGTTTATTACTTGAATGAAAGATTTTTTTTAACGTAACATGATCTTACATGTTCATAAATGAGAATAATTGTAATGTCATCTGAAAAGAAAGCATCACCAACAGCACATCATCACTCTGCTGCTTGAGCCTGGTCCTCTCGGAAAAGAGATGCAATGTCGGATGTGATGGCAGCGCTGCTCTCTGCTGCAGCTTGTAGGTCTGGGCTTACGGCTCAGTTGGGTGCTGCGTAGTCTGATGTCCCTTGGCTTACACAACCTGCTGGGAATCACAGTATGAGAAGATACCTTGTTAGGCCCTGTCATGTTTTACAACTTGATGTTTGAATTCAAAGACTTCATTGCTCAAAGTTATGCAGAACAACCTCCTAAGTATATTCCGGTTCTTTCTTTGGGGGAGGAGTTGGTGGTGAAATGAAGAGATGCTATATTTAAGATCATGTAAACTCAGTGCCACAAAGAGGTAAAGTATGCATTCATGGTGCAGGAGACTTGTTGCTTGTTTTAAGGTGAATTTTGTGGGGAATAAAAATCATTTAACAGTCTTGGGTTTTACTCCCATTTTGAAAACATACTGACTGTGTTTGCTATTTGATTGCAATCAAGTTTTTAAAAGTAGCTGCTCACTCCAGCGCTCACAGTTGGATTAACGTGTTCTTTCTGTGGTCCCTGTTGATCCCATAAACTCAGTGTAATTGCATTCATATAATAGGCAAAAAGATCAAAGTAGTCCCATATGGGGTGGGGGGTGGGGAAGAGCATTCTGAGCCAAAACAAGCTGTTTGGCTTGTAAGCAATTGGAAGCCTTTCCTGCAGCACATCTGCAATGTACTCTGCCTTAGCTCCATAGCGTGGCTCGCTGCGTCCTTCGTGTGACTGCAATCCTAGGGAAAACTTACAAGTAACACTGCCGTGCTAGTCTTGACTTGACTAAATAGACTTGTAATCAAAGGATTGTTTAGTACCACATATATTACATTGGCGGGGCAAAGGTTGGCGCTCTTCTTTTCCAGATCATTGGGTTCAAGTTAATAAAGTGCAGCAGAAGGAATTTGAGTTTTGACTTGGTGAACAAGTTGCTGTACATGAGAAGCACATCACTTGGCATGGTCATGCCAACTTTGACCAGTTTTGTGCTGTCAGGTTGAAATAGGTTCATGGACAGTTGGGAACTAGTTCAAGCATGGTTTTGTGACTGCATTCTGCAAATGGAAAAGGCCAACACTTTGTTAAAGCAAGTCCAGCAGGACAGATAGGTATAAGGAAAGGGAAAACGAGGGAATTAGACATGGAGATGTGATAGCTTGGACACATACAAGTATTCACAAAAGATCTGTTAGCCCAAAGGATGTTGAAATTTAGTGGTCAGAAAATCTAAAGCAATTTTGAAGAGGGTTACAGAATCTGAAGTCATGCAAGACCCTCCTAGCACAAACACTGTGTACAGTTTAATCAGGATTCTTGTTGGTTCAGTTGCATACTAATGAGATCGGTTATCGTAAAATAATTCTGATGCTAGTAAAAATTTTCAGGTGAATCTAGGCTGGATTTGTGGTTTTTAAGACATTTCCTGAGTCACTAGCTAGGTTTTTAAATGAATTTAAAGCTGCCTATATTATAGAGAAAGTTGTGTGATGCACGGGCATAGCAAATGCAGTAAGAGCGAGGCAGCATGCTTACAGAGGTCTGGTTTTGCGGATGCACTTTCCGCTTCCTCATGTTAATTTTTTTGTCCACTTGAAAGAACAGGGTTCTAGCAGAACTTAGCCATAAACCTTCTCCGCCTGTTGTGTTTCTAGAACATCTCTGCCTTCAATATCTAAATATTTAATAATTGTGCTTTTATACTGATGCTTGCAATTTTGTATGTTATGTTCATTTTATGCTATTTGATAAACATCATGGGAAAAGTGACGTGTAAGATTTTAATAATAATCATGGGGAAAACTGATATGCAAGATTCTGATACTTATGTTCTCTAAGGTTTTGGAGTGAATTACATGAAATAAAAATCTGATTACTGCAGTATCATTTATGTGTTCTAGGACTGCAAACCATCTTCTTACATTTGCTTAGTTTCACCTGGTGTGTTCAGAAATTATTTTAGTTTCTAACAAAATGAAGAGCATTTTTCCTGCATAGGAAGAGAGAGGAGAAAGTTTTCCATCACTTCTTCATGCCTCCTCCACAAGCTAGAGATGTTGTGTATACACCACATGTATCTCCATGGAAGCAGTGATGAGATCAGTGAGGTCACTGGATAAATCAAAACTGTAGCAAGATAATATTTTGATTGTTTTTCAAGTTTTCTATTACTTATGCATTATATACAACACACTAGAGGAAATATCTTTATACTAAAGAGGCATGCAAAATATGCATGTAAGATGACATAACAGCATGTGGGAAGTCTGTATCACTTTTTCTGCCAAATACTGTTTTCTGATAATGGGACTTGAGCTGAAAAAGATCCATAGTGTTGACTCCAGGATTATTTAGAGTAATGCATATTTGGTTTGTGTTTGCCAGCTTCAGTTTGGGAACATGGTTCTTTAGAGTGATCTATATGTCTTGCTTTTTAAGGTAAAATTCTCAAATTCGGGGTTTTTCAACTAAGAAAATGTTCTGTATTGATGTACCCTTTAACATTTGCCTGTTTTTATGAAGGATTCCGGTTTACCATTGATTGGTGAGCTTCACAAGAAGTTTTTAAGTCTCAGATGATAGCTCAGTGAATAGATGTGACGTGCTGGAAGGAGTTGGGTGTAAGGCCACAAACATGATTAGAGGGTGCACAGCACATGTCTGTAGGCTGGGAGACCCGGATTTGTTCAGGTTTAGGAAGGCTGAGCAGAGAATGTGTAATTGTTGTCTTCAGCGACCTGATGGCAATGTACAGAGAAGACAGAGGTGCAGAATGAAACGATGAGAGCCATCAGGCAGAAGTTGTGATGTAATAACTTCCAGTTAGAAAGGGAATAAAAAAATCAGCGTGAGCGTGGTCAAACGCCAGAACAGGTTTCCTAGAGAGGTGGTGAAATCTCAGAAATAGTTAAAACTCAGCCAGACAAGGGCCTGAACAACCCCATCTAGTTGGCATACTTTGAGGGGAGGATTTGACAAAAACACCTGCACGGTACCTCCAGTCCAGCTCAGTCAGTGCATCTGTGATCCCACATCGAACCGAGTGGACTTTAGGTATCATGTTTTATAATCTCTTTAAGATTTGTCTGAATTGTTTACCTCTGAAAGTCACATGAAGTAGCCTGTATTGTAAAACTGCTGCTCTTTTTTAATCACAGTAACTGAAATGTTTGATTTGTATGACCTGAAAACTAATTTACAGATCTTCCATAGCAGTTATGTGTCACTTGTGAATTAAAAAGCCGGGGTGGAACATGGCAAGCTGCTCATTTACAGCAAAGCAAAGTCTGTGTAGCTGGAATGGAATAGGTTCGGGCGTGTAGATCGTGATAATTATTTTGACACATCCATTTATGCATATGATTCGGATTTCCTGTACAAATTTGTGAAACCCTTTTCAAGTAAACGTGCATTTGTATCTCTGTTGCAATTTTTTTTTGGAGATGTATCTTTTTACATTTAAAACTGTAAAATCTGGGCTTATCGAATGAGGAAAAGAATTTGAGTGTATACTTTTGTATACTCTAGTGTTTTTATTTTCAGTTCAGTCAAAGGATTTATGAGTGCTGATCATTGCTATGACGATATTTAAATTAATTGTGGCTTCATTCAAACAACTTCTGTTTGGATAATTGCCTTTTGGTGCTAGTAAAATAAAGTTTCAAATCCCACACCAAAATATGGTAATGGAAATCATCATATCTGCTTGCTGGGGGGTGGTTGTTTGTTTTCACACTTACTTGTTTTCAGTTTTTAAGAGCCTGAGGAAAAGACTTTGTAGTAGAAAGTACCCCCATAGGTAGATGTCATCCCAACAACCCAAGTGCCATGCCCTGAAAAATTGCCTTTGCAGCTCCAAAGACCAGTCAGAGGTGATCTGACTGCGGAGGGGGATTGGTTTTCTATTTGCTTGCTTCTCTGCTTTGTTTTTTCCTGGCACAAAAAGAAACAATTGAAGGAAATGTGTTTGTGTGTCTGAGGCTTTTTTTTTGTTTTTACTATAAAACTTGTATGCACTTTGTTTGCTTTTGTTTGTTTTATTGGATTGTTAACTATCTTTTAATTGTGTAAAAAAAAAAAAATTAAGAATGTTTTCATATAATACAATGAAACAGCTGGGAAAACTACTATAAAAGCAGAAAGTACTAATTACTGCTGAGTGCTACTCTTTGTATATCTGTTTGAAACACAGAAGATATGTAAAAGATTTTCAATCTAAAAGTTTACAGTCTAAACAACAATAATAAAATCAGCATTGTTTATTTGCCTTTTTCTACTTAAATCTACCTTTGGAAGTATTTAAAACCTTCAGGTGCCAGTTCTGCAGGATGCTTAGAAACTGGTCTGGCTTCAAGTGTGTGAGCTGGCTGAGACCCTGTGCTAAGGAGCTGGCTGAGGCGGCGGGCTGACCAACTGCTGCAGGGAACGTAGGCGGTTCAGTCTAGTGTAAAGCCCATCCTGGAAGAGGAGGTTTTCAGAAAAAGGTTGTGATCCCTCTGTCCCAGCCTCCTAGAACACTGAGTGCTCAGGAAAAAGGGCTATGAGTACTGAACTAACAATAGAAGGGCGGAAAACCAAATGCTAGACACCTGTAGCTTGATAGGATAGAGGACACAAAAGGAAATCAGAAGAGATGTCCTGAAACGGTGATCACAAGGTTCTTAACCATACTGCAGGTAGCCAGATGAAGGCAGCAGGGCGATGCGAAGAGGGGCAATGTTTCCAGTTCCTGTGAAAAGTGAGGCTGTGCATGAGAGGTATGGATATAGTAGGGAGAATAATGGTAGCTGCAGGTTAAAATCATTAGTTAGATTTTAAGCTGTGGTTATGGGCTGAAGATACAGAATTTTGGAAAGTCTATAAAGGGAAAACAAGCATCCTTCAGGGACGCCCTCATTGACAAAAGCAGAGTTGGAGGTGAATGTTATTGCGAGGCTTTAAACCATTTGAACTGGGAGGGCTGTGAAGTTTCTAGCAGAGACAGAAAAAAGGGATGTGTGTAGGTAGCAGGGGTGCCAGGAATTTGTCAGCAGTGTAAACTAGTTAGGATAGGACCGTTGTGGATAGGGATCTGGAAAGAATATCCACTATTTGCACTACCTGCTATATAAATAAAGCAGCCTGGAGAAGGAAATGCAGTTTTATAAGCCTCTGATTTTTTTTAGGTTAATCTATTTGTGTGTGTGTGTAAGTATGTAATTTCTGCAACAGCTGAAGCCAGAAAGATCTCTTAGTCTGTAGTTAATTCTTCAAACATGCAGCCCCAGGGTAGGAGAGCCTACCGGTATGCTTGTATCAGAAACGTGCTTAGATCTCTGGCTTGCTGTTAGAAATAGTTTCCTTTGGGATGGCTGTAATGACCCCTGACACCTGGGTATTCTCTCCTTCAGGGTTTTCTGTCCCTCCTGCAGGGACATCTCACCTTGTTAAATGTCATGTAAGGAATATCTATGGCGTAAGCTGTAAGGTAAAATAAAGCTGATTTTGGATATAGTTTTGCTGGCCACAGTTCTCTTAGAGCAGGTGGACAGCCACTTCTGAAAAACATAACTCTGTCCTGCTGCAGAAATAGGGACCTGTTGGAGCAACACAGATAGGTGTGGATTGGGTGAACAGCTGTTGTGGGGGAACCGCTGCAATTATGGTACGATAGGCTGTTTCCACTGTGAGCAAGAGTGACTCCTTATTTAGGTGCATGGCCTTAGTTTCTTAGACAGCAAAGAAAATACTTCACTGTAGAAGTGCACTATGCAGGCATTGGCATGCATCTCAGTATAAATTCTAAGTAAAGCTAAATGCTCTCGCTAATGGAGAATCGTGTTCATGTTGGCTGTTTGTGGACAGCTTTTCTTTCTTTTTTTTTTCTTTTTTTTTCCTGTGGGAAAGGGGATAAGTAAGGAGATGTTAAATATGCAAAATGCTTGAAGTTTGTTTTCAGTTGCAGTAAGATGAAGGGTGGGACTTACTGTGCATCACTACCCAAGATGAAAGGAGGGTGCTGAACTTTATAATTAGCATCCCTCAGTCCGTACAGTAAAGTTTGAAAAAGTTACATGTTGGAACTTGCATACACTTAATGAATTTCAAGTTGCAATTTCATTTCTGTTGCCATTCCTGAAAGATGCAGTCACTGGACCAGGAAGAATATTGAATGAGCCACACAAGTACTGTTAATGCAGCCTGCTGTAGCTAGTTCATCTGATTGTACGTTATATTTACATACACAAATAAACATGCTTTGTCAAGTAGGTGAGGCTGACAGAAGCTCTGATATACTGTCTCTCTGCTTGAGTGTAGAATAAAAACATGTTTGACCTAATATCTATCAAAAAGCTCACTTTTATAGATGTAAAATAATTAAATTTCTTTAAATTTAAAATGCTTGAATATATATATGTATTCATTTGTTTAGCCTTCCTGAGTAAGGGTACATTTCTAAATTGGGAAGTAAGATATGAAGAGGCTTAATTGGCCTGGAAAGCTGCCTGTTCTCAAGTGATACCCACCGGTGCTGTTTGATGCAAGTAACATATGATTTTTAGCCTCACCTCTGCCTGCAGAATTTTACTTTTTCCTTACTCTTCACCGTCTTTGGAGCAGCTACAACATAGTAAATACTGTGGTTTTCTGAGCGGCGTGCATTTGATACACGTGTCTGTAAATTTCTCTCAGGTGCGTGTGGAAAGCAGCGCGTGGGGCATGGTGTTTGTTTGCTTCGCCTCTCTTAATGAGGCAGCCAGTCCTGTGGCAATTGCTGCTGGATCCATGCTGGCAAGAAACCTTAAAAAAATCCCCTTGGGATATGCTGATATTCTTGCAGGCATGTTTATAAGGTGAACAGTAGTTCTGTATTTGAATTGCACATGAAATTGAATTCTAAGAGATGGAGCTGTGTTTCCATATGTGAATGCTACCAGGTGTTCTTGGTGTAGGAAGAGAAATCCCACTCATTTCAGTGGGATTATTGAAGATGCAATCAGAAACTGCTTAAAATCAGTCACTGGGAACTTGTGAACAGTTACATTAATACACTTTTTTTCCCCCATTTTTTCCTATTATGTAAGAAAATAATACTTGTCATTTCAAGAAAACAAGTGCAGGAATTCTCTTATCCTGAATAGCCGTAATTTCCACCTGAAATTTAACACCCTCTGCATGGCAGTTTGAATGTAAAAGCAAGTACTTGAAAAAAACAGGTGCATTGAGGTAATCTGGCCAGATTTGTGTTTAAAAAAAAAAAAAAAAGAAAGAAAGAAAAAAGGTTGATTTTGACAGCTAGTTTATTATCTTCCTATTTTATGACTTCTCCTGTCATTACCTGTAGCTGCATTTAGGCTGACTGAGCCAGGTGTGCTGCAGGACTGAGGAGAGGTGAGAACAAAATCCGCATTCACAGCTCAAGCGGGGTGTCAGGTTCTTGGCGTGAAGAACCTGATCATTTTAGATCATTTTAGATATTGTCTTTCGTGCCTTTCTGTGTTTCTTGATTTCTGCTCTGTAAAAGTTCCACAGTTTCAAAGTAATAACCAAAGTTGGCGTAGTAATAGAGCATGTCATTTAAATGTCTTTTCACGGAAAGATGTCCTGCTATTAACTGAGAGCCCATGAAGTATTGGAATTTAGTTATCAGTACTGACATATAATACAAATTCTTCTGTGCAGTGTAGTATAGCTTGTTTTCTTTAGGTTAGCGTGCAATTTTTAGCTTTTGTGTTGAATTTTCCCCTTCTTTTCCATGTTCTCCCCTCCGCGCTGCACATGATTTATTAAGGCAGTACTTCACTCTTCAGAGACTTGTAGGAAGCTTCATCACGCAGTGCCGGGGTTGTGCCAGCTCTGATAAGCAGACGAAGTGTAAACTGTCTTATAAAACTGTCTTACACCTCTTGCTCAGTCACCTTGTCACTGCCGTAGAGAGAAGTCCGTCTCCTGGAAGTAAAATATGAGCATGCTGTTCAAATGTTAAAAATAATTCTCCTCAATCCAGGATGAGATTGACATTAAACATCACATTTAAATACCTGGAACCTCAGTTTCAGCCTTTCTGCAAATATTTTTATAAGACTCCTAGAAAAGAGGTGTGCTTTAGATAGGAAACAATTGGCTTGTTGTTCTTTTCTCTTCCCTTTCCTGCTGCTGTTAACAGTGCTGTGTTTCCAGGGCCTTAGCTCTGTAGCGTCGCTGTGTAGCTGGAGTTACTCAAATACCCAGATGCACTTTACATTCTAGCCATGTAAAGCTAGATAAAATTGGAGCTAATACTACACCTACGAGTAGTAAAGAGGCACGACTGGTCTTTCTGATCTACCAGCTGTGTGTCAGAGCCTTGCATCGGCAGAGAGCTGCAAGGTACAAAGGCAGGAGACTCGTGTGAATGTGCCGCCCAGCCCATTTTGCACCGTTCAGGTTTTCAGAGCTGCTTTGAAGGAAGGGCCTGGGCTCGAGCATGCAGCCAGGTGCCAGGTTTTTGAAGCAATCTGAGGCTGAGCAGTGCTTCTCCCCCAGCCAGGAGCTCAGGCTGCCTTGTAGGCACTGCCGCCGGCTGTGCAATGGGCTGGAGCGCTGGAGCTGTGCTTGGGCTGTAAGTCTTCAAGTTACTTGAGGCCCTCTATGGGTTGCCTGTCCCTGGCTATTGAGGCTGAACAGAAAACTCCGTTATTCTGTTATTCCCCTTTTCCTCCCAAAGCGGAGTTACAGCATTGTCGGAGCTGCTCTTTGTGCCATACAGGGTGTCGGCGTAACACAGGCGTTGCACATCACAGGTGTAAAGCCAGAAGGCTCTCTGAGCCTCACAGGAACAATGCAACAGCTAGGCACTTTCTGGAGGGAATTGTTTCCATATCACATAATTACTAATGTAACTGGCAGCCTTACCAGCCTTTTTTTTTTTTTTTTTTTTTTAATTAAAAAAAAAAAGGCAAACCAAAAACCAAGCAGAGTGTACTTGCCTTCTCACCCACACTGCTCAGATCAGAACTGATGATGGGAAAGCACGGAGCAGAGACGCTGGCTCTGCTCCCAGTGTATCTGTTTAGTAGATAAAGAAGACTTTTAGGGATCTCAGTCAGCTTCTTTCTCTTTTGCCTTTGAATCACCTCATGGCATTTTTAAAAGTATTTATTGCGTTTCTTTCTCATGGGGGAGTGGTTTTTGAGGGTTAATAACTATGGGCTTTGTTCTCAAAAATGAGAGTAGGCTAGACAAAGATGGGCTATCAGTCTGAACTTTGGATTTCTTGCTGATTGCCAGTTTGAATCATACCATAAACGCTATTTAAAGATTTTGTTTTTCGTATTTATTTTCCACATCCTTGACCCTGACTGGTGAGCTGGACATTTGTGTTTGCCTTGGCAAGCTCCAAGCTGCTCATCTAGGGCAGGATGAAAACTCTTTTTTCCTTTTGTAAACAAACTGTTCCTTCAGTATTTTCCATAAGGATTTACACCACCATTTTGCAACGCTTCTAGGAACTGAGAAAATCCTGCCATTCAGAGTTTTCATTTTACACAGCTTGTAGAACTGCATAGAAAGCTTTGATTTTATATGACTAATTGCTTCCTGGGGTTGGATATGAAGAGCCTTTTTCAGGATATTTTCAAATTCCAGAAATATCACATTTTATCATGCAGGGTTTTACTAAAACTATAGGTAAGTATTCTTTGTCACCTGTCCAGAAATGTGGTTGTGTGTAGTTATTATTTGTCTAACACCAATGTGTGCGGACCAGCCATGAACACATTTTGGTACCTTTGCACATCTTGATACTTTTTATTGGGAAGTAGAATACACAATTTTAAAGCAAGCTAATGTTACCAACAGAATTTATGTATTGGTATTAAAAAGTTTAAATCTTACCCAAACATGATGTACCACCATTATCTCCGTGTTCTTGACTGTGAAGTTTTCTGTTATACCATTTTGTTGTGTTGAACTCTGAAAGGTTTTAGAAAAGTTTGAATGATCCTGAAGAAATGTCCACATATTGGTGGCTCTTTGCTGGCAGAGATGAGCTTGCTCTATTCAGATGATCAGAACCAAGCAGGTCAGAGCCAAATCCAGCTGAAAGCTCTGTACCTGTCTTAGTCCTGATCCCAAACTACTACAAGCCCTGCCAACTGGAAAGAGGGTATTTGCCATGAACTAAACCTCAAAATAAAATAATCATAAAAACCTTTTGAGAGCACCCACATTTTCCTAGAAGAAAGTTTGTAGAATGTATTCAGAATATGGTCATGTTTGATTTTTTCAATTAGTTTTGCTTTCAAGTCTCTGTATTTTTCTTAAGGTCATGGTAACTGGTATGAATTTGTAACCCTCACTTCAGTATGTTCGTAAGGATGCCAGATTCCTTGGTGTTCTGTGAAAATACTTTTTTCCCCCAATCTACAAATGCTCACTGAACATGGACAAGTAGCAAAATAAAAGTACAGTTACACAGAACTGTAGAAGTAATCTGTGTAAATTTTCTTTTCTTTTTTTTTTTTTTTTTAAACAATAAAACATGTTTTAAAACAAATAAAAAGAACAATTTTTTACTTAGCTTTTCATCTTTATGTTGCCATTTATGAGATCTAATATTTGGGTGCAAAAATAATTCTCTAGTTTGTTGGAGAACAACTAGTTCTTCATGAGTGTCTTGAAAATTTTCTGCAGTTTCTAGTAAAGTATGCTATTTATTTTAAGTTATTATCCAGATCAAGCACATGCTAATGAATCAGAAAAACAAAACTAAATGTCTGGTTTTTGCTCTACTGCTTACTGTAAGTGATAATAAATAGCAAATAGCCAATCTGACAGTTCAGGAACAAATGCTGAGAAGTAGGCTGAAAAACACCCCCAAAATAGTGAGTGCAATGTAGGTTGTTAACAGAAGAGAAAAGCACCGAATTGAGTGTTAAGCTCCATTGATTCTAGTCAACAGTCCATAAATGTTATTTATCCGTCCTTTTAAATAGTAATACTAATTTTATAAAGGTATATTAAAAGCATGTTTGAACTCCACAAACTAAAATTACGCTTTATTCTGTTGCAGATCTGGGACATGAGTGATGATGAAACAGTCTGAAAATCAGCTGAATAAGGTGGAAGATGACCTACTTTGGACTGCAGTGCTGCCTTTTATCTGTTATTTGACAAGTTAATGATTGCTTACCTATTCTGACTGCTACAAATATGAACAACTATAAACCGCATAGTGACATGAATATCTTCACCGTAAAAACCGTCTGTTATAGATATAACTCTCCTTATTTTCATTTTTATTATGTAAATAACCAAAGCAATGTGGTTATGTTTAAATCTGCTCTTCTTCTCGTCTTTTTTTTTTTTTTTGGTTTATGTATAAAATATGCTGCTTAAGTAAAGTTTGGTGTTTTATTTGTTCCAGTTTTTATTTTCTTTGTTACCAGACATGTCTAAGCAGCATGTCTAAATGTCCTTTTTTTCATCTTTACATTTATACCCCTTTAGCTAGAACTAGTTAGAATTTATTATTGAGATTGAGAATATTCTGCTGCTGGGAATTAAACTGCACCTTTATTTAAAGGTGAGCAGGAGTAGGTAAGAACCTACATGTACAGCCTATGCCACGTTGCTTGCTATATGGAAGTACATAGTCATTATTTCCCTTTTCTTTGTTTCAGTATGGTTGTTCTTGCCTGTGTCAATGGAGATGTTATTCTCTGTAAAGATCTCATAATTTCATGCTATGGAAAAAAACATGGTTTGACTTATATTTACACAGGAAAGACCAAAATGTGTCTGTATCAAGATTAGTCTTCTCTGAAGCTTAGAGAATGTGCTATTATGTAGTAAAACTTGCTTTAAAGGTGATTCACTAATTCAGTAAAAACTTGCAGAGAAATTCTGAACTGAAATAAGACATTGGTTCTCTAACTGTGCCATTCTTGAGTGCTGTCATATGCTATTTTACAGGTGTTAACAGACACCAATTCTGATTTTCATTTTGGCTGGATTTTAAGTATTTCAATTATTGTGGCATCAGGAATAGCTTTACAAGTATGATTTATCACAAACAGTAGTATGAGGATCCTTGATGGATTCTCAAGAATTTAAAAAATAAAAATAAATTGTAAAATATCAAAGCACCTTACTACCAAATTGAATCTATTGTTTTTTATCTTGCGATGCATTTTAGAAATATATTAGAAATCCTTTTTCTGGCTTTATTTTGTGGAGACTCTGTACTATCTTGCTCCAAAGAAAATGCAAATTGCTTTATCTGGCAATCTGTATTTCCTGTATATATTATGAAAACTAGTTGGTAAATCCAATTATTTCAGTTTATTTTAGTTCCTTAACATAAGCTCCAAATACCTGGTGCAGATAATTTCACAGTTTCTCTCTTACTCCACATCAGAGGAAGTTCTGTCAGGTCAAATTCACCTAAAAGCAAGGATATCTGCGACTCCCATATTCCATTCATAAAAGAAGATTTATTGAAATGTGCTGAGGTTTGCGTTAAGTGTCTCCAATACTTATTTATTGTTTGTATTTCTTGTAACTATTATATTAATAACATTTATGTGATTACTTACAAAGCTTTAAGGGAATGTCCAGTTTAGCTGACTTCATTGCAATATGTATATGAATCATTTTTTTTAAAAAGACTAATAACCATAGGAAGCTGATCTTTTGGTGGTTAGTTAATGATCAATAAGATTGATAATGTGCCATGTCTGTTTTAAAGCAGTTTGTTAATATACAGAATTACTTATGAAGTTAAATGATTTGCTGATTTGCATTTCTGTAGTTCAACTGAAATCATTAGCAAGTATCAGGGTAGTTTAAAGGGAATCATCTCATTTTTATCTTTTGGAGTTGCTGAGTATGTAAGAGTCTTCTGCAGTTTTTGATTACCTGAAACTTCAAAACTAGACATCTTTCAGAAATCTGATAAGCATTAATCATTATTTTAAATATGTAAAACTTTGATTATCCTGTTAAGGTTACATTGCATCTTTACATTGAAATATCTATTTAATTGCAGAAGTATGCAAGATCTTAAAGTTCAGAACTCAGGGTTAATATGATGTTTCCTTACCTCTCTAATTTCAGTAACATACAATTCTCTGAGGCTGAGCTGCTTCCTGTACATATGCTTCCCAGATGTCTCTGATGTTCAGAAACACTTCAGTGTAACTTAGAATAACTTCCGTTGTCTAACTTTAATGTTGTTTTCTTTCTCCTCGTGGACCAAAATTGTTCTTATTTTGCTTTTATTCAATGTCTGGGCGTTTACTGAGTGAGAAATCTTGAGAATACATTCAAATGAAATACCATTAACATTTCCATTACCATTTAAATTCAAATACCATTAACAGATAAACATGTTTATTTACTGGCTTGTGTGTACTTTAATGGCAGGATTTTGGCACAGCCCCTTCAGCTGCAGATACTGCTGTTTAGTAGAAGAAGCTAAACTTTGACCTTTCTTCATGGAGGAGGTAGGAGTTGTATTTGTTCTGCCATGACTTCCTAGGCAGTGCTGAAGAGCCCAAATTCATCTTTTTGCTGTACAACCCAGCAGCCACCATGGCTCCTTAGGAGTTAACCAAATCTGTTGGGAATAGGGAGTGAACAGCCTCAGAGGGACCTACTCTTCTTTCTAAGCTATCTAACAGAAATGCAATGGCATTA
Organism: Aythya marila; assembly: GCF_965140915.1. NCBI lineage: Eukaryota > Metazoa > Chordata > Aves > Anseriformes > Anatidae > Aythya > Aythya marila. Next base: position 17,209,552 of record NC_139051.1, read on the forward strand.
CATGGCAGTGTGTTTGGGACCATATCTCAGAGAAGGCAACTATGACACCTATATCTCGCATCTGGAAAGCCATTAGAAGATGACAGATCTTGATGGAGAGCTGTTGACATCATTTTTGTGTTTGAATACTATAAAATCTTATGGAACAAATACCTTCCATTTTGTTTTAACTCTTTTACTGTCCAGAATTTTTGTTTTGTGCCATCTCTTCAATGTGTTTGCTGGCTGAAGTCTAGGATTTGTTATAGAATAGCACCACATTCTTAAAATGAGTAACTTGAAATTTATCTATAAGTTCTTTAAGACCCTCACTTGCTTTCATCCTTGCTTTCACAATCTGCCGTTAAAACCTCTTTGCCTGTGTCCTAGTCTGTTGATCTGGAATAAATTTCACTTAGGGCATGTCCTTTATGTTAGGTGTAAATTGCCAGTAAAATTGTATCCAATAGGGGGTTTAGACCACATGAGAATGTGCTCCGTGGAGCATGGGGCTAGTTTGAGTCTGAAGCCTTCAACAAGTTCTACAAGGGAGAAGGGGCACAAAAGTGTAAGCAATACTTACGTGTAGATCCATGCAGAAAGATTCGTGATGTTCCAGACATGTTGCTCTAGAAAGTTGCCAAGGAATGGAACCTTAAATGTATGCAATAGTAGTAGCAAAAGTGAATATTTTTTCCATGTGTAAGTGGTTTCTTCTAGTTTCTCATTTGTCATTTGTAATTTCCCTCTTCCTTTAATTTCTTTCTTATACTGTGGTAGAAAACTTTTACTGATACGAGTTTTGTCTGTTTCTGAACTTTTTACTCTGCTATTATTTAGTATTCTATAATTAGGATCATGTCACATTACTGTTGTTTCTTCTTCATACTGAATGTGTATAAACTATTCTTTTAATTGGAATTGCTAATATCTAGTTCATCATTGCACTACTCTGGCACAGCGTTGGGTCATGTCCAGGTCCTGACTTGCCTTTGAGTTTTCATCCTCTTTCCAAGCTGGATCATAAAGAGTCAGATTGCTGAGATGTGACTGACAGTAGGCTTTGGTCTGCAGGATTCCCAATAATGTCGATAATGTGTGAAACAATCACTAAGCTTCTGAAACCAGTTTTTGGGATCAAGAACAACTCTGCCTGTTTCTTATGGAACCATTAAGAGCCATGACAGAATCCATGAGTGTATTTTAAATGGTTTCTCTTCAGAGTATAACCATATCTTAAGAGTTCAAGGAGAGTCCTAACTCTCCTATGGGAATAGGAAGGATAGCTCACATTCTTGAAAATCTAAATATGTCACAAGCCAACACATAATTAAAACTTTCTTGTCATTCTGCCAGTTAAAGACATCTCTGTTGTGCAGTGCAAGTCCAGTCAGTCCTCCATGCAGTGCCAATAGCCATTCTCATTCTGTCCAGTGGTTCAACGTTTGCTGTTTGAACTTTGCATTACAAGTACTCAAAAGCTGATGAGAGCATGAACAGCTGGATGGTAGGATTTTTTCTTGCTACTTTCCCAATTCTTACACCCAAAGTTTTAGGTTTTTTTCTTTTTTTGTTTGTTTTTAAATAATGATGCAATACTTTCCTTAGAAACAGATAAGCATCTATATTACAAAGACAGACATAAAAAAAAAACAAAACATTTGTGACATGGTAAACTTCATCAGACTTCCTAAAAAACATAGTCTGAAAGATGTCCTAAGCCTTTTATCATGTTTTCCCAAATCTTTTGACAAGACTTCCTAAATTGTTTTTTGTTTTATTTTATTTTATTATTTATTTTTGTAATAATTTTTCAGTGCAGATGTTCTGCTTTTGTATATCCTACTAAAATGAAACTTTTCCTTCTGGAGGGCGTTGTGCACCTTTTCTCTTTCAGAGCACCTGAATTAACAGTTATGAAAGACAGAAATGCCACACTAGAAGAACTTTGGACTGTCTCAGTCTGTCGATGTGTAAATTCCTAATCCATGAAAAACTTGCCTACCTGTCCCATTTCAGTTCCAGATCTCTTTCCCTTCCAGTTGCCTGGACTTTCTCCAGAGCCCTAACGGTGTTTAAACATACTGTGGAGCCATACAGGTTGTGCTTTAGGCTTGTGATTAATACAGACTTTACCTATTAGCACTTCAGCTCTCCGGTGTAATCATTTTTTCAAAGTTTGTTTTCTTATTTGTCCAGCACTTAACAGGTTTTGGAATAAAAAATAAAAGAAAACAAAACAAAAAACTACAACACTGTTTATTGGCAAAGAATGTTTTCAGTCTCCTTTGTTATCAAGAAACCACACCCTTTGGTCCACTACCACTGACAGTGGTGACTTACAGTGAGCAGTGACTGATGAATGGAGGTACTGAAGGGCTTCCTGCTTTGTGCTACTAGGTTGACACAGAGAGGTTAACAGTCCCTGTTTGTTTTTTTGTTGTTGTTGTTTTGTTTTTTTTGTTTATTATTAATTCCCCAGCTTTAAAAAATGTAAAATGTACAGAAATTGGCTATATATACACTTGGCAAAGAATAGCTGTTTTTTGTTTGCAGTTATCCCAGGTCAAAGGAACTAATCTGTTGCTCTGCCCCATTGTTTTGTTGAAGTATTGTTGAGGATTGTTTGAAGTCATGCAGTGCTAACCAAAATAGGCTGTGGCTTGGGCTAATTTGTAGCCACTTTTCTTTTAAGTACAGTAGCTGAAATTCAGCAATCCTTATTCTTCCACCAGCTAATGACTGGTGCTTTGTCCAGGTTGTAGTGAAGTCTTCTGAGTGAGTCACTTGAGGATTGTTTTAACCTGGCAAATTAAATTGGCTGTGCAAAAGGGAAACTGAAGCTACTGCTAGAAGAATTAATAGCAACACACTGAAGTAGCAATGACGTGATATATGTTAAGGTATTCTCTGTCGCAGAGCAGCAAATTTTTCCTCTTGTTTTCCAGTTTAAATGATCTCACCCCAGGATAAGGATGCAGAGGTGTACTCCAACCATCTATAATTTCAGATACAAATAGCTGCCCTTGGTAACTGACAATACAGTGTCTGCCAATGGCAACTTCACCATAGCATTTTTTCAAATCTGATGGAATTATTTTGGCCATTCTTTGACAAGATAGTCAAAGTTTCCATCAGCTGTTTGTCTGAATTTTGCATATGAATAGCATGTTTTTTTTCCTGTTTAGTCAGGCAATGCTCGCTCACAGTTGTACCTTCTTGCAGGCACTTCCTTGGGCTGGGGAATAGAAGGGGGCAGTCAAGAGTTCTAACACAAATGCGTTAGCTTTCCCGGCATGGAGTTTACTTGTGTTCCCATTTCCTGTAGCAGTCTAAATGCCCGTTTCAACTTGTTTTGCCAATAGAGAGCTATGTAATACATTGATATAATGTACAATGCTTTGCCTCTGGTCACATGCACACATGCATTTCATTTTAAGTGCTAGAAATTTCAGATTATTTATTAATAAAATACTTTAGCAAGCGAACAGGAAGGCAGCAGCATACACATAGTGTTTTACTGCTGCAAATAAAGGTGTATTTTTTTAATTCATTCTTTCTAACTTCTCTCCTTTCCCATACAGTTACTTTCTGTTCTTAAAACGCTCTTTAGGCATTCAAAAATTCAGGCTTGTGTGCAACTTCAGTTTGCATTTTACCACTGGGACATTGGATTTTTTTTGCGTGATCTCAACAGAACAATTCATTTCTAGATTTGTTAGTGAACTCATATTATGCAGTATGTAAATAAGAAATGGGAGGCAGCATTCTGTTTTCTTTCATACAGAGGAGGGCACTAATGTTTTCCTCACTTTCTCTTTTGGTCTAATGTGTGTGCGCGCTTAAAAAACTTCAGTTTATGCATCCCTGCCAAGATGAGGGAGTGCTCAAGGAGTTTGGTGCATTTGAAATGCAAGCTGTCTTCTCATTTCTGTCATAATTCTACTTTCTAAATCAAAACCAGTATGGGCTAAAACCGTGTGGAGAAATGCTGTTGAAATTGTTGCCGCATCATGTCAGTATAGACTTGGAAGAACAGCGAGGGCAGTGGAGCTTCCAAGTCTGGCCCATTCTGGCTACGTTTGAACCTCTGGTTTTTGACAGCAGTAAATTGCTGCCCTCATTTTTTTTCATTATCTCTTTTTGCTTTATTTCCTCCCCAGCCCCATTCTGCCCCTTGCCGGTAGGGGCATGGACAAGCAAATTAATTTTTAGTGTAAAATCTCTTTTAAATTTGGATAAGAGGAAAGGAAATCTATGAAGTAGGTATAATTTTGCTTGAGGGTTTTGCTTTGTCTTTAAATGTCTCTGTTTTCATTTTGTGCTTAAAAGTCTGACTTTCATACAGTAATTCTGTAGGTGTTACCACTTCCTCAGGAACCTGTGACTCAGGCAATGTATAAATGAAATGACATCACCGGCAACTTTTGTTTGAATTGCCTGTTTCCTAAATAGGTACTGTTGTTTTTTTTTCTTTTAATACTTGCATAATTGTTTTTTGTTTTGTTTTGTTTTGTTTGGGGGGAGGGGAAAGGTGAAATGAGGAGGTTTAGTTATCTAAGGCAGCCTTGCTATTACAATTAACCACACTGAGGGTTTTTACCCTTTTAAATCATTGAATTTAATATATTGAAGTTAATTTAATATACTTTTGAATTTAATATACTGAAGTTTACTTAGAAGATTGGCATTTCTACACAAGGTATTTGTGAATGAAATCACTGTAATTAGGTGTTAGGAGTCTGTATAAAGCATTCTTAATTCACTGCTGATACGTTGAGAAAGGAAGAGGGGGGAAACGGAAAAGGCCTGAGTGGGATTTTCCATTAGTATTCTGGAAGTAGTGCAAACAAAAGAAATGTTTTATACTGCTGCCTAAACTGCAGTTCTAAGTGGCTCTCCCTTGCTGCTCTCAGTAGCTTGTATTTATACCACAGGAGATTCTTGGTAGATTTCAGTGATTACGTCTGTGTAACTGATATTTTTCAATGATATCATCATGAATATATGTAAGTAAAATAGGAGGACCTGGAGTAAGGTTTGCTTCTTAGCAGAGTGTCCACAGACAGGCAGGAGCGCTGGTTGCAGCGGGCCCGGGGGGACCCTCAGCAGCTGCATTTCTTCCTCGGACGCAGCTCCCCTGATGTCACTGCAGGAGCTGGCTGCTAACCGTGAGGAGTCATGTCAGGAATTGCTGTCATTGGAGGAATGCGGGGAGTTGGATGTCTGTCTAGGTCATTTATTCCTGGTGTTATGGGACAGGCTATAAAAGAGTTGCATTTATTTATTATTGTCACGCACAAAGGATCGCTGTTCCTTCGTTTAAATAGTAACAGCTTTGGGACTTCAGAGGCACCAGTACAACAGAGGCTGCAGAGTACAGCAGAGTCATTTTGGCTCTGCTTCGGTTGTATCCGTTCTCACTGAGTAGACAATGTCATTGTGTCTGCACTTTAAAGGAAAACGCAGAGAAAGCCCATGTGTTCAGGGAGGTGGTGTTAGTGGCTACTGTAGGTTATGGTCTTTCTTCTGATTATCTCAGTCCATCTCAAACTTTGGCACTGTTAAGAACTGCATCACTAAAGTTATTTTTTAAATAAGATGCTAAACCAAAGTCCTAAAAAAAAACCCCACAGGTTATATATGTCTTCTTTGGATTTTGTTTTTAATAGTATAGATGGCTTGGAGTGTTTTTGTTTGTTTGTTTGTTTGTTTTTTGTTTTTGTTTGTTTTGTTTTGTTTTTAATTATTATTTCACCCTCTATTCCTGAAGTTACTGTTCAATTTCCTTTGGATCCTTCATTTTCTAAATGACCCTTGCCCAGGGTCCTCCATGCTGTTACTGAAAAACTCCCACTAAAGTTCCACCCAGTGGCTATCAGAGCAGTAGTTATGTATTATTATTGGTACTAAGTCAGAATGCTTTGAGATGATGGATGGTATAAATGTAATAACATTACAATTACTTGGTCACTCAGACATAACATAAAAACAGTTTTTCTCCACTTTAATTCAAATGTTTGCTGTTGTATGTCTCTTGCATGCTGAACTAGACCGTATATGTGACACTATATCTGTTGTAATACTAGGACTGAGTGAGCTGTGCATGTTCTGCCCCATGAACCCTGCTGGGCAGCAGCTAATGTATGGAACGTAGCTGGATCATATGCTTTTGAGAGACTAGTGCTCTCAAAAACCACAGTAGTAAGGCATTTCAGTTCCTTGCTAACTGTATTTGGTTGAATAGGAATTCGGCAGTGTTCAGCACTGAAACATTGCAAACCAAGACTGGCTTTTTGTAGATGCTTGCTCAGATTAGCAAGGGAGAAGGAGAGAGCAAATCAACGTGTGTGCACAGTGTTTCTCTGTTGCTGGAGACATTAAGGTTTCATTTCCAACAACAGTATCCATTACTTAATTTAGCTTCCTGCTGTTGGTGTTTGGAAATGTCATTAAGAGATTCTTATGGATAATGTCAAGATACACAATGCTTAAAAATCAGCTAGGAACAGTGAATAATAACATACCTGTTGATCTGAGTGCATGAAAAAGAAAGTGATTTAAAAGTCAGTGGTATAGATTATATACGTGAGCATCAGGAGGAGGCTGTCTTTTTGGCTATAAGGGCATTTAGTGGTATGCTGTTTCAGAATATGACCAAATTACTGTTTTTAAGTTATTCTGCTGCTATAATAGTAAGTGATTGTGGCTTCATAAATTTTTGAAGCCAAAATGTTATGTTCCAGCTTTCACAGTATGAAGTGAGTTTTAAAAGCACTTCTTTATTTAAAGAAACTTTGTCCTCTCCATAATTGTCATAAACATGGAAAGAAGGATTGAGACAGGACACGGGCTGTACCACAGACCTCCAGTGAAGTCACAGTAAGTCACGTCATCTTTGCCTCCCATCCATTGTCTGAGCTTGTTTATTGGTAGAGTCTCTTTTGTTGGGTCAACGCCTACTACAGCAAGACCAATCTTGATCGAGTCAGCTAGGCAGTAGAGGAGCAGAAATGTACATACAGGTATATCGCATCTCTAGCATAGTCAAATAATGCCTTTTAATTTAAGCACCGTGGTCAAGGATTTAGTGAAATTCATTTGTCTAAATTTTTGGATGCCTGATTTTGGATGCTCTAAGCCAGACTTTCAATGATGTCTTAAACTGGGTTTCAGAGTTCTGAAAGGAGTCTGATTTCAAATGTAAAGACAATCATACATTAAGCATGTATTTTAAAATTTTTATGTGTGTAAAGGAGGATTAAATAAATAAATCTGTTATTAACTTTTAAATGATTGCTGTGTCAGTTTGACTCATTATGTGTGTATGTGCTGGAAAGTATGTTTACCAGAGCAAACATTAGGTTTTGTATAACAAATCAACTGAAATATTGAGGAGAAAAGCTTTGTTATTCTGTGTAAAAGAAGTAAGGAAAAGGAAGAAGTTAGCTGGATTCACTTTTTAAAAACGACTTTCTGATTTTGAGGTTTGTGTTTATCAATGTGACGACTAGAAGCTTAACTGTTTCACAGCAAGTGCACCCTATCCACATTATGCCTGGTTTCTTAGCGTAGTTGGCGAGGAGGGTAATATAATTTAGCAATTCAGTCTGAGAATGGTCAGAAATAACATCAGTTTTGTTCTCCAAGGTTTGCACTCCCTTTTAAAGTCTCTGTCCTCTGTACTTAGAGGTTTGGGTTAATTTGCAAAAGGAAGGTGTGGATTGACTTCGGTAATGGAACAGAAAAATTAAGAAGCAAGAATAGATCTTAAAATTGAGAACTGAGGTAAGAATTTGCCTTTTTTTTTTTTTTTTTTTAATTGTCTTTCTTAACAAACATCTCTTAATTAGTTCTGATCATTTAATGTAAAGATACTCCAGAGGAGGAAAAAAACTTTTTAATCCATTCCCAGGATAAATGGTATAAACAAGTTGCCATCACCTGTAGTTTGTTGGACTATATAGTAGTGGTGGTGGTGTGTTTGCATTTTACTAAATTTTCACAGTGTTGTCATTGGCTGTTTTCCCCTGTTAATCTTTTCATGAATGAAGTACAAAATAAATCTAGCGTTACATATACAATCACTTACTTCATAAAAGAGCAAAGAAAACTTCAGTTGTGAAAGAAGAACAAATAAGCTGAAATCCTTTGAAGTCATTCCCCACAGTCCCAAATCTCTATTGTAATGAAGCTCCTGTCATTCGTTTGTCTGGCCATGTTATTATTTCCTTTTCTTCCCGTTTCCATTCTAGCTGGGAGATATGAAGGGGCAGAAGAAAAGCACAAGTGCCAGAAGAAGAGGAACCTGGAGGAGAGCCAGGAAAGACAGCTATAAAGATATTTCTGTTTGAGGCTTTAGAAGCAATGGATCAAGAATGACCCAGTTTAGGAGCTTTCCCGTCAGAGGTATTCTCATTGGCTTTGAGTAGCTTACATTTCTCCCAAGAGCTTCAGTTCATTTTCTGGTCAGGGTCTGTCTATGGGAAAGTCTCTAGACACTTAGCATCAATTCTCTTCTATATTGGGGCTTCCACGTGAGTTGCTGTAACTATAAGGTTTCAATGATTTACAGGGAGTACAGGTTAGCCAGGCAACTTTCTGCCCTTTCATTCTGTTGAAAAAATTCAGTGCTGCTTCTGTCACCCAACTTTCAAGCACTCTCAGGGAAGAGAACATTCTTAATTTGTGATTATAGAGGAATTAGACTGATACGCTTGCTCAAGTAGACTTCTCACCCAGAAACAAAGGGTCTTTATGCCTGGAAGCTTCATGATCTGATCCTGCACCTTAACAAATGTTCCTTACACTCTCTAAACACCATCATATGTGGAAATCCTTAAAATGTTTTTGTTTGAGGTTATAGTGTAGCTAATTCCCATGTCAGGTTTGCAAAGCTAAGCAATGGATGTTTCCCGAGGAGAGAATCTCTACTTTTCATCAGTCTGACTCGTTGGGTAGACAATAGTTATTGCAACTCTCAAAATGTTGTTGCTGGTCTCCCGGCACTGTTGTTTTTTTCTTCTTGGGGGAGGGGAAGAGTGTAGGGGGGTGTTTTTGGTATTCCTTCAAGTCCCAAGAATCTGTTTTCTTTAGTTTTGAAAAGGACACATCTGTTTTGTGGCTGTGTAGAAAGACTTCAAATGTGAAGCTAAATGGTTCAAGAACAGAATTAATTCCAAATGTAATTATTTATAATAACCTGATTTTAACTTTAATTTTGCTTCTGAAAGATCCCAGTGAAATATTTTCTCATGCAGTGATTTCAGTAAGTTCTAGAGTAAATAACGTGGTTGTGGTGGGCTATCAGTGTTACTACCTTTCCACCTTACAATTATTCATGTAAGTTAAAACCAAAATAACTGCATGGCAAGAAAGCTTTGTAGTCGCTGAAACACTTCGGTATTGTTCTCTTTGTTATACTTTGGTATCTGTGCAGGACAAATGCCCCACAAATCAACTGAGATTTGTACAAGTACTACAAAAGCAGTGGTCTATATCCTTTCCTCAATACCACAGAGCAGAATACCAATTTTTGAATCACTATGGAGCAGTGTAAAAAAATCCTGAAGTACAAATCCCGTTGATTCTCTAGAAGCAAGATTATATATTTGGCAGCTGTGGTGTATTATTTCCTCTGTATACCAGCATTAAATGTTAAATTCTGGGCAGCTAATCAAATTGGATGCACTCACAGTTTTCTTTCTGTTGAGCTCTGGAAATCAGCATTCTGAGTATGGAGTGCTAGTCTATTAATAGCTCACGGGAAGAAATTCTTCTCTTATCGTTTAAGTCAGTTCAAAGGACTCTGCACAGTGGCAGATTTTGGAGCCTTGGGCAGATTTCACTTTCATAGTGACTGGGAGGTTGCTGTAGGTATTGCTGTAGATAACTAACTCATGGGTTGGTACCCAACTGTGACCAAAATCATCCTGGTTTGATTCCGTTTCATTCTAAAATACAATTGGATATCAGGAGAAATTTCTTTACGGAAGGGTTGCGCGGCACTGGAACAGGCTGCCCGGGGAAGTGGCTGAGTCACCAGCCCCCGTGGTCTTCAAGAAATGTGTAGATGTAGAACTTGGTAGCATGGTTTGGTGGTGGACTTCAGTACCAGGTTACGGGTTGGACTAGGTGATCTTAGAGGGCTTTTCCAACCTGAACGATTCTGGGATATCTATACCAGCCAGAAGAGTTGTGTGAAGAGGGTCTCGTGCTCCTCCCGAGTGCTGAACTTTGTGTGGATGGGAAGGGCGGGATCTAGTAGAAGATAAAATGACAGGAAAACAGTGGATTGATGTCAGAGCTAGATTTACCTGTGCTGATAAAACTAACACTTCTCTCAGAGGAAAATGTACGTGGTCTGCTCTGGGAGTGTGCCGCAGAAGGACAGAATGTGGAGAGTCTGGCATGGGGCAACAGTTAAAAGGAACAAACTATTCATATAAATAAAAGAATATTTTTTCTTGCCTCCATTAGCTTCTCTTTCTTTAATGATGTATTATGGGTGGATCTACTGTTGACTTTAATCCTCAGCCTTTGCCCAGGCATTTTTCAAATGTCCTGTGAGAATTGGTAAGACCAAAACTGCCTCCAGAGTTCAGCTATAACTGGACAGAGCAGGAGGAGAATCCCACACTCTTTCCTGTATTTCCAGGCAGAAATTGTTTATTTGTTGGATTAATCACTAAAGTTACAGACATGTCAGCAAAGTCACAGCTTGATTTATTACTGCTGATCTTGCATCATCCTGAAAGGTCATAGCCTGACTCACAGAGTACATTTATAAGCCTGGAAACAACAAAAGCATTATTTTTTCTTATGAGGGGAACTCATAAAAATTTTCAGAATGAGAGCCCCAGAATCTTGCCATGTTCTTTGTGCTGCTGATTTTTTTTCCCCAAAAACTCAATGTTTGACCTAATAGCCTCACGATAAATAGAGTAGGGCAGCTTTGAAGGGAAGCTAAAGGTTAAATCAGCATATTTATGGAATGGCAGAGGAGTGGTTTCAAAGTAAAGGTGTCAGAAATGGTGTTTTATATGTCTGTAGTGCAGTCTGTAAAAATGGGAGTTCCTTTTGCATTTATATGTTTGATTATTCTGAATCCTGTTCTTAGCCTATATTCAGACAGGCACACTTTTATTACAATTACAAAGATGTCTTTTGTGCTCCTGTATGTTATTTTCCCCTGGACTACTCATCTTTCCTGATTTATGAAGAAAGTTTTCTTAAAGGAAAAGGGAAATTTTAGGGGGGGGCGGGGTCAAGGGGCAAAATGAGAATATTGCCTGCTCTTGAAAAAAAAGATATACTTGTTTCAGTTGCTACTTTTCTAAGCTGGCTCTGCAGGTTAAGAAATGACTTCTGTGTGTCTTGATTTTGCAATTCCTGGGGGAGGTATGGGAGCCACTAGAAGAGGCTTACAAAAAGCGGCAGCAGGTTACTGTTCAGGTGACAAGGTCTCTGAGTAGTGGGCAGAGATGTGCTTCTTCAGGTAGATATTTGTTTCGGTTAATTTCTTTCTAGCATTGTCATTAGTAGGGGAAATCAGATTGGTGGTAGGAGGTTTTCACTGGGGCTCTTGCCCATTTGAACTGTCAGAGTTTGTAACGTCTCCAAAAGCAGCCACCTCATTCAGAGTGAGGCTGGCTGGACCCTGGGGCACCGTGGAGGGAGCAGAGCAGGGGGTTCCCTCTAACACTGCTGAGATTTGTGCCTGGGAAAGGTGGCGGTGGAGGTGGCCTCTGCCCAGGCACTGGTTTGCATGGGGCCTTGCCAAGGGAATTGTCTGGGGGCTGCTCTGGGAAGCCAGGGTAGATCTGGTGGCTGCCTGTATGGCAGGAGTGTCAGGCGGTGAGGGTTTAAGTTTTAATTTTTTTTTTTCTTTAAATTTTTAATTTAAGTTTTCTTAACTCTCTGCAGCGCTATTACCCTGGTTTAGTTTTTAAATTAGGTGTGTTAGCATCATTATATAAATCAAAACAAGCTCCAGCAGCAAGACCAATATCAGTAACCATTAATGACATGAGAAAATGTTTGATAAATAAAAGTAATGTTAAGTTAAATAAAGGTGCAACACTGAAAGTAGGAGAAAAGCATTTTGCTGCTGTAAACCCCATAACAATGCTGTATTACCCATGGTGCCTCTTGAATACGTGTGTTTTCTTCTGAAGTTAATAGTCTGAGGCTTTCTGTAGCTTTATCAGGAGCCCAGGAACTTGCCTTTTGGAAGGGAAAGGAAAAGGGAAGGCCCTTGCTTTAATCTCTAAGTATTGTTAGTACTTTCCACTATTTTCATCCCTACTCCCTGCCCCTTACCCTGCCCATTCTCCTCCCATCCCCCCCCCCCAAAAAAAAAAAAAAGAGACATATTTTTTTTAACTACTTAAAGCATTTCTTTTCTGAAAAAAAAAAAAAAAAAAAAAAAAGGTAATTTGTTTTAACTAACTAGAAGTAATACAACTGAAATAGTTTATCACTGGTACATTTGCAGGGCACTTGCAGGGCAAGCAGGCGATCAGGCTCAGTCAGGATGGGTTTATGAAAGGCAGGTCCTGCTTGATGAACCCAATCTGCTTCTATGACAAAGTGACATGCTTGGGGATGAGGGACAGGCTGTGGATGTGGTCTACCTTGACTTCAGGTGCCTTTGACATCGTTACCCACAACATTCTCCTCAAGAAACTGGCTGCTCTTGGCTTGGACTGGCGCACGCTTTGTTGGGTTAGAAACTGGCTGGATAGCCGGGCCCAAAGAGTCGTGGTGAATGGAGCCAAGTCCAGTTGGAGGCCAGTCACTAGTGGCGTCCCCCAGGGCTCGGTGCTGGGGCCGGTCCTCTTTAATATCTTCATCGATGATCTGGACGAGGGCATTGAGTGCACCCTCAGTAAGTTTGCAGATGACACCAAGCTATGCGCATGTGTCCATCTGCTCAAGGGTAGGAAAGCTCTGCAGGAGGATCTGGATAGGCTGCACCGATGGGCTGAGGTCAACTGCATGAAGTTCAACAAGGCCAAGTGCCGGGTCCTGCACCTGGGGCACAACAACCCCAAGCAGAGCTACAGGCTGGGAGAGGAATGGTTGGAGAGCTGCCAGGCAGAGAAGGACCTGGGAGTGATGGTGGATAGTCGGCTGAATATGAGCCAGCAGCGTGCTCAGGTGGCCAAGAAGGCCAACGGCATCCTGGCTTGTATCAGGAACAGTGTGACCAGCAGGGCTAGGGAGGTGATCGTCCCCCTGTACTCAGCTCTGGTGAGGCCGCACCTCGAGTACTGTGTTCAGTTTTGGGCCCCTCGCTACAAGAAGGACATCGAGGTGCTTGAGCGGGGCCAGAGAAGGGCGATGAAGCTGGTGAGGGGTCTGGAGAACAAGTCCTACGAGGAGCGGCTGAGGGAGCTGGGCTTGTTCAGCCTGGAGAAGAGGAGGCTCAGGGGTGACCTTATTGCTCTTTACAGATACCTTAAAGCAGGCTGTAGCGAGGTGGGGGTTGGTCTGTTCTCCCATGTGCCTGGTGACAGGACGAGGGGGAATGGGCTTAAGTTGCGCCAGGGGAGTTTTAGGTTGGATGTTAGGAAGAACTTCTTCACTGAGGGGGTTGTGAGGCATTGGAACAGGCTGCCCAGGGAAGTGGTGGAGTCACCATCCCTGGAGGTCTTTAAAAGACATTTAGACGTAGAGCTTAGGATATGGTTTCGTGGAGGACTGGTTAGTGTTAGGTCAGAGGTTGGACCCAGTGATCTTGGAGGTCTCTTCCAACCTAGATGATTCTGTGATTTTAAATGTAACACACAAGCCGTATGTCATTAAGAGAACCACGGTATTTTACTGTCTCAGGAAGCAGGAGATTTGAGCTTTGTGTTTTCCTGAATTAGAAAAGGTAATGCTTATTGCAGCATGAATAGCAGGACACTATCAGAAGCATTCTGCTTGCATAGTATTTGCTCAAACTGAGTAAACAGTTTAAAGATAAGCAGCTTTTTGACTATTAAATGTAGCTGGCATCTGGCTGACACGGGTTCATGTTGACAGATGCCTTTGTGTCTGTCTTTGTGATGGAGAGCACACAGATGTTCTCCTTAGCATTTAAGGAAGCTGCTGCTTAGCAAAATAAAATGTAAAATTAGAATGAACAGCACAACCATGAGTAGTGTAACTGCTTAGCCTCCCAGGAAAAAGAAATGGAAGAGTCTCCTGCAGTAAGTGTTCTTACTGGAACTCAGTAGCTGCTTGGTCATTTTTTAAAAATAGCCTATAGAAAAAAATCTGGTTTTGCGCCTGTTAAAATATAAACGCATGTCAATCTGAATGTCCATGTATGACTAATCCCATGCCAAGCATTTTTAACAGAGAAGCGTGTCAGTCAGATGTAAATGCTTAATACACCAATTAGCAGTTAGAAAAACCCTTAAGTGAGTGTGCATTGTTGTCTCTTGAATTGGGCTCCTGATTGTGTCACAAAGGAAAGTACGGGAAATCCATATTTAGTATTTTTGAGGGTTCTGGTGGCACCTGGGGATGGAGGCTGCCTTCAGTACAACCTTGTCCTCTGGCACCAGAGGAAGGAGCAGTGCAGGAGGTGCTCGGGCTGGGAGCAGCATGGTGCTGCGGCACCATGCCCACTGCGCAGCAGCTCTTTGGGCACGTACCTTGGTCCCATCCCGAGGTGGTGCATCTGGAGAGCTGCTGCTCTGCTTTCTCGTTGCACCACATGTTGTCCACATTAATCATAGAGCATGTATGGAGACTTTAAGAGCAGTATCAGCGAGTCATCTGGTGCCCTTCATGAATGACACCGTGCTGGCCCAGTGACAGCTGTCTGTCTTAACTCAGTGTCTTACTGCTGTGGGAGTTCCTAGGAGAGGGAAAACCCCATGAGTGACATTCAGGAGCCCTGAACAAAGCCTGAGAGCTGTGCCCAGGGTGATGATGTTGCCTGGGCACAGCCCCGAGAGTGTGCACAAGTGGCCTGCACAGGGGTCCCAGCCTCCCACTAGCGGGGGGTGGCTGTGCTGCTCTGCTCCCTGGAACATGCCTTGGTATATCTGGGGGTTTGAAAATGGGATGGTCAGATTTGCTGGGAATTACACAGGAAAATTTGAAACATTTCTGCAAATAAAAAGCCTGCTGTCAAGCTAATTAGTTAGTCTAGATTAAAACACAGAGAAACACTAAGTGCATCTCCTGATTAGAACTGTGTGGCAGACCAAGGACTAAGAAATTCAGACTGTACTTTTGAACTAAAAGTTCCAGGGCTCTTCAGAAGATTCTCAGCTAGTGCAAGGTGCTCCTCCTACCGCTTGGAAGTCAAGTAAAATGTATAAACACCAGATTTGTCCTTGGACTTTAATTAAAAATAAAGTTTAATTTATTGTATTGCAGTTTAGTCACTGATTTTGCAAATGCTGTTGTTCTATTCTGGACTTAGTCTTCTGCAGCTTGCTTCAGCCTGTGCTGGGGGAGTGAGACCTGAGTTAGCTGAGATACTATTAAATTATTAAATGCCTCAGAGAAAATTTCAAATTAGAGAATAGGAGAAAAAAGCAGTGCCTGCAGCTTTCGATCCAGGATGAAATTACTTGCTGTCCTTTACCTTTTCTACAGAAATGGTTGGTTGATGACAGTGTCTCCCTGGGATGATGCTTGGTCAGGATTAAGCCTGAATGCACTCAGGAAATCCACTGCAATCCGGATGGCTTAATGCTGAGGGATGAGCACCACTGGGAATGCCACGTACTGAAGTCAATCAGGGACTGGCACTCAGGAGACTATGGTTATATTCCTGGTTTTGCACGCGTGTAGAGGTAAGCGGTATCTACACAGTTTTGCTGGCTCTATCCTGAATCATTTCAGCTCCCTGGGCCTCAGTCCCCCTCCGTCATTAAAGTGAGATAACTGAGTCTCGTTTTCAAGGCTTATGCCCTGCTGATGGAGGAAAAAACATGTATTAAATATCACTCTTGGTGAGCAGCACTGCCCCTGCGAGCCTCCCAGCACCTCTCAGGGGAGTACAAGCCTCTCCCATGGGAGGTGAATGTACTCCTTAGAGTGTGTGCTTGGAGGAGCATTCCCTCGGGCACCTCTGGAGCCACATGGTGCTGTTGATTTGCATGCTGCACTGGGAGAGCACCAAGTGAAACTAGGGCAGCTGACTGAAGAACAAACCAGCTGCTCTGGAACTATATGTAACTATAATTTAAAATAAGCAATTAAAATATCTACGTTGGCTGTCTTATAACCAAGTAATGCACTTGAGATAGCTGTTCCACAGAGAGGGGCAGAACGTTCCCATTACAGCAGAGATAAAAAATTATTGTTATTAAATCGGTATATTTCTGGAATATATTTCCTGGTCTTTCAGGAATAAAGTGTGCTTCAACACACAGCATAGTCCAGCTGCGTAATAACTGCTTGGTAAGGAAAAAGAGAGGAGACACACTTAGTATGCTATGTGCAATACATTCTTGTATCTTGTATCTGTGCCGGATGAAATGGAAGCTTTCATGCATCATGAAGATGCAGACTAGTTTCTTATTTCACTGTTCCTCAAGAAGGATTTAAAGGTAGCAAATATTTTCCTCAGCCGAGCATCAGCGTGACAAAGCATCTGGTGAGCAGAGCTGTTACACAACATTTAAAATACTTCTGATGCGTTTTGCTAGGATCACGTTAAGCAACATCACATACTGGTGTGGTGGTTGGGTACTGGAGACATCCTTGTTCACATGGCCATTGTGGGTCATCTCTTTTGTAATGTAAGAAGTTATTACAACATATATGGTGGGTTATAACCAACTGCTGTTGTCCAAAGGCTTCTGAATAAGGCAGAAATATAATTTTACATCTTTTCTCTCTCAACTGATTTGGCCTCCTAGGAATATCTGGATTTGTTGCCACCCCTATCAGCCCCTGCACCCTTCTGGGAGCAGTCAGCCCAGCAGTGACAGTTCAGCTGCCGCTTGTGAAGCAGCTTCCGAACTGGTGGTTACGACTCAAACGCACGATGGTGAACTGGTTACAATTTTGAGTTTTGTGCATTTGCCAGTTTTGAAGCCTAGCAGTTCAGATACACAGTGTAGTAGTGTAGCTGCTTTATGAGCAGCTGAGCTGCAGTAGTTCCCTGCTGAGTTGTCTGCAGCAGTGGCGGGAACCTCTACAGCCATATGACTTCAAGATGCTTGCATTCAGCACAGAGCATGGAAGGAGCAAAACTTGAGTTTGTTACGGTCTTTAAGCTCCCTTTACTGTGTCAGATATTTTTTGTTTTAAAGGAACTAAACATTCCGCTAGGTCCTTTCTGTCCTACAGGGTAAGCACAACCTGCTGGATAGGTTCAGTCGTTGTTTTCCAGTGATTAGGTAAGTTACAAGGTCAGCAACTAAGCACAGTGCATATGTCCGTATACACAGTTACGTACACCTCTTGTACAGTTATTGTGCCAGTTTAGCTTCTACATGTATTTGCATATAAAGTTCATTTTCAGACCCCTAAAGCAGCTTGAAATACATAGACCCTGCATTCAGGAGAGGTCACTCACTGAGCTATGCAGCAAGATCTCGACTCAGTCTGTTGTATATGTGTGATTTCAGATCTGTCTTCTGAAATTAATTCAAAACAATTTTAAAGTAGCAAAAAGAATTGGGGGGTGGCGGTGGTGTTTAACAGCACAGCTGGATGGTGCCTTTAATTTTGCTCACAGGGAAAGATAAGCTATTATAAATAGTATTACTATGAAGTGTATGTGTACAGACCAGTTTTCTGGGCTGTGGTGCTATGCTTTTGTATAAAATGTATACATGCTGCTAATGAGAAAAATAATGTGTTAAGAAACCAAATTACTGTATTTTTCCTTTTGCCATGTAGAAAGTAGAACACACTATAAGGTACTGACCTGAAAGATAGCAATGCTGCTTATGCTGTTTCATGTAGTCCCCAAAATGTTGATGTAGGGATGTCTTTTTCCTAAAAGGAAACCAGCTCCCTTCAGAAAGCAGACTGAGAGGCGTGTGAGGCTTGTTGTAGTTGGCCTCTCTCCCAAAAACTCTTCAAGCATGTATTTAGGCTTCTTTCCACGGATAGTTAACGAGGGATGGTTTTTCAGATGTGTTAAACTAATCATTCTTGATGTGTTCTCATGGAATCTCCCACACCCCAAAATAGCCATTTACTTCAACAATGTATATGCATGTAATGCCTGCTTTGTTTTTCAAGGCACTTAGTCATTTCAACTACAATACAACAGTAACTTTGTCTCTTGATATTTTTAGGGGCTCCCTTTGGAAATTTGGTGACACATCTGCTATATTCAGAGTTGAAATTCTTCTGACTTCTTGCCTGGTTCAGCCTGATTCACCTGAACTTTCCCTAGATCAGGTAAGAAGAACAATTAATTGTTTTTAAGGATTAATGGTCTCTTGTCAGATGAATGATCTTCTGTTGAAATGCTGCTTATCCAAAACACAAGACCATGGCTATCTCCATTTATAATACAGCTGTTGTCTTGAGGGAATAACTTCTGTTCTCTAGATAAAACTTGAAGACTTTGAGAGACAAAACAAAATGAAAGGAAACAAACGCATTGGTCTTCTCACAAACAGCACAGAAATGCTTGACTAGCTGCTATTTTCCAAAACAGAAACTGTTCAGGAGCTGTTACTGGTGAGCTACATTAGGAGGATGAACAGCTGCCTCAGCTCTGCATGGAAAGCAATACTGGGCAAACGCTCAAAGACCTGAGCAGTGGGAGTTCTGCCAGTGGCCTGGGATGTGCTCCTAAAGCTGGTGGTATTTCTGTCCATCACGGCAGTGGCAGCAACAGGTTGTCTTTGTAGTTTGAAAGCCTATTACTTGGCGAATGCCTTAGCTGGGGAGGAAGAAACGAATATAGCTATCTCCAGTCACATCAACAGGGTAACAGAGTCCCAAAATGAGATGGGTTTCCTCGGAAGAAAAAAAAACAGGACATAAACGGTAGTTTGTTTCTGCTTCCAGCTCATGAAGTATAGAAATCAATTTCCTTTCTTACCAAACAATACAGAAGAGTATGTACACACCTGTGATTTAAGAGCACTTTATTGTTCTTTAAGGCTACTTTTAAGTACAAAAAAAAAGATGGCCTGCCAAACCTTTTTTTTTTCCAGGTGAAACAAGGCCACAAAAGAATGGTATATTACAGATTTACAAACACAGAGAGAATCTTTCCAACTGAACTGTAGATAACCTGGCTCTGTGAAGAAACTTCACCACGTCATGATGGTGAGTTCAGTTTAGTTTCCTTCCACCTCCCCCCAACCCTTTGGCTTTCATGGCATTATTGTCTTTAATATATGTTTTACTGGACATATCACATTAAATCTTTATTGCCCTCAAATCCATTTACCTATCTCAGATAAGTAAATGTAACCTTGTAAAACAGCTATTATTGAAAATATTAGCTTTAAAAACATTATCTTATTTGTGTTTACAAAGAAATATAGGAGTCACATTTTCCACAGAGTCCATCTACAGTATTAGTATTTTACTGTTATAATGCTCAGTAGCCTGTAGCAATAACAAACTAGTGGCTATTAATGCTAATGCAGTGTTCTCATAGAATAACTGTGTTCCTGCACTTTTACTGTATTACAGACAAATCTACAACAAAAAAAAGATCAACTTTTTTCTCCAAACAAAAAAATGAATGATTACAATAAAGGAAAGGGAAAAATTAAATAGCTACATATCATTAACAAATTAATTGTTCCTCAAAAAATACCTACAAATTTCTCTGTACATTCTTTACGCACAGCGTAACGATGGTCTTAAAGTTACCTATATAAAAAAGTGTTTTTTTAACAATCTTCCTACAGAGAGTAGGGTACTGAATGCCAAAGCAAGTAAGCGTTGACTACCCAGTAAGATGGTAGTGAAATGTGTAAAACTGGGGGCTTAGGGTTTTTTTTTTTTGCCTTTTTTTTTTTTGATTTTTTAAAGAAAATTGAGCAGCCACCTTCTCAACAAGAGTAAGAGCCAATCTCCTGATCTTTCTACCCTGCACCTTTTCCAAATTAAATAGCTTAACTTTAAAAAACCCATAAAATAAAAGCCACAATGGACCCAATACTGTAACACAGTCCATAATACATCACATGTAGTTTATCTTCCAACTAGTTCTAACTTTCTACACTGAACCAATCATTTCAGGTAACCCAGTATAAAAAAAAAGCCCTAGTTGCAACTGTACTGGGAAGATGGAATGTATGGGGGAGAGTAGTTATACTTAACAAGAAGAAGAGAAGCTCTTAGTACTAGCACAGCTGTGGTTTTTATGCCTGCCTCTATTGCCTAATTTCTAGTTAGTAGCTATTAATATAGCAAATGATAATAAATGCAGTAATACCTGTATAAAGTTTTCTAATGGAGGAATGTATGCTGCAACTTGGCATAGGTTTATGAATAAGCTTACAAAAATTAAAGATCATATTTCACAAACTGTAACA
The DNA here is from genome assembly GCF_965140915.1 of Aythya marila. Lineage (NCBI taxonomy): Eukaryota > Metazoa > Chordata > Aves > Anseriformes > Anatidae > Aythya > Aythya marila. The sequence goes on from NC_139051.1 coordinate 17,230,008, forward strand.
ATCTGTTGTCCAGCCAAGATACGTAACGGTAGCAGTTTCTGCAGCTAGTTAAAGGTGGATTACACAGACTTAGTTTTAGGAAGCAAATTCCTGTTAAGCAGACAGTGCTGCAGACAGAAACAATTACTTAGTCATGCGCAAAGCTATAGCATCCTGTACCACGCATCATATATTTCTAAACTGCGTCATTTGAGGCCTGTCCTGAGGCTGTCCTCTTTTGCTGGCTGCTACTAAAGTGAATATCAAATACAAATATCATAGAGTACAACTGTACCAGCAGTAAGTATATCTAGGATTGTTACTGACAAAAATAAACTAATTCTGAAGAAAAGCTAATAAGTATTATGATTCTTACTGTCTATACATTAATAGATACCAGCTATTTTTCATAAAACATGCATCGTTAAGCACTATTGAACCCTCCAACCTCAGCTCTATTCTAACAAACTGCAGTGTTTAGGAAAAAATGCCCGTGTTCTGTAAATTATGCAGTCCAGTTGCAAGCACTAAGCACCTGAAATCTAAAGAGAGAAAGACCTATAACCTGTATGAGACTTCCCCTTCCAAAGCTGTTTTGCTTTAAGAAAAATCAAACTGATAGAAATGTCATCCTTAAACCCTTTTTTCAGCAGTTTGCCCTCAAAATATTAGCATCTTACCAGAAAGTTGCTATGCAACTTCAGTCCTCCTCCAATAGTGCAAATCATACATGACAGTTCTTTTCAAGTATATACATACAAAAGTACTTCACAGAGGGAAAAAAAAAAAAAAAAAAGCAATGTAAGCAAACCAGACAAATTCTAGTCTCAAGAAGCTAGTACAAGCAAAAAGCTTTTGGGTCAACCAACTATGTGTAATGGCTTTTGTGGATTAGCGTGCATTTTTTAAGGGGCAGCAGATTTGCATCAGAGGTTTCTTTGGTAATTGAGGCAGGAAAAAAGGATGCTACATCATATGAATCTTTATGAAATAGTTCCTGCTATCATCTTTAAAGGGCACCCTTTTACAAATAAAAAGTGAGTACACAAAAAACGTGTTGAAAACTAATCTCCCCTCCCCCAACACTATTTTAAGCACTGTTCAAAGCTCAGTCAAACCATGCAAATTCACAAATGTAACGGTCCTCTCTTCATGAGACTACGGAGGGCGAGTGATTATGATTGACCATATGGGAGGAAGGGGAAGACTGGCCCCGCCGTGAAGCAGACTCAGGACTGCTGGACACTCCGTCCTTCGCAGCTTTAATCTGAAGCCATGTATCCCCAAGTGCTTTGGCAAAGTGGTCATCAACTGATCCTGTGATGGACACAGAGTTTGCCACTGGCTCAGGCTCCTTGTAATTCTTGCCAAGGCTTCGGCGGAAGTGCTCTTCCACCACTGGGTCACAGGCAGTGGTAGCTAGGCAGGGAAAGAAGATAAAAAATGCATTATTTCAGTGCAGGCAGGAATTCTTTACATCATTATAGAACTGGTAGTGAAAGTGGGGGTGGAGGGGGAGGGAAGAAGATGGAAGGATATAAAATGAAAACAAAAAATTGAGCTTTCTTTCTTTGAGTGACCTGCACCAGGTAAGTATTTTCTATATAACTACTGTTCTCCCTTAAATTAGTAACAGGATTTTTACACAGCTGCAGTTCTGATTCTGTGCAAACCCTCTCCCAAAGTAATCACATAGAACTTATATTTAGGCTTAAACAGAATTAAAGATGGGAACAGTTTCTGAAGTCAGCTGCCGAGCCTTCTGAAATCAGTCAGTTGGGAGCAGGACCCTGTCCTAATTTACTGCATGCCAAAAGCTGATGTCAGGGTTTCATCCTGCTTGATTTTGAATAATAGCAATAAATAGTTCCTCAAACTAAATATTAGAGAGTTGCAAAATTACAACTTAGAAACAAAATCTGTGCCTAAATTATCTTTCAAAAACACTTAAAAGCATGGGATCTGTGCCATTGTCCTTCATGCTACAAAAAAAGGTTTGATGGGTCCTACAGTAAATCAGTATCACGCACAAACACCTCATCAAGTGACAAGAGAGAAATATTTTCTGGAAACATTTTTAACTATTCCAAATCCCGTACAACTTCAGCTGGGGTCTCAGTGAAGAAGCTTTCCTTAGACAAGTAACAGCAGTTTTCTAGAAAACTTCTGTCTTAGATCTCTAACTGCCGCTATCTCCAGGTGTAATGTATCCCCCAGGGTCTCACTTCAGCTTCTAATTCCAGTTTTCAACACTACATCAATCTTTTAAAATAAGTAAATAAATCCTATCATGGTCTTTTAGGTCCCTATGCATGTCATCCTGGTGCTCTTACATTGCCACATTCTGGCTGATGAAGCTGCCAAGGAGTTGAACCAACCCAGGGCATTCTGTCTGAAAGGCTGTGTGCCAAATCTCAGCATCAGTAGCTACAACCCAATAGGAAGAAGACTGTGCTCTTCCCCTAGCCACACACTGAGAGAAATTGAACACAGATTTTCCAAGGTTCGCCAGCATGCACTGCATGAATTGCATGGAAGGCAGAAAATGCCATCCCTGGGTTGCTATAGGAACTGCCCGCCAAAACATGTTGTGTTATCCATGCAGAGAAAGGTGGAGGGTATGTGCTTTGGAAGAGTATTTGTATCTACAGGAAAAGATTTTTCTGACTGCAGCTGAATCATAAATATCCACTGACTACTGAAAGGCTGGGGAAACTAAAACACGGTTGGATTTGCTGGTCCTGTCTGCTTGCTGTTTGTCAGCTAGAGTAAAATAAATAGAATGACTTATTTGGCTGTATGCTTGCTTGTGTTTTGGTGTTGTTTAAAAAAAATAAAAACTTAGCAAATTAAGAAAAAAGAACACTTCTCCCTGCCTTCTGCTGTGGCATGGCACTGATGGTTAGAAATACTGCAGAGGGCACCTGTGCTGGTACGCCTCTGGGTAGAGAAAAAGACTTGCCTATTCTTTCACCTCCTTTTATTCTTGGTAATACACCAGTGCCTACACAGTTAAAGTTAGTGAATGATTTTGCTGGCCTCCACATGTAATCAGTCAGGCAGTTTGAATGCTGACAGGTAACTTACTGCTAGAGGGTCTTCTGTAGGCAGGCACAGCCGAACCGCAGCCGCTGTGAGCAATGGGGCAGTGGGAGAGGTTGCAGTTCCGGTTGTTGGCAGAAGCACACGTAATGACAGATGGACGGTTCTAACGTGGAAGAAGAAAGTAAACTGTCACTCAGTGAGATAGTTAGACAAACCTGTACAGGAGCACAACACTGCAGAATCAGTTGATATGTACATAACCGAACTGAATCCCAGCACTGAAGTAACTCATGGAATATCCAGTTCAATAAAGTGCATTAATATCCCAAATATTCAGCTATTATTTCCGTCTGTCTCATTAAAAAATACATTACATTTCTGTAATGGTTCTTAGTTATTTAAGTGGCAAGCCGCCATACAAAAAAACAGATGGTATAAAAGCATTAAGGTGATTTTTGTAAGGACAGTTTCAATTTTGTATGCATTACATATGCAGCACTAAATGCTTATTTCATTATTTATCCACATCCTTGGGATTACAGGACAAATTTTAAAGGTATGCACCTTCTGAGTGTTAACCAAGTTTTAATGGCATCATTTTTCATTCAGAAGTTAGCCTAATTCTGTACTTCAGCCACAAAACAAGAAGCCAAGAAGTATAAAATATTAAAAGCTCCTGAGCAAGTTTTGACTGTAAGTACTTTCCTGTTGAAATTAATCTGCCTCTCTAGCACTAATTAATGATCATCCTTTTTCATTCAATGAAATACATGCAAATTAATCAAAATATGTATTCACATAATTTTAATTCCACTATGTATACTTTCTACAAAGCGTAAATACAAACTGCTCTCCTTACAGCTCTTTAGCATGTAAATGTCATATTGAAACAATGCCTTAGGAAAAGAAATGTCCCAGTTTCACCAGATGGCTAAAGGGAAATAATGCAGGTATTGAACTATTTTTGCTTTGCATCTTTGGTATATTTTGTTACATAAGGAGTCCCTTCTGCTGTACTCAATTCAAGTTAATTGTTCAGTGTGCAAAAGACTAACAGAATTAATGTAATTAACACAGTTTTAATTTCTTGTCCATTTTATAAATCTCCACAGCAAACCTGCAAAAATCATGATTTTACCTAACACCATATAAAGTAAATGATGAAGGCAAGAGTTTTCATTGTTTAGTGGTCCTCTAGTCTAGACAGAGTAAGAGCAAGACCAAAGTAAACGAGATGAGCTTTCAAGTGAAGATTTAACTCTATCAAATTATTATTGTCTGGACACAATCAGAACAAATGCTATTCACATCTTACTGCACTAACAGAAAAGTCAAAAAGTAAAGAAAAACTAGTGAGTTCTTTGATTTTTCTGTAAGAAGTTCATGTATGGCAGGTTTTTTTTTGTTTGTTTGTTTGTTTGTTTGTTTTATAAGGGGTGAAATTTTGTGCCTCTAAGAAGCTGTTTGGGCACTGTATGCATGCATTTTTAGATATTCAAGACGTGAGAAGTAGAGAGAAGTAACAAGAGAGCTTGTTTCAGGAATGCATGTACCAATACCACAAACAATTTGAGAGGGAGGGATAAAGCATCTTACAGAATCCCCTGGTATGATTCTGGGTGTACAGGTGCACTGAGCAGACTGTACCTATTTGTATATAAATACTGAGATGAGAAGCTGAGAACTTAGCAACAGTGACTACAGCACCTGTACACTGCCTAAAATTGGAAGGTATTTTTTCCTGTTCTCTGTCAGAAATATACAGTAAAATGAAATTTCATTCAAGGTGCTAAGGTAAAAACAAACAAACAAACAAACAAATAAAAATGTAGGGTTTCTTATTGTTCAATACATTTTTCTTCTTTTTATGATTTCTACTCTGTGATCTTGGCAAGGTATTACCTCAACATCCTACTTCCTCAAGAAAATAGATTGTAATCTAGCTCAAAATGTCAAAGATAACAAAATAGAGAAGAATCTGGTAATAGGCAATAGGAGTGAGCCCAAGTCAAACACTAAAATAGAAGAGTGTCAGCGGTGTGAGCTGCCAAGCTGAGGAGCAGCAGTAACACTATCAAAGGGCACCAGTGTCGTCAGTGGAAGCCTGTCCCTTCCTCTTCTGTCATCACTGAATGCTGAGAGCAAAGAGGAGCTGTTCTGCACAGAACAATAACTCTGTGACCTGGTGCCAACTGATGCAAGATATCAGTGACACTAGTGTAAAGCTAGGCATTTTGGCACAGCAAAATATAAAAGATGAGTGTATGTAGCCAACCATGTTAAAACGTATGCAGTAGATGTAAAGTATATGCTCCAGGGGAAAAAGGCTTTCAACAAATTGCTTATAAAAAAAGACAACCTCCAAAAGACCATCCACTCCAAGTGTTTACCCTTTGCAATACATCATTGTAGGTGAGGAAGGAGGGAAGGAAGGAAGGAAGGAAGAGCTTGGGTACATGGGCCAATTTAATTTCTCATCACAACTCAATTATCTTACTTCACCTCCCCACTTGTGAGAAGGATAAAAGCACGTCTGGCACATAAGAAAACTGTTTTTGTATAACTTGCACAGAGATGGCTCATCTTCAGCAGTTCTCAAGGAAAACAAATACAATGTATATGATGGCAAGCAAAATAAAAATAAAAATAAAAAATAAATAATAAAAACCACACACACACAAAAACAAAACAAAACAAAACAAAACAAAACAAACAAAAAAAACCCACAAAACAACCAACCAGCCAGCCAGCCAAAAGCAAAACAAAAACCATTCCTGCATGTGGAAATGAAGTGTAACATTATCAAAGATCATTACACTTTGCTTTAGGAAAAGTCATCATGAAATAGTGATCCAACATTGGTCTGGAACAACACAGTGAATGCTTTTGGCCGGCTGAGACAACTGATGTCACTCCACCTTCTTTCACTTGAAAAATTCAGTGCAAAATTGTATTTAATGCCTTTTCTGTCACCTCTTCCTCAGCAGTCCTGGCAGGGTAAAGCTGGTACATAGCAGCCATTGGCTGGATAAAGGGTAGAAATGCACTCATGGATTGCCAGTGGGAGCACAAATAAAAACCCTCTTTACCTCTGAATTGCATCAGTTATTGCCTAACAGGTACTGGAACCTTGCTTATCCACAGAGCAACTCAGACTTTGCATTCCCAATTCAAACCCATGGGTTCAAAAGCTTAGTAAAGCATCAGAAGCAGCAGGGCGGCTAGGAACTCTCTGACATACATTTAAACACCAGAACTTACTCACACAGAACACACTGAGCTGTGGCATTTGCTGTGCATTTTTTAAATACACTTTGCCTGCAGAATTGTATCGCCTATTATTGTAGCTCACAACATGTTCTGCTTACGTCTGGGAAGTCCTCTCTGTGCCTACAGCAAGGATTTCTACAACCACCCAGAGCTTCTAGAAGCCCGTACCTGCTGCCGTTCCACAGAAGTCAGTGTAGGTGTGATGCCGACTGTTCGGGTTGCATCCATGCTGTTTTTGGTCAGTGCTAGAGGTTGATCCATGGTCAAGCTTGGGATTGAGGCGTACATGGCGTGATTGGCGTGAAGGCTCATCGTTGGGGCAGCAGCCCTCTCTATTGGGCTGCGACTCCTCTCTCTGTGCTCCTTCCGGTAATCTCCGTTGGCAGTCTTGTTTCTGATACAAGAAAGAGAAAAAAGTCAGAGGACTTACTGATTTTTTACAAGCTGTAATGACATATGCAGCATTCAATCCCTTTAAGAAAGGTGAGGAAGGGCATGTTGCTTGGCCTGGGGGGGTGCAGCATCCCTCATTACGGTACCCCTGGTCTATCCAGTCACCCCCCAGCAAAGACAAGCACATGATTCACACCTGCAAGCTCCGGCAACCAACTTGTGTTTTTTTTCAGAATTCTTCAGAATTTTTTTTTATAATTTCCTAAGATATTTATCTAAATGCACTGAGCTAAAACAACAACTGGTAATAACTGATCTGTTAAGATCGGACACCCTCACATTTAAAATACCATTAGTCCAGCTCCGCCCCCTAACACTGCAGTATTCTCTAAGCACTGCTGAAGCCCAAAAGTGTTTTTTACTCAAAAGACATGGGTTGATACCAACAAATACAGTGAGTCAAAGCAGGAAGCACAATTTTCAAAGCAGCAAATGGAAGAAGCACACTATACTGCACATCTAATTATTACAGCTAGCCTTTAGAAGAGTCATTTCAAACTCCTGCTGAACGATAAAACTCAGCGGCAGTACTCGCGCAGTTAGGCTGTCACTCATTGCAATTAACAAAATCTGATCTTGTACTCATGAGATATTTCAGTTTCCATACGCCCATAAAGTATGGTGTCAAGTGTTCACCCCTTCTTGAAAGGGAAAGCAGCACGTCAAAGGAACAGTGCTTCCTCCGCCTTGGTGAGGGCAGCCACTCGCAGCTGCCGGCAAATGCCGAGGTAAGATGGGTACGGCTGGCAGCCTGGCACAGCCCCCAGCTGCATGCTGCTATAGCCACTGCCTTGGTGGAAAATACCAACCTCAGCCCGGCCTTCACATAAGGAAGAACTAGAGGAGAAAGCTGGTTCCTTGGAAAATACGATCTGTCTTCAGCAGCTCTTGCTAAAGTTCCCTGAATGTCTATCGCAGAAATGAGTGAAATCCATTTACACGCTTTTCCCCTAATTTTTAAGTGCATCACAGCAAATTAATACACAGGAACAATCTTTAAAAGTGCTCTGATGAATGTTAGGCAGAGACAGAAAAGAAATAGAAAAATGCTTTCTCTGATAATGGAAATATGGATGTACGAATAGTATCCAGTATTGGAACAAGTTACAAATCCAAGAAGATGCTGCCTATTGCAACGCCCGAGAGTCTCAGAAAAGGAATGGTAAGGGCTGAAGGGGGGGAAGCTATGCAAACAGAGGAAAATGCGGAACGCCAGGGTTATTAAAAAAATGCTATAGAAATATAGAAATCTTGCAGGGTTATATGGGGAACAGTCACCAGAATAGGGATACAATCTGTAGCCGTTCAGCCCCCTGCCCCCCAGCTATTGCTTGTCCCGTAACTGAGAAGCTGCAGATCAGCAGAACCAACCATCAAACCTCACCTTTAAGGTTTCACAGCTGGTGCCCAAGATGTTCTCTGAAAATCATGTGTGTCTTGAATCCCTCTTTATAGGCCAGATTTAGATGCTACAAAGCAGCACGCAAACCACAAGGAAATACATTCTCAGTATTACATTTAGGTCTTTTGTCAGCTTTGGTACCATTTCAGAACACAAGACTACTTTACAGTATCAGCATTCAGAAGAGAGAGAGCTCAGGATTGCGTTGCTCTGAGCCAATGACTGATGAAAGCGTGTGACTTAGTGGCAGCAAAACAGACTATATTTAAAGTACAGTAGCCTCATCTTAAGTTACAGTGCAGAAGACTTCCAATGAACACTCAACAAGCTGTAATCCTTCACTACCCCCTGAGAAGCAGGCTGACAAACAGTACGCCTTTACGGACTGCTTTCGTACCTGGGCAACAGCCGTCAGAGAGCCTGGTATGTAACATGTGGAAAGGCAGCACCAAAATTGCTGTTCAAGTGAGAAGGGCGGAGATGCTGTGTAGGGATGGCTCATTCTTCTCACTGCAACGCACTATCTTTGGTGTCTGCAAGCCAAAACCTTGATTTTCAACTAAATATTACTGGTCTACTGCAATTTAAATAACAATTCGGAGGCTAAAAAAAAATCAAATACAGCTACAGTAGATTCCTACTTTCCACTGCCTCAAATTAAACAAAAAACAAACCCTGCTCAGAATGTCAGAGGGATTGTACTTTGTCTTAATAAGCATGAGCTAGTTCTCAAAGGAAGAACTTTGTTTTCTCCACCAAAAATACTTGTAAAATGAAACCAAAAACGTACCTACACCAGTTTGTGTTGTTTTTGTTTTTGTTTTTTCCTTAGAACTGTGATTTCAACTTGTTAGAGCTGCATTTACATGAGGGAGATGAGAGAGAAGGCTGTCCAGTGGCCAGAGGTGAACAAACCTACCCAATTCCCAAGCAAAATAAATTCACTGTTTTACACAGTATTTCACCCCTCCTTCAAACAAATAGTCACGGCCCTGAATACTGGTGGCTGCCAGGTTTGCTTCCGAAAAGAATGAACTTTCCTGCAAACATTTTTGAAGAAGAAGGGACCAAGAAACTGGGCAATGGGATCAGCATGAAGGCAGGGAGCAGCACAGACCTTCCTGCAAGGTACCTAAAAGTAGAAGAGTTCTCTCTGTAACCTCAGCAGGCCCCACCCCGATCCTTTCTGCAGGCAAGTAACTCCCTCCTCCTCCATCACAGCAACAACTCCCAGACTGAGAACAATTTATACTCAAAAATCTGCTCAACATCTACCTTAAGATAAATAGTCTTGGCAAAAATGAGAAATACCTGAAGTTCCTACACCCACATCAGGTATTTTTTCTGAGCCCAGCTCAGAACTGGACAGCACTACATAGCGTAGGAACGTGATAGCTCTGCCCCTGTGAAAGCACACCAGTAAGTCTGCAGACCCTCCTGTTCTGCTATAAATAGCAAATCCCACAGACATCTGACTCCACTTGTAAAACTACTGTATGTAAAATTCATTATTTTCACATTACTAAGTTTTAAATATGTCTTTAAAAATAATTTTCTATTAAAAATGCCTTTATTCAACTGATTTTTTTTCTCTTTATTATTGAGAAAAGTAATCTGAAAAATGTAGGAAGTGCAAATTTGGCTATCTATAAAAGAGGCACCCAACTTGTAAATTAGAAATAGTTCTGTTCTTGCTAAAAAGCCAGACCACAGGAACAGTATGAAAACTGTTACTCTATTAACTTATGTGAAAACAGAATTCGATATAAATATTTCATTACAATATTTTGTATATTTTTCTTCTGACTACAGTGATGAGACTTCTGTTTTGGAAAACTGCTCTGTTCTTGTTCTGCTTTTAGATGCTTTGACTGAAGAGGCAATCAGAACTGCATGTGTTTCACCATAATTGTGTTTCACCACAGTGAATTAGCTTCAAAATCCCCCACGTGCTGAACGAGTACAGAGATGCATCTCTTAGTTCAAATGCAGGGTCAGAAAGTTACAAAGGAGGATTTCTGGCCATGTTTGGAAAATAATTTGAAAATTCCAAACAGCTTTACCAACCCCCGACTCCACTTTGTCTTAAAAGCCATCAGTTACCTAACTTGGACCCCGCCTTCAGAGGTGCATCCGCCAGTGCATCTCCACAGGCTGGAACACAGCTCTCGGTGTCAGGGGGGAGCTGAGCCAGCATCAGGCAGTGGGACAGCACCGCCACAGCCTTACGTGTCACCCTTACCTCCCTTCTAATGGAGTTATCCAAGCTACTTGCAGGTTTATTTTAGCAAAATTATACAACTCCAGCCTTAAATTCATTTCTCCAGCACTTGAAAAACAGACGCTGTTTTCCATGTTTCTCCCCAATGAATCATAACCGAGGCTCCAGCACTTACCAAGCATCATGTGCTCAGATGCATGTCATACCAAAACCACACACATCCTGACTGCTAGCTCAAAGCCTGCTTCAGTTCACTTCTCAACGTTTGGTAATTGAAAGCAATGTTTCAGTCCTCTGCCGGAAGCAGTTCAGAAGTAGCTAAAATGCATTGTTCTTAGATATTTTCTGTACAACCTTTAAACGCAGCTGTTCTGTCCACTGGCACCAAGCGGCGGTAATTCACACTTGTCCTGGAGGAACAGGCTAACTCTGCCAACTGCTTAAGGAAAAGGAAAAAAAGAGGCCCACCGAAGGGGACAGTTTTGCTTACACTCACTTCCAGCCTTAGATTGCTAAGGAACAGATGCCAAAAGTATTACTGTACCTCCAAGTGAAGAAATCACAGACGTTTCACACTCCCTTTGGCAGAAACAGAGCTCTAACTTGAAATGGTTGTATTGTAGGAGTGTGTTTCTCTTGCAGAAAGAACAAGTATCCACTTACATTGCTTCTTAATTAGCATGTAAGATGTTTTTCTTCACACAAACACAATGCATGCTATGCTATTGCTAAATGAAAACTATTTCATTTGTGTAACTTAATTCAAATATTATTATTTTTGGCATCCTTTATAATGTTCATTTTCTGACATCATCTACTGTACTTACTCACTAACACTCAGGCTTGAAAGAGGACAGCTGCTTTTGTTCCAGACCACTTAAGGATTTATAGGCCACTGATACAAAGTGTCTCCTCGGTCACTTCCTGCAGACCCAGCCATTCATACGCATTGCTGCTGTTATTGTGAGGTGGCAAAACAAGAACAGAAGATATTGCAAAATACAATGATATATATCCAGAGGGGGAAAATCCTAAGTTGTCCTTACGCATATTTTTTTAAGCAATCTAAATTTCCTTAAAAAAGAAACAAACAACAGAAACCTGAAAATATTAGCTTTTTGCTTGCCATGTGTCAGCCAATTACCTGAAGCATTCAGGACATGAAAACCAGCCCAAACAGCTCTTCAAACCCGGTCTCCCTTGACTGGCGGCCGCCTAAGTGCAGGACCCTTTTTCCTCACCTTCTGTAAGCTCTGTGCCTCCCTCTTACGTTGAGTAGCCCTTCCTTTTTATGGCTTAGCACTCCATCCCAAAAAGCTTCCATGTAGGCGATTTGCAACAGATGATTGTTTTTGCAGGAATCGTTTCCTCTACAGAACATGGGCATGTTCTCTGGACATCCGATATGGTTTCCTAACAAAGATAAAGAACACCTCCCCCCCTTTTTTTTTTTTTTTTTTCTGCCACCACTGCCATTTCAGTGTTACTTGTTTGGTGCATCCCCCCTGCAGGGGAACTTTTGCCCTACCTAGAACTCTGGTTCTGCCTAAGGCAGATAAAAGGGGTGGCTGAGCTCTGCTAATGCCCTGCTCACAGCACTGCTACAGCAGCTCTACGCTGTGGCTCTGGAGGATGTGTTAGGACTGCCAGAGCCCTGCAGCACAGCAGCTCCCGGTCCAGCTGGCTGCCCAGTGATCTTTAACCAAGGTCTGCATCTGGCAAATCTGCCAGTTCGTCCCCCATTCTAGTGGATAAGCAGGTGGCAAAGTTTTCACTGACCATCTCTGGCTAGAAACAACTCAGCAAAGGCACCCAGGAAGTTAAGCACTGCCTCAAAGCTTCTCCAGCCACCTATAATTAAACTTCACTCTTCCCTGAAAAGCGCTTTTGTTCTTTTGAATTTTTCTTGACCATCAGGCTGTTTGGAGAGTTAAGCATCATACTTACACAAGTTCTTTAAGCTCAGAGGTATGCATGCACTACTGATTTCCCCCCTGCTCTCTCCACCCTCTGTAATCAGAAGGTTGCAGTTCCTTCCCATTAAACTTCAAATTATGATTTATTTTTTTTTCAGCTTACTGCTATAGCCAGTGGAAAACCCTTTGAGATGAGAAGTCAACTTAAATAAAACAATCAAAACATATTAACAAGAACTAGGATAACCTTACATACAAATATAGGTCAGACTTTCTAAATTTATCCTTGCTAAACCAAGATTTTTCAGAGTTTAAACCTTGGAGTGGATAGTTACTTCCAAATGTAATCAGCCAGGAGACAATAAATCACAGTAAAAGAAAGAAATAAAGAATAAGCTGTAAAACACATAAAGGAGCATCCCATCACTGCCTGCCTGCAGCAAGCGACACACAAGTGCTTCCTGAAAGTGTAATACACACAAGTATGAAAGAATGCAAGAGAACCACATGATGTAAGACCTTAGTCAAAAGCCAAACCCACAAAACTGAAATCTAAATCTAATGTACAGTAAAATCAATTAACGCAATCCCAGATCCTGCTTACATCAAAAAAAGGAAAAGGAAATCACCCAAATCTCTGTTCACCCACTGCTATTTCTGCTCTGCTCTTCCACTGGCTGCTCAGTCACCTCCAAACCTCCTCAAGTCAGCACGTGATGGCTTATTTTGAAGTACCATAACTTTTTGAAGAGGTCTTATGTGAGGTTATACCTGAGCTGTCAATAGCAAATTGTAATATACAGTAAATATCTGCAAAAAATCTGAAATGGTAAGCGATCTATTTTGTTCTGCTGAGGTTAACAGTATAGATGAATTAGCCTGTTGACAAATTAAATTAAAAAAAGACAATCATCTGAAAAAGGAGAATGACAGAAAGTTCCAGCATTTCAGTATTACCGCAATAACGAGTGTCCAAGTATAACAGGACATTGCAGTAATGATAAAAAAAAAAAAAAAAAGTTTCTTAAAATGCACCATTGTGGCTACGATTTCAGGAATGTAAACATGAGCCCATTTCATTTCTTCAACATGTTGTTAAACTTTGGGATCTAGGTGGAAACTAACATCTGACTACAGCTCTCATCTGCTCTGGGTTTTTAGCGATTTGGGGATAAAAAAAAAAAGTACTCAGCCAGTCTCATTAGCCAAAGAAAAAAATCCTTCTGGTTCTTTAAACTGTGACATGACATCCCTGGCTTCCTTGCTCTAATTATTTAACATGGTGTCACAGAACAGCATGTTTCTTGGAGGGGCGACAGGAGAAATAACTGAACCTTTAAGATTTACCTGATGCAGCCACCTCCCCATAACTCTACTCAAAGAGCAACAACAAAGTAGCTCTGGTTTCGTTTGAAAAAACACACGATATCCTAAAAAATACATAAGAGAAGAACCATTTCTGCCAACTGCGAAGACCAGAAGACAGAAGATGTAGATGCTACAGAGCTGGAAAAAGGCTCTGCAGAGGCTGCAGTCTGTCCTTACAACACACGGGTACTGAAATTACAGAGTACTTTTTTTTTTTCTTTTCTTTTTTGGAAGATATTTGCAGTAAAACTACAAACCTCATACAGATCAATGCAGACCTGACACGCAATCCTAGGCTTGCCTGTCAGGACCCAGAACTAAGGTCTCATTTCTGTCTCAAAAGCAAATTATACACAAGTCACCATAGTACCTGGGTGCTTGAAGGCACAATAATCTAATTCTGAGAAAGTCAAATTAAGCTGATGAAAGAGAGGGAAGCCAGCCAATGTTGACATCTGGAGTGCAAGTCAGGCTACCGCATATATTGGGATGAAAAGGACCTGATCTAGAAAGGGAAGTCACCACCGGCATGGAAACTAGAACTATCTGTGCAGAAGTCTGAGCTGTTTCGCATCCATAAGGCACTTTGCATTGCTCAGAGGAGAAAAACATCCAGAAAAGAAAGCGATAAAAGATGAGGTTACAGAGACACTTCAAACTTTCCCTAAAATTTCTAACAAACAGGAAGGAAAATCCAGCAGTTTAAGGAAAGAGTGAAGAGGCTTCGAGGAGAAAAGAAGGTCAGAGGGGTTACTGGAAAGATTCAGAGACGGGTACAAATTAATCATTTTATAGCTAACTGCAATGCCCACCCAAGAACTTCTGGCAGGCAATTCCTCTTACATTCTGCTCATTCATGTGCTGGGTCACGTGCAGCTTTTATACTTCAGCCATGTTAACATCCTTTTGAAGTCAAACTTGGCACATGCAACAAACCTTTCATACCGAGTCACTGGAAAATACTGTAAAAACTATTTATGATCACACAGAGAAAACTATGGGCCAATGTCAGGAGAAAGCTTGCATATAAAATACACACGGCAGCGGGTCATGCCCTAGTGCAACGAGATTAGCCACATACATGTGTGCTCAATATTGCCAGGGTACATCACAGTCTGTTCTGCAGGCTCTGGGAAAACTTGGTGGTGTTGAAACTCAATGGTGAAACTGTGCAGAACTGTTAGAGGAAATAAAAAATGGCAGTTACATTTTCTTACAATATTTTCTACTTTTTGATTTGAAAAAAAAATATAAAATACTTGCATTCATTACTTAACACCTGTCATGCAATGATTTTTGCAAAAGTTGAAACTAGCTTAAGTCAATCCAAGAACCCCAAATTTGCAAAAGCATATGGATTTTAGTTAGTTCAATCACACAGAAGATTTCAACAGATGGACTCATAGGGCTGAGGAGCAGATTAATCATTTTCTTCAAATACACGAAGTGCAAAGTAAAAGATGTCAACATGAGAATGGAAAGTTTACTTAGGAAGAGCTTTAACAACACAAGCTATTCTGGAAATAAGGTCAGAGTGCTGGAATTAACTGTGTCAAATTGTCAGGAGATAGGATTATAGAGATTTGTTTTCCAGCATGAACAATTCTTAAGAGAAAAAGGAAAATGGGCCTGGATCATTAATGCCTAGAAATTATGGTTTCTCTCCATCAGATGCACAATGTAATGTTAGCAGATGTGAAGCAGGGAAAGCTGAGAATGCACATTCATTCAATTTCAGACAGAGATTTCAAAAATATCCAAAAACCAGGCTTTAGACCTTTAGACAAGAAATAGTGTTTAAATAACTTTATTATTTATTTTTTTTTTTTTTAAGATTTTTCATGGGCTGTTTTATAAAACAAATAAACATTTCATTAAAACTTTATTGAAACTGTTTGTAATTGCTAATAAAATCTGAACTACTGGAACCTCTAGAAGCACTATAAATGCACTAACAGCTTCATTACATTTTGCACAACTACTCCTAGCAATATAGTAAAATAGTTCCTGTGAGAAGCTGATAACCAAAGCAGCCACAGCAGCAGCACCTCACATCAGTTACTCCTGCTTTCGAAGTGCCCAAGCCAAAGGTTGTCAAATTCTGCAGTCAACAGCTTCACCTCGCTTCTGGCTTAGGGGAACCTTCAGTCAGAAAAAACAGATCACATGAAAAAGCATCTGGGCTTTCTGTTTCCACCCTTCCAAAAAGACTGATTTGTGAACACTAAATGTTACTGATGTGAAACCTGTGACAGCAAGGGTCAGGAAGCGTCGCTCCTTCTCTCAGATGGGATGAAGCAACGCGTGCCCACAGAGGCCATGAGCGAGGGCCAAGGAACACAACGGCAGGACTTTGATAGGAGCAGGGGAACCGACCTTAACTTGACTGCAATGAGCGACTGCCCCATTATTTGCAGCAACTGTACATCTGTGCCACATTAAAGGCTACATGAAGCAGTAATTAGTGTGTTCTGAGACTTCTCCCAGATGTTTTGGAAAGTTTTTCTCATGGCGTGTAGAAATCATCCCACCTCCCCCCTCTCCTCTCCTAACCAGGCGCTCCACACTCTGGCGCTGTGACGGGACGCGTGAAGCCCAGCTCCGGGCTTAGGCCCGTGGGCAGTGGGCAAACAGGGAGCTTTGGGCTCGTGTTTTGGGTGTTTTATTTACCTAGTTGGGCACAGCATCTACCTAGGTGGGCACCTGTACCTAGCTGGGCACCACGGGTACCTTGTGGACAGGCACCTATGGAGCGCTGCTGTGCTGCAGCGTCAGTCTGTGGTGCTGGAGGCGCCATGTGAGCACTGTGCAGGCAGCGTGGCCACGGCGATCTCGTTTATTCAACAGCACGGCAACTACAAAGCGCGGCGGCTTCCAGCAGAATTTTCCACCGGGGGAAGCGGCCAAACGGCTGAGGTCAAAGCCTCCGCACTTCAATCGCGGCGAGCCCCTTCGCTTCCCCGGCGCTCCTCTGTCGCGATAAGCCCTCGCCGACAGGCGGCCCGGCGGGGCGCAGGGCCCGCCCCGTGCCCGGCACCGCCCGCGGCCGGCAGCGCCGCGCCCCCCCCGGGGCCTCACGGACTTGGCGAGCGGCGGCGGCGCGGGGCCCGCCCCTCGTCACGATAAGAGTCCCGGCACGGCGGGGCCGGGAGCCGCGGCGGGAGAGAAAACGAAAGGAGGCTGGGCCGGCAGCGCCTTCAGCCCGGGGGGAAAAAAAACCGTCCTTCTTCGAGTAGAAATTAATGTAGCGTTTTATTCCGATTCTTCCCCTTCCCGAGTCATTGTCTATAGCAACCGTGTCCATAACACTCTAATTCTCCAGAGCGCAACTTTCTAGTAAATGGTACATCTGTCAAACTGCAGGAAACATCTGGGAAAATGGTTAAATAAAAATGTGAGATTAAACCTTTGTTTCCATATGGTTATGATATACATCTAGAATATGTTTGTAAATGTTACTGGTTCTTCTCTTGCCTCTCGCTAGATATCAGGCTTTTGGCCCGGTGTTGAATTTCACCCCGGTGTAGATACATAACTTCTGCGATGTAAAATTTCCCATTAATGAAAACAAAAAACGGCCCCTTGGGATAAGAAACCAAGAGCAGGGCTCGAGGGATTCGTGCTGGGTTCCCGCACACACAGCCTGCCCTGCTGCTCCGGTGAGCGGGTTGGGCCCTGCACTGGTGCCTCTGAGACGAGGACACAGCTCTTCACCTCACAGGGCAGCCTGGAAACCCAACGTACAAACGCCTATGGAAGCTTCATGCTACTTTACAAAAAGAAGGAAAGTTAACGTGGAAAACATTATACAGAAGTAGGGTTCTGGAACTAGCTAACAAAACCTTTCCATTTGCAATGGGAGACACATGAAAAGTGGAGAGACCTAAACTAATCCTGCCTGTTTTATTTTGGTTTTGTTTGTTTTCTTCTCTCCAAGTACGTAAAAATTGCTCAAAATTTTGACAGATCAGATCTTTCTGTGCACAACTGATAGGCTCTCAATCAATTTTTAACCCTGAAACCATCCATACCCAGCCTTTCACTGTGTTTGGCTACGGGCTCCTGAACTGAAAGGGACTTGAATATTTTCTGAAATGCCCCCTTGGTAAAGAACTTCTGCAAAACTCAGCGTTAAATATTAACTCAGACACATTAGCTATTTTAAGTCAGTCCATGAAGGTTCAATTTAATCTATATTTGTTGAAAAGAATAACTTTGTGTAGTGAGTGATCTCCATTAATAATTAGGAAAATACATCCAGTTGATTTTGGTTTGGTCCATCATTCAAAGAATGCATTGGAGAAAGGACAAAAAAAGACAAAAGAAAAAACTTGGAAAAGCAACTTGAAACCTGCTATGTAATCCTTTGACCACTGTAATCAACAACAGCCACATTGTACCAGTTCCACTAGAAATACAGAGAATTTCAAGTTCAGCAGAATCTCTTTTAAAACACCAGGTTAATCCCTAAAATACTTCAAAGGCATATATGTTCATGCCAGAAGAAGTGAGTGAAGATGCCTGCAAGCAAATGAGAGACATTGGGTGTTCTGAGTTGTTTTGTTTTGTTTTCCTAATTCCAATTTGTCACAATAAAATGACAGTGTAAACATACTTCTTAATATCCCATGAATTTTGGAAACAAAAAGGGGTAGTTAGCAGCAAAGACCATTTCTGAAAACTGCCACAGTACGTCTGCAACCCAGTTCTAAATCTTTTCAAGCCCTGCTTGGAGCTGAAGCCAGCCACTTCCACCACAGGGACCTGATTTTCTGCAGAGCATTTCAACCATGCATTCTCAGCCCAGCTCAGAAAACAGTGTGGAGGAAAGTAATGGGGTCCTCCTATTAAAAGGAATATTGTTTATTAAGTACTTCAGATCTTACACAAAATTCCTTGCCTTGAGCTACTACATGCTTGGAGAGAATACAGCTGAGCCTGCTTCAAGCAGGAGGCTGGATGAAATGATTTCCTGAGGCCTAACCTGAATTTTTCTGTGATTTGCAAATCCAGGTAACTTCTAGGACAGCTTAAGACAGATTTAAAAAAAATAAAAATGGCACCAAGGTAATTTCTGCTATAGTGTTATATTATAGTATAATCCATTGGATATTCATGGTAAGAAACTCATGATACACCATGGCAGCTTCCAAACTCCAGGAAATTATCCTGGCTTTATGAATCAGATTTGCCATGGTTCTTTACTGTAACAAAAGTGAAGACACAACCTATAATTTGAAACAGAAGTGTCTGGGTCTGTTTGGCTAGGTCTAAAACTAAACATTATCTTAAGCGATACACATTAAAATAAATTATTCATGTGTAGACCTTTCTTTTAGAATAGAACAGAGCAGTTCAGTCAGAAGGGACCTTCAAAGATCATTGAGTCCAACCGCCTGGCCACTGCAGAGCTAACCAGAAGTTGAGGTTATCACTGAGGGCATCACCAAATGCCTCGAGCGCCACCAGGCCTGGGGCATCTGTTGGCCACCTCCCCAGCAGCCTGTGCCAGCGCCTGCCACCCCGTGTTGAAGAACCCCTTCCCAGGCCTCCCCTGGCGCTGCCTTTGCCTTCTAATTTAATGGCTGCAAAATTTTGTAATGGTAATTTTCATATAGAAATTAATATTGTGATCCTATGCCACCATGCCAAATAGCAGTTGAGACCAACCGATCAAGAGAAATATTTCATTCATAGTACTGTATGTACTGTACACAGCCCCAAACCAAAAATGCTAACATTCAGCACAACGTGCTGTACAAGCAAAGAACAAAAATACTAGTATTCTTCCAAAACACATTCAAATGGCCAGTTTTACAATTTCACCAGTGACACAAAATCCGAATGCTTTTGAAGATGTCTGTGACAAATTCATTTCAACTGTAAATACACTGATTTGAAACCACAATTTGCTAGCATACAAACTATTTTAAAATTGCCACACCAAAGCTATAAACTATTACCCATAACTGTCCCTTGTCCAAATGCAGTTAAGTTACTAATTTCTAGTTCCTAGTAAAAGCCAGAGAAGCAAAAACAGCTTGGTGTCATTTCTTTTAAAAAAGAAAGAAAGAAGAAAAAAAATGAGAGAAAAGAAAAAGTCAAATGAAGAAAAGAAACGAAAAAAGAAAAAAGAAAAGAAAAGAAAAGAAAAGAAAAGAAAAGAAAAGAAAAGAAAAGAAAAGAAAAGAAAAGAAAAGAAAAGAAAAGAAAAGAAAAGAAAAGAAAAGAAAAGAAAAGAAAAGAAAAGAAAAGAAAAGATTTTTGTGCTCTTGGCATTTACTGGTGTTATTTGCTCCTTGGCAAACAAAGTGCCATGAGCAGAAACTTATCAGCCCTCAGCTCCCTGCGAGGACTCTTAAGGCAGAGATGATGCCTGCTGGGAAAAGGCTGATGTCAGCTCTCAGAGCTCCCTGCAAGGATAAGGAGGCCTTTGTTTTCAGCTGAACTGTGAAAATGAGAAAATGCCTCCAGCCTGACAAACAAGAAACCCACATAACATAGGTCAGGCCTGAGACCTTCACTTAAAGGTACAACACGCTTCACTCGCGCTCCACTTACATCACAAAGCCCAGATATGGTTAATTTTACACAGGGCTTGCCATGAAATGCTAAATACACCTTGGAAATGTAACAAAGAAGCTTCATCTGTTAGGGAGGACTGGTATAGCTCCAGCCACTTTACCCATACTTGTAATTCTTACATAAATCAAGTTCCTAATTACTCTTCTGTAAATCAAGGTGAATTTAGTGAGGTCATACAAAAACAGAGGCATGTTCCAACTTGGGGATTAAATAAACTCGCCTCTCCTTTACAAAGCAGCAGAAAATAAAGTACGGTACAAAGCACATTTTAGTTCAGCGGGATTATACTTTACTGAGTGCATTTAAAAAAAAAAGCATTTGAGAGACAAGAAAGCATGCAATGCAAATAAAGGAATTTCATATTACAGTGCCTGGGTTTTATTTTGAGGTAGGAGCATTCATTTTTCCCAAGTGAGGAGTTAATGGGTGTAATCTCTACAACCACAAAAATACAAAAGCTGTATAAATACAGTCCAATACACAGCCACAAAGTATAGACTTTTAAAAATTAGTCTTGCAAGGTCTTGAGTGTATTTTGATATCCTAAAGCCAAAAATTATCTCCTCTGAAAAACTGAGACTTTGATAAATTTGTTTTGTGCACAGGAGTTACGTTACATAGTTTAGAAACATAAGAAGTTTGCCAGGGCATGTGATTTGCCCTACTCCAGAAGTTGTGTTTTTCCACAACAAAAGTAAACCCGGGTACAACTCTGAAAGAACCTAATCAAAGAAAATACATAAGGCAGTTATACCTGAGCAGGGAATATCTCAAAGCTTTAAATTTCAGAACAAAAGGTTGGAATTGTTTAATAACCAAAGCATGTAAATGGATTCATTCCCACTGATGCACAGTGACTGAGATGCTAGGATACCGGTACCTAAGAGTTAACATCAAATTGCTAACATTCTGCCATCTATAATGAACCACAGCACACAGTTCTTGTCCTATTTAATTACATTTCCACCCACAATATGCTGGTGTTAAGAGGATGAATATTCAACTGCTTCACAGTTCCACCAAGATGATCACAAAGACCCAGATGTCTGAACAAGAGATGCTTGTGGTTTTAAAGACTTTGGCTTCCAAGCACTGCCTTCCAGATGAAAAAGATCTGTCCATTCTGGACAGTTAGAATAACTGAAGACATTCAGCTAAAGGAGTAAGGATTCAAACAGCACTATGTGGCAAAGATGCGCAGCCTGCAGCCCTGATATTGGGTGAGGCTGCTGTGCCCACAAACAGGGTTTGTGTCACCAACTCCTTCCTCCTGTGCATTCAGGAGACTTCACGCTGAAAAGCTCAAAATACAGACGCTAAACCTCATCTTTGTGACTGCAAGTCACAAAAATGCATTTGTTGCCACCAAAGATACTGTGCCATCTAGTCTCCAGATTACACTATATAAGTGATAAGGGCATCTCTTATGGATTTGCTTTTCTAAATTGAACGTTATCAAAACTGAACTTTAGAAGCTCGAAGTCACTACAATTGGACCACCATTATTTTTGCTCCGTGAAATAATTCTTTCTTTCTCCAAATTAACTTTTGGTTAGTGCAAGCAAATCAAGCTTCTACAACACACTTCCCATCTCCAGAATTTTTGGGAAAGTTCCACAAAGTTTGAATAATTCACTTCTATAGTTAAACCAGAATGGAAGAAAAAAAAAAAAAAAAGACAACTTTATTGGTGGTGGTGTTAGGGAAACAGCAGTAAAATTCAGAGAACATTTGCAATCTTTTCTGAAAAATATTCAGCAATTTCAGATATACTGTAAAAGCTCAAGATTTTGTAATACTCAGTTGAAAGAGCTGCAGCCAAATTGAACTTATAAAATACGGTGGAAAAAAAGATGGCCTGTGTATGCCATGATAGATTGTGGTTCCTATGCAGTTGAAGGTTTAATTGAAATAGATTAAGACTCATCACACGAATACTAGGCAGACCACCACTGCCTTTTATTATCAGAAGACAAACATTTCATATATGAAATAATCTATTGAGTAAAAATGCACCACACTGGAAAAGAGTATGCAGCTTTAAAATATGTCTAAGGGATCACGTGAAATAACTGCCTGCATCTTTTAGTTTAGAACTATGCTTGCACACGAGTCTGTTGGTTCAGACTTCATTATTTTTATGGCCTCCACTGTATAAAGTGTTATAATGTATGTAACTGCCAGCTGTGTTTTATTTCATCACCAGCATATGAATTTTTATAAATCACATCTTTTCCCACCAAGTTACATAGTAATTCAAAAATGCCATAAAATTCTTCAATTCTGTCATGTATGTATGCCACAGAAATAGAGCATATGGTTCTTTCCAGTACCACCATTTTCAGTGCCAAGAAAAGACTATAAATAGTTAAGTTTTTTAGGAGAGAGAAGAAGGTATCTTGTAAATGAGAAGTCTCTCCCTGCTTGTGAGCTTTTATTGTTTTGCATTACTTCAGTGCTGGATTCCTGATTTGTAACAAATTCCAAGACTGCAGACTACAGGCCCAGCCTCTGACTAACACTATGGTGATTTATTTGAGGATAAATACCTCTGTCCGCATCTTATGACTGAACACAACAGTCCACAGCAGAGTGGAATGTAAGGAATGCAGAGGCTGTACGAGCTGAGGCAGCAGGGAACAGTGCTCAGCTATCAGGCTGCCCTGGACTGCTGAACTGCTCTGATCACTTCCTCCAGTCAAGAATGAAAGGAATTTTTTAAGCCTGTACTTCATGCCAACCAGACCTGCATTCCCAGGAATGAGCACACAGCAAGAATGGCATTTGATGATTACCCAACACATGCACCTAACTCATCAACACCTTACCTGTATGAAACATTCCACATCCAACTGTCAGAGCTGGAGCGCAATCACGCAAGTAATGTTTAGCAACAACTGCAGCTTGCCCAGTTGTCAAGGCAGACTACAGAGCAGCTGGCTCACAATCTCCTGGCCTCTGAAAAATGCAAACCACTTCTGTTTCTCCTCCTCCTGCTTCCCCACCCCCAGAGTACAGACTGCTCAGAATCTGGGGAAGTGAAACGAGCAGATTACAAAGAACAAATGAACAATGCTTTAAAAATTCAAGGTGAGAACTTCTGTTTTGTTACAAATAGTTACATTAAACTAATTCCTGTTTCTTTCTGTTGTATGCAAACAAAACAAAACGAGTCATCACCCATCTAATCACAACAGCCTTTGTGCAGATTTTCCGTACAATCTGGAACAAAGGAAAAATCTAGCACAAAGTTTAGCATGCACAGAGATTAAGAGGATAGCATTAGATTCTGTGAACCAGAGGAAATAAAAGCAAGACACTTACAGATGTGGATTGAACATTCGACTCATTTTAGAAACATGTTCATTTTCACAGTCTAGCTCCTCATCCCCTTGGTCCATGCTGAGCTTTCTCTTGCTGGGGCTGATAGGAGGAGGGCCTGTTCGATGGTTGGTTAGAGCAGAGGATACTGGAAGAGACTGCATTCTGGGCTCACCTCTTAGAGCTGCTTCACCTACAGGAAGAAGACAAGTGAGGATGAACACAACAGGGAAAACAAGTAAAATAGTAGGGTTTTTTTTTTTAAAAAAACATTATTGTATAAAAATTTCCCAAACAGATGTCAGCTGTGCACAGTCATATTTGAGACATGGTTGCAGGAGAAGCAAGGCATCATAAGCCATACATTAGTGCTTCATACTGGAACAAAGCAACCGTTGAAAAAAGGTAATATAAGAGGGTTCAGCTCACCCCCAGATAATCTGAAAGGCTAAGCTAACACATCTTTCTAACAGTATTTTTATTCAGAAGCATTCCTTCTTACAAGCTGCCATTCCAACATTGAACTTTCATTACCTCATTCTGCAAAGCACGACTATTTGCAATGAAATGCGCTTTGTTCCTTTTCTTATGGTTGTGGTATAAATTCCAGGACTACAGTTCACATTTATGCCAAATATGCAAGATCTAAAACTGAATAAGCGTTCAAATTCTCAAATTATTCTTTTTATAAAAAGCTGTCCAAAACAAGCTTCTCTGGTATATAACTATGCAAGGTAAAAATTAGGGGGGAAAATGGAACTTGCTGATGCAAGTGTAAATTTGTCCTTAAACGTCCTTCTCCATACTTTT
Source organism: Aythya marila (assembly GCF_965140915.1). Taxonomy (NCBI): domain Eukaryota; kingdom Metazoa; phylum Chordata; class Aves; order Anseriformes; family Anatidae; genus Aythya; species Aythya marila. Next base: position 17,254,378 of record NC_139051.1, read on the forward strand.
AAACTATGTTTGGTGCAATATACAGATGAGCACACTTTTTCAGCAGAAGAATCGTAACATTTCAATTCTAAGAAAGCTGTTTTTCCACCGGGCAGACTGGTGTTAGAGTACTCAGTAGTTTATAAATTTTATATATTTTCTGATAACACTAATCAGAAAATGCCATTCACAGCATGTGGGAGTTACATATAAATAATTCCAGAAATGATACAATTAGCTTGCGTATAAACACGTCCACATAATGTTACTAAGCATGCATTAAATGTGACCATAGTATTTTTCCCATTTCAATTAAATGTCTCACTAAATGTGTAGCCTGAAGCACAGTGCTGCATTTCATCAACAGTTATGGACTTTACTGGAACTCACATCCTTACAGCCACAGGTCATATTTAGACCTCATAGGGATGTAGAAATGTTTAAAAAAAGAAAAAAAAAAAAAAAGAAAAAAAAAAAGAAAAAAGTTTGGGGGCTCTGAAGGGGGGCTTGAAGATGAATTAAACTGAACAGCGTTCCCTATTCTGGTAATATCCCTGAAACAGCTACTTTTGCTAGAGTTTAAAATTTGTATTTTTCCTATGCTGCCAGAAGCATTTTGTTTTTTACATGGCCATAATTTCCAAAACTAAAATTAGGATAAAGTTAACTTCATCTACAGTCCTGAGGTACCTGAGAATAGAAACCTTTGTATGCCACCACACATTTTCACATCATCACTGAAGCAGACGATTTATAAAACGTTGACCTAATTCCACACACAACAAATACTATTTTGTTGGAAAAAGAACGAGTGAGGAGAAAACCTCCTGAATGTTTACCAGTAAAAATAAGCATTTTGCCAATTTAGTCAGCATAATATAAACTAGCAAATATACACTGACCTATAATACACCACAAGTCATGATTTCTATTAAAGACTCTGGCACCAGACCTAAATTGGAACTTTCCATCTCAGCTCTAAATAGTAAAAACTGTGCCCTAGTGCAGATGCTCTCAGACAGGCATCCAGACCCCTTCTGTTTGAAACAACTGAAGGGTTAGTTGGGAAGACCCCCACACTCCCCAAGCACTGACCTATCTCAAGAGAAGCTTTTATCAAAAAGACCCCTCGTTTGAAATAATCTTCCTATCAATACAATTTCTGTATTTTTTTTCTTCAGCCTTTACATTTTGCCTAGATAGTGATCATATTGTGACACAAACTTATTCAACTTCAGAAGTAAACCGCATCATACCAATTTGTCTCGGTGAAATCAAGGAATCGCTCTCAACTCTCTCCTTGATAAGAAAGTTAATACCCATGTCAAAAGATAAAACTTCTATCAATTAAGGTTTGTGATGCTTTCATCCCGCCCATATACAGTCACTCTCTCTGCAGTGTCCCAGATCACTTCTGAGGACTTGAACACAGAATTCCAGTAGAGAAGTCGCAAATTTCAGGTTGGCACCTATTTCCTACTGACCTCCTAGGCTGCTCCCGGCAAGAACGCAGCCATCCTAAATGCCACGTAAGGCTGACTCTGGGGTTTACAAAAAAGACAAAATTTTCTAAGACATAGAATTCTTCAAATGAACGGAGCTTCAGCTTAACGAGGCCAGGGGGCAGCGAGCAGCGGAGGGCAGGAGGAGCTCTGATCACCTCTGCCTCTTCCAGGAGCGGCCAGAGCTGTGCAGCTCTTCCTCAGCAGACCCAAGGGGTTGGTGTTGAGCACTTTATGCAGCCCACCCTGAGGCACAAGGCAAGCAGGGAACACCACCAAACACAAGAGTCCAGATAACTGGGTGAGATCCAGAGGGAAAATATCTCTACATTGCACATGGGGGTATATCACACACAAATATACTGCATTTGTACTGCACTGGGAGTTCTCCTGTGGCCTGTAATTTTGATTAGGGCTAGAACTGCTTTATATTTAAATAAAAGACGACTTCTTCCCCCACTACTTTCCCAAACTTGAATTTAAACCAGAGAGGGAGAAACCACAGCAGAGTCTGTGACACAAAATGCTGCTTTTCTGACTGGATTTGTCTCCCCCAGCTGACCACACTCCATGGTAACCAGACTCACATCATACAACTGGCAAAACAACACTCTGATAAAACAACTGTGTTTTATAAAATTCCCCAAGTCTAAACTCCAGTCTTCAAAATTCATTATTGTGAAGGGTTGTGTCTGCACTGCAACCAAAAGCATAGATAGCAAACACATTTATTGTGCCTCTCATAATACTTGCTTTGTTTCAGTAAGCAGCTGGTGTAAGGCACTCTAGATCTGCTGCTTTCAGATACTTCTGTGTACAACTGTTCATACCAGTCTCTCTTTTTTTCTTAAAGTTAGGCAACATGATAAAACACAAACAAGCAAAACCCAGATAACAACGTGACGTCGTGTCTGCCTATATCCCAGTACTGCAGTAGCACACTCACTTGACAGAAGTTCATGCAGTCAGCAAGAATGTTCTTTATTTTAACCACTTAGGAGCCTAAACTGAAAGTGATTCAAACCAACACAAGCAAACTAAATGACTGTAAAAACAGCATGTCTCTTTTCAGACATAAACACCACCAGGACAGCTGAATCTTTAACATTATTTGTGTTTCTCTTGTAGTTCAGTCAGCAGTATCTGCGTCCCTACTGAAACATCCATGCAATACAAACATCACAACAGCAAAAGTCATGTTTTCACAAGTGTGGATTTGACAGCAAGACACCAGAGAAGTCTTGAAGTATGTCTGAGAACTCCAGGAGTTACCAAAGAGTGGGGAAAAAAAATACACTATTTTGGCAGCTAGCTTCCTTCCTCTCTGACCTAGCAGCTCTGCACGAAGAAATGGCTACCATATCCTATTCCCCCTCCCAGTTTCCTCTCTCCTGCTGGCTACCATTCATCCATAAAATCTGAGCATTAGTTACAATCCAGAAATGAAAGGCTTCATCTTTCCAGCTGAAGATTGACGTGATACAGACCTTGAAACAGAAGGGAAAAAAAAAAAAAAAAAAAAAAAAGAAAATCCAAGCACTACCCTTGGCCATTTTACTTAGGATCTGACAAACAAATTTGTCCCAAGAGTAAGTTCCTGACTCACTAACTTTGCAAAAAAGCCATGAGTTGTGTGTATCAGCAGGGTCTCTACCTTTAAGAACTTGGACTGAATTACCATGACCTCAGGCCACTCTACTAATTAATAAAATCATAGGCATGAGTGTTTAAAAGACTTTAATTAACACGCATTACACTTTTAATTACTTTTTCCAATATCTTCATGCAGACAAACTCTCATTAGTAAAAGGAGTTACCTCATGTTCTTAAAGCCAGACATTCCCAGGATTCAATAGTACATGAAGATCTTCAAGGGCAGTTTTCTTTACTGGTCCAAGACCAAAATTTAGCATCAGGATGTATGAAATATTTCTTCTGAAAGGCCAGGACATTCACAAAAGCTATATATATATGTGAAAAGGGTACTATATAATGAAACTTGTTTCATCTTCCACTCCTACAATCACGATGAGATTAAATTGTAAATAAACTCAAACGAATTCATGAACTATTGCATATCTTCTTCCATTATTTCAAATACAGAAGTCAGTCTGTGCCAACATGAATTGAGAAAAATGACATTAAATTTTCAATTCATGAACAAAAATCACTTGATTTGAGATACCAGATATCAAGCAGGGAAGTCACTGCAGATTACTCAATTCACTAAGTTATCAAAACCACTAAGAATCACAATGTAGTACCACTGAATTAATAGGCTGATTTTGTCAACTGCCTAGGTTAGGCATTATCCCAGCATATTATACATTGTAAAAGGAGCGATATCTTTGAAATTGTGAAATTCCCCAGAAATTAAGTATGCGTGAAATATTTAGGTTGTTGTCTTACAAGACTGTAACTTAAGGCAGATTTACTTCACTTGCATGACCAAAGCAAATTAATTAATCCTTTCGGACTCCTCAGCGGTAAATCTTTGTTTCATGATAAAAGATACCCTAAGAAGCAGCCACAAATAATATTACTTTTATAACTGCAGAACATTTCTCTAACCCTATGCAAACAAAAGTAGTAAAAATATGATGTTGTATCACTACATTATTTCTGGATTGCAGTTTTGATAAAAGGTATGATTTAGCTTAAGGAAGAATTGATTATGAGAAATACTCTGCCAAATGCTGTAAACAAGTCACAGTAGCTTGTATTTGCTTTGAAGTATATAAAACCAGGCCTACCTGGAGAGCATAATAAACCAGCAAACTACAGGAAAAACAAAGAATTAAGTATTAATGAGAACAGCCTAATCGTAAAACACTTGCTATGAAACCAGATCTTGGAAAAATATTTTTTTGTTACACTTGATAGACTTCTTTCAGCAGCAACCTCACTAATGCACATATTTGACACACATTTTAACAGACTTTCTTGCAAGATGACAAAAAGCTAATTTAGGAAACCAAAAAAATCACATACACATTTACAGAAAAATTGGTAAAAGCCTGCTCTCATCAGCTTACAAAACATATGAAAGGCACTTATTACTCCTGGAACCACGCTCTGGCTACCACTGTGCAGAGATGTGTATGCCAGAAAACCCATGGCCAAAAACAAAATACAGTGATTAAACTGACTGTTCTATTCTGGCTCCTCCATCTGACCGTGCTTGCCAGTGAGGGACACGTTATGCTTGACATTGCAAGCAAGAACATAAAATAGTGACCTCTGCATTCAATCACCTCCACCCAGTTTTTCCTTCTCTCTTGTCCAAAAGACTGCACAATGTAAGGAGTCAGAATTTAGGTGCTATGAAAGCACTTACAAAGCACAGGCATGGTTGCTTGAGGATCCGCATCTTTGTTCATCATTGCTAAGTAGCACAGGCTAAAGTAAATTTCAACTTAATTGGCCTTGAAAATGCTGAATTGTATACAAAACACTAAATCGTAATAGAATGGAAAAATGGACTCCCCAAACCTAACTGTAACTGCTCCTTCAAATGTACTATGAAAAACTGACTACATCATCTTATATTCTGTCTCATGAGACTGTAACAGCACAGCTGTACAAAAATAGCACATACTCTCTGTATATAAATAGACTTATATGGATAGGTGATTCAATTCTACGAATTAATTCATAAGCATAAGAGAAGTAAAAAGTCTCTGCTGGCCACTCAGACTAAGGCTGAAAAAAATTCTTTTCATGCTAACCAGGTACCTACTGTAAGAGCCTCCTTTTAATACACTTTTGGTTGTGAGTAAAATAAGAATAATAATAACTATAAAGATATATCTCGGTAAATAGGCATGAGGTTGACAGTATGGAAAAGAGAAGGGTGGCAGATATGCCATAAGGAAGGCAGGCTGGAGCAAATTCTAACGCTCCAGTCTGGCAGAGCTCCCTGATGTCATAACACTAATCCCCAAGTACGCTTATTTCCTCTGTCAAATTTCAATTTTCACACCTCAACAATTGTGACTGTGGGGCTGTGTTGAGATCCAACACAACAATGAACTCAGGGTTAGGTCTAATTATAGAGCATGAGACTACCTGAGATTTCTGAAAATCTCCCTTGAAGATAACAGCCCACCTAGCTAACTCTTGCAACACCTCTCTGAGCTAGCAGTCTAAACAATTGTCCTGTCTTCTGTTTAAAGTGCCTGCATTCGTGTCAACTATGGCTAAAAAAGACACCAGTTATCTGGCAGACAAGATTGAAATGCAATCAATGCTAATTTACACTAATCTCCAAATAACTAGTCCCAATAATGTCCACAATACTTGTTACCATCAGTATCACAAAAAGATTTCCCTCGGTTGACTGATTATTTTTTTTGGCTCAGAAAACAAGGTTGATCCCAAAGAACACTCCTTTCTTGACCTTTTTGCCAGCTCTCCTGTATCAAACATTTGAAGTCAATTACGAGGGACTAAAAGTTAACACAAGTTACAATTTTTATGTTTGCTTGATGCATTACAAAGGAACACAAAAAAGAAAGGTGAGCCACTGTGCTAAGTAGAGCCACCAAGTAAGAGTGGGCACAGAAAGGCACACCTGCCTTAGCACGGCCCTGAACACGGGCCGCCTAGCCCTGCTCAGCAGCACAGCCCCAGGTATGCAACAAGAACAAGGTAGGAGATAGAAGAGAACTGAAGACAAAGGGACAAGCATCACTTGCATTTTCTGCAGCAAGCTGTGCATTTCATCTTCTGTATTTGTGTTAAGATCATGAGATTAGTATTTACTGGTCAGCAGAAAGACACATGATCCATTGAATCCCTGGCAAAACGTACTGCATCCTAAGTGCTAGAAGTTGTGGTGAATCCCAACACATACTCATGTACAGAAACAGTGAAATTTCTTCAGTGCTCAGTACTTTCTCCTTCCTGCAGTTTTAATCTCTTATGATCCCAGGTCAGTCCCTCTGGGCCAGACCCACAAGGGGAGGTGACTGTCCTCCACCCTTGGTGGCTCAAGGTAGGACACAGGCACTTTCACTTGTGGCCTCACGGGAAGGCTTACTGGGGCACGTGCACTTGAGAAAGTGAAAAACAAAGGCCATGTTGATGGGTACAGTAATTCCTAACGTAGAAAGTAAGTCCAGAATATGTAATTAAAGTGCCACTATATTATTTACACAAAGCCTAAATAATAAACACATCATCAGGATTCAGTTTCCTTTAAACTATTTGAAAAACTGTTACAGTTCTCTCACATTTCTGATATGCCGATTTTAAAATATGCCTGATTGACAGATTTTTGTCACCATTAAAGTATTTTTATTAAAGGACTAGTGTAAAACAGCCAATGAAAATGTGAATGAAATATAACCACATATCAACACGTTGAAAATGTTGCTTTCCAATATGACAGCCAGTTTCCAGACCTAGGTGTTCTTTCTTTTGTCACTCAGCTAAATGCCTTACTGTGTAACATAAAAGACAGGAAAGCTGAACGGATCAAAGACTAGCCTGTCTTTCAGCAGAAACAATCAAAGCTCCAAGATCTGCCATCTACTTCAAAAGTAAATTTCAAAAGTCACAGCAAGGTCACAACAGGAAAAAAAAACAAACAAAAAAAAAAAAAAAACAAAACTGTTAGGTGCTTAAGCAGTATTTCAACATCCTAAATACCTCATAACTATGTATTTGCACACAGTGGCAAAGAGCGACAAATAGGAAAGTCATTTGTGAAAACACAGATTTGAATAATTCTTCCTAAACAGGCAGAAAACATTTGCTGACCCTCCCCCCTCACACACCTTACTAACAGAAATGGCATTTAAGAAAAGAAGACAGCAATGTAGATACTCAGGTCTGAAGCAACACATTTTGCTCAGAATATTTTTGACTGCCATACCTACATAGGCTCTGCCTAACTGGTTTTCCTTGGGCATAGCGCACCTAAGTTTTCCCAGCATTCTGTCCTACTTAAAATAGACAAAATGATTAAATATATCTAAGACCAGAATGCAAGAATGTGATACGACTTCTCAACAGATTATGCACCTTGCTTTTCTTGAAATTCCTTAAGCAATGCTTAGAGGGATATGATCTTGTAACATAAATTGAACTCCAGACTATTGCACTGGGTGTCCCTTGCAGTCAGTATCTTCTATGACAACTGTTTTTCAGACATTAATTTTGTGATGTTTTCCTGTAACATGGCCACATTAAATCCAATAAACCATACATTGTTTCTTTCATGAGTATTTGAAGCAAAATCAGCTATGCAAATGTAATATCTATATATCCACTTATTGAAATTGGAGAGCATTATTAGATATACAGCAAGATTTTATTGTAGTTTACTTTAAGCATATTCCAAACACCTTTTCTCACATTATTCTCCTTTGCTACATGTGCAAAACAATCAAGAGCATTACTAAAAATGTGCTTTCCAAAGGAAGTTTGATATCTGATACTGCACTTCAAAGCACTGTTTCTTTTATTGCTATTTGATTTTTCTGCAAATTGCCTGGAAGGTAGAAGGACCTTGAGAAGAATCTCAACACAAAAACACAAAAGCAAACATATTTTGAATATGTTACTAAAAGACACATACGCACAGGTGGCTGCCTCCAGAAAGGATCTGGAGAAAAGTAGGGGCACTGCTTAGAACCCTGCATTGTGTGCAACTCCCGCAAAGCTTAGTGCCAAGTTCCCAGACTGGATTCCCATTTGTAGCACACAAGTGACCTTGGAATGGTTAAAAAAAAAAAAAAGAAAGAAAAAAAAAAAAAAGAAGCAGCCCAGACTACTGCATTTTTTGCATATGGCATGTGGCCAAACAATCAAATGGCAGAAGCTGCTCCTGCCACAGGACTGGAGGGGAGGAGTTTGGAGAGAAATGCCTTTATCACACGTGTATGGACAGACACGCGACTAGGAGCTGCTCCTGCCCTCATGGTCACCAGTGTGATAATCTCTTCCTAACTGAGGTGGCATCTCTTCTTGAGGAAGACTACCTTTGGCCTAACGAAAAACAGAGGAAAAACTTCAATTCCAATTTTGGTTTTCTGCTACATGACTGCAGCCCGTCTGAAATGGACTCATTTAAGAAACACAGAGCTCCTTCAATCACGCTGGACAGAATATTGCAGACTGCACTCCACAGTGGCAGAACAATTCCAAGCCATCTCCACAAAGAATCCTTTGTACGGTACAAAATCCCTTTGTCCTTCAAAATGGGCTCCAAAATCCCTTCTACAGAAGGAAAGGGAGAGTGAAATGACAACTGTGTAGAGCAGTCAAGCACTCTGAGCCCAACAGCAAACTACACGAGCTGTTCAGATAAAAAAAGATAAGGTCTTCTGATCATGCTATTTACATAGAAAAGAAAAAAAAAGAGGAGGATGTGTCAGCTTGCCAATTCCTTGTGCACAGAGCTTTACTGTAACTGATGGTAGTCACTCAGTAGGCTGGGCTACAGCCAGTGTCTCTGCCTGTAAGAGGATAGATTTAAGTTCATCATAATCACTACAAGGTTGATTAATACAGAACATTCAACCCACTGGCTTTGTCTTCTTCTGAGACATAATGCAATAGATTTCCTCAGATGTTGCTCACATGCAGTGTTTTAATAACCAAAAATTGTGAAGGCTTCATCTTCTAGAAAAGCCCAGCCAGCAGTGTGACTCATGAGATGGAAAGGATATCATACAATTTCTCTGGGGGTAGCAGAGCTGATATAAAGAACACACATAAGAAAATCCCCAATATTACCATTCTTTCTTAAAGGACAGCCCTTCAGAACAAGCAACCCCACCACTACTACCCCTGAGGATAACAGATTTGAAAGTGCCATTGAAAAATTCACTTACTGCAATAATCAAGCTTGAGTTAATAGCTCAGTGCTTCAGTTATCAATATTTTCCTGGTAACATCCAACACAGTCAGTGGCGAGAATCTTACCAGAGAGGCATCCCTACTGGGAAGAAGAGCACCAGGCCCATTGACCTGTCTGATAATTGGACTTCTCATCCTCAAAATAGAGGCTTCTGAATACCAGATTTGTATTTTGGGCAAGGTGTGACTAAGCCATGTATCGCGTGCCGATCGGCTCTCAGCAAGGGTTGTTGCACCGTTGGTCTGGAAGAAAAGAGCCGAGGCCAACGTTTGGTGCAGCCAGGTTGCTTTCCTGGCTTCGCTTGAAACAACACCGGGCTGTGGGCTTTCTGCCTCACCCCAAGCCCCGTGTAACTGCTGGAGTTGCAGGCCTCATATATGCTGCAGATCCAACTGCAAACCTCCAGCACCTGTCCTGCTTTGGCCAGATGGGCAAGATAAGCATGTCAGTTACCTCTCATCCCTGGCTAAAGCCCGGTCTCAGCAATATTCTGCTGATTTATGGTCACTCCGTATTTCAACGCCAACAAGCCTGGCAATATTCCACTAAGGAAAAAGGCAAAACTAATTTTATTCCTCTGACACAGCAGTTTTTAACATGTCTTGGGCCCATGACACATAACTAAGATAAGCGATTTATTGAAAAAAAATCAAAATGAAGAGATCCACAGGAAAATTTTAGGTAACCACAGAGTTCAAGAGCTTGAAAACTGCTGTTCTGCTTGAAGACTCAGTTGTCCAAAACCTGGTACCAGAGAACGTTATTCTTTCATTTGCTTCCCAAAGGGGAAAATGGGTCTGAATTCATGCTCCCAGCCACTCCAACAGTCAGCACTACTACGTAGTGACTGAGCTTGTCAGATTCCTAGAGAAAAGAGAAGACAGCCCTGTGGCACTAAGGGATAGATGGGAGCACAGTCTAAATCATAGCTGGCCTGTTTATCTCACAAGGAGGAGGAGGACAGTTTATGGGGCCAAGTTGCAGGGTCACTTATAATACGTGTTCTCTTCAAGGGAAGCTGAGATGGAGGGAGGGATTGTGTTTGCTACCAAGAAATTACGTGCTGACTGGGCAGCCTTTCTCACAGATTTCTGGGCACTGAAGGCTGGTTTTCCAGGACTCCTAGAAAAGCAGGGCATGAACATATATTCACATATTTGAAGTTATCTTCACAGTCACAGGGTTGGAATTGGTGACCAGTGCCAAAGGTACTCATCTTAAATTGAATCTGCCTTTTGATTAACTTAGCTCCAGGCTCCTTGTTTATTTATTTCAAAGCTGCAGAAGACAACTTATTCCTGAAAAAACATGGGGGGGACATGGGGGAATGAAGTGCAGATGGGCTGACAAAAGAAGGTAACAAAAAAAATCATCTGTAAGTCTATCCACAGGATCCACAAATTAAATCTCCCAGTTTAGTAGTATGATTATCGCTCCTCAGTTAATTATCTAATAAAACCTTCCCTGTTTACTTACATGATATACATCTGCAGATCTCTAACCTCCATCACATATTAAAGATGTTCCACCCCATATACACTCTATTGAATACCACTGTGACATGTTTGGGTTTTAATGAAACCAAATAGCCACTTCAGGTGCAGCGGGACAGTGTATTAATTTAAAAGGTTTTGAAGTACTGCTTTAGGTCATAAATGGTTTATCAGCTTGCCTTTCGCTGAGCCTTGCATTGCATGGCCACAGTTGGACAGTTATTCAGCTATTTAACAGAAGTTTCTTGCACCAGATCATCTTGTGAAGAGGTGAGCTTCTATCCCCCAGTTCTTTGTAAGAACTCGCTCCTGGCATCAGCTGGAAAGTCTTGACTACTTTCACTGAAACAGCTTTCATCATCTCAGTTTAGAAGGACACCACAGTAGATGAACCACAGTCACAGTAATTTTAGCTAAAAATCTCCTGTTCCCTCCATGACTGCTATCCAGAAAGCAAGAATCTAGTCTATAGTCAGTTGATTAATTATATATATGTATTGCACATCTCAAACAGCCAAAAGCACTGTTTGATTGCTAAGAAATCAAAGTAAGACTTAGTGGTTATGGCAAAGTATTACAATCAAGGCACTGTGATTGTTGCTGTCAGCTTTATTCCTGAGTTATGTGAATTTAACCAATTACAACTCCTTTTTCCCCCTCTGTAAATAAAAATAACACACTATTTTGTGGGGGTAGCTGAAGGTTGAAATAATTAGACTCCTGTGAGAGGATTAAAAAAAAAGAAAAAGTACAATACATCACAGTGACTATTAAAATGTTTGTTATCACACTTATTTCTAAACAGACTCGTTACAAAATACTTGAAACCAAACAGCGTACTGTTGAATTTACTGTACTACAAAGAAACTCTCAGTACTTCCACTAATTAGCTTTTAAAGTAAGCATTCTGTACCTCCAAGTAGTTAGTCTTAGAAATGACGACTTAAGTATTTTTGAAGGGAGAGGACTTGTTTTTTTTCTTTTCTGATAAGCTAAATTACATACAAAAACATAGATAAGAGAAGCTTTTTCTAAAAGACAGAAACTAGTTACCATTCTCTAAATATCACTGCTAATGCTGGAATTCCTATTTTTGACACTTTTGGTAAATAGCTTGGTATGATGCCTACAGCAAGACAAGAGCAAAGTGTTCACCTCTTTAACTGTAGCCACTGGTTTTAGAGTATTCAGCAGGAAAAGTGTGCACGTCAGCATTCTCCCAGCTGGCTCTATGAGATTTAATTTACGCCGACCACAGAGTGACTGCGATAGCTCTCCGAGATGCCACAGCATGAAAACTGAAGGGTGGGGGTTAAACAAGCAGCAATGCACACCAGATGTCTGAGGAGGACATCTAAAAGATCAGGAGCACAAGGAAGCATATTTAAAAAAAAATCCCCTTCAATGCCATAAATATTTATACTAAATCCAAGAAACTGGCTGAGTTCAAACTTGTCCTATATGAATCACACAGCACTTCCCTTACCCCATCTTCATTTAATGCATTCTGGATAAAACCACCACAAAGGAGGTGTCATAGTTATATCAACTTTTTTTTTTTTTTTTTTTTTTAATATATATACTAAAGAGTATTTTTTGTAAAGCTACTGCTTCTGAACAGATTACTTTCCAAAGAATATAACCAGAACAACTAAAGAGTCTTATTTTACTTGGCCAGCTCTTGTGTAGTATTTACCAGTCTTCTTAGATAATTTAGATTCATAGAACTAGTTTCCTTTCGACTAGACAACACTAATTTTCTTCATATGGCCATACAATAACAATTAGGAATACATCACACACAAGATGAATCCGATAGAGTAACCTGAAAGCAAGGAATAATAATTTTCTGAAAGGTTTTGCCCTGGAAGTGTCAAAACCTGCTGATTTTACAAATTTCTAAATCTGCTCTCAGAGGCGAGACATACAAAATGTTAACAACTATGCAACAAAGTCACAGTATCATCTCTAGAGTGCAAGCGGAGCCCACTAGTGCCATTTTAATACATGTAAATACCCATTCCCAAGAAGACAACAATAATTCCAACATCTCCAATGACTTCGCAGCTTTGGTTTTCACTTTTCTTACACAAAGAACTGCTGTGCTTGGCACTTAGTAGGTGGTAACTACAAAGACTATCAGCAATCTGGGGTTCTGTGATTTCTCATTAAAATAAAACAGTATTTCAATATTGGCTTATATTCCCCTACTGCAATGCCATTCACATGCTGGTGTGCTAATAGACAGGCCAATCTACTGAACTTCTCTTACTTGTAACTACAGCTCACGTTTAGAGACCCAAAATCCATTATTTTTGTATGGTGAGGAATAAATAAAAAACCTTGTGAACCTGGGAAGCGTAATGCTGAGTGATTTCCATGCCTGCCCTGTCAAAATGGGTTTCCAAGAAAAACTACTGTTTTTTAAACACAACAGGTTCCAAACTTTTCCTGGGAGAGCAAAGATATTTCCTGGAACCTGCTAGCAATGTTTGGAAGAAGAGGAGGAAAGTTACACACTACAGAGCTTGATTCTCACAGCTGACAAAGAATACTCCAAAATGATGAGGAGTGAAAAAGTCTTTAAATAATCATAGATAGACTCCTGCAACAATGTGAACCCTGAAAAGACAGGAGACATTTTCTGTGATGGAGCTAAATCCGTACTTAACAGTTGAAATCCTACTTTTCCCCCTCCTCCTATGCCCCAAAGGCTCTAGCAACTTTCCACTTTATCCTGATTACCTACTGTCATCAATGCACACTACGTTGTAGATGTTCTTTTCCTTCAAAGACAAAATGAGGTAGAGTTTCACATAAAATGTTTGAAGGAAGAAGATGGCCTTTAAAATGCACTATGTTAAACAGGGTTTTCTTTTCTACACTAGCAATGGCAAAGTTAAAAGGCAAAGATAAAAGCAATTAGTGTTAATTTAAAAAATAATAATAATCCAATTCCAAACAGTGCCACAAAACTTGTATAAGGCAAACATTCTAAAGCTGCACGTCATGCCTTTCCCCTACACAAACGCACTCCTATCACTTGTATTACTTTTTACCAAGAGTCTTTCAGTAACTAAACTCCTGTTAAAATGAGATATCTACACGCTTTGATGAAGACTCATAGCCTCATTATTGAAGTTTCTGGATGACTTTTTCTTTAGCTAGAACCAATACTGCAGTGGTCCCAGGAACATCCTTCCTTTGCTATCACCAAGGCTATACCAGAAAAGCGGTATGGAGCTCTTTCCAACAAATCAGGACACACCAAACTTGCCTTATCTCAGAATCACTACCAAACTATTATCAATGTTCAAAATAAAACTCTTCCCACCCCATCCGTCTGTAGCACTAAGTTCACAAGTTGACAGAAATAACCCCAACTGAGACCTTGGCCACCTGTTCAAGGCTGCACTTCTGCGAGATGACGTACAGCCTCCCTTGCTTTCCCACTGAGGCTCCTGAGATAGGTGCCAGCACACCCCAAGCCACGTGTGCCACTGCATCAACCTGCAGGGAGAAGCTGAGCGTGTTGGGTCTTTCTTAAAAGAGTCGTTAGATGAAGCACCAAGGGAAACCTGCCTCCAGGAAATAAAAGCTGTGCATCATGGCACTCGTGGTGTGTGTTACTGCACCCACAGACTTGGCGCAGTGCTTATACAACATCTAGCAGCGCCCTATCACACAGCCCATTATCTTCCAAAGCGTGCGGCTTTTACCGAAAGGGAAAGGCAACAATGACTCTTTGTGTGTCAAGCAACTGTTCTGTGCTGAATTGTAAAGTAATTTTGAGGGAGATGATACAGACTGCACAATGAAGAAAAAATTGGCTGGTTTTAAAATTAATATTAAAAACAAAAACACTTGTGATTCTTCAACACTGAAAAAGTGTAATACGATTTTTGTAAACACTCCTCCAGAAACTTGTATTCATCTCTACCTCATGCTATTATCAGTGAAGAATTATAGGCTCTGTTCTGCTGGATTATTGTTAGTGTAAACAACTTTGCTAAATTGCTTGGCACACTGTCTGCATGCAGCATGTTAAAGCTCTGTAGTCTATTCAGCCAAAATCAAATATAAAGGCCCATCTGTATTAATCCTCAAGAAGAAATTAATAGACAACTATTTTCATGCAAAGCAGATATTTAAAAAAAGGCAAAACCAATACATATGGATGAACTTTTTCATTCATAATTTTAGATGCCACACAATGAAGACTGTTGTTTAAGCTTTTAGTTTTTCTCTAACAGTTCTCCATACAATACAGCGCATTGTTCAAACTCTGGAGCAATTTAAGCTTTTTCAATGTCTCCTAAAATCCCTGGATTTATATCCAAAGAGACCTGGCACTGTAACAAATCTGACTTGTGAGTAACAAGTTACAGCCTTTAAGCAAATTGCTCATTAACAGAGAATTCAAGTTACTGCTACAAACCTCACTACCTTTTATCGCAGGGAAAAAAATAATGCTATCTCATCCACTTGAAAGTTGTGGGATAAAGCTATTCTTAAGTGTTTTTTTTTTGTTTTGTTTTAATTTCCTTGCTTGAATTCCCAGTACATATGCTGAACTAGCATCAAGGGTGAGGAAAACAAGAGAACTCCAGGGAAAAATGCTTAAATATGACCTAAATCTATCTTGCCTTTGCTACATGAGGAAAATACACTTTTTTTTTTTTTTCTTTTTTATGTCAGTACTGAAAAGGATATTCCCAACTTCATGCTAGGAGGAAATGAGTAAGAAAAGCCAAACTGTGAAGTTGGAGCTCTTTGTTTTTTCCTAAAGATAAAAGACACTGAAAAAGAAAAACCTACAGAATGTTCTATAAATGGGGGACATTCAGTAGGTGCCTCTTAATTTACATGACTTTGAACAGAGATTTTACACTTCATTACAAACAACAACACAATTCAGTATGAAGATTTCTAGCCCATTTATTATTTCACTAATTCTTAATAGAATAGTGTTAAAGTCATTTTATATATTTAGAAACTAAACTAAACATTGGAGTTAATAGCAGAAACTGATGTTACAACCCCAGAGTAAAATGCAAGGTCAGCAAAGAAACCTGATGGAAAGTATTCTTTAGAACTTAAGAAAACAAGTTATATTTCATTAAAAAGTAAATGAAGTTACCAGAAACTGTTTCATGCTCCACATTTGATATCAAACATCTAACCTGGCCTTTCTGGGAAGATATATATTCAAAATGGCTTGCAGTGCCCTAAGAAAATACATAGCTCTGTAAGTTCAGTACTGTAGCCAACTAATGCTTCATTGTTACAGGAAGTCAGTGAAATAATTATGTAATATGCCACTAACTAATGTAAGCTGTCCTGAAACCAAAAAGGGGTGTTTTTCTTTAAATCTGGATCCAATTTTCTTCATTAAAAAAAATAATAATAATCCAGTCTTCTGGACTGTCCAGAGAACCCTGTATAACTATTTTGAGTGCTCCAAGTCTCATAGCATGCCTGGGGGATTTCTTAGCATCTTATTGCATTTCTTTATACCTTTCCCAGCACAGCCGTTCAAGCCTTGAGAATGCAGTAATAACACAAGGCATTTGAAAATGCGAGAGAGGAAGGAAGACAAATCTGCCTTCCAACACACACCATCTGTACACTCCCTCAGATAAACAACAAAATGAAACAAATCTTTGACTTGGAGACTGCACCTTCTCATACATATTCTATTTTAAAAGGGGGGCCCAAACTTGCCAGACTGCCCCTGCATTAGTCAAAGCGCAGGATCACCTGTGATTTGTTTTTGTTTAACCCAGAGCCCTCCTGCCATTACCTCACACACAAGGCTCTCAGAGAAAGAATATTAAGCTAAAGTTAAGCGAGTTTCCATTGCAAAACAAGATGCAGATGTTCTACCTCTGAATACATGCCCGGATCAAGTGCTTGTCATTTGATATGAAGCGCTGGGGATGCCAGACTGGTACAGAATGGTTCTGCTTAGTGGCCTTTTCACCTCAGTGAGGACAACTGTCTCCCAAGAGTTTTCTGTTGTCTCTGAGCTCATTAGGAAGAAAACAGTGATATGAAAGCACTACTCATTAAACTGGCCACTGCTGGTAACTGGCAACAAGTGTTTAGAAGGAGAATATCAGATGTGTTTACACTAAGAATCAGTATCACAATGCTGAGTCAACAAGTCTCTGCAATTATTTCCTCTTTTCTTTTCTACTACACCAAAAACATTACAATTAATTGCTTGAAATGCTAATATAGTTGTCATTTTTCCATTGTTGAAGACTGAGCAGTCTCATTTCAGTGGTTTAGAAAGTTCTGCCTTCACTGGTGAAGGAGAAACCATTCAAATATCCATTTTTATGAACTTGTTTAAAAGACTATGTTGTTAAAATTAAGATTTTCCCAAAAAGCATCACTTAAAACTGAGATTTTATCATGGAGCATCATGAGGAGCTCAAAACTACTAATTATATTAAGACAATGCTCAAAAGGACACAAGTTAGCCATATGAAACAAAGCACCCTGAGGAAAGGAAATGGCTTATTCTGTGGTTCAAAGTTATGGACTCCCATTCAAAACCCCTCTCACCTCATTCTTGGTTATAATCTTTTCGCTGGTTGGGGTTGTCTTAATTATACACGTGTGCAAACCCTTCCATCACATTACAGCATCACCGAGGAGTGGAGGCTGGAAGGCACGTCTGGAGATAATCTTGTCCAAACCTCCTGCTCAAAGCCAGGGTCAACTAGGAGAGGTTGCTCAGGGCCATGTCCAGGTGGGTTTTGTGTTATCTCCAAAGACAAAGAGATTCCACAACCTCTCTGGGCAACACGTGCTAGGATTTGACCAACCTCACAGTTACAAATAAATAAATAAATAAACAAATAAATAAAATATTTTCCTTCTGTTTGTGAGAAATGCTAACTTCAGTTAAGGCTTCATACTACAAAGCACTCTTAGCTGTACCTGCAACACAGCACTCCTCTGGGGTTAATGGAAGAACTTCTAGGTCTCCCATTTTGCCCCCAACCTCACAAAACGCCAATTTTCTGTCCATATTCAGATCCCATTCATATTAGTCATCATTCTGCCCTCTTCCCATAAACATCCACTGAGTAAGGCAAAATGAGAAATTTGTTTCATGAACTGAACAGCACTGTCAATAAATGTTCTCACACTCACTGGACCATGATTGTGACACTGCTTTTTAGGAACAGAATAAGACTAAGACAAATCTGAGGGTTCTTGCACCTACCAGTCAAGGAAGACTAACCAAGTGATGGCATTAAATCTGCACCTGGAAGCTTCCTATCAACTGTTTGCTGTCTGTAACTCTTGCTGGACAAAACCAAAGACTCTTCTTACAATGCAAACTATGCACTTTTACTTCATATCCATCTGAAGAGCTGCCAAAAGGCATGTGATGGAAGAACTTTTCCCATTTCTTACGTACCACAGTACATCTCTTAACCATAAACTGCACCTATAAGTCAATAGCATGTAATTCCAGTGGCTTGTGCCAGAGGTTAAAGATTAGAACAGCTCGTAAAAACCTTAGAAAATTATAATGGTACATTTCACCAGCATACAAATTCTCTCAGTAAACAACAGCAAGTGCTTCAAGAGAAAATCTAAAGGAATAAGGAATCCATCTCATTCATTTTCTGTAGGATATAGGTCCATAATTATTTCAGCTGAAATTTCAAACCTATTTTCACATCATACAATGCATTTGTGTCTATGTCTGCAAAAATTACTTTTCAGGAAGACATCTATTTATAAGTAGCTTAAGTATGACCTTCAATAATTCCTAATTAATTGAGTTTGAAAGGGCACTTTGTCCTCAATATACTTACTACCATAGCAGTATCTCTGAAAAGACAAGATCCATCACTGCTGACACAACTCTCTTATAAAATAAATACTATGGCAGAGGCATGGAAGATCTGTAGGCATCTCAAAAACACCCTTAGAGTTCAGTGCAGATGTTGTCAGTGTTTATACTTTTTAAACCACTAGGATATAAACACCTCACTATAAACACCACTGAAGTTTTGCTTTTTTCCCCTTCGTTTTTTGTGTGTTTATTTTAGTGTTAAAAACGTTAACTTCCATAATAAGGAAAATAGCAGCAGATGTTTAAGCTAAACAAAGACTGCTACAGTAGAGTGTATTCCTCAAGCTGTCCTTTTGCTTTTGAACTACTAAAGGAAAGATCTGTTCAAATAACAATTAATGGAGAAGAGGGTTGGAAAAAAAGGGCCTGGAAAGAATCATCCATAAATATTAGGCATAATTTTAATGAATTGAACTAGTGAGCCAAAACTACAGTTTTTCTGCCTTAATCAACAAAACACTCAGAAACATGCACATAAGTAGAATTTTATGCCAAACTTTGTGGCCTCCAACAGAAGCTGTCACTTGCTTACGAACAAAGCACTAGTTACTACAGAGAGCAACAACAAAGTTGAAGGACCTGCAAGTTGTCTTTCATTAACCAGCCCTGTTGATATAAAGAAGAAAGCATGGGATAGGAAAGAGATTGGAAGTTCAACTAATCTCACACTATCCCAGCTCTGAATTATTCAGTACTGAAGGGCAAGCTCAAGCTTCTCTAAAAAGCTTTCTTCAAGCAAACATCTTTGTTATTTGTATAGGAAAGAAAAAGAAAGGAAGGAAAAGAATGAAACAGATATGTACAGTTCTCTACACTTCTCACGGGAAGGAAATGTGGCCATTCTGATTTAATGGTAAAAAAAGACAGTATTTTCCAAAGTGAGGTTCAGCTCCCTGCCTTATTTCTTATTTCTTTTTCTAAACGTAGGAATAGCTCCTATTCCTATGTGTACTACTTATTGTTTCTCCCCTGACAACTACAGCAAGTTTATTTTCCAAATGAACATGGAAAATGTTCCTGCTGAATCAGAAAAAAGATTTCTGCAAGGCTTGTGTGTGGCTACAGCAAAAACAGTTCTACTGCCAAGCCGAATTAGCTCAGTGGTGCCTTTCTTTCCAGTCAAAGCCAAGCCATAACCACTTCTTCAAACTGCACGTAGATAAAACTCCACTAAGATTAAGAAACTGATTTTACCC
Source organism: Aythya marila (assembly GCF_965140915.1). Lineage (NCBI taxonomy): Eukaryota > Metazoa > Chordata > Aves > Anseriformes > Anatidae > Aythya > Aythya marila. The sequence goes on from NC_139051.1 coordinate 17,274,297, forward strand.
TATTACCTCAGGCAACTTCAAAACAAGACTATTAATGCTTACAAAATGAAGAGCAAATGCCAACCTACATTAGCCGAAGAAGACATAAGTAAGACTCAGAGTCCAGCAAAGAGAAAAAAAAAAATTACGTTTTCCAGCTAGTTGTGTAATTCTTTCCACAGGGGACTGGAGCGTGGGGTGGTTCTTGGGAAAGGAGGGGTGTGCACGGTGGAGGAGGGGGAGGCATCGCGCAGCCAGGGCTTTCTCTGAGCTGTGCAGGAAATGAGAAGTCAAACAATGGGCCGCTCTGTGCTCCGTACGCTGCGCCTCGGCAAGCCCCATGGCTGCGCACTGAGGCTCCTCATTGTTCGGCACCTCGCTGCTGCACCGACACGAAATGAGTCCAAGGCGCACTGTCTAAAAGCGTCTCTCACGTCTAAAAGTGGCAGTGTCCGACTGCGAGGTTGGATCACAAGGAGAAATATGAATTAATACTTGCACCCATGTTACAAACCATTTCCTTCACAGCAGCAGAAATTACCAACAAAAACTCTACCTGGCAGTCACAAAAGCAACACGGTCCTTTAAACTAATCTAATATTAGCTTTAAGAAAAAGAAAGAAAAAAGAAAGAAAGAACACTAGAAATATTCTTTGTAAAACAAACAAACCAGAAAAATTATATGGAAAAAAAAAGTCCTTCCTTAAACAGAGCCTTAGCAACAAGGCAGACTGCACGGTATCTTACAACCAACAGCACCGATCTCCTTTCAGGAGGCACATTTCATGCTTAGAAACAACAGAAAACACACCCGACAAGAGACGCTTTGTGAAATGAAAGCATTACCTTCATAGCACAGAATGCCAATATTGTTGTTCATCTTGTCCAAGTATTGGTAGTTCAACAGGTCCATCTTCATAAATAGCATTTATCGGGCTAGCAAAAAAGACCAGCTTGTTTGCTTTCGCCCAGGTTCAGGGAGAAGTAAGCCAGGCAAATGGTGCCGAGTAAGCTCCCGGCTCCCTAAACTTCACTAGCACAAGGCCCAGCCTTCAGCTAATCAAAACAAAGTATATTAAAGGAAAGTTGGAGGGATTAAAACACACACGCTCCCTTCCAAACTTCTGCAAACTACAAGTATATTGTGTCCTTCAGTACAAAGAAGACTGTCTGAAAACTTTTCAAGTCTTTTTCCAAATTAAAAAAAAAGAGGGGTGGGGGGAGGGGGGAAGAAAGAAAACAGAAACAAGGGAAATTTCCTAGGACAAAGACACACTAGTTCTCCTCACAGCCCGCTGCAAGTTAACTGCACTGACATGCAGGCTATGCTTGGTATGACTCGTATGTAAACCAGCTTCCTCTCTCTATCAGGCGGGGAGGACTGAGCATGCTCAGTGAATCCCTGGAGCTCTTCAAATGTCAGGGATATTTTCTGCACAAGATCAGGCTCTAAATGCACTAAGTGTTTGAAAGAAAGCGAAGGAGGAGGTGGAGAGCCTGCACAGAAGGGGCCTGTACAGAAGGGGCCATGTCGGAGCGGCTCCTGACAGGAAGCAGCGCTGCTGCTGCTGCAAGCCGTGCGGGGCGCGCGGCGCTGGAGCCTGGGGAGCAGAGGCCTCAGCGCGGGCAGGGGCCTGGCGGGCTGCTCAGCAACACAACTGCGTTAAATCAACCCTGCAAAAGGCATTGTTCCTCTTAAACCTTTACTCGGTTTCCCAGCACGGCCTCGGACAGGGCCTGGTATTGCTGCAGTGAAAATAACGCCATTTGCCAGGGGCAGAAGAGAACAGCTGCCCTGTTACGATACAGACAGACAACTGCAGCTACGGGACCGAGACCCAGCGGGTGTACCTGTCTGCACACACACCCTGCCATGATTCAGTCACACCGTTACGTGTGATTACTATAAGGAGTATTACCAGTTAAAATTCTCTGTTCTGGATTTTCGACAATTGCCACAGCTCCACTTTACATGACACAAATATTGGAGATTTTTACAGCAGTTGCTGTCATCCCAGGATGTGGTCTGCCCTTCTGCAGCTCAAACCTCGATCATAAAGGCTCCAGCCGCTTCTACAGATGTGTGTGACTCATCAGGAGAGGGCAGGACATCTGTACGTAAGCATGTGCTAACCTAATGGGCATCAGCCTGCACTTCCTGTGGCTGATCAACACCTGAAGTCTGATCTGACAGAAAAAAGAGAAGTGAATATTGAGGAAGTTTGGTCTAAGACGAACAACAACAACAAAAAAGCTAACAGAGTCCTACTCTTGCCGCGGCCTCTCTCTCCTCTTTGGCTTGGACCATAATTCTTCCCTGCCTTGCTGGGAAAGAGAATTTTATTGGTACACAAAGGAGCATGCACTCACTGAGAAAAAATAACACACTTTCATTTCCACCTTAGGAACTTCTCCACTTTGTTAGACAAGGGGAAGATAGTACTTTACAGAAGCATTCGTGGAATGACATTTTGTCAAAGCATGTTGAAAACTGCTGCTTTAAAATGTTCTGGATATTTCAACGAGACTAGGTAATTTAGATAAAGTTACTACTAATAAAAAGGAGTAAGAAATTTACCTCCAAGGAAGATTCTCCAGACCCCAAATAAAGTTTATTCTCCCTTCAAAACCAAGTAGTAGTCATGTGCATTACTTATATGCTTCATTTGAAAGATAATGTCCACTGAACAACAATGAATTTAATACAGCACGAAACAAACTACCTGAAAGGAACCATTACCAGGAAAATGAAGGCCTAGAAGTCTTTTATTCATTATTTACATGCAAAAAGGGCCCTCTCCTTACCAGAAGCATTATTAATCTTTAAGACTTTAATATAGTACGAAGACTTAATGGTTAAATGACAATATATTTCTCAGATAGTATCTAATAACAAGTGTGGTGTTTTTGTTTGTTTTGTTTTGCCTCACAGGATTCATTACTGCTAAAGTTGCAATCACTCATCTCCAGACTAAAATAGTACCTTCTAGAAAGAGAAATATTTTTAATAGCAAGAAGAAAATTATGATTTTCAAGCATGGGGACCAGAAGTTTTAAGTAGCAGATCATGTTGTCCATAAGCAAAATTCAAAGCTGCTATACATCAATTTTATAGATTAAAACAACCACTTAATAAAAGCATCAAGAAAAGTGTTGCCTTTTATAGTGCAAACAGAGATTAAAAATCCATACCTAGAACTTAACAAAAAGAGGCAAGTTCCTTTAGCATGAAATGCAGGCTTTTTTATGTAGATATGCCAAAGCTTTCAGGGAAAACATTTGTAATATGTGAAGTTTTTAATAAACAGAGCACCCCTGAATTTACATTACTACAACACATTTTATGGATCCTTAGGAGGAATAAGAAGAGGCAAGCATTGAATTTTTCCAGTTTAAAATACTTAATTTTTTACAAGAAGTGCAGGTGATGAGGAAGAAAAAAAGTACTATTCTAAACTTCTTTAGAGTAGTGGTCTACACAACAGGGCTTGCAAATAATGTGTTAGCTATACAAGGACACTATAGCTCCACGTCCAATATAAATTCCCCTCTACATGCAAAGATACATTTTTCTTCTAATTGTTTGGAAAAGAAGTATTGGGTATTGTCTACAAATCACTCATTCTTCAGTATTTTTGTCCACACAATAATTAGGAAGTTGTCCTCATTAGACCAGTAGTCACAACTCTGCTGGTTTTTACACAATAGTTATCATTTTATTATATGAATGACTTCAGTACACAAAATGAAATGTTACAGAATGAACCTAGATGCTACATGTTAAATAATAACAACCTGTTTCCTGGAAGCTTTACCAATACCTAAATTAAAATATCAATACCGAAAGCAGAGGAATGCCTGGTTAAAGAATAGAAAAGTAAAATTATCAATATTAATAAAAATTATCAACACATCTCAAGCATTCCAAAGCCCAAATCCACTCATACGAAATGAGTTTTCTTTGAAAGAAAACTTTCAAAAGCTCAACAACGAGAAGACATTAACTTTTAAATAGTCATAGGTTTTCTGTAAAGTACTCAGTCTGCTCTTGAAAGCACAGAATTACCAACTGCTTCATCCAAACTGCTGGTCATCAAACTCTTCACCAGTTTGAGATACCTTCCACTGAACTGAAAACAATCGCTACATCAGCAGATTCTATGCAACATACATAGAAAAACAAGCTGTTAACATCACCCCAGGACCTTTGTTAGTTCTTACCTGTTCTTCTGTACATTGATGGTTGCAGTTATATGCTGTACTATCTCTGTTTTATATTAGCTAGAGTACTTCCCATAGCATTACACACACTTTTCTTTTGTAAGGCAGATAAATGCCCAAATCTATATATAAAATGTTTAATACACTGGAACTTTTGACACAACAGCATCCCCTAGAGGTAACTGAAAATCCACATCTTTCTGAATCGCTCTGGACTTCACATCAAAGTCCATTAAATTTGAATCTAATTAGCACACTTAGCAGATGAGGTAGTTCAACTTCTTAGTGATCTTTGGATTCACTTTAATAGGAAAAGCAAATTCAGTCTTCACAGAAGAATGTCTTATTGAAGTATTCTGAGACAAGGAAAGCAAAACAAAACAAAAAAGCAGTTCTAAGAAGTAGGTAAATCACCATTGTCAAAACCAGGGGACCATATGCATACTTAGACAGGTAGTGCCTACGTTAAGGAAGAAGTCAAACTTGGAATTTGACAAGATTTTTGTGTTGCTTTTCTACAATTCTCATAATAAAAAAATAACAAATCTGTCCCTCTTATACAATACAGTGGTATGTCTTCAAAAGTTGTGTGAAGCAAATGGTACAGTGGCCTCAACATCTATAGTCCATATGCTTTCTCTTGACTAGCTTATGTCTAGTCAGATGGACCAATGCACTTTAGTAGCTGAAGCACATCAGGAGCACTCCTGGTGAACCTCCTTCAGCTTCTTTTCATCTGAACAGAATCTGATTTATGGCCAAGACCACCCTGTGACAATGAAAGGAGGGCAGTTAGGAGATGCACTGTGGAAGCAAACACCTGACCCAGTAAGAACACTGGTGCCAATATACCCAGTGCAACTAGCCAAAAGCTGATGAGCAGAACAGAGTATTTTTCAGATTAAAAAAAATCTTGACGAACTTGTCTTTTCAAAGAGTTACAGTGCACATTACAAATGTTGTATGTTACTGTATCAATTACTAGTTCCTAAATGCTAGTGGAATTCTTCCACTGTAAAAACAAACCTGGCTTATTTGAGCAATAATAGGAATTTAATTTAAAAAATAAATCCTTATACTTGTGTGTTGTTTATCTCAATTTCTGTAGGAAATAACGGAAAAAAAAAATCCTGGATATATTAAATCTGTAACACCGGATTTGACAGGAAGAATTTACGTGATTCTTACAGCTCTTAAACATATAGTGCACTACTTCAGAGCAAACTGTTTCAAATAAGCTGCCACGGAGCATTCTTTTCTACCTTCTCTCTGATGTCCTTAAGCCTGTCCAGTCCTCCTACCTCTGTCCTCGCCTCACGTTTTCATACTCTCCCCCAGAGTGAGTACTTTTCTCTCACAGAATCATAGAACAGCTCAGGTTGGAAGGGACCTCAAAGATCATCTAGTTCCAGCCCCCTGCCATAGGAAGGGATGCCACCTACTAGATCAGGTTGGCCAAGGCCCCTTCCAACCTGGTCTTGAACACCTCCAAGGATGGGTCATCTCAGTCCTGCTGCCTTAGGCAGTAGCACTGAAGGGTCTGCAAAAATGGAATTGGCGCAGTTCTACTGGTTTGGTCCACACTCCACACCACACACCATCTTTCAGTGGGAAAATGTATGGCACTGGCTGAGAATCAACACTGTAGAAGAAAGATCTGCAATCCACTCACTTGGATGTGACTCAAATTTCATTCTTGATGATCATCAGCACAGAGGAGCTATTTCAACAGTGATCAATTTTGCAACTAAGAAAAAATACAGTCTTTATAGAGGTGTAATACACCAATGTCAAACACCTTAGAGTATTACCCCATATAACTCCCATTCCTGAACAGACAGAAATATGTTACAGCTCTTGAGGTCCGGCAGGCATTTATGATCCATGATCTAGCTGATACATCAATATCCTTAATGAAAGAGGCAGAGGAGTACTTCAGATACAGGTTTTACCTTTTACTACTTCAACCAAAAGAAGAGCAAATTTTAGCTAGCAGCTGCTAGGTGGCGATGTGCCTGAAGGAAAAATACTGCTTGTCCTTTTCCTGATACTCAACTGCAAAGTTGCTGTACTTACCACCTACTTTATTTAAAAAAAAGAAAAATCAGTTAGAATACATTTCACAGGGAAAAAAAAAAGAAAAAAAAAAGAAAAAAAAAGAAAAAAAAATATAAAAACTTCTCATTTGAGCAAGATGATTTGCTTTTAAATACACTCAGATATGATAAGGAAATATAGTTAACATGTGAAAGACTCAGGAAATTCAGAGATACATTATAAGGAAAATGATGTTTAATGTTTCCCACAAATGGCCATCTCCTACCCTAGACTAAACTCACCCCATTATTGTACCATTGACCTAAGTAAAAAAAAAAGTTAGAGGACAGAAGATGGGGGGGTAAACATAGGCAGATGACAACAACGTTTTTTAGTGAACAGTGAGTAGGAGGAACACGCAAAATGCACATTCTGCGCATCTTTCTAAAACTAAATAGCTGTTCCACAACTGTGGAAAACTGCAGGGTAATGGAGGCAGTGAGCCAGGTGATCGCTTCCATGTTCCACAAGGTGAAATACAAAGGAGAAGAGTGTTCATTAGCGCATGATTTTTCTTGACTCAATTCTTTGACTGTTTGCTGAAACAGAACAGCAGACAATGAAGATCAGTTTTACCAAAAATATTATTCATTTCACGGTAATACCTTGCAATTTACAACTTGTTGGTGTTTTTCTCTTTTTATTCTCTTAAGCCAGGTTAAAAACAGTTTAAAAATGCAAATACAATCTGTAACAAATAAATCTTGTTTATCTGGGTTGAAAAATTGTTATTTGCTGATTAAAATCTTGATATTCTTTCTTCTTATTTGCATACTACTTTGAATTTCTGAAGGGTTGATGATAATCAGAAACATAATTTATCTTGAGCTACAAGAATCTCATACACCATCATGGCCTCCAGATGCACACAGTGAAGTGTTAAGTTCACCATGTTCTAAAAGCTAAAATATAAAGTCATAAGGAGAAAAAATAAATAAATAAATAAACAAGAAGAAAACCTGAAAAGAGTGCATTTAAAGAAAACAGCTAGTCAGCTTGATGTGAACAGCTCATGCATCTAAAACACTTTTTACTTAGAAATGTTAGGAGCCAGACCACGTTTAGAGGCTAGATTTCAAAATTACTGTGCGTATCCCTCATCTTTGGGAAGAAGCAAATCCAGTTTCCAGAAACCACTAATTACAGGGTTTAGAATAAAGCAAAGGGCTCTATGATTGCTAAAGTCTTTGAAAAGATTTCCCCTTTATTGCTAGCTTGGCGAGACATCAGATATACTCACAGGGCCTAACTCGACTTACATGTCAACGTATGTAAATCTACTTAAGTGTGTGGAGTTGACCCTGTTTGCACAAAGACTGAATGAATATATTATAGGCAGCACAGGTAACAATCTTATAAATTAGATTAAAAAATGAATTCCAATGCTATCTTACAGACGACCATGTAGCACGATCAGCTATAACTTTTGTCACAGAAGAAATTAATTTTGCCTTTTGAACATCAAAAGAATTACTTATCCTTGACATTTGGATGAAAATGTTAATAAGCATTTATTACAGGATCCAACTATATAACTTGCAAGGTATTACTTCATTAAGTGAAAAAGACATTTCATTCAAATTTTAAGACTATTCTGTTCCAATTGAGGGTCGTTCTCTACAATTAAAAAAGTGTTTGATCTTAATAAATCATTCTACCATCTACCCTCCAAACAAACAAACAAGCAAACAAACAAGCAAACAGTCCAAAATGAATAAAAAAAAAAAATACACTCATTTATCCCAAAATGTAGTGTTCTCAAAAACAAACCAGCCACCCAGGGAACAGTGCCTTTTCTCAAGATGCTGGTGATCTGTTGTCCTCTGCATCAAGCAAAAGAAACCAAGACATAAGAAGCACCACATACTAGCTATCAGTGCTGCACTTATATTATTTAAAGTAGTAATACAAGGAAGAATACGTTTTAATATGTTTGTGTACAACACACACATCCATATCCATGTGTATAGTATTATGTATCATACATGTAGAATGTCAAAAAAAAAAAATCTTCATTCCTCTAGCTACTAGGGAGAATGCCCATGTTGTCCAAAAGTATAACTTCACAGGACTCAGAAGTAAAAAAATAACGCTCCCAACAACCCTTTTTTATGAGAAGACCTTTCAGAAATAGTCAGCCCTCCCTGTTCCAAAATATTTTTATAAGTTTCAAAGGTTCATGGTGTCAGAACCTTTTCAAGCACTGACAATGAATGATGTGGCATTTACGAGGAAGCTGAAAAAAAGTTTTTTCCAATGGATCAAAATTATCATTTCCAGTCCTCCAGGTACACAAGATGAGACATTTTCCCTTCCAGAAAGTCCAATTTCAGTCTCAAAATCAGATGTAGATATTGCTGAAAACTCTCTATTTTCCAGTGGAGAAACAGCTAGCTTTTCTTACTTGGCTTTTGCTTTCCCCCTCACCTCTAATTAAATGGCAACAAGAGGTTTTAAATAAAGTTTTTCACATTTTAAACAAAAGATACTTGTTTTTATTATTTGTTATTAATTTCCAGATTTCTGACAAAACAGCAAAGTATTGGGAATTTATATGCATCTCATATTGTGTCCTCTCTGCACAGCTGACACCAGCCCCATCACACAGGGGTCACAACTACCACTCACCAGCTTAATAGGAGAGACTATAGTACAGCAGGGAAAGTAACAACAGGAGGCTTCCAAACTGCAATGCTAAAAATTGTGTTTTAAAACCAAACGTTAGCATTTGATTTACCACAAAGAAGTCCAAATTTCCCTTTGATGAATCCTGCCCACGGCAAAAATTTTACTCAACAGTCTGCGGGACTACAGACAAATGCTGCTGTAATTTGAGAGTGAAGACTATCAGAGCACAAAGCTTTGACTTGGTTTTGTCACTTGCTTGTCTTCAATCCAGTTGTCAAGGAAAACATGCATTGTACAGCCATATGTCCTGCCACTCTCCTTACCCCAAATTTGGGAATGGTGGGCAAGTGTCAATGATACTTCAAAGAGAGCTATAAGCCCTCAAAGATAACCGTGCTCCTGTCCTTCCTGTGAAAACAGTGGCAGGGAGAGAAGACTGACCACAGTTATGTCACCACTCTGGGAAAAGCCACAACTCAACTGTTGTCCCTTCTGGAGCGTTGGCAGGAAGAAGCAAGCTAGCCCTGACTATGGAGGAGGGAAAACAGAGGTAGGGAATAAAGGATAAAAACTACCAAATTTGTAACAGCAAATACGGGCACATGTCAGGTAACCTTGTGCAGGACCTGGTCAGTGTTTGCCTGTCAGCACACTGAGGTGTCACTGATAGATGCAAAGCTGAAACTAATACTTTATGCTAATTCCAGTTCCCTTCAAAAAAAGTGCTTTTAAACTATAAAAACCCTCTTTCCCTTTTCACTACACCATAGGTTTATGTTTCAGTGACATTACTTCATACTCTTCGCACAAAACTCATCCCCAGGAACCCCTTCACTTCCTGAAATTCAGCACTTCCCAAACAAGAAAAACATTCCCAGACATCCACAAAATTTCCTCAGCTTTTTAAAGCGTTTCCCATCTTAACATCCCTTCTCACTTGTCTCAAAACTTCTTTCTCTTTCTTTCCAACTATCCCAAACACCCTTTCAGGACGCATTCTCCAACTGCCCTGAATTCCCCCCACACTTTCTCCCTGCACTAAGCAGCTCCTTGTCTCTTCAACTTCTGCTTACCAATCATCCCAGAGCTTTCTGTCATCTCTCACACCACATTTTTGCAGCCCTTCTGAACCCAAGTGTAATACTCTATATCAGACCCTGAAGTTCACTGATTTCTCACCTCTATAGCAGCAATGGCTGCTGCGCTTCTCTAGCTCTGGGTGCCACCAATCCTGGAGTAACAGGCCTGAGCACACAATACTAAAAGATGTATCATCCCCAAAATGAAACGAAATGGCAGATCTCACTTTCAGCTTTATACCAGCTTATACCACTCTGACTTGGTCATTTGCCTCTCGATGTTCCATTTCCTTTCTCTGAGCCACAGCTATAGGAACAGAGACTCAGTATACACAGTATTTACTTCTGTTAACATGGTAATACAACAAAGTACTGAAGTGTGAGAAAAAGGCAGAGTCATTCTGGTATAAAGGAATCTGCATACATACTCCTTCGAGGGTTTTACTCTCAGAGGGTAAAAACAACATACTTTTGTAACAGGACTGGTGGCTAGAGCATGAGGTCCTAACAGTCCCAGCATATTCTTCTGATAGACTCCACTGTGGAGAAAATTCCCCTTGAGATAGATGCCAACTCCCATGCAAGAAAAAAAAAAAAAAGAAAACAGCTGTAGAAGGTGAGCTGAGGGTAGCAGAGACTTACTGTCAGCTAAGCCAATCCAGCTCTGGCACATTTCTCGCTCAATAGACTGAGTATCACAATGTACACTTTTGGTTTTGGTATCAGGAATCCAAAATTACTTCCTATTATTACTGCTGCTATTCAATTCACTCAGCTCTCACCCATTAGGCTGCTGGTGTGTAGGTCACTCCTGTTATCTGCTATGGTCAACTAAACCTGTCTTTATACAGCTTATCCTACAGAAATAAGCCCAGTGTACCCTCTCAGGGATTTAAAAAACACAGGCACAAACCATGCTTATCAAAAATTTGTGTTGACATGTACCTTGAGGGCCAGGTGAAAAAAAAAAAAAAAAAAAAAGGAGAGAAAAATAATAAGGCAGCTCCAGGTCAAGAGCACATAAAAATACAATATATCACTTCAGCATGAACAGTGTTACACAGAAAGCAAACTTGCTTCACTTTTGTTAAAAGCTCAGCTTGTGAATGTGAGAGTCAAAACCACTAGCCTAATGCAGACTGACATCTACAAAAATATAATGAGAAGTTGCATAAATCTGAGTTGCTTTTAAAATGCTGCCTAAATATATCTAGATTGACATAATACAGGTCATCAGTCTGGGTTGACTACACTTTAGACAGACTTTGTACAAAGCATTCATTGTATATACTGAATCTCCCCTGGCCAGAGAAGTTTGTAATACCTGAATGTTATCGTTCTCTTTCCTTTTTATGCATATTACTCATATAAAAGATGATGCATTTCTGAAACAAGCCTTTTCTTTCAGAGATGCAGAATATTAAATTTATTAACATCGCAGTGCAGTTTGCATGTGCAAAGGTCATTAGTGTAACTTGAAATTAAATAACTGTATAGGCAAAAGCTAGCCTATCACTAATTTAACCCCACATTTTTCACACGTGGCCTATAAATCAGAAGATTATATATAAATATTGCATTCTTGAAGTTTATGTTGATTAGGACTAGTACCAGTGGCCTCCTTATTTTCCATAAAGCAATGAATAGATTGCACTAAGACAACAGTATACATCTTGAATGAAAATATTATCTTAGTGCAACCGTATTTATACTAATAGAACAGGCACTTATCTCAGGTCTCCATTCAGAAACTTAAGGAAAAAAAAGAAACTTTAAAAAATACCAAGGAAACAATTGCAGTTAGCACTTGGCAGAAGATTCATCTCTGTAGCATACAAAACAAATTCATTTTTTTTTCAAATTATATCACGCCAACCCTAAATGAGGAAAGTCATACAACTGATGCTGCCATACTGAAAACCTTATCAGCAAAATTTAACTAAGAATATGAATGTGTTAATTAAAAGCGAGGTAATCATCATATGCTAGTGCAGAACTGGAATTGTCCAGATATCCACTGCACAGAATTTATTTTGCTCTGCCCTTTCACAGACCTAGAATTTGGCAGGACAGAAAGAACATTGTACTTAACTCTTCAGTTTAGCCTTCCACCCACAACATAAAATTATGGCTCACGCTTACTATATCAAATTCCATTTGGGGACATGGTTAGAAACAAAAACAATCTGACCCCATTGTGAAATAAGGCAGTAGAAAATTACTAAGCTTTACGACAAGGCTAAACTATTGCTAACCATATTTCAGCAGAAATACCCTGTTAGTATGACACCACTCAATGTAGCAAGCATACATATGGATACAATATGCAAATTAATTTACTATACAAAGTACTATTTGCCTACCAATGATTTTTTGAAAAAGGAAACACATAAAATCATAGAATATCCCATTTTGTAAGGGACCCACGAGAATCATCAACTCCAGCTCCTGGCTCCACATAGGACTACCTAAAAATTAAGCCATACGTCTCGAAGCATTCTCCAAACACTTCTTGAACTCTGGCAGGCTCAGTGCAATGACCATTACCGTGGGGAGCCTGTCCCAGTGCCTGACCACCCTCTCAGTGAAGAGCCTTTTCCTAAAATCCAAGCTGAACCTGAGTATTCTTTTTATCAACTTATTTGGAGGTTGCCAATAATATAATTCTCCAACTAACTTAAGAATATCATTTACTTATCCTTAAATAACAAGAAGAAAACCATTAGAACTGATTAGTACATGTAGAAGGAGAACAGGAGTCTTTTCTATAAGTGATTCTTCTGAGACAAGATAGGGAACCCCATTTAAGTGAAGTTACTGCACTTTCAGCATAGACTACACTTTCAATTATTCACAAATACATTTTTTTGGAGCAAAATGGTAGGGCAAAACCTTAATTACATAAGTCATATTATTGCCAAAAATTCTGGGCTTGCTGCTTCCAGAAGTTAGAGAAATTTAACTGTCACATGAAAGCAATTGCTCTGGCTGGGGAAGAACAACTAAATAAGGAGTCGTATCATTGGTCTGAATTACCAATTTGTTGAAACAATGACAAATGAAGAGATAAATAGACATAACGTGTACTAAGAAAAGCATTTAGACTATGCATGAAAGCATGCTTTATATCCCCCAAATTAAAAGCTCTCAATTTACAACCTTAATATTCAGCATAACTGAGTTTATGTCAGCCTTGGTAATCAGTCTAGAAGCCAGACTCCAACACACGCAAGCCGCCCTGACTAAACTGCTCTACGAAGTACATGGCCCTGAAATGCATGTGCACATACCTGAGCTACATCTGGTATTGCTGGTAGTCTTAGCTGTGCAGCTTTTCTTCGTGTTTGTTTTTAAAGGTAGAACTGGTATAAAGGTTATAAAACATAAATAAAAAAAGCCGAAAATCCTGACCTAAAGGTGTTCTGTCCTTTCCACTGTATGTCTTAAGAAGCTGTTTTCAGGATAAATACTGTTATATGCATTTTTTTTTTTACTGTGGAGAAATGTTTAAAGAATATTACCATGATTGAAAAATCCAACACTCTCAAGTTAAAAAATGACAGAAAAATGATTTTGGGGGGTAATCCTGATTTGCCATCCTTACAGTTTTATTGTATAATCATATTTGATTACCTCACAGGCTACTATATTCCCACAGGACCTCACCTCATTTTGTGTAAAGAAAGATTTACTGGCTATGGTCCTGAATAATGATTGAATTGAATCATATCAAAGAGGTGTTGTAAAGATTAATTAAAGGTTTATGAAGCTTTGTGACAGTACAGTGGTAAGTGTCATACAAAATTCCTACAAGGAATTGAATAATCCTGCCTGTCGAGCCTTGTTTGAATAGAGGGCAGAAAATGAAGTTTTGGCTCCACACGAAGCAATGAGGAAAAAAAAAATTAGATAGTTCTCTCAGTAAGCACTGTGCCTCTGAGACTAACGCCTTATGTAAAAAATACCTTATGATGAGGAATGCTCTATAACATACAATTTTAACATAGAAGCTGACATTAAGCACCAACTTCAAAACATCTTTCCAACACAGTATTCAAGTATATATTATTTTCCTCACAGGGCAAGTGAAAAAAAAAGAACAACCCTGCAGCTACTCCACAATACTAGCCACCAGAAGAACTAACAGGGAGGCTGAAATACTTCTATCTGCCAAAAAGGCAAAATGCTTACCAGCCTCTTTTGTATTGTCCCTTTTCCAACTGCTCATATTGCCCTCTTTCTCATACCTGACCTCCTATACCCGTCTCAGTGCCCTCCTGCAGCTAGTCCTATTATCTGAGTCTCAGACTCCCATGTTCATTCCCAATACCCTTTTACTAGTACCTACTTGTTCCAAACTCTTGCCCAACCAGTCCCAATTCCCATATTCTCCTGCCAAAATCCATTCTTGCTTTCCAAACCACGCCTTCCTCCTCAGACACCTCACCTCAGCCTGCTCACCCCTGAGCCTTCAGCATGGGAGGCATCATCCCAAGCAGCAGCTCCCTCTTGGGCACTGCCAGATCTGCGACTGGACAAACGCTGCCAGTTCTCACTCTGCCTTGCACATCAGCAGCCCCACTCATCATAAGAAGTACAATATCCATCATAGGCAGAAACATTCACATTTTTAGGGGCAACCAACTTCAAGTTTCTTGTTACCTTAAACAGATTTTTACATGGTAGTAGGAAGTATGTGTGTGACACAAAGGTCAGACTTCAACACCTCCTCCAGAACAGAAGCTCACCAGAATGAATGTTCTTCTAAACACACTGAAAATAGTGCATTATTTCCTTTCTGAGCTTTGCTTTTGAAAATTGGTAACTCATTCTAAAGTTACCAAAAAAAAAATGGTCATTTTGTGTGCGTTTTTTTTTTTTTTGTTTTTTTTTTTTTTTTAAACAAACACACATAAAAGGTCAGGAGAAAAAACACCACCCTATTTAGACCTTTATCATGAAAAATCACATCCAAGGCTGTTAAAATACAATTTAGTATTAGAATATTAATCAAGAATAGGATTTTAAGAAGCCTCTTGTCACTAGAAAAAAAGCATGAAAACAATCAGTGCTACCTATTCCAGCTATGTATACACACAAGTAGTAATTTCTACAAAAAAAATAAAAAAAAAATAAACCCAACAAACATTAAATCATTAAAACAGAACTGAAGGAAAATACATTTTCCCATGCATGCTATTGACTGAATTACAATTAAAAAAAATAAAAATATAAGCAATATTCAGCTTAGCTAGAGAGAGTAGACCTATTTTCTTTCTTTCTTTTTTTTTTTTTCTTAATTATTTCATTTTATTTATCACATTATGTAGATTACTAAATCACTTCATGTTCTCAAGAGTATTAAAAATTATGCTTTGGACAATGCCACTCACTGATATAAAAAATAGTAGATTACATTACTGTTATTATATACTGTATTATATAATTAAAAAAAAAAAGTCAACTTATTATTCTTTTCCATTTTTTGATTTAAATATCCATAAATCAAATCCTCCATTAAATGACGGTTAGATCCTTTATCAAAGAAAGCAGAGTAAATACTGCCACCAAAATTAATCCTACAGGCTATAGAGGAAGAGGATTAGTGAAACAATTCACTGCATCTCTTGTAAGTCAGAAAGTATTTGTCACACCAGGTAATAAAACACTGTGATGCCTATGCACACGTTACAGCCTACAAAGTACAACGACAACTATTTGCAATGAAGAGAGAAATGCAAAAAAAACAGTAAATACAGTCACCATTTCCCAGCGTTTTACCCAAGTCTTTCCTGTACTAGTCATTTTGGTTGCGGATTTAAACATCTAAATGGTGAAATTGTGTCTAGGAAAAAAAAAAAAAAAAAAAAAAAAAAAGTAATCCAAATAAATAAATAAAGATATCAGTACACAAAGACAAACTGCATTTCAGCTTTCCTCTGCTCAGCTGCATAACCAGCCCAAGCTTCAACTCCCGACACGTTTTCATTGGCTTGTATGTTGCTCTGCCAAAACTCATTGACAGCATGCACTTACCAAACAGCCTCTAGGGCAGGGCGAGAGAGCTTCTCTACAGCTGGGGAAAGCAGTTAAACCGTTCTCCTCTGTGGTGATATCACACACTCTTGTCCACACTTGCAGTCACATGAAATGCAAATCACAAGATATGTGGATGAATAACTAACAATTTAAACCCACGGCACTGGAGTTGAAGAAGGATAGGGCCCAGAACAGAAAGCATTTCCAAGTATTTCATATATGTCTTCAGAAAAATTAAATATAGCAGAGAGATGACAGCACTGGGGTCAAAGAGAACAAAATCCTGATGTGCCTGGAACAGTATTCATGTTTCACATTTCCAACTACGATCACAGACTGCGTAAAAAAATGAAATAAGAAGACTCCAGTTCTGACAAACTAGAACCCAGCAGTGACCTTGCCCCCTTTTCCCCCATGTTCTTTATGTTGCAACTCCATAATGTTGCAAAGTTTTGCAAGACTTATGTTTTTCTTAAAGCTCCATTTCTCCCAAGGGCATCTGAAGAAATTACACATAATTTATTTTACCTTTTAAGCTTTTAATTCTAAAGGATAAACAAAGAATCTGGTAAATTATAGCTCAAAGTGAGTCCAAAAGCTCAAAACTAGAAAGCAGTGAAGACTTATTAATTGAATAATTTTGAAGGCCGATCCTGAAATGCTAAAATGTTTGGGTTTGGCAGAGCACAAAACTTTAAAAACAACGTAGATGGATAAATACTCTTAAAAGGTTTTTTTCTTACAGGTCTCATTCATCAAACACACTTAATCCTTTCAATACTCTCTTCTGTCTCAGGGTGAGTTTGCTATCATAAGCTTTCTCTGAAGTCAGATATTCAGGAAACTCATAACACAAAATTGAAGAAATTATCGTTTTGGAGATATTTACAATAGACATCTTGAGAGGAAATTTTCCAGTTACTTTCCACAAAAAGAATGCAACTAAACCAAACTGAAGCCACGTGATCAATGTTTTTTATTAAAACACATTTATTAAAGAGACTTAATTTTCTAACATCTAATACATACAACATATTAGAAATATTATGCGCATAACAATTTCTATCTCCAAGGAACCTAACAAACACGAATATATCCAGTTTCCTCCTGAGGCAAGTATCACGCCTATATCACAGCTGGAGAAATCAAGGCAGGAAGATGAGATTTACCTGGAGGCACAGAAGCTAGTCAGTTCCTGACTCTCTACACCGGGCCAAAGACCACACCTTGCTTTCATCCACTCTAGTAATTAAAAATAAAAGAATTCTTGGTCTGTATATTCTTTTCAGGCAGAACCTGTCTGACCTGCTAATTTACTGACAATGTATTTAAAAAAATCACAAGACAGCCAGCCAGTGGAGAACCCTGATTAAAAGAATCTTGGCACTACATGTTTCTTGTAGAACACCTACCTCCTTTTCCTTACTCGGCACTGTGGTTGTTCCATATACCACCCTCTGCAAAAAGCTCAGCTGAGGCTGATGCAGGACGTAAATTATACCAGATCCCTGTCCTAGGGAGGGAATGCCTTCTCTAAACAATGCTTACAGGAAAACAGAGAAATTAATTCAGTCATTTGGAAAAAAAATAAATAAGGGACTTTATTTTTTTCAGATCAAGGCAGAATGAACTATAAAGAAACTGCAAAGTGGTAGAAATTCACAGAAGGGATGCTGATGGAGCTCAGATTCTTCCAGGGACTGCAAGGGAGAGGATTTGATCCGCTCACAAGAAAGTGCAGCCTGCATTTGCTCTCTTCGAAGTCAACTGCTTTCATAAAAGTGAGCGAAGGCAGCTAATTCTTGCCTCTAAGTCCTGATTTGCAAGCCTGGCGTTGCATTAACCAAAATATTGCTGCGGACAGCCCTTGGGTAGGCAGCTGGTCGAATTGCACATCAGCTGACATAATTGGATTCTTCTTGTAAATCTTTCTACACCCAGGTGAGCATAATCTGTTTCTTAACTAGAAAAAAACAGTCCAATGATGGTCTGAGAAAGCCTTCCTTTCAGAGTTTCTTTGGGTTTAAATTGGGATATGTCTGACTCCACCAGAATATATAGGAAATGTAGCAAAACTAGTCAAAATGAGAACTTTATATCCACATATATTACATTAATTAGAATTTCACAATACCGTTCATGGGAATAAGCAATGGCAGGATTGCAGCCTTGGTTTAAAAATAAAAAAATCTGCAGTACAGATGATCCCAAGATCAAAGTTCACCTTACAGACTTACCAGTGGGGTTTGGCTACAAAGGGAAACATACCATCAGAATTATATCACATATCCATACCAACACAGCTCGCCATGTGTACGCATCATTTCCTTGGGGAAAAGTACCTTCCTGGGGTGGCCTGAAGAATACAAACATGGTGCTGAAGGTGTGCCTGTAACTTTTTCCTAAATGAATAATCCTACCCAACTCAGAAGGTGCTTTATATTTTGTCAGACTGCAGCAGATTTGCAACAAGTAAATGAACGTCGTTAATACCATAGCAGACCAGCTGGACTGCCAGCATAAAAGGCACACATTATTCCCTGTCAAAACTACTGTCTGATCTTAAGATTCTGTGCCACCAAGAAAATCAGGAGAGCGATACGCAGTCTTTACACCCCTCTACTTCTTTGAACATAAACACGTATATGTGGAACAGGAATTTTCAAAGTTTAGCACAATTTTTACAGAGTAGTAATTTTGCAAGCAGTGCAATACTTGCACTGCAGGCACTAATCTCATGTAACTCTTTTACTGATAGGCAGTAACAGCTTCCTTTTTAGACACCACTTTCTCCTACAGTTTTCCATGTATTTACTGAAAACGGAAAACTCCTACAGCTTCAGAAGTCTGTGAACTGTCTGTGCTGACTGACGCGTCTCTTCAGTTAGACTAACACAAGAGACAGCCATCACATTATAGAATAGTATTTGGGTAGAGTGTCTGTATTACACGAGTTGTGACAATTTATGCTTTTTTTTCCCTATAATCCCGAACAGGCCAACCAACTTGGGCTGAAGCCTGTCTGATGAAGCTTTCCTTTGCTTGCTGGAAGACAGAATTTTTGTCAGGAATGTCTGTGCAATTAATTCAATCCTTAAAAAAAAACAACAAACAACAATTAGCCACACCAACCACCACAGCAGTTGGCTTGGGATTAAATATCAGGAATACTACCTGGGGACTGTGGGAGATTATATAACAAATAACTTGTTACGTTTAAATGAAAAAAAGGACTATTAAAAAGTGATACAATTCAGTGAACCGTGTTGCATAACAAGATTTCAAAATAAATTCTGAATCTCTGAATGTCACTGCAAAAACTTGTGCAATATCATTTACCATAAACTTAGTAAGACAGCGATTCTAGATAAACAGCTGTAGTTGCAGAATTTCAGTAGATGACAGTGAGGCCTCCTAACTTAAAAAAACACATAAGAAATTAACAGAAACATCAAGTTCTTGTCTTCACACACTGACATGTATACCACCTCCCCTTACATTCCAGTTAAGAAGTTTAAGAATAAACGTATTTAGTTTAACTGCACTATGCTCTAATAAGACGTGAGTCATTTTAAAAGGTTGTATATTGATGAATTTTATGTTAATTACAGGAATAAACTCCAAATTAGATACTATTTTGTCATCATAAGGGTCTGCACCAGTTACACTAAGTTGATTCTTTGCATTAGTTTCCAAGTAAAGTTGCTGTAACTTCTGTAGATAGCCCAAAACTGAGAAAGTATATGATACCAGCATCTAACTGTTTAAATAAATAAATTCTGATTCCTTTGCAGTTGTGGAGAATCCTGCTTTCCAATTCTCAATGTGCACAGTGGAAAGGAATCAAAAACAAGACAAGCAAACAAACAAACAAAAAAAAAACCAACACACTCAGCAGAAATGTTGGCTTGGTTTCAGAGACTAAACTGCAGAAAACTCAGCAGCACCTCTGGGAAGTCAGTGGCAGGCAAGCATCTCTGACCCAAGCCAGGGAAGGAGCGTAACTGATCCAGGTGCAAGGCAGTGATTCCTGTGCCAGCAGAAAATCCAGAGGAGTAAGTAGAGAGGCACAACCCATCCACTACTTTCCACAGAAATCAGACAGAAAATCAACAACATCACCTCAGCCACCCTCAGCTCCTGCAGATTTCTGAACTCAGCCGGAGCCAGACCTCACAAGATAAGCACTCTGCTCAGTGCTGCTTACATCAGAAATACGAATGCACAGCACACTGAGCATTGCCCATAACCTCTTTAGAAAAAGCAAGACTGGGTTTATGAAACAGAAAAAAGCTGAAACAGATAATGAAGAAATACACTGATCTGCCATGCAAATTGTCACTAATAGTCATCTGAAGTTTAGGCTAAAGTCCTCAGCCACTTGGAGAATTCATGTTAAAAGCATGATTATACTGTAGTTAAGGGTTGATGGGTTGTTTGTTTGTTCTTCCTGCATGGTTCTAAGCTAAGTTAGGAATGAAGCCTGATGTCATGAGCATTACATACACAGTATAGCATAGCTTCAAGAAAACTGTGATGGTTCTTAAATACACCCAACCATCAGAACAAAACTATCTGTAGCCTGACAATCTAGAAAGCAAGGAAATCAGTTTATGTCTCAAATTCAGAGGAAACTGGAACAGTTACCATTTTGCACTGTGATAATTTTATTCCTCATGCTTATCTAACGTAGCACCAGTAAAGTTAGACTTTTGTCATTCATTTAAATCATGATAGATTCAATGCCTACTTCACAGTATAGTGACAAAACCAAATCCTATAGCCTGAAAAAATCATTACCAGCTAAAATACGACTGTAACAGACTTTAAGAAATAACTTTCCAGCTCTTAAAGGATCTTTTAAGGCATCAATTCCTCCTCTCCCTCCCCCCCAGCTTAATTCCCAGTAGAACTTGCTAAGCTTTTCCAGCTTTCTTCTCACACATTTGCTACAGAATGACTTGGATACTATGGCTTATAAAAATGTTTATATACCCAGACTTATGAATTACAGGCTAAAACAGCCCGTCAAAAATTCACACCACTGCAAAGAAATTGTGCTAAATGTGCTGAGAATGTACGATCGTGGGACAGCCATAATCAACCATCTCATAATTCCTGCACCCCTATATTCCTACATTTCTCACCCCATTTTTCACTCACTGTTAGCAATATACTTTCGGAAGAACAAATCTCAAATTGCAGTGAGGTACGTTTCAGTTGAAGCCGATGGTCTAAACCTCTCTGTTGCACTGTTCTAGGCATACACTCTCACCTCAAACCAAGTATCTTCAAATTATTTCTTGCTATTTCACCAAAAGGCAAAAGAAACTCACATTACAAAAAATAATCAAAAAAGCAAGACTGATGTATTACTTAGTTATTGGATAAAAGTATCTAATAGTTTAAGTATCTCATTACATTAATACAATTAATTTCAGTGCAATTTCTTGAAATTAAAATAATCTGTTACCTTACAAATGACATTAAGTGGATTTTCTCACAGACATACAAACACCAGAAGTGTGATGACACCAATTCACAATGAACATTTAATTAAACAGTTAGCCTATGGAACTTAATTCCGACAATAAACTGTAGATTCATTTTCAGCCTGCAATCTATTACCCCCATGCACAAAGCACAGAACTACGAACAGCCACACAATGCTGCTGCCATGGTGGCAGGTAAAAAAGCAAATTAAACAAAAGACCTCAGAGCATGCAGAGGACTAATTTTGAAGAAAAAAAAAAAAGAAAAAAAAAAAAAAAAGAAAAGAAAAAAAAAAAAAAAAAAAGATCTGATTTACTTATCACAAATACCAGAACTTATCTGCATGTTCTGGAGGGCATAAAACAATTGTCGTAGGGATTAGGAACGAACACAGCTCTCTCACACATGCATACCTCATGTGAAGAATTATGCAAAAATTACCGAAATGCATGCAACCTTTAACATGTGGCTGCCTCCTGCAGCTGCCAGGACATGGGGTTATCAGCAGCTAAGCTGCTGTCCTGCTTGGGATCCAAAGATATCCTATGGGTGATTACACACATACGCTACTACACATGTCCCCAGTCCCTCTCAGGATTAAAACTGTGATAAGCCATTTATCAACATTGACTCATTTTGCTGTACTTGCAACAATTCTCATTTTGAAACAGCTGGTAGTTGCCCCTAAATACAAGAATTTAAGCATTATTTTTCCCACAACCTCAGACTGAATGCACATGCATATTTGCCTATCTCACTTTTACAGACAAGTACGTACTCTCTAAAAGCTGTTTGTGGGCCACCAATAACAAATCCTTTTTGCTCTGTTTTATCTTTTCTTTGTTTTAAATGAATGCATGTGTGTAACTACTTTTCTTCATATGTTTGTTTTTAAGTATTGGCTTAAAAAACAAGAAACAAAACACAGCTCAAAGCAAAGATCTACTCCCAGGAACATGAGCATAAATACAGAATACATGCAGAAAACCAATTCAATTTTGAATGATCCAGATCAAAACTTAGACATAACTAGTCTAAGGGAAAACAAAGGAAAAAGGAATTCATTACAAAATAGAGATCAGCATATACTCTTTCTGAAGTTCCCATATCTGTCACATTTTTTCATAAAATAATGGTTAGAAGAAATACAAGCAAAGGTCTGAAGAAGAAAAATTATAATCTGCTTTATGCCATAACAGTACCACTGGAAACTATGATCTCACATGAGTGCATTTGATGCTATCTCTACATTTACCATTATTGCAGAGGTTCGTCACTTCCAGAACAGGACATCTGACAAAAAGAGAAGTGAGGGGCTAAGACGGACTCTGAGTGACCCAAAGAAGCTGGGGAGCAGTTGATATTCCTAGCCAGACCCCCCAAAACACTGTACAGAATTTCTAATACTATTCTATAGCTAACACCAGTTCCTCAACAGTAAGAAATCATGAAAACATGCAACACTTCATTGCACCTTTTGGGTGTTTTTTCAAACCCCTTTTCCTTTAGGGGGAAAAAAATATAAAATTGTTTGTAATCATTCTGCACATCACACCAGAAAATAAAAAAGCACCTCCCCCTTTTTCTACCAGTTTAGAATCACCGTGTAACAATTAATAAGCTTAAAACGAAGTGTATAGTATAGACTCATTCATTTTTATTGTATCATGATAACAGAACCTTGAGTGGAATACATGGAATAGCAAGCAAGCACCCAACCTGTCTGCCAGCAGTGACCTTCGCTGCAAGAGGATCCTGGCAGAGAAACTGCAGTGCTGGGTTCAAAGAGTGAAAGAACACAAGACCAGAGTGGAAACTGTAATATCCATAAGGGAATTCCCCACTGATATATGATTTTTATTTTCATTTGTTAAGATTTCAAATGTTGAGATGCTGTAGTTTTCAGGAATATAGTTAAAAAAAAAAAAAAAAAAAACAATACTCAGCTAAGTTTTTTCCCCCAGTATGGGAGACATGGAGAATCTGAAGTACCTTTAAAAGAAGACATAGCTCTACTGGAGTTCTGACACACCGTGAAGTAATTCAAATAACAATAAGAAAGTTGACCAAGAAGAGACACATGCTAGCAACATAAGCTCATCCTTTTTTTGGACATTTGAGTGTCTGTGTGAGCTATAGATACTTGCACAAAGGAAATTGCCAAGCCTTTTCAGAAAAAAAAAGATAAAGCAGATTTATCCTCTGGCAGAAAGGCACTTGTGGCTATTTGTACTCTGTTAGAAATTCCAAGCAGTTATCAAAGCATAGCATCAAGCACAGGCAACAACAATAGGAAAAATATCCTGGACATAAGAAGTTGGTAACCTTATAACACTTGGAAGAAGATAACAGACAGATAACAAATCAAGGCCATGTACTGATGAATTCCTACCTTTAACATTAACAAGCAGCATCTGCAGCTTGCAACAATATGTAAACGAAAGAGTTTTTGAAACACTGCTCATCTGTACTGAAGTTTCTCTTTCTGATATGCAATAACAAGCGTTCTATATCTACTGGAGAAATTCTTCATCTATTTTAGGTAACAGATGTCAAAGGAAAAGTCAAAGTAGCATTATGTTTAGAAATATGTCCACTTACTTCATTGAACATGCAAATTTCAGCCATAAAATGAAAATGATAACCTCCTAACAGCTCCGTGGAGAACATGCACCTATTCTGCTTTAAAAGTGACTTGGAAAGACTTGAGTGCTACCAGAAAGAACAGAACACTACTGTTGTTAATAACTGAACTAAACAGCTAAGGAGAGCATAAGCGCACATGTTCAAACAGATCACCGCATTGCCAGGAGTGAATAGCCAAAAGTGGCAGTGAAAACCTACATTTTTCTATTGTCACAATCTTCCCCTCATTACTATTAACTTTTGGGCACAATTGAAAACAGAAAGATAGCAGCATTAGCGTTTTTGTATTAAGATCAGTGGAACAGCATATACTACCGCTAATGCCATATATCTGAGAAATAAAAGAGAAAATAATTGTAAAGTAGATCTGTGAGATTATCAAAAGATCAGGCAGACACCTGAGCAGATCACCATTAAAAAATAATAGTCTCCATAGTAAGAATTATGAAGTACTAGACAGCTAAATAAGATTGAAGTTATTATTTCAGCACGGCACTGTAGCTGTCATGTGGACCTATCAATTTGTTTGGTTCTTCTCTGCCTACAGAAATGGAGATCTTGAACTTTCAAGGGAGAATTAAGCAAAGAAACATAATTCCCCCCCCCCCCTCTCCTGAATACAGGAGAATTCCTGAACCCTTCAGCAAAGCTGCTGGTTGGAAACCCAACATTGCGCGTGATTATTTTATCAATGAAAATTATTTTATTGGTGGTGGTAAAATACTGAAATTTTCACACAGCAGATATACACAAAAGATATACATGTGTGCCAAATGATGTTTTCAGTTACATCATGGAGTAAAAAGTCACATTACTGAGCACCATAATAAGCACAGTAATAATTCACACATGTAAATCTGCTGCATGTTTATTCCCACAACCCGTGGCCAATCTATGAAACAGTGTCACAAAATATTAGCAGGAATCCCAACACAGATTCAATCTCCCTATTGCATTCCAGCACAGTTACGTTAGACATGCCAACTTGACATGCTTCAGGTGTGAGCCAACAAGTAACTGTCCATGGTTGAGAAGAACTTTTCTTTGAAATACCTGCTGCAGACTTCTGCCAGTCACACGATGCACAACTCTGCTTCAGCAAAACACATTTCCCCTTCCAACAGAGAAGCAAATTATGACTCTCCCTAAAAATACGTTAGGATACAATCGTATCTCCTTTTAAAAGCCAAGTTTCCTGCTGAGAGCTCATGATTTACTTTAACTTCATTGCTTTCTCTGGTCTTCTGTGGGGCACCTTTTCCTTACCACTTCCACTGTTAAGAATGGTGCTGAAGTCCATTAACTGCACACATTTTGTTTTAGTATCAAACACGGATATTCACAGCATACATTTTGGATGGGAATTTAATTATGCCTATGTTCTAATGCCTAGCACAACCATGCTGCAATATACTATTATAATACAGACAAACCTTACCAAAATACACTAGAATGATTATGCCTTACAACTTAAAGCTATTCGCAGTAACAACATGATCTAATTTCTCATGTTATCTTCTTCTTCTGACATTGTATTTTCTTTTTAAAACACGCTCTGCAGTTGTTATGAAAGTGGGTATCATATGAGATTTGGTTGAATAACTAAGGAAGTGAAAAAGAAATTCATGAGATTTCATTCCTGATGTCAAACTACATTCCAGTTCTTAACTATGTTGGCATGCTCTGGGAAGCAAGGAGCTAGTCTGTTCAGAAAGTTAAACTGACCTTTAAAGGCAAAACATCTGTTGAGAGTCATGAGAAGTTCAGTCAAATGGATTAAGGCAGCTGACCCACTGCCTGATGGAACCACAAGACAACAACATAACCAGTTATTGCTGTTAACTCACGGAAAGCCTATCGATATCAAGTACTTTGGACAAGAAGAGTCCGACAGTGCAGAGGTTTCTACTGAGACCAGTTAACTATTATTAGACTTAAAAAAAAAAATAATAAAAATAATAATTATAGATTTTTACAAACAGGATGGATTGAAAATTCACAAAATTCACAAATTATTTTTTCTTTATACAGAAAAAGACAGTATGAATATCGTCACTTTTTCAAGGCTTTAATATTAAAGAAAGTAAGTCTTAAGTTTTTCGCATATTTAAAAGAGCAATAATATTACCAATTTCAAATTATTTTACTAAGGACTACTATAAATGTTAATACAGCTAATAACTTTAGAGCTAATTAGCTATTCAACTATACTTCTAATAATACAGCTCATCATTTTCATATATAAGGATATATATGTCAGGCAAATATGACAAAAGAAAGCAATATAACTATGGTAAGTGCTGGCATTATGCAATACACACATTCTGAAATTCTCACAAAGACCAAGGCCCTTGCACAGTAAGATCATGAATTTCCATCAGAGGCCAACACTGCTGAACTTCAATGTATTTGAAATCTAGACCTTGTTGGAAAACCATGATGCAGTTCACTGATGTGGTAACTCTAAGGATAAGAACTACTGAAAGAGGTTCTCCATTCATGTCATTATTTGGAGGTAAGTTCGGGGGGGGAAGTAAAATTCTTGCACGCTTAGACAGCCAAATTCATTCCAGGTCATGCTAAGCAAGAGGTACATTAGGATACAAAAACTGGGAGAGGAGACAGATGGAGCCATAGAATAACCGTTGCTCTTTTGCTATTATGAACCAGATATATCCTGGCTCTAAAGAAAGCAAATAAAGGCCAGAGATTTATAGTAGTAAAGTTACAACTGCAGTAAACAGCTGTTCTCACAGGAACCAAACAGACAACATGGGCATGACCCAGAAAACAAGAGCAGTTACTGCTATGGCCGCTTTTTCAGGAAAATTTAAGCCTAGTGCATGAGATAAAATGAATTAACTTAAAACAAAAGCACAAGAACACAAAGACAATTTCTGTCCAGCTACCCTTTAGAATTATCTTTCTTACAAAACAATAAATCTATTTAAACAAATTTAGTTCCTGTGTTATCAAGGTATTATCACCTAATACAGTGTCGTTGTAACAGATGGACTAAAATACTCTTTGTTATATAGTTTAGGGTGTTTTTTTTTAGACCCATTTTAATGTGTGTATCATTGAATTTAAAATCAGAACAGAAGTAAAAACAACAACAACAACAACAAAAAGAGTAATATATCACTTCACATTTTGCTAAACAAGAAGAATTATTCCTTTTAAGCTTATGGATGATAGACAATTCTGCAGTGACACTGTTTATAGCTGCATGGAAGATTTGTAGCAAGTGTGCTTACACAAGTAATTGATTTTTGGTTCAGGAGCAACAGAGGGGAATATTTAAGAGCAAGTCATTTTGGCATTTGCATCTTAGGGGAGAAATATGCTCTCTTCAGCCTGAAGCAAAACATTGCAGGTTTTTTTTGTTTGGTCGTTTTTTTATTAACAACAAAAGGAATGAGTTGTAAAGCAGAGTGGGATAGCTGCCTCTATCCTCCCTTTATTTCATTAGCCATTAACACTCATCTTGGACTGGAAAAACCCATGTTCAGCTCCCTCCTCCTTCAGGTCAGAATCTCAGTGGCATGCCATAAATGAAGTCCGGGCTCCCAGCAAGGGAAAAGAAAACACCAAACATATGTTCATTAACTAAGCACTTACATATTTCTGTTTACAACAGAACTGCAAATACTCAACAATCATTTCAGTGAAGACTGTACCACAGAAAAAGGAGTTGAGATTGCATAAGACCCCTTCAATTTTAACACCGCAGGGCTTCTAAAAGAATTGACTTCACAACTTTAATACTGTTTTAACAGTGTGTGTATAAAAACAATGTATTTAAATAAAACCATCCTTTTATTTCAGCATAAGGTCTTTAAATCATAACAGAACACAAAGCTTTCTGAGTTCTCCTTTCTTAAATACAATCTTGTAATTTACTTACAGAAAAAGGTACTTTCATATCTGCTTGCCTGCATAAAGAAAGTGAAGAATTGTTACATTGCACCAAAGACATTATCTTTCCCCAAAAGCCAAGCTTTTCCATCTGGAAGATGAATTACACTCATTCCAGAATGCATGGCATCTGGTGCATAGAACCTGAGCGACGGGAGGGGCAGCACGCCTAGCGGCAACAAGCCAGCCGGGAAGTTGTAAAGCACTCCTACTCCTAACGTTTCCAGACGCATAGATAAAACTTTGTGGTAACTATAAAAATATTAAACAAGGAAGTGGATAGACAACAGAAAATATATTGAATCCAAAGTATTTCTGAGACATTCCAACTCCTTTCTCTCAAATTCTGCCCTAAATGAGAGCAGTAGCCTTGCACGTGTGACACAGATTTCCAAGCATGTCCTGACTCTCTGTGCTATTACAGATGTGGGAAGAACATCCTGGGAAAGCACCCTGCATTTCACAGCACAGCCTGTAGGATTCCTAAGTAAGGTAGAACTTTATTTTATTTATATTTTAATTTTTTTAGTGAAATAAGCTGAATAATGTTCACTACATTAAGAACGGCCAGATTTCCACAAGCTACTATATTCTGCCTACCAGGAAGAAAAGAACACATCCATTTGTGTAGTTGTGTAATTGCAAATTACCCACCATAAAACAGAAAAAACACAATGACCAAATATTTTTCTCAATTTTTTTTTCCCCAAATGCAGAATACAACAACTACTACTGAGCACAAAGCTCCAGGTATTGTGTTTCAGGGACTACAACCATTCAGAAGCACGTGCACTGACAAGTTGCACATGGTGGTGTATGTGCTATCACACTCACAATATGGCATTCACTCAGCTGCAATTTTCTGAGCAGTGGTTGGTATCTGATGACAAATTCCATTCTAGTAAAAAGATTCTTCTCCCTCCCAGTGCCAAACAACACTTAAAGAGATTGTGTTTCAGTAAACATAATTTCCTTGGAGGTAATGTCACCAATCACTGCAAATGTTTTATCACCAATTAGCTAAAAGGGATTCACAAAGAAAAGACACAGGAACTCTGAGCAGCCTGATTCTGAGCCAATGCAGCTTGGGCAGAAACATCTGGTATGTTGAAGGATGCTACATGTTTACAAACTATAGGCAGATGAACGTCTTGATTTTTTTTTTTAAAATTAATTTGAAAAAAAATACATTTAGACAGTTTGTTCCTGAAGGCATTACCATCACTCCACTGGCTATGCTAATGGTGTTCTACTCCTATTAAAATACATGTAGGCGCCATGCAGACAATAGCCCCATTTTCCAGCCTATTTAACAAGTTGAAAACATAACTCTACTCATTCTTTATCTCCGTGCTACAATAAACTTGGGGGAAGGGCATGGAGTGAAGCTTTCTAGAGGTAAGAATATTTGATGGAGGGAAGAGGGGAGGAGAACACAACAAGCAACGAGTTTTCCCATTTAACACTCCTACTTTCAAGAAAATCCTAAAAACAATTATATGGCCCTGATATCATTTTACAGAAAGCTCCTCTGTGAAAGTGTTGAGTAATAAAAACAGCTGAAGTGTTTCTGAAAAACAAAGAGTTGAAGGCCAGGAATTCACCCATTTGAGTATTTTATTAATAATATTAATAATTTAAAAAAAAAAAAAAACACTGATATTTAAAACAGGGAAGATATTAGCATTTTCCTATTAGCATTTTTGTATGGTTCATAAATCTAAAAGCAGAACACTACGCATGTTATTACTCAGAGAGTTTTATTATTTAAGGCTTTTGGTATTCATGCAGCAACAACAGATGATTCAGGCTGCATTTCAATGATTGAACCACATATGTTTTTCCATCACACGATTACCAAACTGAAACATCACACTTCAATACTTTTCCTCTTTTCAGTACTAACAGATGAGTTATGCCACAAATTCTACTCCAAAACTAGTAGGACTCCTGTTCTTCTCCTATTATTGATTAAATGTTAAGTAAATAACTAGCTAACAAATTTCTTTTAACACCTCCAATAGCTGTTGAGGGTTCATAAATGTAAATCTTTGCTGATACTGCTGCTTAGAAACTGTATTTGCCTCCAGAAAACTTAAGTTTCTGTTTTGCTAGACATCACATATAAGTTCTGACCATATAGTTTCTAATTCATAAAAGCTGTTCAATAACTTAATTGCTCATTAATTTATGTAATTAAAGAATTCAGTATGTTAAACTGAGTTGCAGAACACTGAAGTCTAACCTTACATCTCATTTTCATAATTTAACTCTTTGTCTTTAGTACATATCTGACTTTTTTCTAAACCTACAAACATATTCATCCAATCATCAAACTGGTAGAAAGACAACAAAATAGTTATTTTAATTTACCATGAAAGAGGAAATAACAATTCACTTACTTTAATAGGAGAAACAATTGCAAAGCACTTCATTTTCCCTCTTTTCACAGTAAGGGAAAAGTCTTCTGAAGAAGTCAAGCTCTACATGAAAGATTAGGCTGGATTGATTAGTAAGAGACACCTAAGAAGAGCTGACAAATCCTGATTAAAAGTCCTCAGACTTTGAAAGTAGTGAAGAACAATGTGCATACAAACTACTGTGAAATCTATTTACAGAGTGCAAAAGAAATAGCCTGGTTTGGATGGTTGTGTTGTCCTCAACTTAGCCCAGTGGGGTTTCAGCAAGCATTGTCAGCAAAACAAAAAGTAGGACATTCAGATTAAAAGAAAGACTTTCATGATCTTGAAAGTAACAAGAAGCAAGATTTTCAGTAGAATTACATACAAGTTTTTTCTTATAAGGGAGAATTTTATCTACTCTAAACTGGGGAAAAACAAGACACTGATTTAGTCAGTACCCAGTGGCAATGGTATCTTAAGATTATCTATGATGACTGATCGCTTGCTCAGGTAAAGGAACAGAAACTTGCATGATATTTTTCAAAGCAAAGGATTTTTAAAGGACAGTTTCCCTATGCGCAATTTTACGGTGCTACTATGAGCTACTGTAAAAGACAATAGCAAATTTATTTCCTGAATATTCCAAAATCAACAGGCAGAAAAGGGTAAGTACTGCCACCCACCCACTAAATTCCACTTCTACGGTAGCAAAAATTTTTGTGGCATCAAACTCTTGTAGGATTTTTTGCCAGACCAAGAACTCAGGCTTTAAATGAAGTTAGGGCATTAGCAGCATAGTGAATAAAATGCTACAACCAGGTATCAGGAAATGCAAATTTCCATCTCTGCTTTTGACATCCTACCTAAGCAGATGTAGCCCCATCTCACCATAGCAGTGCTCTGCTTTCTGCCCTTGACGACCTTGAGAACAGGGACTACATTTTCCCCTGTATATGCATAGCAGCAGGTATTACATATAACATTAACATTCTCAACAGTATTACATTAAAAAAAATAAAAATAAAAAAGATCAACTACAGAAGTACTGGCAAAACAATTAAAAGAAAACATAAAACTGGTGATATACTAAATTATTAGAGAATTATACCTATTACTGGGGTCATAAAATGAAGGATTTTAGCATAAGAGGAAAATAGTTTACCATCAATATAGTCTGTATGAGAATTAATGTTTAAAGAACTCAAACTATGTTCTAGGTTGCCCTTATTGAATCAATTTGATTCCCTTCTACCCCTAAAACAACCACTCCATAAGTGATAAATGATAGTGAATTCTCTCTTACCTACAATATACAGCTGTAACTGTTGCCTTGTATTGCTTTCTTACAAGATTTGCTTTGGACATATATATGTAAATCAAAATACAAAAAGCAAGTCACATTACAGACTATACTCTATTAGAAATTTATCATCTCGTTTTAAGTACTGCACTGCTGTAGAATATTTAGCACCCTTACTGTTAACATTACTCCCCTCAGCCAGGAATGGGCTGAATTTGTGGCTAGAAAATGAACAAAGACTGTGACTTGATGCCTCTGTTTCACTGCTTGTAAAAATGCTATTACTCCTTCTCATTTTTCTAAAGCAGATAAATCTCTGTAACAAAGAAATAAAATAAATAAATAAATGAAACTGATCTTTAAGGCTGCCCTTGTGCTAACTTAATTCATATACCAAGTTCCATGCTATTACTCACTTTTAGTCAGCCACAAAATTTTCAGGATCTTGAATATTTTCATTGCTGATTTAAATTGTTCACACAGTAGGATGGAAGATACTTAAGATTCTGTAAAGGTTGCTACGAAAACCTGCCCTTAGACTCATTGTCTGTAATTTGCTATAAATTTACAAAACAGACAAAAAAGTACAGAAGAGTGCTAGTGATGCTAGAAACACACTGTCATTATTAAGTTCAGCACAAATAACAACACTCAAGTCCAATTCTATCGCAAATATTATCCACTTTGTATTTTAAAGTAATAAGCTTACAGTCACTATCTTCAACAGTGTTAAAAAAAATAATGAGTTGTTCTCATCTCATCCTGAAAGTATTCTTTTTTAGGATCAGCTTTCAAGAACAACAAATTACCGTATATTAATTAATTAAGAGATGGTAGACAGCACAAAATTCCTTCTCCTAGCTGAACTGATTGACCTAAATGAAGGAAAGTAAAAACTGATTTGCAGGTATTGTCTACATGAGAAATTTATTGCAAAATAGATTAGGGTAGGGATTTTAAAGCACAGCAGTTCTTCTGCACTAGAAATACCGACTACACAGTCTAGCTTAATTATTTGAAGTGAATTAAACTAAGCCACATAAAAGGAACCATTGCCAAAGAATAATAGTCTTCATAGGCAAGAAGTGTAAAATAGCAGTTCCAGGTTTACTTACATACAAAGACGGCACACACAACTGCAGTACACATGCAAGAAGCATGACTTGATCAAAGCTTTTTTTATTATCATTATTATTATTATTATTTTAAATGCCCTCCTCTATCACAGGGTTTCAAAATATAAAGCAGGACTCAATAGGTATGGACTTGGTGCACTGTGTTAGAATCCAAAGCTATTACCCTGGACTTTGTTGTGCCATTTATTAGCTGTTTCTAAAACTTTCATTTCCTCATGGAAATATATTATCTTCTGTCTGCCAACAACAGACTTTTCACTATAATATCCTGAGAGGGTAAGAAACAACATGCATTTTTCCTCATTCATTCCCATTCTTAAACTGGAATTGCATACTGGAGGGAAGCACAACTGAAATGTTACTACAAAATCAGCACATGACAAGAACACAGTGCTTTCAATGCATTCTGCAAGTACAAGTCCTCATTTTCTGTCAAACATCTCAAAATAAACTTGACTTTTGCAATTATACATTAATCCACATTTGATAAGGTTTCTACCAGCTCTGATAACAATCAATAGACAGCACACATACACAGATCTTACAGATGTTCACTTCATACAAAACCCACTTCCCAGGCTCTGAAAAACAAAAAACAAACAAACAAACAAAAACACAGCAAAACCTTACAGGTGCCACTTACAGATGAATAGTTGCTCATCACCTACTCTTGCACTGAACAGTCACTCATAAACAGCACAGACTTCCTACACCCTATCCCTTTCACTGTTGAAAACTGAGTGATTAAGAGATAAGCCTCCAAGATGACAGGCATCCTTGTATGCTTTCTTTCCAGTGAAACAAGAAATCAAGTGTGGACAGCAAGTAAAAATTGCTTAACCCATCCCTGGCAGTGCCCAAGGCCAGGCTGGATGGGGCCTTGAGCAACCTGGTCTGGTGAGAGGTGTCCTGGCCCATAGCAGGGGGTTGGGATTCGATGGGCTTTAGGGTCCCTTCCAGCACAAACCATTCTGTGATTCTATGAAAAACAAACTCCATTAGAAAATATCTTTGTCCTCTGCTTTAACTGTTATCATGTCCAAAGCAGTGTCAACTTACCTTCTTTCATAAAGTATAGATCTACTACAACTTAAGCTTAAATTACATCACTCTGGTAAGAGTGACAAATAGAAAATTACATTAATAATTTATTTTCTGTAATTAATCATTTCCATGAAACAGTAGTTAACTAAACGTTTTGTAAATTTTCTTTCATAACAAGTGCAGCATGATTTATACTGGGAGTTGTTGAAATAACTGCCAACATAGTTCATGAAATAAAAAAAAGAGATGCCATTGAAAGCAACATACCGTGCAAACATATCACCAAAGGTCAACCTTACTGACATTGGTGAAAAAGAAAAAAGAAAAAAAACCACCACCCTCAAGGTCATATTTGTTTAAAAATAAAAAAAAAAAAAAAAAAAAAAAAAAACCACTAACAATTCCAGGAAATCTAATAGCCATACATCACATTCATTTTTTATTTGTTTAAGTACTGGTACAGTTAAAAAGATATTTGTTTTCAACTGAATGTAACCTATGCACACAAAGACACTTCTACATTACTTGGCATTTTGTGGAGTGTCCCACAGAGATAAAAGAGGATACTTCACGTTAGAAAGAATTAAATTTATAAATAATGGTAATATTCCTCCTGAGAATATAGTTAGACAACCAAGAATAAAATGAAATAACATAGCAGCTTCAGGAAATAAGCCTTGCTATTAACAGGAACCTGTATGTGTACTGCTTAGGTACAGTAAATGCACTTGAAAGCTGCTGATTTATGCAAGTTAGTTTGAAGTTGAGGTTGAGATAGAATTAAAGCATATCAGGGTGCTAAAGTTTGTAATTTGTCTGCAAGAGGATCAATGTCTTGTATACAAACAGTACTAACACTTTCAGGAAAAGTGGCAGCTAAATCAGTGATATGCATGAACAAGAGCACCAACAACTTAAGCTAGCTTTATATCTTATGAAGGAGTATACATAGTTTAACTTCAAAAACATTTTATACACGTTATGTACTGTTATATACATCATATGCTTCCTTCCTTATACTGCAAGACAGAACTGTAAAGGTCACGTTCATTTTTATTTTAAAAGCTTTAATATTAAAATACTTTGAAGAGGAATAATTTTCAGTGATTATAGTTAAAATGGATGATATCTTAATTGCTTCAGTTGATCTTGAGAAGACAGATTAGCTGGTTTTAATTCTTACACTCTATGTGGCTTAGATGAGCCTAATCATCCTTACAAGGAGATTTATTGTTTCACTGGAACCTAACCACTATTTTCTTCATAGCACTTTAATGTCAGAAAAGTTTATGGCTTTATTTTCTTCTGGTCCCCATTGGAAAAAGAAAAAAAAAAAAAAAAGATAAAATTTCAAATTTGAAATGTGCAAAGGGCATCAGGAATTATCTGGTAGATAAATTTCTATTCCAGAAAAAAAAAGAAAAAAAAAAAAAGAAAAAAAGAGACTTCAGGTAAGACAGAAATGTTCCAGAAGCTAAACGTATCTGAAATCCTTATTCAAAAGTCAGGAAGCAGGAAAGTTCACATTGTCATTGTCAATGTCAAGAAGAACCTATTGTTTTTGTCATTCCTGTCACTGTCCATCCCCGCCCCTGCAATGAATGAACAATAAAATGACCTGCATAGTATTACCTAAATACAATCAACATCACTGAAATAATTCAATAGCTTGTTCAGATACCAACTATCTAAGAATAATGTGATTTAAGGAGGAAAAACAAAACAAAACAAAAAGAAATGACTGGAGTACAGGTCATGACTGGAATATGAGGAAGTCCGCAGAATTCCATTTGTTACATAAAGTCAGCATGGGATATACAAGTCCAGAGACGAACTACTGCTAAAGCTTCAGGAGCAGCCTGCCAGGCACTTTACTGGAAAGCTCAAGGATAATCACTGAACTTAAGATTAAGGCTAATTTCAACCTGTTAGTATCTTTTGGGCAACACCACTTGCTGGTGCAGTTTCCAAAAAAACGCAACACAAAAAAGTACGGGTTCAGAGCCTGGTCTGCACTCCTTAGATCTTCCTTTTCGCAGCTTTACATACGATAGCGTGCTTGGTGTGCAGCACACTCAACAACAGGACAAACTTAGAGAGAGTATAAGTTAGAAGCTGCAGAGTGGCATAAATCTAATTAAGTCTAAGTGGTAAAACTAAAGGAATGTAAATTAGAACCAGACACATATCAGCTTCCTCACATGTGAGCTGCACTGATTCAGACTTCCTCTGGATTCTCTAAACACAGCCCAACATTCCTACCCTATGGAACTCAGAATCAAAATCAAACTAGAATCTCAGGCAGTATATATATATGTGTATATATGTGTGTATATATATATATATATATATATATATATATATATATACACACACACACACATGTATATATATGTAGTCAAAAGAAAATAAGCTAAGCTTTTGCCCTTTCAGTAAACATGCAAGTTAATTTACAAGAGAAATCGCCAGGCCAAAATCACAGTTAGAACAATTCCCTTGAGGACTTTCACTGCTGTTCTTTTTACCAGTAATAGTCAACAACTGTAGCATTCAACTAAGTCATCCCATTACAGAGGGATCAGTACAAACTTAGTCCTTATCTAGCAGTAAGGTGAACATGAAAGAGCAACAAAAGTAATATTCATTATAAAGCTAAGAGACGGTAACACAAAAGTATGAAACTTTCATTTTGCAAACTTCTTCAACAGTGAGCTACTGTTATCTTGACTATTTGAACATACACAAAAAGTCTGGGACTTGATCTCCAAATACAGTGTTTGTTTCGTATTTCAATTAACTCAATATGTTGATTAGCAGCAGCAGTAAATCAATTACTTAATTCAACATTCGAAACCTTCACTTTTCAAAAAAAGTCATCTTAAAAGGCAACTTTATGCACAGATGCTACATACAGACCCACAAAAAGTGCAGTTTAAAATCCAGAATACCATTTTTCTAGTTAGTTTCTATTTAGGTTGATAACCATGATGCATACATTACTCAGAAGGAAAAAAAAAAAAAAAAGGAAAGAAAAAGTTATTACTAACATGCTATTCTACACAGTAGCACTACAATTTGGCAGAAGTGAAAACATTCTTCTAATATTGGCTAACCCATCTTAGACAATTTTTCTGAATGGTAAGAGAAGTAAAAATATTACCCAAATGACTGGCAATGAGATACTCTGTAGCTGCAATTGACATCATTTATAATGTTAACATCCTGTACTTGTCTTTTACTAGCACTGAAAGGAAAATGAAGTGCTCATTACTAATTGTAACTGTCTACCTCTAAGTTTTTATGAGCTGGAAAGGAATCTTTGCCCATCCATCCGTGCACACCTAGTTACATGTTCTTAAAAGGGAACAGGCCTCCCTGATGTAAAACGCCTCCTTAGTTTGACAGTAATTCCAATACAAGCTTTTGTCTGCTAACAATCCAAAAGTAATTGGGAAAAGAAGGGCACCTTTCTATGGATCGCTAAGTACGTTTTAAAAATAACAGAAACAATTGTCTTGCATTTTGCATACTAACCAATTTAAATGCAATGTTGTTGTTGTTTTTTTTTTTCCCTATCTTAAGATGACAACCTTAAGAGCTTCTGAAGACATTTTCCTATGTCTTAGACTCCGTAAACTGAAAAGATGGGTAAAGCCAGCAACCAGACTGATGCACAGTACAAACATAAAGCATCTGGATCCAACAAAGAGAACCAAGTTTCAGACTTACGTTTCTCGTCATCAGCATGTAGTAGAGACGCCGCTCTTGATAAAACATCCAACGGAGTCTCCATTCCTCTCTGGATCCTGGAAAATTCGGAAAGGAAGTCTTGAATTTTACAATGTTTTAGTAGTACACAGCTAAATCACTGAATTACAAATGCTAAAAATCCTTTCATCTTGCCTGCAAGTACTACAGGGTCATCTTGCATAGTTCACCTTCTTTGCATTGAAACATTTCAGTATTAAAAAAAAATATTTGTTTCTCCTGTTTGTTTTATCTGTTGTTTTTCCCCTGTGGTAATCTTCTGCTCTTTGCAAAGAGTAAACTTA
Organism: Aythya marila; assembly: GCF_965140915.1. Lineage (NCBI taxonomy): Eukaryota > Metazoa > Chordata > Aves > Anseriformes > Anatidae > Aythya > Aythya marila. The sequence goes on from NC_139051.1 coordinate 17,312,331, forward strand.
GAGATTCAGTACCAAACCATGCTAGGCAGCATGCCACTCATTCACAGAGTACACACATTAGGTATTACAGAAGGAAGAAGAAACAAACAAGAGCATGACAGCAGGAAGAATCAAAAACCCAGTTTTCTGCTGTTGTCACGTTACAACAGCACAGGATTTGTTAAAACCAAGTCACTGCTGAAAACAAGGAAACATTAAACATTAGCTTTCCCACCAACTACTCATCCAAAAAAAAACCAAAAAACAGAAGACCAAGTTCTCAAACACTTGACTGAAACTGACAACCACTGCTCATGTACATTGCAAGTGTTATCCGCTATATATTTTAAAGGTTTTTTTTTCCTTCTCACATGCCTTCCTTCCATCCAAATAGCTACTTGAGACAGTATCCAAAGGTGCAACTCATTTGAAGAAGACAGCTGGTCTGATTCCCCACAGCAGCATAAGACTGCTTTAGACCTACAATCTTCAATAAACATGCACTCCATATTCTCCCATGTCCAAAGCAGAATCACCCAAAGCTTTAAGTCATAAAGAGATTTTCTTACTCATGGATCAAACACTCATCTATATGGTGCAGACTGAAAACTGTAACTCCTACAGTTAGCATCACACCTCATTAGTTGCTTGTCTGTTTTTTTCCCCTACAACTCATAATTGCAATACAGAAAAAATTCACCCCATCCCAAAACAATGTACACTTCAGGAATATAGCAAGCAACATTCTCTCAATAAATAAATAAATAAATAAAATAATTGCTTTCTATTTATAGCTTACATAAACCTGTAAAAGTTTCACATATATGGCTTCAAAACTATAAAGAAGCTCTAATGTAAGAGGATATGAAAATGAAAGTAAGGAAGAGAACAGCATGTTGTCTTGCAAGGTGCTTGCATTGAAAGGCCAACAACTTATAGCTGCTTTTAAATAAAGCAACAGCATAGACAGAACTGGTAAGAAAACAGAGGAAGAGAGAAAATCCAAAATTGCTAACAATTTCTTTCATTGTTTTGTTTTGTTTTTTTCCCCAAAAAAAGTTGCATACTATTCTGTCATAAGAACTGTTTACTGTAATTTACTTTCCAGTGTGACTTAAAGTAATATCAACTCCAGAAATCTCAAAACTTATATACTTATACAGATTTAACAAGCACGTGCTTGGGTAGCAATTTCCTTGACTTTGCACAATGAATAATGAATGATAAATAATAAACCTAACTATTAAAATTCAACAAAGATTGTAAAGCATAAGGGAAAGAATTTTTAAGTATATTTAGTCTTCCATTATTTTTTTATGATTGAAATCCAGTCTCGTTACTGTAGGACCAAATGAGGAGAGGAGATATATTTGCAATAACTAAATATAGCACTCAAGGATAAAGACACACATTCTCCCTCCCTGTCAGGATCACCTTTTGCTCAAGAGCAGTATTTTAATCAAACTGATAAAGATCAATTAACTTTTTTTTTCTTTTTAAGACTGTATAGGCAGGCAACAAGTTTTAGAAAATAAGATCTTAGGCTCTTTTTTCTAAGTCTGTCTTCATTAAATATTTCTTTATGCCATATTCAGCCTCTCTTTCTTCCAAACCAAACAGTGTCCTCTACAGAAGGCTTCCCCACTCCACTCCAATTCCCTAGACCATGATGCTTGGTTCTCTTCTGATTTTTGGTTTATTGGCATTTAAAACAGCACCACTTTACTTCTCGGAGTGTTGATTAGGTCAGTGTTGACTGGTCCTCTCACACAAACTCTTCTGCCGCAGTAAAAGCTCAGCCGGAACCAAAGACTGCAGTACTTGGGATCAGAAGAGGCAGCGACACCGAACTGACCGACGGCTGCCCATGACCTAGCCCTAACCAGCCTTGTCCTCAGTTTCACGGTACTTCAAAGCTTTTTGGACAACTCTTTAGAAAAACCTCTCCTGATTAAGAACAATGTAAAGGATATTATGATCTGCCTTTTACTAAAAACAAATTGCTGTTCCCCTCAAGTCTGCCAGTAATATCCAAATAATGGGAGCAGCAGATGCCCAGTCCCTTTCCGGAACACGCTCCTAGTAAGAGAATTAGCTGGTGACAGAGGTTCACGTTGACAGAAGGAAACAGGAACCAAATCTTAATGCTATTCAGGAAATCAGACACTTTTAAAACAATTTCAGTAAAATTGGCCTCCGTGTAGTTTTGGAGCTTTGCATATTCCTGAAGCTTACATCATAGGAGAGCTGCAGAAGTGTTTCGCTAGCAGTTAATGTCTTGTTGTGTCCATTCAGCAGCTTCTTGAAAGAGATGCTGCTAATACAGAGATCTGCAAATCCCAGGGTGTGATTCCACATATGCTGCACTTTTTCAAACATGCTGCACACATTTACAGTTATAAAAATTACCTTCAAGGAGCAATAAACTCTCAGGTTATTTTTCAAACGATATGAAATAACCCTCTATCCCTAAATTAAGCTAACAAGTCAGGAATGGCAGCTCAGAAAGGAAACAAAGATTGCCTACAAGAATGAGAGGAGGAATCTTCTGAAGATAGTTCAAAGCTTAAAATTCTCTTTTAATCTTGGCAAGGACAGCAAGTGCTGCAGCCTTCAGAGAACAGCCCAGTCATCCTCATAAGGACTCACACTTCAAAACTGAAGATTTCAGTTTCCAGGGTTCTGATGAAAAACCAGTGAAAAGCAGACTTCGATAAGTTAGTTAATTCTGTGTTATGCCTAAATTTGTCTATGTTGTAGAAACAAACTTAAACCAAATCTAAAGTTATAAATGAAAGTATCCCATAAAAACAAACAAACAACAACAACGACAACTTTGCCTCTGTACAAGTATTGCTCTACACCCAGGCCTCAAAAGGGAAACCAAATTACTAACGAAACGTAGGTGCACAAATTTAACTTCCTCTGGCTAGGCTCGATCTAAACATGACGGAAACAGTCTTACAGGTCTCCTAGCTGATACAAACTTAACTCCTCGATTTAAAGCAATACGAACCAAAAGCACTTTTACAAGAGTTTAAGGTAATTGTATCTACAGTAATTTCAGATATTAGTTTAATATCTTATCTTAATATACTTATCAATTGCTGCTCCCACTCAGTATTTCCCTAGTCTGCCATTTCTCCAGCATGGCAGCAGAGAAACATTCAGGAACGTAGTAAACACACAGAATGTTAAAGACTGTCAGACTGTCTGAACCACAAACGAATTACTAAACATCTCAATGACACTGATCCCCTAGCAGGTTTTTATGCAGCATCTGCACTTCAAGAACATAACACCCTTCAGTTTAATGAAACATCGCATTTTCCCCCTTCTCTTCAAACTTCTGCAAATGCCATGCACGTGTGGAGTACTCTCAGCTTAGCAAATACCTCACAGTTAACATTTTTGAAGACCATAGCAACAGAGAAATTAGAGCTTTTGCAAACGAACCGTTAAGTGTTTTCATGAATTTATAGAGCACCTTCTGAGCATCAGGGAAAGCTCGCAGGGAAAGTCCTAAACTTGCTTATTTGAAGCTTAAGTAAACAGGCAGCAGAGAAACTGACACCAAAGACTAACTGCAGACTGGACAACGAGACATTCATTCAATCCCACGTAAATTATTATTCACAGTGGGGTACGCCAGGAGAGAGTTCAAATAAGAGATTAATTTCATATTTGATTAAAGGAAAAGGGAATAACGAAGGAATAGAACAGAGAAATACACAAGGTAATATTTGCAGCAGTAATCGGCATGGAACTACGATGGCTTTTGTCTAGAAGGAATCTTAACTAGGACCAAAGTAATGAGGCAGATAACAGAAAAAAGGGATACATTGATGAGAACAAAGACATGCTGGGCAGATGAAAAATTCAGGAGGATTTAGGCGTAGTTTGGACATGAAGATTTAAAGAAAGGTCACCGTCATAAGGACAGCTGGATCACAGGTCTGACTGACACACAGAACAGCAGCCCAGCCAACGGCTATTGCAAACAAGCTAATGAGAAACGTCTGAAAGAAGACACTACTACGGGGTCTCCTTTGAACTTACTGAGTGTGAACTACTGATAGACATCTACACGATGCCAAGGAGAGAAAAAGACTGAACCTTTCAGCAATGCGGAGAAAAGTCTGGCATTTGAATTCGTATGTCTGGTAAAATTACAGGGATAACGTTGGAGGGAGAGAAATGAATAAGCCAAGCCCATTGTAACAACAAAAATATGAGACAAGAATGACAGGAGACTCAAGAAACTATCAAGAGTGAGGACGAAAGTGAAGTAAGCATAGATAAACAGAAGCATAGGGAAAACAAGATTAACTGAAGAGCACTGACAGATAGTCAAAAGCACCTGACTTCTAGGAAGATGCAGGCAAAGTATGTACTAGTCAGATGTCATACCCCACAGTCAGAGGTGTTTCAGTTCATTTCAATGGAACAAAGCAAAAGTGAAGAGGGAATCCAGACACAGCCTACCAGAACAATTAGTAAGGCTGCAGAGGAAGGGAATATAAAGTAAAAATCTGATGCAAACCAAATCGGGAGTGTTTTTCATACAGGAGAGAGCAAAGCATATTAGTGCTGAAATGAGAAAAAGGATAAGCACACTGTATTCAATGTATGCCCTCAAAAGCTGCAACATGTTTAAAATCCACAGGATACATAAATCCTGTGCTGAGATAGATACCCGTATGAAACATTAACTGTTAAGTGTTCAATTTAGATTGTGATAACCACGTAGCACTGATCACCTTCCTGCATTTATGACAGACAGGCTTTCATAGTGAGTTCAGGCTCCTTGGCCAATGGAATCATCAAAATACTACTTTTTTTTTTTTTTTTTTTAAAGTCTTTCCTCCGTACGGTGTTTTCTTACCATACTTGTTTTATATGTGAAAGTGTGTTTGAACAGGCAAACCTCCAAACAGAAACAACTTAATGATTTGATTTATCACATACAAAAATAAAGCTTAAAGCAAAACTTTGGCATTTAACCATGTGTTTTTGTTTTCTGTTGCATAAATCCTCTTTAACAAGGAAACATTCTAAAAAGAAAGCTCTTAGCAACAGTGCTTGAGGAAAAATCTAACAAAGGTAAGAATTTAAAGGTGGAGAAGTCTAACCTGACCATGTCTTGCTTCGAAACGATCATTCAATCCATCATGTAATAATTTCTGATGCAAAAACAGTATGCAACATCTAAATATAATAAAAGGACCTGAAGAGAAGCTACCTTTTACAATAGAAAATGTAGCTGAGAACAAATCAGCCTTCTCAGTGTCTCTAAATTGTGTTAGTTACTGAAGTTAAATATATTTAAACAAGAATTTCCTGTTGCTTTAAAATATGCTTCTTCAGTTAACACACCCAGAAGGTCTATACCAACTATTTTCTACCATGTCTTAGCTACCAGCCGCGTTTTATACCACTAGACTGTCAGATCCACACCTTTCAGTACCAGTTCTGGGTGCCACCACTTGCAGAGCTGGCCTAATTCCTACTCGAAGGTGGGTGTAAAAGCGAGGTGGCAGCAGTCACGGTACCGAGTCCTTCCCGAGCAGAGGTAAGGAGGGCTAGCAGCACAGCATCATGCACAGTACACCCAGCCCCATTCCCCACAGCACAGTGGGGGTACTGGTGGTTCTGCAGCAAGGGTTTCAGCCCAGAGGTTTGCTTCAAAAACAAAACAAAATAAAGCAAACAAACAAACAAAAACAACAACGCAAATGTACAGCACAGACACTGCCAAGTTCTACCAGGAGTCTAACAGACCAGATCTGTCTTTTCTGTATGACTTTAGGCAGTTTTTTTAAGGCATGATTGTAACTGCTGTATCAACCGGAAGACGCAGAAACGTAAGGGATTAAGCAAAGCATGGTCCACATCAGAAATATGTGTAAGTATTTCTTACAAGTAGGCAGATGGGAAAAACACAAAGAACAAGAATTCTGTAGAAAAGCCCTAAAAATATTATGTATGAAGGTAGGAAGGGAAGATTACTGCCAGATTTTACACCGTTCTAGATGTACGGGTTCTCAATATCACCATCTGCAAAGAGAATGCTACTCCCTACCTGCAGCCGCTTCCCCTGCGAGGAACGTTCCTTAAACAACTGCCTAAACTCTAAGAAAGTCTAATCAGAAAAGTTACACTCCAGGAGGAGCCCTGCAGCTCTAGACCAGTTGCTTGTCTTTGGTTTAATTAAAAAATTCCCATCGTTTCTTATTCCCAATAACCCTGCGGAGCAACAGAGTGAAAGGAAAGCGAGCCGGCTCCACGGCTCCTCTGTCAGTACCAACAGTTGTTAGGTTCCCACTCACTGCACTTGCAGGAAAGAGGTGCACTGCTGTCACGTGCTGTCAGCTTGACTCAGAAACTTAATTACTTCTGATTACATCTGGGCAACGCAAACCCAGCTTGACTGCAGAGGCTGAAATTGCTCTGCTACAGACTAACCCGTGCACGTATGTACAAGCGGAGCACGCTCGATGCAGGATCCAAAGCTTTAACAGCCCCCTCGGGGCTCGTTCGCGAAAGATTTGCACCACGGGACCCCTCCCAAACGAGCTCCCCGCCGGGCCCGGGCCCGGCCCCCGGGGCAGCCCGGTGGCTGCAGGGCTCCTCGCCTCGCCTCGCCTCGCCTCCTCCCCGCCCGGCCGCTCCTCAAAAGCCCCGCGGCGGCGGCCGGGGCTGGGGCGGCTCCGCCAACGGCCGCGGCGCGCAGGGCCCGGGGGGGGGCCCCGGCCGTGCCCCGGGGAAAGCCCCGCGGCAAGGAGCGGGCCAGGGCTTCTCCTCCCCTCCCCGCCCCGCAGCGCCCCGGCCCCGCTCGCCCCCTCCCCTCACTCACCAGCGTGCTCCCGGCCGGGCGGCTGCGGCGAGCGGCGGCGGCGACAGCGTGGCTGCGGGGCGAGCGGCTCGCTGCAGCGGCCGGGCCGGGCCGGGGGAGCTGCGGGCGGCGCCTTCACTGCCCGCCCGGGGCCGGGGCCGGGGCCGGGGCGGCGGGGCCGGGAGCGGAGCGGAGCGGGCGCGGCGAGCCCCGGCGCCGCTGGCCCCGGCGCCGCTCGCTGCACGGGCCCGGGGAGGAATCCCAGGAATGATGGAATCCGGCTCCGAGCAGGTGGGGACGGCGGGGCCGCCCCATTGGCCGCGGCGGGCTATGAGCTCAGCATAATTAGGGTAATGAGGCGCTGACGTCACGGCCCGCAGGTAGGCTGAGCGCGGCGCGGAGGAAGCGGGAGCCGCGCTGAGAGGGCCCCGCCCGCAGCGCCCCCGCCGCGGGGGAGGAAGAGGAGGAGGAGGAGGGACCGCGGCGGGACGGGACGGGACGGGACGGGGCAGCGGCGCCCTCCTCTCCCTTCCCTTCCCCTCCCTGCCCAGCCCGGGCTCGCAGCTCCCGCAGGCGGCGCTGGGCAGCGCGGGGGCAGCGGGGCCGGGCCCCGGAGCAGGGCCGGGGAAGGCGGCTCCGCGCTGCCGTGCCTTCACCGAGCCTGTCTGAAACTGAGGGAGAACAGAAAGCTTCTCTTAAAACCGATTTGCTCTTAAGAAGAGGATTATACAGCATTGTAGGATATATATATACATATATATATATATCTATATCGTGGTCTAATAGACACATAGATAAATAAAACACAATGGAAAGCCAGGTCTTCAGCTCCTACGGTAACCCTACAAGTAGGACTGAGGATGAAGGAGGTCGCTGTGAAGATTTAACATCCAGAGAGGTCCAGCCAGAGCACCACAGGCCCTCGAGGCTGGGTTACTGCGCGAGGCAGGGTGCAGCACCACTCTCAGCCCCCGTGCTGGGGTACCACCCAGCCTCTGCCCTTCCCCACGACCTGCAGCGCTGTTCATTCCTAATTCCAAATTTTCAAGACTCAAGCAGTTCAGAAGCACAGCACAGTAAATATTTTTGCCTGTTTTCAGTTCATTGCATGAAATTAAGCAAACAGACTTGTACAGGATCAAAGCAAGCATAAGCTTTTCACACTAATTAAGATCTTGCATGATAAAACAACAACTACGAGATAAGAAAGTCCCCAGAAGATATTCTACCAGGGCCATGCAGGCTACAGGTGAAACCCAGACCACCTGCCTTCTGACCCAACCGTAGTTTTTGCGGGAGCAAGGCACTGCAGTACCTCCAGATTACACCAAGGTGCTCTGAAGAAGCTGGCAGTGCTGCTTTCTGCAGCAGGCCTTTTAGCTTGTACGAGTTGCAGGAAGGGAGGAGGTACAGAAAAGCACCATGCTCCTGCTGTGTTGCCCGTTGCTAACATCAGCCATCCTCCAAAGAATTAGGTCCATTAATGCTAGATTTTCACCTGCACAATGCCAGAAGGAACTGAGGTTTCTTCACGTGGTTCTTACAGCCCATGGCAAAGGGAAAGGCAAGGACAAATTGGCCTGAGCCCACCACAGGATGAGTTCCGGCTGCAGATTTGTGGTGGGTCCTGAGAAGAACACAGGAGAGCAGAAATACAAAATGCCTCAATATAATGCTCTTACTGCTATCTTACTCAGCTCCTCCTCCCATCTCTCAGCACGACAAACACTTGTGCTAATACATGCATAAATATATAAATGGCAGCACAGCTGTACTTCCTCACTGAAGGAAAAAAGTACTAAGGCACACCAAGGTTTATTTTAGATCCTGAAACTGGGATTTATGTCTGGAGTGGAGGGAGCACAGCTCCCACATTTACACAGCGAGGCAGCCAAAGCAGAAGGCCAGCCAAGTGATGTGGGGAGGCTGCATGGAGGGGAACAGGCCGAGGTGAATCCCCACACCCTGTGTCTCAATTCCCTGAAGGATTCAGAGTTCATGACAGGTCTGTGCTCTCCAATTCTAATTTTAAAATTTATCAAAATCATGCAAGAATAACTGATATTGAAGTATTTTCATATCCTTGCAAGGACAGGTCATGCAATCTCAGGGCCATCCAAAGGCAGCCAGAAATGCATTCCAAATGCTAAATGAAATCCAGACTCAGACTCAACACACATAGTGTATGTAACAGAATGGCTTCAGTTGCTAAAAAAGTGAAAGGCAAAATGCCTAACAACATCATCATAAACATTATTTTATACATTTCTTAAACTCTTAATCTACAGTATCTATAACAATATAGGGAAACATTTATAGTGTTTTTATTTATTTATTTATTTTTACAAAAAGTTGGTATTTTGTTAATGGACTGGAAAATATTTTCTTTACCAGGAAGAACAGGAGTTTGATGATCTAATTTCTGGAAAAATGGTACTCAAGATAGCAATGTGAAAATTATTAGAGAAAACACTAAACAAGAAAAACACTTTGAAGTAGGGAAAACAAAACCACAAGCACTGAGAAAAGATCTGAAATAGACATTAAGCATCACGAGGGTGAATTGCTGTAGACTAATTACAAACCTTTTTAATATGTATCTTCAAGAAAAAAGTTTGCTGCTTCTGTTTACAACTGCTGGAGGGAAAGAGGTAGGCAGGGTTTCTTTGTTTAAAGAGACAGGGCTCCTGGGATGAGGAGTAGCATTAAAAAGTAGAGGTGAAAACAGCTTTTGATCCTTTGGAAATGCTATTACAGCTCCTAGCAAAAGTTTTGGAATGGGATGGATAACTACTAAACCTCTACAAAGTCTGAACTTTCCGGGAAAGATGACCCTATGCACTTCCATACAAGCACTGCTAGTACAGATGGGTTCCACACTGAAGGTAAGCATCAGCATTTGTTGAGAGAAAAAAAAAAAAAAAAAAGCAAGTTGTCAAATGCTGGAAATCACACACAAAAAAAGAACCTTAACAGTGATCAAGCCATAAAAAAAAAAAAAAAAAAAAAAAAAAAAACTTGTTGAAGCTGCTAAACACAACACATGCTAATGCTTAGCCAAGCTGTTTAAAAGGCAAATTCACAGATTAGTAAATCAAAAACAATCTCGTTTGATGAACCATATTTTGGCTTGCTTGGGTGTTACAATTTGTTTTTCATTTTGCACATACTTTACAAGTGAATGCTATCAAAGGCTCTTTGCTGACTCAGATGCCAACAAAAAAACATACTTTGCTGAAACCAAAACTGACCGAGATAGCTGCGGGTTTGCACCTGAACTAAAACAAAGAGACTTCACTCCAAATTTAGGCAGCCAGGTAGATTGTAAGGCGTGACTCAAATCCTCAAATGGGCTCCAGTTGAAGAAACACCTGTTCCACATGTATATTAATCACCGAAAAGTGATAACTATGGAAGGAAAGCATGTAAAGTTCTAGTGAAATGATACCCAGTACTCTTTCTCCACTCCATAATCAATGGAAGACTTACCACTGCCTGATGGAGCCAGGACAGCGACCAAGCACTGCAAGCTGCCAGCTGAGGTATGGTACAGCTGCAGGCTGGGAAGAACCAGCAGCCACAAATACAGAACTGACTCCAAAGCTATGACTGCACATTCCAGCATGGCAGTGTCTCCTAAGTGTCCTCCACAGCAGGAACCTACCAACCAAGGATTTGTAACACGGAACTTATACAACATCTCACAGGCCCTAAGCCCACCGAACATGTAGAATCAGCTCCATTTCACAGAAGAGACACCCATATTTCATGAGCAACACAACCTGCTAGCTAATTTCTAGGTGTATTTTGAGAACTTTCTTTGAGCAGTTACATTGTTAAGTACCTTAAGTCTTGTTTATTATTATTATTTTATTTTGAGATCAAGTATGGAAAGAAGCTGAAGCCAGAGTGGGGAAAAAAGGAATTGCATCAAGCCTAGTTGCAGTCAATAGGGAGATTTGATGTCCTAGTTCTGCAGACCTTACTCTGCCAATAATCTTGTAATTATTATTGCGATTAAGCCTGACATCTGTTCCATGACCAACTAAGAAAATATTTCCACTATAATAACAGTTGGTCAAAAATGCCTTGGGCAAGCATCTCCCTACACATGGACCACAGCAGCAATATGCCCTACTATTGTGATCAACATCAGTGTCAAGTAGATAGGGACACTCAATGTGGAACGAGGCTCAGACCTGTTTTGCTACTCTATTTTCAAGTGATTTCAGCTTTTAAGACTAGCAGCAGGGGGCACATGTTGCGTTGCATCAATGACCAATACAACTCTAAAGGTACAAAGAGATGGTGCTTTTTTCTGTAGATGTCCACAGAATGCACTAATTTTCCAGCTGGCATTCACTGCACATGAAAGAGGAATTACCTTCATTCTTCCAGTTTCTTGCTGCAGTTTCACTTTTTTGTTGTTGCCTTTTTTTCTCCTTCAAACAGCAGCAATACAGATACTTTTGTAACAAAATGGAAAGACACAAAGTTATCTCAAGTCTGAAGAGAAATGTAAGATACATTAATAGAAACTATGTACAAAGATGATTAGGTTTGTGCCACAAAGCACACACTTCTTGTAAAGCTGTAACAAAACACTATACAGAGAGATACATATTGCAGGCTTCATCAAGTATGTCATTACTTCTAAACATCTGCCAGTACAGTTACAATGCATAGCTCCATCTATTCGCCTCTTTTAATAAAATGCTAATTTTACAAATGAAAATAGCTTTTAAAATCATCTCAAAATACATTTATCAAAACCAAATTACATAGCCTCACAAGCAAACTTTTTTTCTTCAATGCTAATACTGCTAAACTGAATCTAAAACTCTTCCCTGTAAAAGTCTGGATTTGTTTGCACTGCACCTCAAAGCTACGTTATATAAAAACACACCCAGATCCGAAACAATGTACCATGCAAGTCACTTTACATTTTTTTGAAGATAGTTTATTATTTCATTAGACCATAATGTGTTCAATAGCGGTAATTCCAGACAGACAAGTTGATCCAAACTGTAAGTTGATGGAGTTGGTTATTTATTACCTGCTTCAAGACAAAGCTTGCCCTCTTCATAATTGTCTGCCCCGTCATCCAAGGGAAGATTAAAAGAGACAGTATAATTTCAGCTGGAGCAGGGTCATAACAGCAGTATAATCTTCAAGCAAACAGTAAGATACTTTCAGAGCTGAACAGAAATATGAGCACCAGTAACTCTCAGAGCATTTAACCACAGGTACTTTTGTGTGCTTTGTTCTAACGAGGAAGATTCTACCCTAAAGTGATTCCCATAAGGTGAAGGAAGATGAGATACCTAGGCAGAAATAGGAGTGTCAGATTAACAAATAAAAGCACCCTTCAGAATTAACCTACTGGTTTTAATTTGTAAAAGTTTACTGTTAAAGTTCATTAACACCAATAAAATGACCACAACTGCAAAACTCTGAATGACAAAATGAGCGTAAAAGAAAGTTCAGTGTAATGAGTGATGTACAGATGTAGTTAAATATTCAGAATAATCCGTTGCATACTTTTCCCCCAATTCTATTCCTCTTCTTGTGCAGAGAACACATTCACATAATAGATTTACCTTCCTACTAGGTTTCTGCTCTAACTTTCACATAGGAAAGAAGAAATTTTTGTGTAACTGGGATCATTAAAATAATGAACAGGTTGCATTTCATGATTAAATGCGAAATTACTCTAAGAGTTTATGTACTAACTCACTGAAAACTACATAATTCACATACATTTCAAAGCTGTAAGAAACAGTTTTGTAGTCGCGGGGATTGTTTCTAAACCAGCCACCAGTAGTAAGTCAACGGACAAAAGTAAAATGCCTCCCTAAAGGAACATCAAAAGACCGTGTCGGTCTAAAGCTCTTTTGGCCCCACCTACTCTGAAAACTCTCAACTCTTAAATGCTTTATGGAATCATACCCGAGGAGTTAAGTTTAGTCACATTTGCAGGATGAGACTTCCGGCACCAACTTTCATACTGCTGCTCTGTGCCAACCTTATAGCTTACCGTCTGGTGATTACTGAGGACTTGAAATTCTTACTGACCAGCAAATTCTAGACTAAGATCACTTATCCCATCACAGCAATTAGGCTTTCCCTTCAGCCTTACAGATGTGCCCTTATCACTGTGATTTCAGTGCAGCTTCCAGAAGGCTGCAGGTGACCTCAGCACAGCTCTCTGGGCTTACCAAGGAGAGGGCAGGCAGGTACTACTTGGGCAGCTGTGCTAATACAAGTGGAACATCAGACATTGTATTTATTTTACCCATAAACTCAGGAAAATAGAAGGATTTGGGATCCTGTTTTTTGTTTTAAATTGTTTTAAAATGGTTTACACTCATTTTCAAATTCAAAAGATTCCTGCTGAAATTACTTACAAAAATGCTAGGCAAGGAACACAGATGAATTCTTTAAACAATTGAACTAAGAATGCATGGTCAGAGTTAGCCATGAGCGTGCAGAACATGCAATGTCTCCTCATTTAAGATGCATACTTCAATGCCAGACTTGAGAGGCAATGAAAGGAAAGAGATAGTCAAGACTTCAGTACAAAAATAGTTCGGTTTTAAAAGGCCTTGCCTCAGACTGTAATGCCAAAGCACTGCAACAGGGTCATGAGACAGACACTGGTAGGCTGCTTTACTTAGCTCTTCCCCCAATCCTGCACCACTTCTCAAGGCATTCAAAGAAGCTACTGACTTCTTGGCTCTCACTCTTGTCTTTACAGGGAGTGAGCCAGGCACTTCATCACTGCATAAAAGCAAGATAATTTGAGGATGGCAACATTAAGGAAAAAAAAAAAACACACACACACACTGAATGCCTTCTTCTCATGTTTCACTACTAATTTTAAAATAGGAGATTTTGGAGAAACTTTGGCAGGAGGCAGAGATTAAAAAAAATCCACTCTGTGGGAACACAAGCTTTCAAATTTACCAAGTATACCATAGAGCCAGATAGACTCCATGTGAGAGAAGTAATACAAATGAATTCAGTACAGCTAAAATAAGACATTCAATTAAACTGCTTACTTAACTTGTTTAATAGAATAGATATCTTAAACATCAGGCTCAAGTCTTTCAAAGAAGGGCAAAGGTACATGAAACTACCAGGATATAGTGTTATATCCAAATTATTTATTTATATATATTTTAAGACAATCCCTTATGATTGCAACTGCTAACAATCAAATTCTGTTCAATTTTAAAAGCAGGAAGAACCCTCTGAAACCATTACGTTTACACAAAGTTTCAAAATCAGAATATCGGTCTTCGCAGCTGCACGACCTTCATTTTCTCAGAACATGCTCGGTTGCCAAAATAGTTATCCACCACCGATGAAAAGGTTTTGGTGGAATGCTGGATTCTGAAGGTAAAAATGACACTTAAGTTCTCAGACTAAACCTAAAGATGTAATAAGTACCTGTTTTCATACGAATAATTTCAGAATGTATAGTCTGAAGCTTCACGGTCATATACTAAAACTTGTGAAATTAGACATTAAAAAACAGATCAAGTCTAAATAAGATGTTAAAACATGCAGGAGTAAAATGCTTAGAGCCTCTTTCCTAAAGAAGCCATTAAGTTCAGGATCAGTTAACAACAGTCTCTAGATGAAAATCTAAAGCACACAGGTAAATAAGGTCATTCAACACTCTGCTTTCATAAAATTTTGGAGAGCAGCTGTTTACTCAAACCAAAAAACATACTAGAAAGTAGCTACACAAAGGTAATGTCTCTCCCTCCTTCAGTACATAATACAAAGGCAATTAATTGTCTACACATTCAGAATATATGCCCAGCAGAAGTGACCTTGGAAATGAAGAATGTTTTGTCCTCTGTGAACACCTTACCCATTAAAAACCGTCAGACACACACACTGACCTGACATTCTGACCTTCAAAGCATATTTCAATTCTATTTTTAAATTAATTGCTGGGAAAAGGCATGAGTCACAACCCTGGTTGGATCCCCCCCTACTGGATACTCACCAAGTGCTATGTTTGTTCTGAAGTCTCCCAAGGCAGAACGGGCTCTAGCATTACCTCTTCAATCACTTGAAACAAAACAAAACAAACATGGACCTCACAGCTCAGTTCCCTACACCGGAATACTGTGTGGAGTACTACACAGGCATATCTCCCCAGCCTGGCAGAGATGTTTGTTCTGATGAAAGCAGTGGGATACTGTAAGAGTCCAGCTCTGTAACAGAAACGAGTCACACCTGCTCACTGCATGCTACCTAGAGGCACCTTGTTTATGATAAGGTTGCAGCTGTTGCACTCCATCTGCTAGTCACATTCACTCACACACAAGGTGAACCAAAGCTAGAGAGAAATCACACTGAAGCACAGGTGAGAAACACCGTCTACACGCTTAAAACAAAGTCGGGTGCATTCAGTATAGCTGGTATTTGACGGGTCATACAGCCAGCCACCTGGAGGAACTCACTAGTCAAATACTTGGAATGGGGATATAAGCACGTGATAAAGAACACACCTTGCATGCATTGATGGAAGAAGTTATCTTGTGTGGCACAGCCAGTTTTATGCACTCCCCAGATCTTAACTTTAGGAGCAGCCAAACCTCTTAATGCTAGTCAAATGGGTTGCTTACAACTACAGCCAAGTTAATAAATGAACTCAATATCAAGATTAAAGACTGTAAGCAGAAGTAGAAACCAAAATCTCTGGATTATGTAACCGGATAAACTTCGATTTATCCTGTGTCGTGTAGTTTATTCCTTCTGAAGCATGAGACAGAGTTATACCTCACTGGCACTGTCAACCTCAGAGCCAGCTAGGCCAGCGGTGCCAACTCATCTTTGGAAATCCTTCGTACTTTGATTGGGTCCAGGCTCTTCATTGCAAAGAATCCTTTTAAAAATCAAGACATCCTTGGTTACCTTTCATTAAAGTACTGGTACATAGAAATAAAGGGGATGGAGATGAAACAATATCCACAGTGGAATGGCCAAACCAGAGAAAAGGGATGTCTGAACAACTGAGTAAAAGATTTGTGAATTAAATCAAGAGAAACAATAAAACAAAGCAGTTTGAAAATTGAGCAGGAAGGTATAAACAGGAAAGTTACAAATGGAATGAAAAGCTAATGTGACTATTTTTTGTGGAAGAACAAACACACTTCACTGCAACAAAGAGTCAGTACCATTCTCATGTACGAACTTCCCATGCAACAATCACTAGTTATTTTAGTGGATTACAGCTGTACGACCATAAGAAATCATTTCCACATACTGTTGGGGAACTTCAAAAGCAACTAGCATGTCTGAAATCAATCTCTTCTCTTAAAAGTTTTACATAGCAAAACGTTGTAACAACTGCATAAAGTATTTTATATTAACAATAGAGAGGAGTTCAGACTGTAAACTGCTCTAGGCTATGATTCATTCATGGCTCTCTGCCAAAAAAATAAATACATTCAAGACCAATGGCCTCAAGGGGAAAGGTAGGCCACTTTTTAAAAAGCACAGAGATAAATGATTTACAGAACAGAATACAGTTTAAGATTTCAGCCTATGTGGATGATGAGGAGGAACTTTAAGTCCCGCAAAGATTTACTGCAGAGACTTGAATACTGGCAGTGTATCAACAGATGGAGTAAACTAGGAACTATTAAACTGGGATTTGCAAAACTCTCTCCAAAGAGCATGAAATGACCAATTATATTGCTGCACACAAAGAAGGTTCACAAAGCCAAATCAAGATAGGCAGTGGGTATTTCATCCCCGTAAGACAAACACAGCCAGCTCAGATTACAAGCAAACTCTGCAGTAAAGTAACACCTGTACAGTGAAAGACCAATCCGCCGGCACTGCAACAAGCAGTATAAAGGTTGTGGGGGTCTGATGCTGTACAGCATCTGTTGCACATAATGTTTAATTAACTGCTGAATGGCAAGCAGCACATTCGTTTTTCTAAGAGAACATTATTTCTTGTTTAAATGCCCTTGCTTAGCTAGCAAGGTTCCGAATCAAGATAGCTCTGTTGCACTACAGTCGCTGAGGTCAACTCACTCTCACCTATCAGACTGACCTGTAACTGACTTGGAATGTCCTGAACCACCATTTCAGTAGCAGGCGCCTTCTGAAACACCATAACAACTTTTAAATTCATCTGATATTCAAAGCATAATATTTAATTGTGTTGTGGATGGTTTTAAAGGAAAGCTGTTCTCTGACATGCTTCCATAGAATTTTTTAAACGATGAAATGCTGTTACAACTCTACATTTAGCTGCTGCTTATCCCCAAGCTTAGTAGTAATGAGAAAATTAACAGCGTTTAAGAAGCACTGAGCCTCTTAGGATGAAAGATACCCTCATAGGATTTTCTATTTAAATCTCAGATACATACCTCTCTAAGGTACCCTTATCTTGATAAAGGAGAAACAGCCACAACCTCAAGGTAACAAGTAAAATCCACGGAAATGAACAAGCTGTTAAAACTCAGCCTTCACACTGCAGCCATATCCCAAAGGGTTTGGGAACATCCAACTGTATTGATATATCACACAGATTTATTTTTTTTACTTCTGTATATTCAAGTATGTTTCTGTAAATTTCTGTAAAGTCTCAAAAAGGAAATTAAATACCTATTTAGCAATGGTAGGTATGTATGCATTTTAAGTCAAGCATGTGAGTAAATGCTCTGCTAGTAAGAATTCTCGACCAGATGTTGGGCAATCTTATGACACATGATCTCTCTCAACCAGTGCTTGAAGCAATTATAATTTATGAGCAAGTGGTTTCACATCCTGTGGTACTGTTTTTTAACCAGGTTTTAAAAAGCCCCATCCCTGCATTCTCATGGAGAAAAAGAAAAAAAACAGTCAGGAATGTTTTGTCCAATGATAATACTTCCCAATATGGCCCGTGATGTAAAACTTGATGAAGTTGTACCATTACAGAAGGAAGGAACAAGCACATTAAAGGTAAAAGCATCTAGTTTTGTCACTGACAGCTTTTGAATTTGGTCATATTGCTTATTTGTTCTGTGGTCCAGCTTCCGCTTTACTTGTGTGCTACAGATGCTCCTTTGTTTTTTCTTTCACTTTGTACATTTCTGTACTGCAGCTAGGAAAGCTCGGGTCCTTGATGGAATGAGAATTACAAAAACGCAATAGTTACATTTGCGGTTACAGACAAAGAGGAGATAAATGAGACAAAATTTTGAACGCCGTTTTAGTTTTTAGCCTTCGTTATCTGATCAGGTATCCAGTACATAGAATAATTTTCTAACAATCCAGCATGCAGCAACAAGCATTTTTTAAAAACAAAATCTTTTTTTTTTTTTTTTTTTTTTTAAACTTTCTATATTTATTTTCCAAAAGTTGACAACAAGAACAGAATTCACATACAGAAAAACAT
This sequence comes from Aythya marila, assembly GCF_965140915.1. Lineage (NCBI taxonomy): Eukaryota > Metazoa > Chordata > Aves > Anseriformes > Anatidae > Aythya > Aythya marila. Next base: position 17,330,561 of record NC_139051.1, read on the forward strand.
ACATTTCACTAAAAAGTTCTCATGGAGTTTGTCAAAAACAAATCCTTTTTAGAGACTAAGCAGGAGCTGACACATTACATGCTGTCAATTTCAGTTTTCAATTTATTTATTTTTTTGTATCCTAAGACTTCCAGTAGATTATGTCCCCCCACCCAGCTCCTCCTCAAAATAAATAAATAGAATTGGTCTTTTGTCCATGCTCCTGTCCATATGCAACTTACTCCACAGAGCACTTCATTTGGGACAAAAAATAAAAGTCATTACCTCATTAGATGTCTCTATTCAGAAGTTCTGACAGCATTGCACTTCTTACTTGGTAGCTACTTCATTCAAAAAAGCCTTGACTCCCTCCTAAATTCTCTCTCATGCTGTTCCTCTGTCCAAAAGCGTTGTATCTGTCAGGGTGTGTTTCTAACACTGGGATCAGTACTCTCTGTTCTTAGGAATTTTCCACTGAACATACACCTAAGTCAGTCAATATCTGATTTCAGGTTTCCTTTTACTAGAGCTGAAATGTATGAAAACATATGACTATTTCACATTGTCCCTGCATGTGAATTTAATTTTAAGGTGGATATGGTATATTTTGAATAAAACATTTCTAGATGGTCCAAAAAGAAACCTCATCGTGCAAACAAAAAAATCTAGCCAAAACCCAAGGTTAATTTAATATAGGCAGTGGCTTAAATTCCAAAGATCCATTTCATTATTTTTTTTTTCTCTCTCTCAAATCTAGCACTTTGGCTTCTTACTAACAAGAACATAGAATTCTAGTACCAGGTATACATTTTCTAGTTTAAGTCACTTCTTCTGCAGAACGGAGCAGCATCAGGACAGTCAGACTCCTAATATCAGAAAATGGACATGTGAGGGGATTTGTCTAACAAATTCTAGATCCACTAACAAGCAGTGAAATGTTACAGATTGGTCTATGACTTTAGAAAGTTACTATTTATTTTCTTGGAAAAGAATACTGATATTAAAGTCAGACAAATTTATTTCCTGACTATATTCAACTTTTGCCATTTTAAAATAATCGATATTTAAAAGTTCCCCTGTGATTGAAGTAAGCCTTAGTGAGTCACATTAAATAAAATATTGTATTTTTTTTTCCTATCTTCTTCCTTAAATTTATGCTTTGAACTGATCCCTGGAAACTGCAGCCAATTTCATTCCAATAACGTTTTTTAAAGTGAGATCATTAAATCAAAGTGTAGCTTGAGAAATGGCCCTATGGACCACATGATACACAAGAAAAAGCACATGATAGTCAGGAAAGATATTTCCATTTTTAACCCCACTTTTTTTTTTTGTGTTTGTTTTGTTTTTGTTAAATTGTTGATACTTTCACAAGTGAAATGAAATGTTCTCTCAAGTTCCATTAAGCAAAACATCTAAAATTAGCAAATCCACCTGAGCCAGTGCCAAAAGCATTCTACTTACAACAGATGCTCCGATTTATTTCATCACACATGAATACTGTCATAAATTTCCATTCTTTAATGGCATCATGTAACATATTATGGGATAGTCCAACTTCTTTAGCATAGTTTGTTTAATTAAGCAAGGGTGAACAAGTTTTATCTTCATAGACATTATATTCAGAAAAAAATATAAATGAGTCAAACACTTTTGTTTCTAAAATTCTAGTTCTTAAAGCACTTGGATAAAATCTTCTGCCTAACAATCCATGTCATAAATCTGTACAAGTAGATATGAACGCCAATGACAGTATGACTTTCCTTCCAACTGTGACACCTTGGACAACATTTAGCTAAGACTTAGGCAGTTGTCATTTGACTTTCACAAAAGGAACATAAAAATTTTACAAAATGAACTGATACCTGACAAGTTCCTCATTTCAAACACACTTTCCCAGACTGAAAAATATTTTTTGATTCAGAATGTGTCAGATTTGAGAAAAATTTACTTGTCATGAAGTCTAACCTGCAGATGCACCCACTTAGCATCTTCAGAAGAATTCTAACGATGAACTTGCAAGTGGAGAAATAAATAACATATTTCAAGAGAATAGTTTAATATCTAATTAAAATTCTATGGACTCTCCAGTTCTGCAAGTCTCTGAGAAAACTAAAACTGGGGAAGAGAATATTTTGAAAGAGCCTTGGGGTATTTTCAAAAATAAAGCTATCATTACATAGAAAATAAGTGACTTTGGTCTTTAATTCATACATACAATAGATTGTTTAAATTCAAGGTTCCTGAAAATTCTTTGAAAATCTGATTTACATGTACAGAAAAACTAATTTCAGTATTTACATAATTCTTTTGCCCTATTTCCATCAAACCTTCCCCAGTAACAAAAATTTCTATGGCAGTAGTAAAAACGGACACGGAATTATTAGAACTGACTTCTTAAATGCACTTTCACCTTCTTAAGTAGGCAAAGCAACACCAGAAAAATATTTGGAGAAAAAGTACCATTTATTTACCCACACACAGTGTGTCAAGACTCAAGATGTCTTCTTTAACCATCCCTTTGTCATTTTATACAATTTCTTTACACTGTAAATCACAGATTTTTTTGCTCCTAGAAGAAAAAAACAAAACACAATTACGAGAAATCATCAAAATTTTGGAAGACCAACTCAAATAATAGATTGCTTCTACATGAAGTAAAATCTTTTCCTGGAAGAATGACAATAACCTAATATGTCATGTAGACATGCAATAACCTTGTCACAGTCATAACACAGTAAATAATGACACAAAACCACTTTAAATGGTATCAAAGCAAGCAAAAGAGAACAGGATCATTCTGAAGACCTGACAACACTGCACACAAACACGTACAGAGAGCAGCAAAGGCACAGCATCTGTAGGAATGCATGATGCAACTCCTAACTAGTAGCGATGGAAACTTGTAACATCTATCACTGTTCTTAAAATGCTACATATACAAAGGCTTTTACACCATTTGTGCCTGCTGCAGATGCTCCCCAAACCAACACACTGTCCTTTTCAAGCCCTCCCTAATCCATTATTGGCATGCCCAGCTGTGTAGGAACATATTCTGGCCTGGCAATGGACCCCAGCAACCTGGTAGCCTATATTACACAGCAGGACACACAGCCAGAACTATTTAGAGGACTCCAGGCCGTTATGCATTCAGGTTAATGAGCAGGCCACATCTGTATGAGGAATTTAGTCACTGAAGCAAGTCCTCTCCAGAGGCTGAAGCCCACCAGGTCATGCAGATTGGCTGCGCATGTTTGGGTAAAGTTTTACTGGAGGGACAATGGGGAAGAAAGAGAGCGAGAGAGACCAGAATATAGCCAGGACAAAAGAAGAGTTTGCTCAAGCAAGACAAGCAAACTACACACAACTTGTAGACACGTTTTATGCTTCCAAATCCCAACTTCTTCTAAGCAGATTTTAGTTAGCCTTGCCTGATGCTGTGCTCCAAGCTTAAGAGGCACCTGGTTGCCTTGTTGTAAAGTTGTGAAGTGTAACCACACCGCAGCAATTTCAAAGCATCACACTGATGCCCATTTTGATTTAACATAATCTAACACTGCACACCACCAGAAGTTTCCCCAAGGCAGTTTCAACCCCTAAGGAGAAATAGACCCACAGCATTGCTATTAAAAAGCTTGCAAATTAGAAGCAAAAAAGAGTACCATTTTTTCATAGGAAACATGCCGCTGACTCTTAGGGTAGAAATCTATTCTGGTTTCAACAGGTTGTGAAGTACATTATAACCTCCTTGTGTATTTTGTTATTGCCTCATCCGAGCTAATGGCAGCTACCATTTCATAACTGAGGGAACAAGTGCGTCTGCAAGAGATCAAAACTCCTCAACTTGCACAACGAAATGACATCTGTGTCCTTAGGTAAAAAGAAGTAACACTGAAATGATGATGGGTATGGAGAACCAGGTTAATAAGGCATGTACCATACCAGGTGAAGCCTGGTAAAATGAAAGAAGCAAAAATAACACTGAGATGATGACAGATGCCACGATTTGGCAACACTGCCAGTGTCAGAAGTACACTGTGGACACCGGTATGAATACCTTCTCACGGGGATGTTATCTAGAATAATTTTGCTTCGGAGTTACTTGCCTAGTGCTGGCTTATAATAAACCTTGTGTTAAGCTGGAGTAGCTGTGATATGCTGGCATCATCCCACAGCAGCCCACAAGTAGAGCACTGTGGCACCGCACCCTGCCATTACACCAGGCCTTCAATGCAGGCAGGCATTTCTCCGTTTTCACAAGGATACAGAAGGATTTTGCAGCAGCCATTGCCTCCAAGCTTTTACAAGTTTTAGACAGACAGGATTGAGGATGACTCCCACATAATTTGTAAAGCACATCCTTAGTTAGACAGATCCTGAATTTCTATCAGACATGAGCCTTCTCCTACAGACCTACTGTAAACAACAACAGCAAAAAAAAAAAAAAAGACAACATTTTACTGGGTTTAGTCATCTGGTATTTGAAAAATTAAGATGTTGTTCATCTTGGCATTTCAGCAGGGTTCTGAGCTCCTAGCCAGTGGAGCTTTCCTTCTTCCAGCTTTTGCCATTTTTTTAAAATTAAAAATACCCTCCAAAAATCCCCACCACCACACAGTGACTTTCCGGATTACTACCAAGTGTAAACACTTAAAAATTCAAAACTGAAAATGGAAGTTTTTCATGCTGCTCTTTGGTCTCGGTGCTTATATGCACAGATGGAAAGCCTATTCCCAGTACACTCTACTTACTAGTTTTTCTGATGTTTATTAAGCAGCACACAGGTTACCTGAAAGGACTGACTAAAGCCCACAGAAGCAGTGTAGCAAAAATCCCACAGTATGACACACCAGAACACAAGGAAAGATCTTCTGGAACAAATTAGACTCAAGTTTAGCTGTCGCATTGCACTTTTGAGGGAAAAATTGATATGACAATGTTTGAATTTAAAGAGACCTTAGAAAATAAACCAAATAAAGATAAACAGTCTTAAGTGAAAGATGCTTTCATTATTAGTAGTCTAGAGTCACAAAAATCAAATAAGCATGCAGTAATGTGGAAAAGCACATGCTATACTTATGAACAACTGTTTAAAAAACCTTTCATAACAAATCATAACATATATGTTGTATTTAATCATTTGTACCCGTGTATCTAGTTTATCTAGTTGCAATTTAAATAAACTCAACTTTAGCTTTTGCAAGGCATCCTTCATAGATATATTTTCAACTTACAGAATCATGTGCATCCCATATGTAAGGTTAAACTTTCCTATATTTAACAATCTTTTTTTTTGTTTTTGTTTTTTAACTAAAAGCAAGCACACTAATGAAGTCACGATGTTATCCTTTTGCAGCATCTCAAATAACAAGTAAATAATCGTGTAAGTTCCAGAGCACCTCTCACATCTGCATTGAAATTACATGCAGTATACAAATTCCAGCCGCAGAACAAGGCCAGACCGAGCTTAGGCATAGCACATAAATGAAGTAAATGGTTCTCATCTCAAAAGTTAAAACTATGTAACTGTATAGCTTTGACAGTTACTGTCCAATCTCCTAGGTACTGTACTTCCAGGATACAGCCCCTCGAATACTGCAGTTGCAGTGCCAGAATCGAGGTTCTGCCATTCCAATGAAGTCAGTGTACCTGTGGAAGCACAATATATATAGCATGTGGCAAAGCAACAGTAACACAGCTGCTACAGCCCTGCATGACTGTAATTAACTGTGCTGGCACTGCAGCCTGCGAGTCAGCTTGTTCCATCAGCTTGCCAACCTACTCTGTCTCTTGCAGCAGCTCGACATTAAGAGATTTTTCTCCATATTTTCCCCCTGCAGGGAGAACTCTGTCGAACTCCACCCACTACAGCCTTGAACCTAGCATCTTATGTAATAAGATGCTTACATTTCTGCCCCAGCACATCATGCTACAAAGCAAAATACAGGTTTATACATACAGCTGGTTTCTTAAAGCAGCCCTCAGGGTGATGAGTCACATCTGTAGTAAAAGTTAATGGTTGTAATTATGGCTCAGTCTCAGAATCCAAAGCAGTTGGACCACATGAAAATGTCTTTCTACTTTAGCTATGAATCTATGGCTTGGTGGTTCCAACTCCCCTTTAGATTTTTCCACTATATGATAGAGAACAAAGACCCAATGCACATGGAATCAAGACCACAAAACTTCAGTGTAAACATCAGTTGTATCTGTTTTTGCTTAAAAGTCCCATGTTCCTTTCATTAGAAATGTTAGTAATTTGGCTATAATATAGCACTATCTTACAGGTCCCCCAAAGTTTCCCTCTAGATATATCTGGATGCAGTATTCTTTATTTTCTTCACTGCTGAAGAGCTGTCATGCTATACAGTGGATGCAAATATTTATATATTGTTAGTATATCATGCACAGACGTGCAAATGTTTTACACATTTGCAGTGCATTACAGTTTAATGCAGTATTTGTTTTGTTCAGGCAGCTGAAGAAGAGAGAAGTTACTACAAATCTACAGAGTATTTTATATAATGCCGCTCCTTATAATTTAAAGAAAATATTTCCATGAAGACACAGTATCCTAACATCCCAACTGTAAGGAAACAAATGTTATTCAGAGCAGCTAAAAGCGTTTGTGTTAAAAGATGACCAATCGCTTCAACTGATGATACATTCCTAATATTTTGGTTTTTAGACACTTTCAAGGCTTACAGTGTTCCTTTAGTAAGATATAACGAAATTTAAGCTAAAGTATCAACATCTCCTTCACAGCAAAACAGAAGAACTTCAGAGTCAGTTCCCAAAGACCATGCAGACTCTGGGTATGTGGGAAAATAAATCAAATGATTGTGCCATCTCTAATGGGAAACAGAGAGGCATGCTTACCACAGACTCAAAAAAAGAAATGTACAGGCACACTTTCAAAAACTAAATAGGGCATTTAACAACAAACAAAAACATAGAGCCTGAGCTCAACTCTAAAACCAAATGGGCAGAGAAAGATGAAAAGAGTTCTCCTAAATGGGTTGAAATTCTTTATTTTGCCTGTGCTCTTTGCCAACAACATTAATACACAGCGTGCCATCTCAGTAACAACTATTCCCAATTTAACATTTAATTTAGGCACATGCTTTACATTGGACTACTATGTTACAGACCAGAAATCAAGCATATTTTTCTTATGTTTTTAAGATAAAAGAATCAGTTAAGGAGACAATTTTGTGTCCCTCTAAACATTAAAAAAAAAAAAAAAAAAAAGATGGCCACAGATTGAAAATTAATTCGTTCACATGTATACACACAGGACAAAAGTACTTATATAGTTACCAGGAATGGAAAGAAGAAAATAGGCAGAACTTATTTAATGGAAAAAACTGATTTCACAATCAATTTTTCACAATTTTCACAAAACAAATAGTTCTCAGGGGCACAGAACATTAGAGGAGATTTGGTCAAAGAATGAAGAAATGCAGCACCCCTAGAGATCAAATTTAATACCTGAACACCTTCCTATGATACACACTTCTTCCATGAGTCAAAGAAATACTTTCTACATAGAATCCACGCTGTTTTGTCTGCGTATAGTGTGCACCTACATGAGTGGTAGCTGATAAAAGCCCCAAAGGGCACAGCAACGTGAAGAGCATTAACGCCTGCCCCCTAGCGACACGTGTTTCAAATTAAGAAACCGCGACTGAGAGATCTTCATTTGAAGATACAGCAAGACTTCAGATAAGCTCGATCAGGAAAGTCTGAAGAGAAATATTAAAAAAAAAAAAAAAAAAAAAAACACACCCAAAAAGCTTCTACCTCTAGGCTAACTAAGCCCAAACAAATGGAAACCTGAACTCCTGGGGAAAAAATCACTGAAGATCATAAAAACCCTCAACATGAAAAAGTGACATCAGAAACTTGGTCAGTTACATTTCATTTCTTCATTAACATGCACTAGAATTTAGGGCTTTATTTACATAACTACTGCTTCTGTCCATCTTCAGTATATGCAACTGACAATGTTCTGGTAAGGCCACCCTGCAGGCTGCACGCGTTACAGATGCTTCTGATTGATGCCAAGTAGGGGATCAGGACACCCCAACTCCAGCCAGGCTGGTCTGCACAGCAGCGCTCAGGAAGGCTACCTCTACATTCATTAAACAATGTTCAGGAGCTAGGAAATGCCAGAACTGGGCCTTTTTTCAAATCTAACTCATCTCCCTCAGCACGTAGTCTTTGCGTAACCTGAAGAGATCAATCCTGAATTCAGTTCCTAACAGATTCAGCCAGGTTCTGGCAGAACTGCATTAATACAGTTAAAACAAACAAAATCATGCTAAGAGTAAAAAAATGAAGCTCCACCAAACCTCTCTCAAATTTGTCTTGTGTTCAAAGCAAAGGATCAAGCTTTGCTTGACCTGAATCAAACTGCAAAGATGCATTGGCAGAAAATACACGTTTGTTATTTACATTTATTCTATGTAACTAGCTGGTTAGAAGACAACTAAATTTTATTCTGAAGAAAAAAAAAAAAAAAAAGCCACTACATAAAGGAAAAAGCAGTTAAGACAAAAGTGAAGAGGAGGCATTTCAGGTGCACAAAACAGAAAATATGGTAAAAAATGACAAATCCTGTTAAAAACATGCATTAGGACCCCCCAGAAGTCCTAGTAATAATACAGGCTGCAAGCGATTTACTGAATGACACATAAAAGGAGCTAACAGTTCCCAGAGGTGATTTTCTGTCTATCACGATTTAGACAGATGGAGAGCATAAACAATTTGACAAATCTTAACCACTTTTATTCACATTCCTGCAGTTACATATAAGCAGCTCTGCTCCATGGCTCAGCCAGGCTGCTGGCTTTCACAAGCACTGAATTCACACACGGTGACACCTCTTCACACCCCTCCCCTTCAATTATTTTGCTCTACAAAATCTATTCTCTATGGATTCAGAAACAGACTGGTTACAAGCTGATATTTCTAAAAGCCTCATGTTGCAACACAAGTCTTAACCATTAGCAGGTAATTTTGGCAACAAATCCTAAAAATAATGCTTCACTTATTTAGTTGGAAAACTTGCATTAGGAAGTCATATATGTGGTACATCTAGCTCACACAACAAAAGTTTGCTTTTACAAATTGAGGTATGTCCTTCTGCTCCTCCAAGTACAAAGCTGGGCAATAATTTTGTTATACTTCTTTCCCATAATAGAACTGGACTATTAACAGATTCATAAGAAGTACAACTGTTCCTGCTTACTTTACCCAGCAAACCACTAATGGTCCTGAACACTGCAACTTGTGCTTCTTACAAGGAGATATCAGTGCAACCAACTTTGGAAGCGAACAGCAACTGCAGAAATCTGGATAAAGATCACTTAGTAAGAATGTATAAAAGCTGCTTTTAAAACTAGTAACGACATTGCTTGTATATAATTGCTTCGTGGAAAATATAGCATAGGTATGAATGAGGTCAGACTAGAATATGAGCAACTTCATGCAAGCCTCAAGATTTTTTTATTTTGCAGGAATTAAAATGAGATCATGAGTTTGTCTGTTTTTAAGGTAATGAAGACTCAGGTTAAGCCTTTCTTTTGAATTGAGGTGCAGTTCATTCAGCTTCTTAAATGTAAAAAACAGAGCATCTTAAAACTAGATTTATTCCAGAACTCAGAAAGACAGGATGAAGCTTCAGCTATGTAATTGGCAGTAACTTTTGTTCAGTTAGGAGGGTTTTGGTAGCTGAAAAACATCCCTCATTTTCCCATGCTTCTACAAAGCAAGTCCTTTTTTGCCTTCTACATCTTCTCTCACACTGACTTTTAACACTCGACTCTCCTTCTAAAGTAATTCCTTCTGAACTATGAGAGTTACAGTAATATCCAATACTCACAAAGTATGTATGTTTAGTTTGGAGTACAGAGGGTATCTGAACACACACGTCTTCTGAACTCGGACAGAAACTTCAGATCCTGTCAAACTCTTCTCACTGTACACTCAACCCCTATTTTATAATGAGCTAACCTGACAGTCTACATAACATCAGTACAATGTATTTATCATTTAGGGATCCAACCACATGTAGAAGGTCAGAGGGAATTATGATTTTTTTTTTAAATAAAAGAAGAGCAGAAGCAGTGCACATCAGATAAATATAAAAGGAAAGTGAAGTCAAAGATTTTTGTTGTTTTGGTTTGTCCTTTTTTATTATTTTTTATTGTTATTGAAGTCATGTAGACTCCAATTCCTTTTGACATTTTACAATTTCTCAATAGTTACTGAAAGCAGAAATATCTATTTCTTATTTCCATAAACTTCCAATATTGTCATTAGGCACCCAAAAAGTTTATTCTTTAAACTCTCAAGCAAGGCAATCTTGGGGCCCTAAAAATTTTACTTTGTAAAATCAGAAAGCCTACATGGATAGAAGCCACACACATACTTACCAGCTGTTAGTATGGTTTTAGCACTTTGCACTATACTAGAAGATCTCACAATTCCTGAAATGCCTGCAGATAGAAAAGCATACAGATGTTATCCATCTCAGAAGTTCTGTGTATGATGCAATTCATTCATCTAGCATTCACACTATTTCTCTAAAATGATCAGTCAAAGGATTCATAATTATGTTCCAGAGTTATGTTCCATCTAAGCACTGTCTAGATCAGAACAAATTATACTCATTGTTTATGTCAGTATGAAATTGGGATTTTGCACTTCTCTTGTCAAGTAGATATGTTTATATTGTACAGCATCTGACTAGCTTTTTAAATGATTGACTTTTAGAGACAACACTCGTTTACCACTTCACACTGCAGCACATTCAGTTTCCATTCTACAGAGGTCTTTAGGTGTAAATGGAATAGCGTATAAAATGATACTTGCAAGAAAATAAAAGCTTTAAGAATTTATATTTGCGCTAATGCATAAAAGCCTACTGATATGTGCAGAACAAAAGTACTGTACATTATTAAATACTTAAAAATGAAGGAAGGCAGTCCCAGAGTTAGTCTTCCAAACTAAAAGTTATTTTTCTGCATTAACCAGAACATAGAGTACAGTATTATTTCTAAAACCTTCTTTCAAAGGCACTTCTGTAAAGAGCAAAACCTAAGGATACCCATGAACAAGTAAGAGGAATACAATATTCCACATGCATAAATTTTATTTATTTATTTTTGGGATGGGGGAACAAGTCATGCTGAGCTAGTAAAACATCTAGGGAAAATGTAATTCAACTTGAGTACTCAGCTTAGTCTGGTAAGGTTACCAAATGGTTTTCTCTGCTCTTTATCCAAATGCTTGAATGAGAAAATTCCTTTGGCAACAAAACTGAAAGAGAGGTTTTGATTTGTCCTTCTGAGAGTATAAACTGCTTGGCTGGAGAAGACTGGATCTATCAAACGTTTTGACATTTAAGTGTTGCATTCCTGTCCACAAACCGTAGTATCAGCCATGCCTGTAATATCCACATAAGTACAACTAGCAGAATAAGTAGCTCAGGGCGGACAACAGAGTTGTAAAACTCACAGCCTGCTCCCAGATTCGGCTATTATCACACTACTGTTGCAGTACATCCCCAGTAGCACAAGAGCTGACAGACTGACATAAAAGAAGCTGGACATCCTAGATGGCCAGGTGCAATGCGTCCTAGACTGTCAATGGAGAAGAGAGCTGAGACTCTTTCTCCTCCCACCCCCCCACCCCAAAAGAGAAATCAGTGCAAGAGCTCCCTCTGCAGTTGGCTCCTGTCTTGCGGCTCTCAGGCATCCACACATCGATGCTCAAAGAACTTGCAAAATCGCTGCCTGGATCTAAGATGTATCAAAGTACAAAGGACTGTTCAAGTACTAAACATTTTCATTTATCTGCAGAATAAGCTTTAACTTGCTTGTACAACAACCTTGTCTCAGAGAAGCTACCTGTGATGATGAGAAGCACCTCAATCTTTTTCCTCAAAGCTTCAGTTCTCTGCCAGAGCACCAGATATCTGGACGAACTATTAATTGCAAAGGGTAATGCCAGCAAGCTAGAAAATACAGCACCACATTGTATGACTGGGAGAATATACAGCTTAATATTTAAATGAAGTTATGCCAGCCAATGAAATCCTGAAGCATACCGCAGTTAGATAGTCTAAGTAGGTCAGAGACTATTTCTGTCAAGATACAAAATAAAACTCTTAGCATTTCTACTGATATAGAAAGGTATTTTCCATTATTTCAGGGACCTTGTTTGCAAACAAACAGTAGAATACGCTTTTAAAAACTTATTACAAGATTAACTTCTTATTGTCTTACTCCTTCTGGCTAAATCATCCTTCTGAATTAGAAGAACATATACCATAAATCTTTATATCTATCATGTCTTAAAGGGGATTACAGACAGGCCTACCTTGATGCACCACTAATCCACAATCAGGGTCATGGGCAACTTGCAGTAAAATTTCTTCCACATCTCTGTTTTTTCCAGGAGGGTCTACCAGAGAAGTTATCTTTTGTTGCAGATTCTTTGGCAAAGCCATGAGTTGTGTGAATTGACCTTCTGGGCTTTTATCAATCTGAACGTTATTAAAAAATAAGACAGTAAAAACAAAAATTCAGCATTAACAAAGTAATTTCTATTCAAAGAAATCATGAAAGTCTTCTGGCTATCTTTGGCCTGTGATAAATACCTCAGAGAACTCTATCAATTTCACATGTAAGTTATTGACAATGCTAATGAAAACTCTCCATGTGCTGGCAAACGCAGTGTCCCAGTTCTAAACTGGAAGAATAACTCAATGGAAAGACGTTAACTTCCATCCAAGGGAAGCCTAAAGTATAAACAGAATCTTACTGCCCCTGCAAGAAACTTCTCATTGAAACTGTACCATTTCTGCTCTATCCAATTTCCTCTGGAACATAAGAACATGAAAATGAGAGAAAATGTTCCCAAAAGACCACTTAGCTCTGTTTCTTCTGCTGAATATAATCAAACCAAACACACACACACAGTTTACTTTGAAAAACATTTTCTCTTCTTTAAACACAAACCACATCTGGTTTGAGTAATTTGAAGGAAACACTCATTTCACATTTTCCAATCTAAATCAGAAATTCAGTGACCCTGTTTTGAATACAATGATACCAACATGCAGGCCTGTACATGTTGATACAAAACGTAAGCACAAATATTGAAAAATGTTTAACGGGAAAGGGCTCTCCAAAATGGGGGGAAAACATTAAGAGTCTGAGTACTCCCACACATCTTTTTACACATTTCTTGGAGGCATCGGTCAGGAGTTTAGTTGTCCTGTACTCCCTCTAGTCAATTGGAAGAAAATGATATCCAGATGAATCACCCACTGACTACAGAGGGAGTCAACAATGCACAGGCTTTTAACATTATGTGGGAGGAATCCATGCCTGAAACAGAACTATAAGAACTAGTGTCTGACTTCAATTGTTTTTAAGGAATCTTCTAAAAAAGATTTTTCTCTGTAATTCTGAAGATGTGTCCTTGGAGAGGGTGGTTTCTATTCTCTGTTAAGCAGCATTCCAGATAGAAGTTATCCATTTCAGTCTGGGGAATAATGGCAAATAACCACCACAAAACATGAAGAATAAACTATACAACAGTATATACTCAATACAACAGTAAAAGGATGGCATTTCATCCACAGCCTCAATGACTAGTACAGAATTCCAAACAGATGTATTATCTAACAATATATTTCTAGTATGATACCAGATTTTGTTCCAAGGTAATGTAACAGGGAATAGTATTCTAACTAGTCATTTTCTTGGAGGAAGCAGCATTAGTTCTTTTCAAAATTCATTTAAATATTTCTGTTAAAGCATTCAAAAGTACATTGTTAAGAAAACATGGAGACAGCTGCAGCATAATATAGATTTGCCTTTGCAGTACTCCAAAGAGCTGCAGTAGAAATGTTTACTATACTCAAACTTGCTTGTATCTCTAACAGCTTCCTTCAGTTTCTTACAGACACATCCTAAAAGGAGGCATTAGTGAGATGCTTACCAAGTTGACCCTGAGGACAGAGAACTCATATCCATGAGACAACTCATGTTATTTGTAACTTAATGTTGAAATGCATATCACAGCTGAATATTAGCACAAAGATGTGCATACTACAAGAAAAAATTACAAACAGCCCCCCCCAACTGTGACATCCCGCCCCTAATTGCCATGTTTCACTTATACCTTAAGCCACAAGGATGGAATTCAAGACAGTGGTCATTCTGGACACCTGTTTTCTGACTATTAGGAAGAGATTTTTTTTGAGTATGGGTATTTAAAGATAATGCCAGAATTTCAGTTGGTTTTATTCAACTGATATTCATAACTAGCACAAGAGGGTCTTTTTTTTTTTTAAATACACTTTTTGACTGCAGAAAGTTGCACCTCTAAGTTACAGCCTAATCTTTTTAACACAAACCATGTGTTTATTCATCACTTCCTAGACTGCTGTCTCCATATGGTAACCATTAGACCACACATTTTCAACTGCTCTTCTCTTGTTCCCTTGCTAGTGCTCTAGTCCTGTGGCTATGCTCAAAGAAAACAAACAGTAGTTACTACATATGCAGAGACTGGTATTCACAACAAGTTTCCCAATTGCAGAATTAACTCAACAATAGAAACATAATAGCAGGTATAGTGACTACAACTGCGTGCCTTACTGTGGCATAACTCTCGCCTTCTGTCAATGTGATAAAGCATTCCCCCCCACCCCCTTTTTTTTTTTTTTTTTTATAATGTTTTTAAGAAAACCACTTGCCTCTAGCCTTCCCAGATGGTGCTTATACACCACTTGAGGGCAGTCCTGCAATATGTTACTGTATAGCTTCTGAAAATAGGGAACATTAGGTTTCACAATGTTCTGTACTTTCGATCTGTCTTCTCCTATGATCATTCTGAAATCACCTAGTCAAGAAAAGAAAAACAGTTAATTCATTAGGGCAAAACTGAAAACACAAATAAGGAAAATACAACAGAAATGAACACAGTACAAAGCTGTCATCTAAAACTATTCTTCAATTCTATCAGTGCCTACCTAATCGATAAGATTTGTCTTCTCACAGTCAAAAAATACCATCCAAATAACTTCAAGCACAGAAAAGAAACTTCAGAACGGTGATGTGGCCTCTGCTATGCTATAACATCAACCCATGCATCCACATTTGCACTTACATTACAAAAAATTCCAACTTCCAAGTTTAGCCTCCAAAGCAGCAGAAACACAATTACATCCTTTCCAATCATTCATCAATTTCAATGGGTTACTAAACAGTATTAGCGTAACCAGCCCCAACACTTGGTATCCAAAACCAAATAACCTTCATTTTTCCAATTCTGAAAGAAAATAATCTGCATTATCTTTGCACTTCAAGGGCAACACTTGAAATACAGCTAGTAGCAGCCATGGTCAGATTACAATGTCCCTTTTTCTCTTAGACAACTGCTTTGTTAGATTGGAAAAGCAACTCCTTTCAACACCACTGCTACTCTACTCACCTTTACACTTCCTTTTAAGATATACTTTGTGACATGTTCTAATAAGAAGTTTCAATGTCAGTGAAAAGACAACCTATATTACTGTTTACCTACCTCTGCTATGTATTACACCCTGGTAGCATCTAAAATTACGAACTCGGAGTTAGAAGCTCAGTGCTGTCCAAAATCATGAATCAATTCATTGTCACACTTCCCACCGTTAGGAGATAAATGTTGTTGCAAGGTGGCAACTTGCTAGCATTACTTAATTTCAATTTATGCCAACCAGCAAAACTAATAAAAACTTCCCAGAGTACTTCCAGACACTGTCTCACCGCTTTCAAAATGCAACAAAAAAAAATATTTCCCTAATTAAAGCATGAACAACTCTTTTCAGCAGTTATGTACTGCAAGGAGACTGATTAGAGTAACTCAAAAACCAGTGTTGTCTACTAGAATCCTGCCTGAAAAGTTTAAGACTTAGCAAAAAGGCAGCAGAATAAAATATCTATAAACATGTCATTGACAGCTCTTTCCTTGAGCATGCCTGCCTGGGAGTGTTATTGCTTTAGCTGTATTCACCCAGCAGAATCAATTTCAACATCTCATAGCATGCTAACCGATCTGCCAATTTTCTGGTTAATAGCATTGTTTCAAAGGATACCCATAAAATATCTTGGTCACTGGTGCCCACTAAGAATCTAATGACATTCCTGGACAGGTTTCAGATGAGGCAGGTAGCAAACACACGGGCTGTGCAACCCTTCACCATCACTCAAAGAGATAATGGTTCAGAAAAAAAATGCTATGGAAAATCTGAGCAAATTGCAATCTAAACCAAACAGAGAAATACTATGTAAAGAATAGTAACACTCCTCAGTGGAACTAACCTGCAGTTTATAAATGCAGTGTATGTTTTGGCTTGTTTGTTTGTTTGTTAAAAAGGAATGCAAGGCCAAGCTTGCATTTCTATATGAGCAAAGGAAGTGGTGTGTAAAATGCAATTCCAAGCAAACTTGTTCCTAATTATTTCAATAAAGACGTCAATGTTTTAAGAGTAACACTTAATTTTCATAGTTTTATTTTAATGATAATTTTCATACAATTAATTGTGGTTTTAAAGACTCATTTGGAACAAGGGGTTTGGTTTGTTTTTATATATCACTTCATTTCACCACAACCAATCATCCATACCTAGCTGCTTGTAAATCAAGAACAGTTTTGCTTACGTACCTCTACCTATCCCTCAATGAATACACACAGCCTTTCCAAAATGTTATGTACCCAGCAGTAAAATATAGCTAGTGGAGCATGCAAAAGTGTAGGTCCAAACCAAAAGAACATCTGATTTACTACGTATCAGACTACTTGCACACCGTACATGTGGTACAATAGCTCCAACTACAGCTTTTCTCCTCAGAGACTTTAGACACCATATACTAACCAGAATAGGAGAGTCCTGCAATCTGCATATAGAGGTCTTCTTCAGAGAAACTTTCTGGTAACATGAGAAAGGCTGCTGTGACTGCACTCTTCAGATTGCTAACAAGCGCAGCCTGCAGCTTGCCATTCTCATTCTGTGTCAGTATTTTCACCTGAAAAAATCAGAGTAATTGGAAGCAAGACTTCAGGAAAGTGCTACTGAAGACGGAGCTAGAAATGTTACTCAACCCAACATGAAAAATAATAAATTTGAATTAGATCCTATTATTATTGTACAGAAAAGACCTAAGTGTCATCTTCTGTTTACATAGTGGGATAGGGGAACTCTTTCTAGGATCTAATAGTCTGCTACAAAAGGCTGTTTTTACAAACATATTCAGAACTGTTGTAAGCAACAGCCATCAACTATTCTCTGAAGAGCTATTCACCTTTTTCATGCTCATGAATTTAGGATTAATCAAAACAGTAAGTTTAAACGAATAAAAAATATTTCACATGGTATTATGCAATAGGAAAAAAGACCACTGTCACACTGAAAGAGAGTGGTATACCAGAAAAACAGCAAAGTTTTCCTATTCACCTTCCCTATACCTTTTTTTCCAATAGAGGACTCCTTGCTGGTGCTCTACCATATGGTTGAAGCAGCTCCTTAGACATTAGCTCTCCTCCTAGGAGAAGTAGGGTTTTATTTTGCACTTTGTATGAGGAGAACGTCACTGCAATGGGAACTTCACATACATGTGAATGGATCACTGAAGTTGGATGATTCCAAATGCCACAAAGACAAGTTTATCTTCAGGAAACATTCAAACTGTTCAAGACCAACTACAGAATCCAGTAATCTAGGATATGGAAATATACTGTAATAAGAAGCAGATCTTCAGTCAGAAGTCAGCATAGAAAAATATTACTATAGAACATTAGACAGATAAAGTCAGCCCAATTTATAAGGTGACTGACTGTGCCCTTTCAAAACTGACTCCCCCAAGAGTATCTTCCTGTTGTAAGTTTCTTTCATTTTTAAGGATTCAGGTTGGGCAATACTGTCTTTCTTATAAAGGGCAGCTTATTAATATTTGTTTACTCTAGAATATATGAAAATGCAAATCCACCAGCAGTTATGAACAAACGTACCCAATTTGTTTTTTCTCCCCCAGAAGCCCACATGCAAATGATTTGCAATAAAACTTGAAGTTCTGCCCCCAAAATATAACCTGAAAAGGCTAAGGTATCATTTCAAGTAAATATTTTCTTTTGGTGTAAATATTAACAGATTAAGAAAATGAATCCAGATTCAATACGAAAAAAAGAAAAATTAAGAATCTGATATAGCTGCCACACAAAATTCTTCTTATTGAATGCACATCAACAAGGCAATGCCTGGGATGGCTGATAGTATGTTCAGAACTTTATTTCTCCCTGTGGCAAAGTTTTTGAAAGTGTAAAACTAGAACAGTATCTCACTTTGCTGTGGTGGTGAATTCAACAGTATAGAGGTTGCTCACCTCAGGCTTTCTGAACTAATGCATGGTTTTGCCTAACATTAAGTCTATACAGCAGTCTGGAATTGGTCCAGGGTGTTTTTTTTTTTAATTGCTTTGTATTTCCTAGCGTTAAAATGAAGGACAATGATAAAACACACTAAACTACTGTAAATTCATCTCCTGGGAAGCCTTGAATAAATTTGATTTCCTTGAGAAACAGGGAAGTTTACTGAATGCATACTGACTTTTTCAAATACGATCCAATAAACAATAGCATCTGGCCATGAGGACAAACTAATATTTAAAATCTCCAACTAATTCACTTATATCCACTTTCATAGATCGTTGCTACAACAAAGCAATAAAGACAGGCAGAAAAGCAAAGCCTGTGGTGCTAGTCCTCCTTGTGGAAGGCCACAGGCTGGCTTTAGTGAAAAGAGTAATCTCCTTCGCTAAAAATACTCCTTAACATACATCAGATTTTTGTTTTTTTCTCTACGGGAAGCACTATGCAAGGCTTCAATATTTAAAAGCATAAAGCACTGCCACAGCGATACTCTTTAGGAACAAAATTCAAACAGACCAGAGAGCTAGAAAACACAGGAAAATAGAGTGCAATTGTTGGGGGTAAATTTGTAAAAAGCCCACAGTTAAGGAAAACTGTTTCACGATACAGAGAAATTAAGATCAGAACTATTCACACCACATGAGAGAAAGAGAGTCCCATTTATTCTGGTTTTACACTATACATGAAATTCACTTATCTAACACTACAATTAAGACTTTTAAATTATTAAATATTTTCAGTGAGGGATATATTCAGTTTTATAGATAAGCATTATTCCCACTTCACCAACGCAACAGCTTTAAGAAAGAAGTGTTCTATTTTCTCTGCTAGGAAATTCATACCTAAGAAACTGTGAGCATTTGCACGGAAAGATACACACAAACAAAATACAAGAAGAAAATCTCATCATAGAATGAGAGGTTTCAAGAGTGCTATTCCAGTTTGCCAGTTAGCTACACCTACACTCTGCTAAACATCACAGTAAGAGGATTTTTCCATTGTTTTTCGAAGAATGTTTTAAAGTATTTGGACAATGGGGAAATTCTGCAAACTACTGCTCTGTTACTCCTTTGTGGGAATTTTTGCAACACAAAAAACCTAAATTTCCCAACACCCCTTTAAGTAGTACAAAGTACTTCTATATACTATTCATACGCTGCCCTCACCTCACTTCAATTTATTAAACACTTCTCTTAATGGCTTTGGAAGGATAACAGTAAAATACAGCTCCTTTATCACTAACACTATGGTTAACAAAAATTCAGTAGCACTTCAGGTGCTTTTAAAAATCTTCCTCTGAAAACACAGTTCTGTTTCACTTGTCCTTGTTTGTTTTACTTTTTAGTTACATCAGCATTTTTTTCAGGGAACCTGTCAGTTATGAAGAAATTACAACTAAGTTTATTCAAATTTTCAATACAGTTAAACAGGAATTTAGTATACCAGAGTTTTAAATTTAATTTAGCATGAAAAGCCAACAAACTTAACACAAACAAAGAAGCCTGGGAAAAAAAAAGTAGCATTTCTAAGTGGCAACTCCATCTATTCAGCCAAACATTCTGAAAAGATTACTTGGTCAAGGCAAATCAGCCTACAACAGAAACAAAACCTCCAGTAAAAATGACACCAAGATTCCTAAGGCAGAGAATGTTTCATCTCATGTACTAGAATAGCTTGGCTAGCTTTTACTCACAGAGCGACAGATTTGTAATGGAACACCAGAAAGGCACCGAGCTCTTTCTTGTCTACATGACTGAGAAGAAAATTCTCAAACTGTAAAACAAAATTATTCTGGCCTCAGTCAACTGTGTCCAGAACTAGGCACAAATGGCATGTAAGAGATTATAGCAAATACAAAAACAAACCCAACCCGATCTCCTCTCCAAAAGAGGCTTATTGTACATTTTTAAGGAGGAAGAAAATCTTTCTACCACTATCACTTACAGCATGTTTATCAAAACAATCAAATCAGATGCAAAAACAGGAAGAGCAGATGTTTGAAACCTGTAAAAACAAATTTAAATACATTTTGGGGAATGTCTGCAAACACACTGTAACATTGTAAAATCCTAGATAGTGATATTAGAGACCCTACAGGAAGAGACAGTTTAAACACCCACCACATAATCTTTCAGTCAATTTCTATTTTAAATCCTACAGCGTTTATCCAGTGCAAATTCCTATGAGCTTTATGAACATAACTTGTACCAATTCCTTATTTTATCTATTAAGCGCATATGCATGAAGATATATCTGTCTCTTGTTAGCAACCAAGCAAAATATCAAATTATACTTATTGTGCGAGTATGTACTCCTACTGAATTTAATCAGAAGACATAAAGCCCATTTTATATGTACTGAGAAACCCCAAAATAAATCAAAGCTGCAGCAAGTGTAGTTACGCTGAAAATAAACAATCAGTATTCATAGTTGAAGTGAAACTCCTTCAGTTAATTTTCCTCAATGCGTTTAATTTTATTCTTTATAAATGTAACAGCTGTTCAATGTGTTTAGTTTTATTCCATATAAAGACAGCAGCTGTTCTAATCTGCACAATGCCACAATAAGTCACTGGAGATGAGGAAAAGTCAGTTGCGCTCTGACAACCTATTTAAAGTTGCATCCTAAGTTATTCATTAAGAGCATAATTAACTTCTGCTCTATGACTTGCAGAGAGTTGTGTCACCTCCTATTTCCCATTCCTACCCCCCCCAAGAAAATTTAACTTGGCACTGCTGCCATCTGCTGAAAGCACACTGAACCAGACACCTTTGGCAAAGAAAACAATGTTCTTTACATGTTTCAGTTAACTGTAGATATTTAACAAGAGAATGATCTAGACGGTAGCTGCAGAGCAAAGCAGCTTTCATCTTTAAAGGCTTCTATTATTTAACTCAACTTTAAGTTTCCAGGTGACACTAACTTGGGAGGAGCTCCTGACTACATTGAGGATAGTGATACCTTGCAGAGAGATCCTGACAAATTAGAGCTGGGCAATCACTCTTGGGGCACCACAGTAAAAGAAATAGTAATAAAAGTAAGTATTATTCGGTGTCCAAAGGAGGGCAGCAAAGATGGTGAAGGCTCTAGAGGGAGTCTTCTCATGACAGGAGCAGAGCAGGCTGAGGGGGGGCCTCATGGCTGCAGCTCCCTCACGAGGGGAGCAGAGGGGCAGGCGCTGAGCTCTGCTCTCTGGGGACAGCGACAGGACCCGAGAGAACAGCGTGGAGCTGGGACAGGGAAAGGTTTTGCACCCAGAGGGTGGTCAGGCACTGGCACAGGCTCTGCAGGGCAGCAGTCATAGCCCCAAGCCTGCTAGAGTTCAAGCAGTGTTTGGACAACGCTCTCAGACACAGGGTCTAATTTTGGGGTGGTCCTGTGCAGAGCCAGGAGTCGGACTCAATGATCCTCGTGGTCCCTTCCAAATCAGGATATTCTATGATTCTATGAACTGCATTAAATTTTGGTGACTCCTGTTATTTTTTATTTAAGTGTAAATTAATGTTAAATGTAATATTTAAATTTTTAAGGCACTCTGAGTTAGCATAATCCAGTTCCTTAAGATTTACTACAGGCAGAAAACTATTGTTAATATACCTAACTTTATTTTTTTCCATGTAACACAGAATATTAGTAAGGTCTATATTTCACTTTCTTTCTGAGAGATTATCCATCTAGTAGGACTAGACCCCTAAATCAGGGCAGACAATCCCTTCAGTACTGACTCATAGATCACGAACAGTTGAAGTTAAAACTACAAGTGGTAATTTTGCATCCCTGTAATTTCCTGCATTTCAAGAGACATAACTAATAGTTACCGGCTTTTGTAGGCGTCCAGCAACATAGAGGGTTTTCCAGTGAAGTAAATCATCAATCAGGGCATCAGTGCTAATTACACCATATTTTATCATCTGGAGAAAAAAAAGGAAAATAAATGTTTTTGAACAATCGTATCGCTGCACTGTTTTCATTACAGGAAATTTACTATTTTCTGTAACTGCCTTTAATTCTAAGGAACATACACCTCCAATACAATATTGCACACATAAAATTAAAAACATTTTACTGTCTACATCTTGTTTCTTAATCAGCTTTTACTCCCAAGTATTTGAAAATTATTCTCTAATACACCTTTACCATAAAAGCATCTCTTTGATAACACTTAGAGAACTGCTCTTAGATAATAGCATCATACAAAGAAGAGCCACTTAAGTGACATAGCTCCATAGTAAGCTTGGTTTGGGGCTTTTTGTATTTTTTTGGTTAAAAAAAAAAAAAAAAAAAAAGACAGGATAATTGCAAGAAAGCAAGAACACAATACAAGAAGAAGGAGCAATGCAACTACTTACTAGAAAAAAAAAAAAAGTCAAATAGCAACACTGATAGCCTAAAACAAGATAAAGGAGTTCCAAAAGCAAACTTATTTTCTTTACAACTTATTTTTAAGTAAAATAAGTTGTAAAGAAAACCAATGCATGGACATCTACCAAAACACAGGCAGTAAAAAAAAAAAAAAAAAAAAAAAGTCACATTTGCATGCAGTCTGCTGGAAAAAAAAAAAAAAAGTGTAATGGAAGACACAAAGGACCCTCTAAAATCCTTTCTGGAAAGGAAGTTCCAAAAAAACCATTCCCGGATTAATTCCTGAAGGAAAATGTTCTTCAAATCCCAAAGTAACCTAGTCTAGATAGAGACTGACCTGAAGAAATTTGAACATTAAAATGAATCTGTTCTTTAAAAGATTTAAGTTACACTTAGTTTTACACCAGCAAAACTATGCAGTAGTTAGAATACTCCACAGTATCTCTCAAGAGATATAATGGAAAAAAAAAAAAAAAAAGATATGAAGAATTGAAGGATTTCCTATGAAAATATGAAAAATAATGAAGAATTTGTCAGCAATTTGAAATAAATTATAAAGACATTTATGGATACTGTAACTGGGGGAAGGGAAGAAGTATCAGGAAGCTTTTATTATTATTCTTAGAAACTCTTTGATGCTAGAAAACAATTTGTGATTTTTTAGTTGACATTATGGAAGAAGTAAGATGAACTCTTAACAGTTACCAGTTTGTACATCCTGAGTTTCCAAAGATTATCACCAAAGCAAGGCAGCCAAGTCCAGAAATTCTGGATAACAAAGGACCACAGACTGTGATATAACTAGTTATTAGATAGGCAAATAAAGAACCAGGAAGAACCAAATTGCATCACAAAGGTAACTGATCCCTAAAATAAAATCCAATACCCCTTTTGGTGTAAAGAGAACAAAGTTTAAACTCCAAATTCTTGCCTCATCCAGATACCTAAACAAAATTGCAAGTATATAGTAATTTTTTTAAACTAGCTCTCCAGCCTCATATGAGGAGTTCTGACATGTACCCAACGTTACTGCAATTTCGTGCTCTGACAAACTTCAGTTTGTACAAACGGCATTTCTCCCACAACTGTCCTTCATGTAACTTCCAATTTTCTTAACAGAACTTGCTTTTGTTACGTCCAGTTTGTTACCACATGGCAAAAATTACTCCAAATCAGTACCAATAAACACAGATACACACTTCCTTCCCCTGCCTCCTTTCTGCACTCCTCTTTCCAAACACAGTCTACACATAATTGTGGTGTAGGCCTTGCTGGACAAGTACTACTTGCCTGGAATGATTAACTACACCCAAACATCACAGGTAAAGATGTTTGCCATTAAACAACACAGATGTCAATTACAGCTTGCTATGTTAAACACCTGTGGTTTTTGTTTATTTGTTTGTTTTATGTCAAACAAACAGAAAGGATCTAGTTTGCTATTACTATGTGGTCAACTGCTGAATTGAAGGTTGTGTCGTCATCTCCCCCCCCAACACAAAGCAGCGATATACTACTATATGGCCACTGACAAAACTGCAAGTGATAAGGAATGTAAATTCAGGTTCTGAAGTGCTTTAGTTGTGAATTTCAAACATTACCCATGTTTGTAAAGTGCTAGAACAGCTGCTTTTTAATTAGTATGATATTTGTGAAACAGTTTGAGACCTAAATATTGAAAATATCACCAATTAAGCATCAATTGCAGTCTATCAGATGTGCTTCCTGCACAGAAATCTGCTTTAAGCTAATCATTTCAATATTTCATGCACAAACATTTAACTTATTAAAACTCATACTTACCCTACCATTACATGGCACTAAAGTGTTGTAGTAAATCCCTGCTCCATAGCTCTGTATATTACTTATCTGTTTTGGCCCAAAAACTTTTAGGAAGGAATAATGACTCTTGTTCTTTAATAAGTTCATCATATGCCAGGTCACAGAATCATCAACTGCAAACACAAAGTCCAGCATATTGTTCTGTGGATACAGAAAAAAGTACTGGTTTTCAGATCGGGAAGGAAACAATGTTAATCACATTAATCCAATACCTGCATAATAAGCTAGCTACCAGCTAATAATGGTCACTTAATTAAAAACAAGATCGAACACACAAGGCTTAACATTGGACATAACTTGAAGGTTACAATGGAGCTGTATGTTTTTCAGGTCACTCTACCAGTGATGGTCCAAAATTTTCCTTGCCCTCCCAGTTACACCGCCAACCTTCAGCCTTCTGTAACACCGGCAATGCACGACAAGGTCTCAGTAGCACTACTTCCCAGCTCTACTAATAGCTGAAACTGCTAATGAAGAGTACTTTTGCTAATACACATGGCCACAAACTGGGAGATGAGGGCAGATAAGTCAAGAAACTGCACTTCTACTGTACTCGCTTTTATCAACAAAGCAATCCACAGGCTAAAGACTTGTAACATTCAGCACTGTGCTGCTCTCCCAAAGAACACTGTCCACGCATCCCTTTGCACGGAGGAGCTGCAAAATCACCACTCATCCCTACCATAAACCAGTATTTTGAGTAATAGTGCTTCAAATTCCTTAGGCTTTGGAAGTAAGAAACACTTAAAGCCACAATTGTGGAGCATGCTTAACAGGCCAGTGTGAATGCACAGCGCAGCTCAGGAGCTGCTTTAAGAAGTCAAATGCAGGCACGGGGAGATCCCAAGCTGTTCCTAAGTGGCTTGGCCCCCAAACGTGGGCACCCAGAAGCCCTGGGTAACAACACGCTTCGCCACAGGTACACGCATCCTGTGGACAGCACGAACGAGCCTGAGCGCTTCCTTAAAACCAAAACGTAAAAGCTAAAAAAATGCAAAGCTGAGTTGTGAAGCAGGGTTCCCAGGTACGAGATAAAAGGGCAACTGAACGCCTAACTGCCCTCGAGGACTGTCAGCCACAGGCCCACGGCTCCCTGCGGCCCCCGACGCCCCCTGCCCACCAGCTCCCGGTGACTGCGGGCCGGCTCCGCTCCCTGCCTCTCCCCGTGCCCGAGCCGCAGCGGCCCCAGCAGCCCCCGGCCACCCCCGGGGAGGTTACGAGGGGCGTGGAGGGGGGGAGCCGCGCTCACCTCGCTGTGCCCGGCCGAGGGCCCCGCCTGCCGAAAGACGCCGGAGCCGTAGGCGAAGGCCAGGCTGAGCTCCTGGGGGAAGTGCGCCAGGACCCGCCGGAATTTCACCCCCGAGCTCGACAGCACCGGCAGCGCCATGGCGGCCACCTCGGCCGCCTTCCCCCGCCCGCCGGCTGAGGCGGCGGCGGCGGCGCAGGGAGGAGAGGCCGCGCCGGGAAGGGGCAGCGGCATCGTCACGCAGCGCCCTCTGCCGCCCGGCGCCGCCGCCATCCCGCTCAAACCCGGTTTAGTGCCCCGGAGCCCCGGGACGGCACCCACGGAGGTGCCAGGGGGGCCCGCAGCGGCCTTCGGTGCTTTGGGGCTGAGCCCCCCTCAGCGCCCCCCCGGCCCTGCCTGCGGGCGGGAAGGGAGCGAGCGGCCCCTGGGTGCCTGCCCGCCGCTGGCAGGGTGTCGCAGCCCCCACACGATGGGCTTTTAGTCCCCGTCCCGTCCCCCCCCCCCATTTTGTTTCAACTGCTGTTTTTTTTTTTTTTATCTATCTATTTATTTATGGTTGGTTGGTTGGTTTTGTTTAGTAATCGCAATTTTGTGCCCCTTCTTTGGTTGTTTTCCTTTTCCCCTTGTCCTTTTTCGTGTTTCCCGCTGATTCAAGGCTTCCCTCAGGAATTCTTGTCAGCTTTATGCTCCTTCACACTTCTCCCATGCTGTGAAAACAGAAAGCCCACGACGTTTAATCATCACATTTGTGCTCACGACTGTCTCACACTCTCCTTGTGTATGAAGTACTCTGCCGAGCCTGTCGGCTTTAATTTTCAACTCCTATATAATAAATGTAGCTCAGTATTAAATACATAAAAATTGTTTATGAGATGGAAGCCTATCTTGTTTCCTCAACATTTTATTCTTTCTTCCATCTGTCTTCTTTAGGATCACATGTTATCTTTCATGTTTTTATGGCTTTCAAATCATCCCATTTAGGCTGTATGCTGTTATGAGAAAAGAGGGGCATTAAACATCCAGTCTGAGGCTTTAAACATGTGATTAGATCTTTACACGTTACTGGAATTATACATCTGCTTAAAAGCAATGTTATATATGAGACCATCTGTAATTATTACAGAAAATACACTATCACAGAACCACACGATGTTAGGGATTGGAAGGGACCTTGAAAGATCACCTGGTCCAATCCCCCGGCTGGAGCAGGAACACCTAGATCAGGTCACACAGGAACACATCCAGGCGGGTTTTGTCAGCTTTATGCTCCTTCACACTTCTCCCATGCTGTGAAAACAGAAAGCCCACGACGTTTTTGAATGTCTGCTGAGAAGAAGACTCCGCAACCCCTCTGGGCAGCCTGTTCCAGTGTTCTGTCACCCTCACCATGAAGAAGCTTCTTATGTTTAAGTGGAACCTCCTATGTTCCAGTCTGCAGCCATCGTCCCTTGCCTCATTAGATGTCACTGAGAAGCACCTGCCTGCATCCTCCTGATGCTTGTCCTTTACACATTTATAAACATTAATGAGGTCACCCTCAATCTCCTCTTCTCCAAGCTAGGGAGACCCAGCTCCCTCAGCCTCTCCTCACAAGGATCTCCCTTAATCATCCTCGTGGCTCTGTGCTAGACTGTCTCAAACAGTTTCCTGTCCTTCTTGAACTGAGGGACTCAGAACTGGATGCAATATTCTAGATGTGGTTTCACCAGGGCAGAGTAGAGGGGAAGGTGAACCTCTGTTGACCTACTAACCACATCCTTTCTGATACACCCCAGGATGCCATCAGCCTTCTTGGTCACAGGAGCACAGTGCTGCCACATGGTCATCCCGCTGTCCACCCAGGATCCCCAGGTCCCTTTCCCCGAAGATGCTGTCCAACAGATCTCCCAGATCTCCCTTGGGTAAGTCTAACTTTATGAAATCAAAATAAAAGTAGAAGATCTTGAAATATATATTTTATGTAGGGTGTGGGTGGATGGATAGTATTGACCCAGAATGACCTTATTCTAATAAGTAATAATAAATGAAAAACTGGTTTGCAAGTGAACAAACTAGTAGCATTTCAAAGGGCAATTATTATGGTGTTTACTAATATTTAAAACTAAGTTAGCAAAGCAGTCTCTAGAGGGAAAAATACCTTTGGAATATTTTTGTTTGAGTGGTTGTGTTTATAAAGAAAACACGGGTAATGATGTTGTCAAAGTATTCTAGAATTTTCTACACAAATCTTGATCTTACCAGCTCAGAACTTCTATTTGAGGCCCCCAAGGTGGATTTTTATTTATTTTTTAATTCTTATATATAACTTAAGATCTTGGTTTATAGCTTTCCTACCACTGTGTTCTTCTGTGTATTTCCTTAACTGGCTTTTATGTATTTTAGATTAAATCTGAGATATGTTTCTTATGTACATTACTGACTTTTAAATTCATTTTGTTTCCATTAGCACAAGTAGCTTTGAGACTAATAGTTTGTGACTTGTAGCCTATGAAGAGTCTATATGAAGTTTATGAAGTTATTTTATGTCTTATACCAACTCTGAACTTGGCCTCTAATCTGTTCTTCAGTTTAACTTTTACTTTGCTAACTTTGGTAAGAAAATCTGCAAACACCAGAAGGTCTTAAGTCTCATTTACACTGTCAGCCAGCACTGCTGTTGCAGGGAGCAGTTTTCTTCTATCCGTTTTTACCAGTGTAGGTGTTTGCGTGGCTGCATATCGCAACAGATTGGAGAATTGATGTGGGTTAAAGCCAACTTTTTTTTTTTTTTTTAAACAGTCTAGTTTTAACCAGGTCACCAATGTGCTTTACCACACATGTTTGTGCTGGTGGAAGCAAGAGAGACGGTAAGATTTCTTCATTTATTGACAGTGCTACTTTAAAGATACAAGTACTTTCCCCCCCCCCAAAAAAAAATAAAAAAATTCTCCCTTTAAATCTTGTCTGTGATTGATTCCATGTATTAAAGCTGTGTAGTAAAAGTACAATATTCTGTATGTCACAGTCTTCTTTTGCTTTTATTCTTTCTCTTTCAGACAAGGAAATTCTAATACTGTAGCATATTTCTCATGAGAGAGCATGACAGAAGTCTAAACTTCAGCCTTTTCTTCTCATTCTTTGCCACAGGCAATAAAATGCATGTAGCCTGCCACATAACTAGAAAGCTTATTTGTAAGTGTAATTTCTGTTTCTACCCTGCCATGGTGTTCTCTAGTTCCTCAGAGTCAAGGAATCTCCCAGATATTGACTGTTCAGTGTCTGAATTCCAAGTGGTTGGTAGGTGCTGCTCAGCACATATGCTAAGCTCCATGCTGTAGGTTTCAGTGTCAAATCTTCACAGTTATCTTAATACCAAAATCTTCATTTCTAGTTCAGAAATAACTGTTCTCATGAACTCAATATAGAGTTCTTAATACATACAGTCTGTCAATACACGAGTTGATCTGATAGTTTGGAACTGGGCTCAGATTTCTGAGATACCTGGTCAGCATTTGGTCTCCATAGCGTAAGCAGTGCTGCATTTTAGGTGGTGTAAGTACCTCAGCTGTGGTGGTGCTGCTTCCTAAGAAAAATCTCTTTCTATTTTCCCTTCTGGTTTCGTCTCCATGGATATCCCTCCAATGAAACTGACAACTTTGTGTTCCTTATAGTAGTGGGAAATCTGTCCTACCTTTCCATAGCACATGTCTGCTGGAGATGGCAGCCTCCTATGGGGACAGTTAGTACTTGTGTCTGTAACCATTATAATGTATAAAGAGTAATTTTTTTGTAGTAGTGGCAGCATCTGGAACCAGAAACTCATATCATATTGTTTGTTTTAAATCTGTTTCTGTATTTATTTTATTTTTTCCCTCAGTTAAAACTACATATTTTGTCTAAAAGCATGCATTATATTTATTAACTCTTGCTGGTGCAGCTTCACGTAGGTGTGAATTGGCTTGCTGTTTGTATACGGTAACATCAAATGCCACCAGATGTCCTCTGTTTCTGTCTCACACCTGAGTTACCTCCTGGTAATTTACCTCCTGGGGATTTTAACTGAAAATATCAATTTTAAACAAGAGAGTGGGGGAGTTCAAAATCTTTTTTCTTAGGTTTGAAGAGTTTAAGGTACAAGGCCACTTAGAAGTGTTTAGGGAACTCTCATGGCTTGTTCCATTTTGTTAGTAAACATTTCCCTTTACCCCCCACAAGCTTATTTGTGACCTTGTGACTCAGTATCCAAGGGGCTACCTTCTGACAAGAACAGAGAAACAGCTGGGTACTTCCAGGTGCCTCTTCCAGACCTGTTGCTGAAACCAGCTCCATTATCACCATAAGAATTACTCTTCTTTTGCTGAGAGATCGTTACCAGTTGCAATAAACAAGTTGATTATTACCTAACAATGATTATAGTAAACAAATAAATAAAAATAAAAATGTGGTTAGTACCAAAACCAGTTTAGTATTGAAAATCTGGCTCTCCCCCTGGCTTTGGTTCTGTCTGCCTCCTGGTTCTAGGCAGGAAGGGATTTCTGTGACAGGCTGGTATTGTATGGAAAACTCAATTTTACAGGTGAATGCTAACACTTGTGGGATGCACTGAAACACTGAGAGACAAACTGCTGTTTTCTTGCAGGTGCTGTATTGCTATTTTACCCCAGGCCAATTCATTAGTTAATTCCAGCAATATTTAAGCTCTGGGGAACTGACCTCCACATAAACCCGCACATCATATGTTGCCAGCTGAAACCCTGGGGGAGCTGGGAGCCCCTGTTATTCCAAAATGATCGGTAGCGCTGTCACTTTCCTTACCAAATGCCTTAAACCAGCGTCCCACCTGAGAGTTTTTAGGGAAGTTGCACTTTATTTGCTGTATTTGGATAACAATGACAAGGAAAATGTCAACAAGCACGTTTCACTTTTTATATTTTTTCCTCTTCTGTGGTGATATCAGACAGCAGCAAGTCAAGGTGTTCCCTCGTGCCTCTAGTAGATGGAACAAACAGGAGCCATACATTATCCTGCGTTCACTGCTTCCAATCTTAAAACTCTTGAATTATTAACAACCCCGGCTCTAGAAAGATAATGGAACTCTAACTGTATTTGTAGTGACGATAACCTAGAGCAATACCAGATGCTGACTTGTACTCACAGAAGTAGTAAGGTAAGTGATGAAACACCTCCTGAAGGTGACAGCAGTAACAAATAAAAGTGGTATTGCTTCCAGGGACATTGGCTGTAATAGGATGTCTCCCTACATCCTCATTTTTAATCTTTCATCAGTAATTCTAACTGAAACAGCACATTGTGTAATTAACCATAACGCTTATTAAGGACTTTTTTTTCCTATGTGTGTAGATGGCAACTGTATTAGTCTGAGGGTGTAACAAGTTGAAGTTTTGAATGCCTGCTGTGTATTCTGCAATGGTTCCTTAATATTTCTCTGAATTTGAGTTGATCAAGAGTTGACTAGCATAGATGCATTTCCTTACATAGCAGTTTGTGAGAGTAAGATTTTGTAGTTTGCTGTAGTACAGTAAAGTTCCTCCAACACACTTTGTACCAATTTGAATTCAAGTATGTTTAACTAACTTATTATTACTACTATACTAATATTTTGAATCTGTTTATAAGTAAGGCCGTTGTAGTTTCAATACAGGAGATTATTTATTAGCCTAATAACTGTAGCCAGTCCACGTTGCACATTCTCATTATCATCTATTGCTAAAGCAGCATTGAAATTCTGTGCACTAGAAAAAGCTGAAAGGATCATTAAGCTGAATAAACAGCAAGTGACACTGAAAAATACATTACAGTGATATTTTAAGCTAATGCTTGTGTGGGCTGCGTGAAAGCACAACGAGCTCATCTCCCACAATCCTTTTTGCAATTCTGTCACTAAACAAGTAGTTTACTGCTGCTTTCCTTTACCTGGCCAGGCAAGTTAAGCGATGAGGGAAGAAAGCAAAGTGCCAGATGTGCAAAAGGGGATAAAAATGGGTGAAGGTGTAGACCTAGACAATGACTGCCACACAGTTAATGATTTTCAAAATGTCATTTTAAAGCAACTTATTTTGTTTTTTACAAATAGTTTTCCCTTAATCAAGAAGATTCTTTTGTCCTTCATAATCTTGATTACAGCACTTTTTCCTTTCTGGGTTCTAATCCAAATGAGGCTCTAGATTTTAATTTATTGTTTCTGAGAACACTCACTTGTATTATAGATTATATAGCATGGTTTGGGTTGGACAGGACCTAAAGCCCATGCAGTTGCCCCTGAGGTGAAATTTAGTTTACTTTTAGTTCTTAAACCTCCATTTTGTATTACTATAATACTGTGCTCCAAGGGCTGACAACTACATGATGAAATGTAGTAAAAAAAACAGTGAATTGTGGATAAGTGATTCATTTCAAATGCTAAATAAAAGGTTATTCTCTCTTTTTTTTTTTTTTTTTTTTTTTTTTTTTTTTTTTCTTAGCTTTTGAGCTTGATCATTTGAATTTGAGAAATGTTTGCATTTGGACATGCTGACCTACTTGCCCTGGTGCTTAGGATTAGCAGGAGACTATATTTCTACTTGTTTTCAAAGGATCAAAAATTGAAAACTATGTGTGAAGGGTCAAGATGCATATCACTCAGCTCTATTTGGATCTACATAAAACCACTTTCTAACATTTTTAATAATCCTGTGTATAAGTAAGTATTACAGAAAAACTTATATTTTTTAAAAAAGAATAGAGCGGATTACTTTGGCTTATTTTAATGTCCTAAAAATATTGGGTTATACTTTGTTTGTACTCTGTTTTTCTTCTGATTATGATGACTATTATTAGCTAACAAATAATAATTTAGAAGCAAATTGTTCCCAAGACTATTAGGCACTTTTTCCTACTGAAGAGGTACTTTGCTTCACTTTACAAGTTACTAGGAAAAAATATTTAATTCTCTACTTCTAATGGATCTCTGGTTTAACTACATATCTGAGTATCTGAAAACTATTCAGCAAGTTGGTATGTTCTTCTCATTCCCTTCTTTTATTCACTAATAAAAAATGTACAAAAAGTATGATACCCTTCTACCAAACTCACTTGTTTTCGGCAATGAGAAAGGTTAGCTTACTTGTAGTATATTTAGATTCCTCCAAAATTTTCTTCTTGTTGGAGATTTTTAGCTGTTGCCTAAGAGTGTAGGTAGACGTAAAACAAGAGAAATCAGAAGAGTAACTTACTACTAGCATATGAATCTTGTGTCCAGGAAATACCTTGTAAATATTGAGATCGTATTTCAGTTTAATCTGAAGTAACAACAGTATTGAAGTGTTGTATGATGCACAGACCAAAAAGTTCTGTTCTTTCTGACTTAGTAGTGTTCTAGAAAATTTCTGTACCTTTTAGATTTACTTCTTGAACTATTGTTTTTCATTTTCTGTTTTGTCAAAGCCGAAGGAAAGTCTTTTACCAGAAGCCTAAAAGAAAAAAAAAAAAATAAAAAAAAAAACAGGAAAATTTTTGATTAAATAAATAAAAATCATTTGCATTGATAAACCTTGAATACAGATCAGAATAGCTGTTTCCCAGCTACTAAAAATTACTGATTTCTGAGTATATTAACTTTTGGACACGTTCTGTTCACTGAATTCTTGAATGACCTCAGCAATTTGTTTTCAGGAGAAGAAAATTTTTTAACTCCGTTATCCATCTTATTTTGGAAAAAATAGTTCTTGTACGTGACTGTTCATGGCAAAGCATACACTGAAAGCACTTGTGTTAGTCACTGCTTCTAAGTTAGCACAGAAGGTTCTGAAGTTGGATCAGGAAGATGTCAGCTGCATGTCTGGGTATTTTTAGTGCCTTTCTTAGGTTCTAATTAGCAGTGTCTTAAAACACAGTTAAAATTCAGATGATTCCTGGACTAGTTGTTTATCTTATGTCTTTGTAGTAAATGAGAATAACAAATGTTTCTAAGTAGAAAAAATCAAGCATTTCACTTCCATATTAGACTTTTGTAAAGCTAAAAAGGTTTGTGGAGGCAGCTCTAGAAAGGGTTGCTGTGTGCAGTAATAATGTCAGGATTTAAATGTGTATTGATTGTTGAGGAAACTGAGGCTTAGGCAGGGTTGTACAGCTCTGCTAACTCTTTAACAAAGAAATCGATTGTATGGGGCTTCATTAACGCTGTGTGAACTAATTATTCTATGCATACATGGGTCAGAAATCTTTGATATGTTATTTTGAGATCTTCCTACAGTAAGTTGCTGTTAACCCTTTTTCAGTGTAAGTCATGATATAGGTCGTGAAAGCCCAAATTTGATGTGTTACTCTGATAGTCTTGAATATTGGAGAGTATTTTTTTAAAGATTTGGGCAGCACTATATTCATTTGTATATATTTATATATTTTAGGTTTTTTACATGGTAAGTACTCTAAGGTTTCCATTTCAATATGCTGCTAAGAGGTCAAAAGTGACTACCTACAGGCAGACTTATTTATGTATTACTAAGGAGAAAAATATTCCTGTATCAAGTGAAAGATGGCTTTAATCTCTGTAGAGGTACCCTGTATTTAAATGTAGAATCCTGTACATATAGATATATATATACTGGATCA
Organism: Aythya marila; assembly: GCF_965140915.1. Lineage (NCBI taxonomy): Eukaryota > Metazoa > Chordata > Aves > Anseriformes > Anatidae > Aythya > Aythya marila. The sequence goes on from NC_139051.1 coordinate 17,365,065, forward strand.
TTATTGCTTGGGGACAAGATTAAAGTCCATCTGTGTTTGGACCAAGCTTGGCTATGTGAAATCTGTCCATCTTATAACTAGGTTTTAGTGCGCGCTTTTGTGTGTGTATGTGTGTGTGTTATATATATCTCTCCACAGAAATGGCATTCCTATAAAATGTGTACATTTTTACTGTTAAAAGCAATCTGAATAGTTAACTGTCTGATAACAAAGCATCTTGTGAGTTTTTCAAGGTAAAATGTTCCCTGGCAGAAGTGCAGAAGCAGTTAGCACAGCTCCTTCGTGCGTTCTGCTGCTGGTCTCTGGCCATGTAGGAGGATCACTTCTCAGATCTATCTTTCTGCTGTCTTCCAAGAGAATTGAAATGCCAGCACTCAAAATTCATGTTTTCAGAACAAAATGCACAGTCTCCCAAAATACTGTATTGACTGAGTAGTTCACCCACTTTAAGCCAAATTTGTGAAGAATTCAAGCCAATTAAGCTAGCTTAGATCTCGCTTCTTTAGGACTGCTCCATTCCAGAGCTAGAATCAATGTCAAGTGTTTCTATTGACATCCTGGGAACTATATTTAAAATTAAAAAAGAAAAGAAAAGAAACTTCCTTCATTAATAGCATAGCCAATATTTATGAATATCTTAGGGTTGGACTTTAAAACCCTCTATGACTTGCAGACATATAATTCTCAGGTTTAAAAAACAGGTTTCTAGTTTAAGTAATCAAATAATGAAAGTCAGTGGCAATGTGGGATACTCCACAGCTTGGCACCGAGCACTTTTTTTTTACATGGTGACATGTGCAAAGATCTCAGACAAAAATGAATCATGAAGCAAACGTTCTTTTTCATCTACAAAGAGCACTGGGGGAAAAAACAGAGCTACAAAATACCAAAAGATGTTTTCCACAGAACAAACAGAGGAAAATATATTGGAGTCATCTTCAGCAGAAGACTCTTACTGTGTTATAAAACTTTCTGCCGGCCTACAGCACAGCTTCTTCTGAGGTCTGATCCGAGCAGATGCATGCCATCAGTTCCGTGAGTTTGTTTTGCCTGTAGTAACGCCTGCTGTGGAGCAGAGTGTAAGAGTTGGTGTTTATCTGGCCTCTGGCTATGCAAAAAAAACATTTTTTTTTCTGCTGGCTACAGTAATACTGTGAGCAAAGGCTCTTTCTCAATGTAGTCATATCCTTAATACAGCTCAAGGATGAAGAATATTAAAATAAAGTGTAAGAAAGAATAATTGTGCTATCCTGAAGGGAAGGTGAGCTAGCGAAAATGCCAGAGAAGATCCTGACTTTCTGCAGCATAGCCATAATTTAAAATGCAGTCACAGATTCACTTTCTATTCAGGCATCGAAAATTCAGGTCTTGTGTATTCTGCAGGTAGCAAAAACTGATTTGAGATTCAGACAGACATAAACACCGCTCCCATCTAAAATTTACCCACAGAGGAATGTCCATCTTTAATTCAATCAAATGTCCAAAATTGTTCATGTATATATCTTTCTTGGGGGTACTTTTCATACTGTAAGTGTGCCAGCAATTATTTCATCACTTTACTTTACATTTTTCCCCCTTTCTTTCTCATCCACTTCCCTCACCCACCCCCCTTCATTTCTCCAACTCACTGCATGCTTCTGTTTTTTCCTTCAGAATAAAACAGCCCATATTATTATTATTATTATTTTTCCATTTTATCCAAGCTCTGATAAATCCAGCCTGACCTCCAGCTCCCACATCTTGCACTGTAGATTTTGGCAATGTTCACCTTGAGCTGCTCCTGTTGCCTGCAGGTCTTGTGCACCCAGAGATTCCATGGAGAACGTGGACAGGTAAGTCTGGCTTTCCCCAGAAAGAAGCATCACTGCTCTGTCTGTCAGCCCCATGCTTTCTTGGTCCTGTCCCCACTCATCAGTTTGTTAATGCAGAAGGGAAGGCCTGTGTTATATTACAGAAACATAGCTTTCTTATTTATGGGTGCTGTTTTTATTTCAGTAACAGGCTTTAGTCTTGATTTTGTAGGTCTTGTCCATGAAACAATGTCTATAATATTTAGTGTCACAAAACTTCAGAAAGTGATTTGCTCATGGACTGTGAAGTCTTCCATCAAATTCCAAATTGCTGTAATTTTCTGGCCATGGAATAATGAGTGTTTTTTATTATACTTGAACAGTAACAGAAAATTTGTAGTGATCAAACATACTGAGCATTAAAAAACTGTAAGAGATGAACATTCGACTGGCCTACATTTATACAAGTCCTAGCCTTAAAAAAAAAAGTTCAAATTCAGAATCTGATGTTTTTCTCAATCTTTTTTTTTTTTAATTATTATTATTTATTCAGAAACAAATTGTATAACTTCATTAAAATTTTCTTTCCCTGCCTCTGAATATATTCTCCACTGATATGTGTAACCCGTATTGAAGTGGTTTTATGGGTTCAGTGTGAGTTAATGATGGGATCTGTGGTGCTGTGCTTACACTGCAAGAAACCTTCATGACTTAAATACATACATTCATTTCACTGTATCTTGGCTGACAGGAAAACAGGCTGTTTCTTCTGCTTATGTATTGTATATTACTGAAACATTGTGACTTTTTCTTCAAGTGCAAAATAGAACCTTGTTCTGTAAGGCTCTTTTCTAGTGAGAAATCACTTCAGAAATGGTAGTATACTGAGTAACAAGGAGATTTCAATAGCCAGTGAGTGTATTACATGGTTTATTTAAAGATATTATTTCAGATGCCCATTGAATTTGTATTCAGACAGCTGCCAAATGTCTGGCTGATTCATTTCTCTTAAAACTTGGTCTGCTCAAAAATGAACTTGAAAAGAGTAATCAGTTTTGCAGTTGTTGATTTGTGCATTTACTCAATTTCTCTGTTTGAGAGAGCTGTGTAAGTGAAATAAGCTGTTCCTATAGCAACATGTACAGTCTAGAAGAGTTTCCATGGTGTACAGATTGTTGTATCCTTAAAATCAAACAGAACAAATTAAAAAAAGGAACTCTCTCTCTCCCCCCCCCCCCCCCCCCCCCCCAAAGCTTACCTCTTTGTTGTTTTTTTTTTTGAAAGTGATGTGAAGACAGACAGCTCATGTATAAGTGATAAGAGGATGCATCTCCTGTTAGGTGCCCTTGCTTGATTTTCTTGGCAAAAGTCCAGAATCGCAGAACCTGCCTCACCTCGCTGCAGAGTTTGCCAAGCAGACGAGGTTATGGCAGTGTGTCTGACTCAGCAAGGCTGCAGGATGCACCATGTACCTAAATATGTCCTCCTGCCAGCACTTTGTTATAGAGAATTAGAAGAAGACTGCTTTTCTTCCAATAGGTCAGACTTGTCCTTTCCATTTATTTGCTGGAGACTGAGCCTGGAAGTCCAAAGGAAGACCAAGGTGGTTGTTTTTTGATTTCTGTTTATACTCATGCTTTTTTTTTTTTTTTTTAAATGAGAGAGAAAACTAGTCTTTGTTGAAAGATGAACTAGATGAACTCTAGCATGCTTACTAGAGTAGTAAGTAGTAGACTTTTCTGGCAGCAGAAAAAAAGTTTTGTGTCTGCCAGTGTTGTAAAACAAGCCATGGAAGGAAAATCTTGGTTCTTTCTCATGTGCGATGTGGTAGAACAGCATCAATGGGGAATGAACCTGATGAAGTCAAAAGGCTTATTTGAAAAGAGCACCAAGTCAGAACTTCAAATACAAATAATAAAATTAGAAATGCAGACATTTCAGATTAAAACAAAGGAAATCTTTCTTCATTTATACTGTTTCCAAATTTTAATGTAAATGCTGCAGTACAGTTGAGAGTTACTAGCTTCTGTTGAAAATCTATATTAAGAACTTCAGAAGTACAGAACATGTAAGAAGGGAAACATAATGTGTGGCTAACTCTTCAACAACTGGGAACAGACAAGGCTTTTAGAATTTTTTAATCTCCATTTTGATACATATTATGTATTTTTGCGTATAAGCCTTATAGGCAAATATCAGGCCATATTTAAATTATATGAGTTTCAACAGTTTGTAAGTGGAAAAAGTAGAACTTTAATATTAAACAAGGTTGTAACTTCATGGACTTGCACTGGATTGACAGTTCTGGTACCAAAGCAGAAAGGTCTCGCACTTTGCTCATTCCTGTTCATTCCTCGCCATCATCCCGAGTCTCCCTTCACCCTCTCTGGACAGAAGGCTCTGGCCATTGCCTGCAGGCAAAGTAGGCTGAGGCAGTTCAATCACCTGGAAAACGCTGTGATCTGAATTCAGCTGTCAAGGCTCCCATCAGCAGACAAGCACCAGATGGGCCTCAGGCAAGCAATGGTTGAACGTGTTTGGGAGTTAGAGAAGCAACAGAGATCAAAAAGAAAATCAAGGTCCTCCTCTTTCACAGCAGCAAGTAGTTTTTTGGCTTGCTCTAGAAGAGAATTTCAGCTCAGTCTGGCATTTCATTTATGTCTGTAACAATCTTGATTTTAACAAGATGCTGATGGGTGGTTTATAAATAAATGTATAGATAACTTATTTATAGCTTTGACAAGGAAATGTATAAATTAGTATAACTAGATAAAAATGTGCTATTTTTTTGTTGAGCTCTTGCATAGTTGTATAATAGTCTTAAGTCTTTAACTTGCCATATAGAAACTCAGAATTTCTGATACACGTTCCTGACTGCTTTTGACATGGTCTTGACAGTTAAAATCTTTGCTTGTAATATATGATTTTATAAGGGCCATAATTTAAGACTGCCTGCAGTAGCTGAATAACAGGTTAATGCTAAAACTGACTTTATTTTGACTCTCCTTGCCATTTATGAGTGTTGAGGGTAAAGTGCGTTAGTACAATAGAAGTACAAAATCCTATTTGTTATAGGACTTCTTATTCTTGTCTCAAATTTTCTGTTACCCTGTACATCTTGCTTACCTGTGCAGAGAGACTGAATATTTCTATGTGAAATAGCTGCACTTTTTTATGTGCAAAATGTCTTGTACTTGACTGCTTGCGTGTGCATTTAGTGTTGAGGAATTAAAGCGTGTTGTAGAACTTCTGAAGAAAACTTGTAATTAAACAGTTTAATTTTAAAACACAGTGTGCTGGGCATAGTAACCAGCACTCATTATTTCTGTGTGTTTAAAAACACACAGTATAAGACAAAGCCAAGTATTTTGAATGCTTCTTTTAGTATTGAATCACCTGATTTGGAGAACTGAAGAAGTATTGGCTTTTGCCTTTATGACTGATCTGTGCTAGAGACATGGCTTTAAACATTTGCAGCCCTGTAGCTATGTCCTGTAGCAACACACAGCATGCTGCAGAACAGCCAAACTAGCAGTTTCTTCTAACAGCTCTTTATTGAAGGAGATTTGAAAGAAATCGGTGTATCTTTATGCCCAAGTGGTGGATGTAACCGGGTCAAGAAGCAGAGGAAGAGGCAATCAATATGATCATAAAAAGTTATGCTTTTTTGCTACACTTTCCAAAGAAAATGAAGTAGGAGTAATGCTATGAGTTAGTTGTCTGGGGTACAAATAGAAGTACTAAATAGCAAAATAAATAAATAAATCTTGGTCTAGATATTTAAGATCAATTTATCAGAAAAGTAGTGGTGGAGGGCTGGCTGGACTTCTTGTCTATCTTTGCCTGACCAGCATATTCTGTAGGTTAGTACCCAAACCTCAGCGCTCATTCAATGAACAGTAAACATGAGCTTCATTTGCTCTTAGTAGATCCCTTCCTGTACAAATCCCTTTTGCTTACTTACTGGGCTATTCAGGGACATTGTTAACATCGAGCCAGTGAGAAGCATCTGATTCAGTAGATATGACCCAAATATCCCTGTGTTTTCAGAGACAGCCCTAATACCTGGCTGCGTGCTACTACTTTTTTTTTTTTTTTTCCTTCAGGACATAAATTGATTACTGCTGAAATCAGAAAGGAGTGTTCTCTTCTGAATCTCTGCCCACTGCTGTACGGAAATGAGCTGGACAGATATAATATGGCAGACGAATTCCCTATTCTAATTTTGCTGTTAATGTAAAGTTTGTTCTGAATGTAATTACAAATTGACAAGTACGCATTCATTCTAATTGCATTTCATGAGACTACTTAATCTTCATGAAGACACTAAGTCTGCACAATGTCTTTGTGTCATAAGCCGTGACTCATCAGAAGGAGCAAAATACAGAACTCTGTGTCTTTCTAGTGCTCTGTGAAAAAGTAAATGGGTCTAATGGTGTTGGATCTTTGATTTTACACTTGGTCACATTTGGAGGCTACTTTAAAAACGTGCTGCTTCATTCTGGCATTAGATTTGAAAATAATTAATGATAACATATATCAAAGTATATGGAAAGCTTTTGTTGTTTGATAGCTGAACATCACTTTTATTTCCAGCAGTCCTACAGTATTGCTTGCTTTTCCTACAACTAAAGATATTTTAGAGAGAAAAGGATGTGTGTGTAAGGGGCGAAGAATAAAGGATTTAGTGCAGCTAACATAGCAGGGTTTATAACAAAGCAGTTTTTACTGTTTCATTGTTACTTCTGAAGGGGTTTCTTTCCACTAAGATGCCACAACAGAAATTTCATTCTGATTGAAAATGATCTTCTGATATTCATGGAGCAATCACGTATTAGCTCTGATAAGATAAAAGGATTTTGAAACGATATTGTAGATTCTAAGAAAGAAAATGCAGCTGTGTGAAGTGGTGAAGTGGATAACTTGCTAAAGCTCTGTTGAAGGTAGGAATACCACGGGCGGTGGAAAGAGGCGATGTGCAGTGCTAAGCCAGCATTCCCATGGCTGCTTCCTGGGAAGTTCTTTGCATCCTGCAGGTATCCTGACTGGGGGCAACTAGTACAGTCACCTCAGGGAGCAGGGTAATGAACAGGAGCAAGAAAGCTGAGAAAACTGTAAAAAAAAAAAAAAAAAAAAAAAAAAAAAAAAAAAAAAAAGTAAAAAATACTTCCAAACATGCTTGTAACTGGTTCCGTTGAGTCTGCTTGTTATGTGAACTTGCTACGAGCCTTTTTATTCTTCTGGACCTGACTTTTAAGGATGTGCTTATCAGCTGCTAGCACCTGGAGCAGGAACAGTGAAAGGTGCACACTCACATGCTGAACCAGAGGACATATACTCCTTTTCACCAAAAGTGTATGGGCCCTTTAGACGAAAAATAATTTGACCCACTCTGTGATGAATTAATACAGCATTTTTCATAAGCCCTTAGTCCACAAACTGATGTTTTCTAACCAAGAATAAGGAAAACAAGCATGCTTTACAAGAGGGACTCTCTTTAAAAAAGGCAATTCCTAAAATGTTAGAATGATTGAGGAGCTCTACTGCCTGGCCAGATGGTAATTAGAGGCTTTAAGGAAAATATTTCATTGAGCTAACTTGCACTGGCCCAACCTTCCCACACAAAGCCTAAGAAATATTCCCCCAGTAGCTGTGTTTCCCCCTCTGGACTGGCAGAAGGCAGGGCTGTTGCTCACCTGAGTTTAGAAAAGCTTGCTGTCTTGGGCTTGGCCCGATGCAAAGCCCGATTTCACAGCTTCTGCCAACTTGAGTGCAGGCAGAGGTCACCACTTAGCCATAATGCTAAGGTATTTGGGCAAAAGATTAAACTGGAGTCAGAAAGGTAGGCTTTCCTACTCCACAATGCCCATGAGTAGTGCAGGAATGACAAAGTGGTGTGTTAAGTCACAGCTCTTCTCCAAATCTGTAACAGTGAAAAAATCTGAAATGTTCCCATAGGGTGCTTCTGGAAAGTGCTGGATAAACACAGTGAATCACAAGGCTGTGTGACATTTTCCAGAAATCACAGCAGTTCAAATCAGAGCAGTTAAATTTAAAAAATCCTTTTAAATATTAAAATTCTATAATGGAAGTGCTAACACTAATTCATTAGGCATAACTTTTTTTTTTTTCTTTTTTCTGTAACTCCACTTAAAAAAACAAACAAACAAAAAACCTTGGGTTTGTAAATTGTAACCCTACTTCTTGATGATTTATTTCTGAAATTAGGAAGATTCTCACTTGGAACCTGAGTCACTAGCCTGACTTCACCAAGGTAATGATTTGTCTGAAATATATGGAAGATTCTGTTCATAGTACATATTCAGCACTCATCTGTTCTGTGATTTGAATAATCTTCTATCCATCAATCATCTGCAGTACTTGCACAGTTTAGTTCCAGTTTACAGGCGCAAGAAGTAACTCTAGAACATTTTTTTCCCAAACTGCTCTATTAAGGAATATGATGGAAAGCTAAATGGCAGCCTTTTGCAAGGGACTGGGTGAGATGGGATAGAGACAATATTCTCACCTTCATCTGACAAGGCGCATGATGGACAGTTTTAAAAGCTGACTCTGAAGACCAAGCCAATACTACCTGTGGGGCTGAGATGTTTGCATTAGTTTTGCAGAATTGTTCACAACTGTTAAACCTTAGAAGACAAATCCCTGTTGGTTTTGATTTGAAGGAATCATCCATGTTCCTGAAAGAAGTATTACAATTTATTTTTGCCAAGTTCTGATGTAGATGTGCTGACTTTCTGCAAAGTTTGTAGGCATACAGAGAAATCATGTATTTGGATTCTAAGTATTTAAGACACTAGAATCAAGCAAACAATTAACTTTTCACCCGCTGGATATAATCAAATTAAATGATGTCAAAATTTCAAGCAAAACAAACTAGCGTGGCATAAGCAGCTATGACTCTGTATGCCATGTTTTGAAATGTGCTGGGAGACGGGGCTGTGAGAAAATGCAGGAGGAGTATTTTGCTTGCAAAGTGCTACAATTTTTTTTCCTTTGTGTATTTCCTTTCCCAATTAGAATGTCAGCACACAGTTCTGATCTTTGAACACAGAAAGCAGCACTTAACACTGGGGATTTAAGATCTTAATTCAGCTCCCTGTTGTGTATACTTGGGAATGCAGTCTGCAGTGATCATGTTTGCTTTCCCTTGTGCTCGTGCTCTTCCCCTTTCCTCCTCCTCCTGCTTTCTCCAGGATGCCTCCACCTCGCTGGCAGCACAGACAGCTTGGGCAGGATGAGTCAGAGCTATTCAGTAAACAAACACAGACTATTCAATTCCCCCTTCCTATGCTTAAAAATAAATAAATAAAAATGGTAGCACCTATGTCTAAGCGGACACCTTTTGGAATTTGTGAAAATGGTTTTCAAAAGGATCTTTAGCCTGTTATATTAGACCAGTTACTGGAAAATACTGAGAGCTTAAAAAAATGACTGCCCGGAGAGCCTGATTAAAAACATTAGTAAAATGGTGAGTCATACAGGCAATTAATTAAAAAAAATAAAATAAGAAAGATGAGAATACTAAGACACAATTGTCTTTGGATAGAAAAAACAAGTCAGGCTAAAATTAGTTTAAAATGTAGTGACTGAAGTGAACAGTGACAGGGAGAAAAGCACCTTTTTAATATCATAGGTGTTTTGATTTAAAATGAGATGAAAATATTTGTTTAGCTTAATCTAAACACGTAGATGACATGTTTATCTTGAAAAATGCCTGAGTCTTTTTGGCATGCCTTTACAGTGGCATATGGAGTGATAAATGTGCCACAGTTTCTCAATTCTGCCCTTTACTTTCTAATTAAAGGAGAAGAAACCCACTTATCTGACTGTTTTCCAGAAGGAGGGATGATGAAGTTTGTGATGGTTTGTGAGTTGGAGCCTTCTCCCACTTCCCCTGCACAAGACCTCAGAGAACAGAATCTATTTCATAACTATCTGGTAGGGGTAGGAATCTTTACATGAGAAAATCTTGACAGAAAAACATCACAGTTTACTTCTTATCCTAAGGCAGGGCAAACAATGACAGATCTCGTACATTCCCTAGTAATGGTGACATTTTGGAGGAGCAAAAACCAGAATTTTTCTCACATGGGGCTCATTTGACACCTGGGTAGTCATTCTAATTGAAATAAAGTTAACTGTCCAGTTTTGTTAAAGATTTCTGTATATAAGTAAAATATTTTAAAGCAAAATACTCCCAAAAGAATTTCTTTATATATCCATATATATCTTGAATATATATGGATATATATATATATCCATATATATCTTCAGTTTATCATAGTCACAGCATCTCAGAGTGGAAGTGATCTCTTGGTGTTTCCATTGTAATGCTTTTGCTATCTAGTAACTGTAATGTGATTACAGTTTAAATGTCTGTAGCCTCCATTCTAAGTGGTGTTTTTTTTATATGAACTTTAGGTAAATACAAAAACCTTAGGTACAGCAGAGTGCACAGATCCCTAAACTAGCATTAAATAAAATATAGTACCAGAACTAAAAGCAGCGTGGCAGCTCTCAACCTTCTCCCTAGAGAAAGGGACTGACACAAGGAAATTCAAACCAAACTTAATTTGTTGAAAGGTAGATAGATTTTAATTTCATTATTATTAAACCCCTCCCCAACCCCTCCGGTTAAAAAAGAACATGAGAACACCCACCAAATCTTTTCAAAAATGCTCTGTTTCAGAAAAAGACCTAGTCTTTGCCTAGACTTTCACTACAGCAGGAAAAGGATATTTCTAGAGTGAATCCTCCCCAAAATGTTGGTTGGAAGGGTTTTCTGAAGATCACCCATCGGTGCAAAGCATGAGCGTTCCTGTTGATACTGTGCTGCTGAGCCAGGGGTGGAGACCCCAGAGAGCCTGTCACCCTTCTGGGTGCCTGTTCCACTGCTGCACTAGTGAAGGCATTTCTGTTGAGATTCAAGATAGAGGTCCCAAGCCTGAAGTTGTGGCTACTGCCCCTTGTTTTGTTTCCTTCCAGGTTTTGGCCCTCTGTGGTTTTCATGGCTCAACGGGTAGTTGTAAGCCTGTATCAGATGCTACCTTAGCCTGCCACTTGCCAGGCAAATCAGTGTTCCAGTGGTTTAGTTTCTATTAAGGCATCTAATTAAAAACAACAAAAAAAGGTTTTAAACTCTATCTTCCACAACAAGTAGTTCCTTCTTGGTTTTGAATGTAACTTTTTTTCTTGCTTTATGAACCTCTTTAAAGCTTCCCATCCCTCACCACTGCTGGTCCTGGTTGAAGAATCTCTGGCTTCTCAGTATGACCCACACAAGTTTTCTGTATTCTCCTTTTTTGCCCTTCCCTTTATCATTTCCAGTCCAGTTTGTGGTGAGACAGTGGAAAGCTGCAGTTCCACAAAGGCCTCATGATGTGCTGTGCTATAACATCTTCACAGTTTCTTCTCTGTTCTTTCTGTAATACTTCCATACATTTGTATTCCCTTTTCATGTTGACCTTGCATTCTTAGAGAACTATCAGAATATCTTCCATGTGTTACCTTAGAGGTAACACCTAATTTTAAAGATGCAATTAGATCAGGAAAGTCATTTTTTCCTGGGCATGTATTGCTTTGCACTTGTTGACATTGTCTTCCATTTCATTCTCCAGCCACACAAGGAGATTCTTGAGGTCTGCTTGAGACCTTATAAACACTGAAAAACTTGCAGTGATTTCAATCCTATCCCAGAATATTTCTGCAAGCATTGAACAGTACTAGTTCCACAAAGCATGCTTGGTGACCTCATTATTATTATTCCTTCTTTATGATAAATGTCTGCCAACCCTTTACTTTTTTATTTATTCATTATGCTAGTTTGTTAGAAGACTTCTTTGTGTTGATTTTTTTCTTAATGCATCTAGGTGAGGCATGAGAGGTTTGAAAAATCCTGTTGATTTCTGTATGTAAGTAAAAACATTTTAAAGTAAAATATTCCTCAAAGAAATTCTCTACATACCACTTTGTAATATAAGGGCTTTGTTAATTTTCTTTAAGAAAGGCGATGATCAATTTCTTTAAAGAACTCTAGAAAATTTTACTTAGCTTTTCTCCAATGACTGCATCTTCCCTGAGTAAATAAAAGGAGTGTGAGAATATTTAAATTTACCAATTGTGTTAATACTTGTGTAAGTAGCCCAGCTATTTCTTTGCATCCTGAACAACTGTATTACTCAGGAGCTTTCTGCTTTAACTTAGTAATGTGTTCCAGAGAGCTTTGTGCTCTCCTGAGGTGTGTGTCCTTATCTGTTTTTTGCTTGCTTTGGGTCTTGTGTACCTACTGGTGTGGCTTAGATTGTATGAATAAAATAGGAAATGCACAGGATGAGCAAAATGGTTGAAATGAAAGACTTGTAACTGTAGTTTTTGAAGAAAAATGAATTAAAATTTTAAGCTCCCCAAACAGTTCTTAAATTAATACAGAAAGTGAAGTGCTGATGAAAGGAACAGAATTACATATGTACATATGTAATCTTACATACGTGGTAGTGATTTTTCCTAGTTGCATCTGTTCTCTTGTAGCTGCTTGCTATTACTCAGATTGAGTTTTAACTGTTGGAAGACATTGTTACATAACCAAGTTTGTCACTGGAAGGATGGGGTTTTTGTGCAAGGGCAATGAAAGGGCAGTCACTGTGCAGAGTGTTCCCATCTTGTTTCAAGTGCATTGTGTTCTCAGCCAGCTGTCCCAAAGGTATTGCCTTGCCATTTGTTGGAGGGACAATCGTGACTGCAGGTTTGCTACAGCTGGAGCTGTGAAAATGAAAATATATCTCTTTAGTGGCTGCCAGGAGGAAAGACCTGAACCCCTGAGTTGGGGAGAAACACAAATACCTGTATATGAAGGAGAGTGGGAACTACGAAATGAAGGACATTATTTCGAGTTTTAACCTCCTGTTTGTTTTTTTTTTTTTTTTCCTCAAAACTGGAGAGATGAGGATTGGGTTTCCCATGACAAATCCAGCATTTGCCTGACCATTTTAAATAACCACAGTCGTGGAGGTAGGCGTTTCTGCCAAGCATTGACTTTTACTTACAAACAATTACAATTCTCAAAACACTGACCAATACAGAAAAATATCATTGCTGTCCAATTTCACATACAAAATCTCTGATTTTATTTTTTTCTCCAAAAACATTAAATACTGTGCAGTAGAAATGTGTATTACAAGGGGAAATGTAATAAATGGTGGATGTGAAGGGCAAGAGAGAACTCACGCTGGTAACCCAGGCACACAGGGAGGCAAGCTGTTGTACTGCACAGCAGATGTTTGTTTCCAGCAGTAATGCAGGACTGTACATCCCAGTCAATGCAGTGTTTTTAAAACTGAAGAAAAACCTCTTCACTAAACATAGATGCTGTAATTGTGACTGTACATAATCACTTTTTTATTATTTTATTTTCAAGTGCATATTTTTAAATAAAAGATTTGGATAAACAGCCTCTAAATTAGCAATCCCTGATGGATTTAACAGATGTAGGCAGCAGAAATCTGATTTATAAATAGGTAGCACTTCTAATGCATAATCTCTCTAACTAAAAGGTTCCTAAATATTGTTTTTACTAGGCTTTGTTCTTACAAATCACCATCTCTTCAAGTGGCATGCAGCGTGGGAGGGAAGCTAGCAGTGTAATGTGAATCAGAATGTGACTGATGGCAAAATATTCCAAAAACATTAATATCAGTGGAGTCCTATAGATTTCAGATTTCTGCCATGATGTTTCTCACCTTTTGCAGTAGAGCTACATGCTATTCTTTAAGTTATTCTTTAAGTTAAAAAAAAAAAAAAAAAAAAAAAAGGAAAAAAGTCTAGTACTCATATTTATCAAGAAAAGCTTAGAAATGAAAACAGTTAACTAAGGCTGTCTTCATGGCAACAGGTTACGTTTTGAAAAATAGGCAGTATGTATAAAGTAATGAGATGATGCATTACATTGGAGCATGTGGAGCTTTTAATCTTAAAATATAACTAAACCTGTAGCTAACCTGCTTTTTCCACAGTTTGAAGTAAGCATCCCTTTTATCCTACCTGCAAATCCTCTCCCCAGTTATTTATACCTTAGCCAAAGTGACTCAGATCATTTACACTGCTAGCATGGTATAGCCATTGATCTCTTAATTGTTTTAAAATTCAGGGTCTGTTCCTTTCTTTGAATAACAGCAATCCCAATTCAATTCCAGTTCCATGAAGATATAGGGCTTGCTGATGTTGTTCCAGAGGTTAGAAAGTCAGTCTTCATACACCTGAAAAGTCCTCTGCAAAGTGATGTGCTGTACCAGTTTTCAGTCTCTGCCCTGGAGGGTATTTGGCAGATATGTGAAAAGAGCCCTTGTTCTAGGAGGAATTGCAGAATCTGACTTTGCCTCATCTTTGCTAGGCTGAATGAATTCAGCTTCTCAGCCAGCCCTTGGGGACCCCTGGGTCCCCAGCCATGTCGGTTGCCCTGCACCAGCCTCTCAACATCCTCTTACTTGAGACAATTTTCAAGTAAGGTACAGGGCTCATGGTAGTCTCACCGTGTTCTCAGCAGTGCTGAGTATTGGTGATGATAATTTCTCTTGATCTGCTGGACCCACTTCTCCTAAGGAACTGTAGCACGCTCTTGCTCAGGTAACAAAATGGCTTCCGTTCCACTGTACTTGTTTCTGTTTGGTTTTAGTCACAAGAGAGTACAGGTTTGTTCTGTGGATTTTTTATTTTATTTTATTTTATTTTATTTTATTTTATTTTATTTTATTTTATTTTATTTTATTTTATTTTATTTTATTTTATTTTATTTTATTTTATTTTATTTTATTTTAATTTTAATTTTTTAGCATGCGTTATTTTCCTGTAGAATCAGCCTGAAAAGGTAACTGTCTACAAGGTTGGTTCTGTCTCCCATTAATATCTATGCAGTACTGTTACGTAGGTGCTCTACATGACAGCAGTTATGTACAAGGCATGGACATACTGGAAAGAGGCCATGAATATGATCAAAGGGCTGTAACACCTTTGGAAAGCACCTCTGGAAAGAAGGGGAGGCTGAGAGCTGGGACTGTTCAACCTGGGGAAGAGGAGGCTCTAGGGGGTCTCACCGGTGTCTATAAGTACCTGAAGGGAGAGGCCAAGGAGGATGGAGCCAGGCTCTCGTCAGTGGTGCCCAGTGCCAGGGCAGGAGGCAGTGGGCACAAACTGGAGGCTCTATTGAAATGTCAGGAAGCACTTCTTCACTCCATTGGTGACAGAGCACTGGCACAGGTTGCCCAGAGGTGGTGGAGTCTGCTCAGAAGCTGCCTGGATATGGGCCTGGGCCAGCAGCTCTGGGTGGCCCTGTTTGAGCAGGGGATCGGAGTCTCTTCCTACCTCAGCCATTTTGTGATTCTGTGAAATTGGTTTGCAGGCTGGTATATAACTTCCATTAGGAAGGTTTAAGAGGAGTTTAGGTTTGATTTTTTTTAGAAAACAAAGCCAAAAATATCCCAAAGCAAAATTAATAGAGCCATAGATATAGATACAGCCATAGAAGATTCCGAACTTGTCACTGGAAAAAATCTGAAACTGATGAGTATTGATTTTGGCTGAATGCCAATTTTTTCAAACCAAGCCTCCTCTTAAAAGACTGAGTAGTTTCTCCTAAATATAAAGAAAAATTATATTTTCAGTTGCCTTTTTGCCCATGCTCCCCCTGATGTCCTCCTGCCACCCTTCTGTCCCACAACTCTCCCCTGGTTTCTCCTGTTGGAGGTGCTGTGACTGGGCCCATCTAAAGCCTCTTTCTTTTTTTTTTTTTTTCTTTTTCAAACCCTTGTTTTACAGCCAAAATGAGGTAGTTCACGGGGGGTTATTAGTGACAGCCCTTCACACAGATAGGTGGTAATGCGAGCCCACTCAGGTCACAACATCCTGGAAACGTTGGCTTTTCGCTGTGCAGTGCATCTTGTCAGAAAATGTCCCCCCTTTTTTATTTTTTATTTTTTTTATTTTTTCCATGCTGTATTGGGTTTATTGTTGCTGTACTGTTGTACTGGGTCTGCAGATTGCTGTATCTTTCTGGTCAGCAAATTGCAAAAGGAGATGTGTTGGCCTTTGCCATGTGAATTGTCCCTCGTTATGTCTCTTTAATATTAGAAATGTTGTCCTTCAGATCTTGTGAATGTTTTTATGTTTTTTGTCTGAGGAATTGAATAGAGTGTTTAAACAAAAGCACAAGCTGCTGCCTTTCCTTACCTAACCAAGAAAGTTAAAAATACTTTTTAAATGTCAGATCCAGGCTAAAATACAAAATTGCATCTTGAGATTCATATGTAGAAAAGCTCAGATGTTTTTGTTGCTGTGTTTGTGCATTGTAAAGCGAAAGCAGGACGTGAAAGACAACAAATCCCAGTAGTCTAAAATTACCCAGACACTCTGCTTGCATGGTCTGGCTTCTGTACCTCAGGTTACGGACAAAACACAGAGCAGCTGAAACACCTGCTGATCTCTTCCATGTTTACCATCTCTGAAATGAGCCTAATTGAAGAATAAGTGAGTTTCCATAGCATTTAGCTAAATACTGGGTTTCTCTTGGCTAGCATTTCTGTGTATGTGGTACTGAAATAGCTCCAACTCTGTAAAATAAGTAGTGGTAGCTGCATGATGCTTTAATAAGAACTGAATCAGTATCCAAGTTTTGTTGTATCTTGCTGTGTGCCTAATTTCAGTTGGGAAGAAAGAATATATTTCTCCTTTTTTTTTTTTTTTTTAAAAAAAAAAAAAAGGAAGCAGTCTTCGTTTTTAATTTGATCTATTTTCTTTTGCATCAAAAGTGAACTACTTTGTTCAAAACTGTTTTTGTTTGAAAATGCTTTAAGTGCTAAGATTTTTATTTTTTTTGTCCTCAGTGACATTGTGTCAGAGAAGGTGGAATCGGTAGGTCTGGCCTTTTGCAAATCAAGCTGTCTTTCAGTTAAGGTTTTGCTGGGGAAGAAACTGTTCTACACACACGCCTGGTATTGGCATTAATTTACAAGATCTCATTGAGTATATGCTACATTAATTTGGCTAATATGCAGTTTGGCATCTAGATGGCAGTCTGCAATTATGGTGGTTAAATAAACAAGAAAATGTGCCATCTAGCTAGCAGAAGACCGTGGAGAGAATTAGAGGAATGGTTGGTACAAATAGGCATGGCTGGTACAAACAGTCTCCTTTGCTATGTGGTATGCATATAAGTAAGTACATGTGAAATGTCCCAGGGCATGTGGAGCATATGAATATCTGATGGGGCTTTTATTTTATTTTATTTTATTTTATTTTATTTTATTTTATTTTATTTTATTTTATTTTATTTTATTTTGCTTTGGTCTGCTCACAACAGAATGTCATGCATGGCTTGAATGCACAATCTGATAAATGCTCTCAGTTTCAGGGACTATCAGATATGTGAATCCTATAGCCCCATTTTCTTGGTGTAGGAAACAAGTAAGCTAGTTACTTAAAAAGAACCTGTTAATGTAAGACACTTCTCATGGACTTCAGTTTTTCTCACTGACCCACTTTTGCTGTCCTTCACAAATTATGCAATTCATTTCATGTTCAACTACAACAATGAAAGTAAATTTGTAGAATGTTTTATGGTAAATGATGTTATATGTCCCTTTTCTTCAAAAATAAATTAAAAATAAAATCCTTCTATAAAATCTGTTACTAAATGCATAATTTCTGTCATCTTTCTCCAGTTTTCACTGACATCAAGAGCTATAAACTGTGGTTTAAGGACTTAACCTGCTGAGATAAACTATTAAATGTAGCCCCTAAACTTTTAGGAAAACATGCAAAATATTTTCCTAGATTTTTAAAATTTCATTGGATTTGTTATTGTAGTATTTGTTAACTAGATTAGTTATTTGTGAAAGTTCTTCCAGTGTGATCTCTGGACTGAATATTTAATTTCCAAGCATAATTTTGAGGATATTATTACTGCAAACGTAGCCCTATAATGCTTTTGGAACCTGTGTAATGCAGAGAGTACGAAATAGAAAGTGATTAACTTTGTTCCTCTTTCTTTCAGACAGTTCCTTGAAACATATTTATGCAATGTGCATATTATTATCCCTGTAGCCCAAATTGTATAGAGCACCCTAGCTGCGAACAACCAGTCCTCATTCCGTCGTCTTCTATTTTGTGGTGACCATGGTACCCATGCAGTCTTATGCCAAAGCAGTGTTTGTATGCTTGGGTTTCAGAGAAAAGCAAACACAAATATATTTTTACAGTATAGATTTGAGCTAAAATATTGTTTGCAAGAGTCTATAACTTTTGAAAGCAATTTATGTAGCATTTGATTTTTTAAATAATCTACTAATTCACTGCTAGTCAGTAGGAGATGCTTTCTGTAGCAAAGCATTTCTGATCATGAATAAGTCTAAAATAATTTTCTATATCAGTTAAAAAAAAAAAAAGGGAAAAAAAAAAAAAGGAACACATTTCATTGCTAGTTTCTTAGAGAGGCAGGAAATCTTGTTATCGAACTACCTGGAATTCTGAAAGTCCGTTCAATAATGACTGCCCCTGCAAAATTCATTTGCTGCTTATTCTTTCCCTTCTTATTCATAAAGGAAAGTACTGACTTTTTTCTCTACCTTTTAACCATCTGATTGCAGGTCAGAACATAATTTTGTTTTTAATTCTGTTTTGGACTATGCCTAGTACTTAGCTCCAGCTGAACTCAATACGCACAGTACAAGCAATCCATTTTAAAAGACCTGCTTATTCAATTGGCAGTTCTTGAGACAGGAATTGATATACAGTCTTTTTGCAGTTGTCATTAGGAACAGACATACCGATATGGATCTGGAGACTCTCCTTTGCTAATTTGGGCAGTAGATTAGAGTTGCAAGTGCTGTCAGGCTTGCAGTGGTAGGGAGAGCAGACAGTATAGTGCGTAAAGTTGGACTTCGTTACTGTTCATAGAATCACAGAGTGGTTTGGGTTGGAAGGGACCCCAAAGCCCACCCAGTCCCAACCCCATTCCTTGAGCAGGGACACTTCCCACCAGCCCAGGCTGCCCCCAGCCCCATCCAGCCTGGCCTTGGGCACTGCCAGGGATGGGGCACCCACAGCTTCTCTGGGCAGCCTGGGCCAGTGCCTCACCGCCCTCAGAGTAAAGAATTTCCTCCTTGTTCAACTACAAATGTTACAGGTGTCCAGAAACATTCTCTTTGATTTAGAGGCACCAGCTGACAGATCACAGAATCATAGAATGGCTTGGGTTGGAAGGGACCTCAAAGATCCCTTAGTTCCAACTCCCTGCCCTAGGCAGGGACGCCACCCACTAGACCAGGTTGCTCAGGGCCTCATCTAACCTGATCTTCATCACCTCCAGGGATGGGAAGTAATAGTCCTCTTCCTATTGCCTTGCTTTCAGGTTTTGGTGTATCTGGTTTAGCACTATTCTGCACAGCAATAGATGTTCTGAGATAACTCGTGTTACATTGCTTTAAATCCTGGTGTTGCTTGTCTTTCACTAGTTTTTATCATGGGAAGAATTCTTCTTGTTAAGATCAAGCTATTTATCTTTTGCTTATCAGATTCTGTAGTTTTTCACTGAGTTATTCAACTTAGATCTATTCTGGCATTATAGGGGAGAATGAAAAGAACAACTTTAATATACTTAATTAAATACATATTTCTCTATAACATTATCAGTAATATTTATGTGGAACTTCTCAAAACAGAAAAGGTCAAATGTTTAGGATATTCAGTCTGAGATTCTTAGCCTGTGTTTTTTGAAATGAGTTCCATTACATCGGCTGTTTGGATGACCATATGGGATTAATCTATAGAAAGTAAAATTTGCCACTTGTGATATTTTATTTTATTTTATTTTTAACAAAATTTTCCCTGCAAAACATTGTATCTTTTCCACACTTATTTAAGTGTTCTACTTGGAGACCATAAAGAATTCCTGTAAAAAGATTATTACAAACACTATAACCTTCTGCTTTGTGTATGAGGTACAACTCTTTCACATATTTGTGCCTCATATGAGCACATAGCAGTGTTATCACTCAGCAGTTTTAAGTCTGCTGTACTGCACATTATGTGATTGTGGATAGAAGATGAGAGAGGTTAATTGCACTGTTTAATACAGACACTTGAGGGTGTTTAAATATATTTTACTTCCTTCCTCACTGAATTATTGAAAATAAAGCAAAACAATGAGGAGATGGGTTTGGATGAATAAATCTCACTGGTATTATTTAAACAGTGTCCATCTTCTAGTTTTGTAGCATTGACAAAAAATTAAAGGTTATTCTATTTCCTACTCCTATCATTGTTTAGAGTTTCCTGTAATGATAGAGTGCTTATTCTCACCCAGCACTGATAAACTGGCATATCCTTCATCTTTTTAGAGACTTATTGTTGCAGTGTAATCTGGGGTGAGAACCCCAGGATGACAGGGTAATAGGCACTGTGGGCAAAAATGAAAGTGATACCATGTAACAGAGGCATTTTTATGACTATTGAAATTAAATGAATTATATGTATGTATTACATGTATGAATAGTTTTTGGACATATCTGATTTTATAGGTTCACATTCAGAGTAAAAGGTGCCAGCTACCAAGGTACCAGCATTGTTTATAGTTTGGATTCTCTAATTTTACTGGCTAAACTCCAGATATTCTAGAGTTTTTTTTCCTGCTGAGTAAAAGAAATGCACCTGCACAACATGCTTCATACTAGTGTTTAATGGCTGTTACACTCTTCTGAGCTTCTTTGTAAATCCTGTCATGACTCAGTCTTTCTAATTCCATACAAAGCAATATTCTGCTTGGTCATCTTTTACTAATGAATGTGAGAAATATTCAAATTAATAAATGTAGTCTGTGATTGTTAAAGTGAAATACTAAACTGAATGAGACATAGCAAATGGCAATGAGCAGTGGGCACAGATCATGCCTACAAGGGAAAACAGAACAGCATTAGTGAGATTTTTGCTTGGTACACCACCTACTAAAGTCAAATTATGCCTGGTTTACAGAAAATGCAAGTACAACTATTAGCCTTCAAGAAATGCTAGGACACTGTGTGCTGTTCCTTTTGAGAAATTTGCTTCCTGTCTGACACGCATATTAAGAACTAAGAGTAAATATTCAGATACCGTAATCATCTTGCCATCTTGGATTTGGGCTGCTTTACTATGCTGTGCTTGTTTTTCCATCCTAGGAAGCCATATGCGAAAGGCTCACAGAATCAGTCAGACAGAACGTCTGTTTTTTCTTCCTAGAAATGAAATAGCATTCACTTCTTAGAATCTAGATTGACCAGAAGGGCGATTCTTATGTGGTTAGCCTTTGATAATACCGTTACTGTGCAGCATTAATTAGTGGTACTCAGAGCATTTATTTATAGCTAGGTAAATATGTGCCTCTTAAAGAGGTTCATCTACCCTTCGAGAATAGGTTAAAATTAGAAGGCACTGGTAGAGAGCTCATATTTAAAAACAAAATTAATCTGCTTTTGGATTTCACAAATTCCATTTGTGTTAATAATGACATATTTAATATAGTAAAGTTTAAAACAACAACAAATGACAATAACAGCAAAAACAATTAAAGCTCCCACAGAAAACATGAAGCAGGTTGCAAAGTAACAAAAAGGAAATCTGGAAAACAATGTGCACAGATTAGTAAACTGAATACCTAGGCAGAGAGTTGAATCCTAGCAAAAGCCAGTAAGCAAGTTTCACTTCTGATAATTTGACATCTTTTGAGTGAAAGATTCATTTTATATATATATATATATATGACACATCATATTTTAGAGATGTCCTACATAGGTAAAAAAATAAAAGAGAATGGTGTAATAAAGAGTTACAGAGAGTCTTTCCTTGGTGATTCCTAAATGATTTCTGCATCTCTGAGCCTTCCTTACCCTGCTGTATCTGAACTTTCACTTTATCTGCTGTCATACAGCCTTTCAAGACAAAAATAAAATAAAAATCTCTAAGCCTATGTTAAGACTCACTCATATGGTATTCCATTGAGAAGCTACTAATTTCTGAAAATTTCACTAATGAGCTGAAAAAGCTGTCAATTTAAAAGAACTATTACGAATAAAAAAATATGGTGTTCGTGTTTTACAGATTTCATTTGATATAGTTCCTAAAATTAGCTGGATTTTTACTTTTATTTTGATTGAACTTTATTTTACTTGTAGCAAAATACAGTAAATCTTCCTTTATATAGGAACCAATGTCTCAGACTTCAGAAGAAAGCTACCAACTGGAATATAATACCCTCTGTAATTTTATGACACTATTCAGGCTGAATGTATGTTCAACTTGGAATATGTAGTATCTCCAAAATTAGGATTGTAATGAATCTCAAGAGGTCATGTGGGCAAGTAAAATCCTCTTCACTTCTTGTTTTTAAAAGCTACAGATTCTACTTGAATGAAAAATATTTTATGGTATTCCATCATGGCGATGTTACATATAGCAGAACAACCTTTTTTGGTCCTTGTTAGCCCTTTGTTTCTTCTTCAAAGACAGGAATTTTAAAAAGATGATGCTCAAGGTAAAAGAGAAAAAGTAAACGAGATGACACTATAAAGGTATTCCAAACAGGTTTTATGTTGGTCTGGAATTATATTGGTATCTAGCAGGAAGAATACCAAATTTCTAAATCAGTTCATTGGTCCTTGCCATTATCTTCCCTCAATACCCATGTGATTCCTTGCATTTAATGATAAAGATATAAAACAGATGTCTGGTTTGTGTACAGAACTTCTAAATTTATAATTAAGCAGCCATTTAGTTTTCAGTATGATTGACTTGGGTTACCAGGAAAGACAAAGTGGGAGACTTGATTGTTAATGACACACCTCTGTGTTTTTGTTTTGCTTTTCTTGTTTTATTTTCTTAATAGCCAACAAAGTTTCTGAGAGGAAATTGCTCCTGGTTCCTTTGGGATCAGATACACCTAACTCTTTGCATTTTAATCTATTTTATGTTTACTGAAGGGACCAAAGAATTTTCTGAGGTTTCGTAGTCTTTTCTATTGCTAGCATGTTTTGTTGTACCATTTACATCTAGAACGTTTTCAGACCATCTGGAGCAAAGCTGTGTGCAAAAGAAAGTCATAACAAAATTCACATTCTTTATGTAAATCTATTCACTGAGCCCCTCCTATCACTAAGGCAAGTTTTTATCGTGTTCCCTCCCCCCCCTTCCCCCCCCAGGATGGATGTGATACTGCTGCTTATATAACAATGCAATAAGTTTCTCTGTTGGAGGAAAAAGTAAGGTAACCAAGCAACAAAAATCATTCTTGCCCTTAATGAAATTGCTTTCCCATAGTTAGGATACTAACACCAATGCTTTTAAGAATTGAACAGTGAAAGCTTCAGTGTGAATAAGTGTGTTTTAGCCTTCTCATTCTTCTTACATGTTTTTTAGTAATGCTCAAAATGTTTTGAAACCCCCTATTTGTAAAGAGAAGCTATGGTGCAGTGCTGTACTCAAACCCATGTGACTACAGCAAAATGCAGTTTTCTTCATCAGGATCCTGCCTTGGTATGCTTATTTGCACATGTAGATTGGAATACAGGATCAAGGCACTTTATTCTCTGATTCAGTAGATTTTTTTCATTAATTCAGATTTGACTATAATATAGAAGTGCTAGAATTTAAGAACTTAACGTGAAGTTTAACATGGTGTTTGCTGATACCTCAATTAAATTAGAAGATGTTTAAGCTAGTGATTATCCCTACTCTTTCTCTGTACACAGTGTTGTACTCAACACAATGTGACCTTCATTTTTGGTTGAGGCCATTAGGTTCTAATGCAATAGAAATAATTGTGCATCTTATAATTTATAAACACTCAAATATTAGTAATACAATTAGATCACACAAACTTGGAAAAGTATCTTTGCAGACAAGAATACTCATGTCTGAGTACATAGTCTGAAGTTTTCAAGTCACCAAATCATGTTGGTACAGATTTATTGTACATATAAATGCCTTATTTTGTTCTGAGAATTCAGTACTAGAATATTTTTGGTGAATGTCACTTTTTTGAGCAACATTTTATATAAGAACATATGTTATTGGGTTTTGAAACATCTGGGCTTGGGAATGTTTTAGTCTGTATCAAACTCAACAGAACCTCCAGTGCACTGTTTTTTTTTTCAGGGATCCATGTGTTATTTGAGAATCTCAATTCAATGAATTAAGAAAGAGACATATCCACAGCTATGGTCAAGTCAGTGCTTGTTAGGTAAGATACTAATTTATTTTGTGTGTTCAAGGGGCCATATAAAATGCCTGAGATTCAATTACCTCAGCCTGCTGTGTTTTTTTTTTTTTTTTGTTCCCCCCCCCAAGTAGCAGGAAGCAAAGTCTGGAATACGGCTTTCTGAGAAAGAGAAGAGTAAAAATAGGCACCTGTATTTGTGGAGATGGATTGCAAACTGCACGGAGCTGAAATGACATTAAGAAATGGGGTTTCTACCTATGTTGATGAAATTAACTTGAGAAGATATATTTTAGAAATATATGGATGGCGCCACCAGCCAGGCTGACTTGCAGGCTTTCCGCAGCTCCCCAGCACTCAAGAGCAGTGGCACCACCATGGTCATTGAAAAACAAGCAAGTGTTTGGTGGTTGGATTTTGAATTACAGGCATGTTAGGGGATGTGAAGGGTGAAAGGGTCTTTATCAACTGTGGAGGATGAAAATTTTTCAGTGTTACTTTAATACAGATTTCTTGAGTTCATTCATTAATTCATTTCGATTTCTGTTCATGTACTTCAGATGAAAAAGACACAAAATTCTGTTTCATAGAGGTTTGGGGAATAAGCTTAAGGGGATGGTTGAACGTGGCAAGAAAATTAAGTACTAGATTTCAGATTAGGACCTAGTTAGTTTGACTGCAAGAGAGATTTAGGTTCAAATGCCCTAACCCTTCCTGTTTCTGACCCCACTTGTATGTAGGATTGTTGCTGAAAATGGGCAATGGTAAATACTAGCACAAAAGCCATATACGAAGGAGGAGGTAACCAGTAACATTTGGAAAATGTTGTACAACATATTTAGTATTATGTAGTGAAAGGTAGGGTTAACAGCATAAAAGTGGAAGGAAGCATTGTCATGTGCCATCTCCTTAAAGAATCTAGATGAGAAGAATGTTTTATGAGGCAATGTGTGGTGCAGGACGCAGATGTCTGGTTTAAATAGGAGGGAGGACTAATATGCTCATAGAAAGGCAGTGGCAGGTTGAACAGAAAGCAAGCAAGTTCATGATGAATTTTGATATAGCCTTGTTTTCTCTGGGGACTAGGAGCATGGATGCAAAATTTGGCAATGTGTTGGTTTCTGTGCTTCAGAATGTGCACTTTCAGGTGTGGGTTGTCCTACTTTTTTGCATGTTTGAGTATCGCAGGGTGAGGAAAAGATGTTGAGAATATGGCTCTACACCCCTTTTGAAAGGACAGGGTGAAATAGCTGTATGATTTGTAATGGAGGGAAGTTTGTCAAATAGGTAGACACTAATTGTTCTGGAAATTACCACTGAAGAAATCAAACAATATTATGAATGGATGAGAGGATGACCAAAGAAAATCAAACTGCATGAGGATATGTTTAACAAAGAATAACATGGCAGATAGCTGGAGAAACATCGGGTTTAAAAGAAATAATTAAAAACGAGTAGAGCAATGGGATGCAGAGGTAACCATTAATATGAAACGAGAGTTTTTCACAGTGTCTTGGGGATTGGGATGGAGAAGTTGAACAGCAAATGACAAATGAGGAAAATACTAGATGCAAGGAACAGGAGGAGGTCTGTCACATTAACACAAGTGAGTGGGGAGCTGCATCATGGACTGAAGAGAGTGTGTTTTGTGTGTTTGTTAAACAAGCATAATAGGATTTGCAGAAATTTTGCATAAGATGATATCGCAACCAAAATAGTTGTGACTGTGCCATTTACTGTGTTGCACTGCACCACACTGCCATGTTGCTAGCAGGGGAAAAGGAGGAAGGAGCATTTTAGTGCAGTGAAGAAAACAGTGTCTGGGACACTGAGCAAGGGTCTGAGAGCAGAGAATGGGGGTAGGGCAATTTGTAGTCTCAAATCAGTGGAGACTGGAAAGACAAAGGAAGTTGTAATCCCAAATAATGGGAAATTATGAGGAGGAAAAGCAGAATGAGGGAGTGACCAGAAGGGAACCACCTCACTGTAACAACATCTATACCCCTTCTTTCTCCCCAACATCTCTAATCTTCTGATCCCAAAGATGCAGGCCCAGCAGAGCTAAGTTAGGCCAGTCAGAACAACAAACCAGAGGCAGTCAAGGGAATAGTTCTGCAAGCAGCCATCTGTAAATGACCGCGCTTCTAATTGAGAGAGTGTGAGTGCTCTGTGATTTATTGCCAAGCACCTCATTTTGGGCAGAATTAAAATCGAGACCTTTCTGTGGATTCTGGCTCTGTACTTTGTGGCTAGGTGAACCAGGCATGATCCTGTTCCTTATTAGGGATAACAAATGGACAACAGACACTGAGTTGTATGTAAAAGAGAAAGAGGTTAACTGAATTAACCTGATCTCTCCTGTTAAATCTAATAGCATTGTGATTTTATAGCTTCCTTCGAAATCTTGGCAAAACCGGAAGGAAGCTTTATCAAATGCTCTCTCTTTCAAGAAGCTGTATGAGAAAAGTACTTAAAAAGGTAACATGATGTGGGATACAATCTTGGGAAAATGGATAAGAAATTGAATTTGACGGATGATGGAAGAAAATAGTTAAATTTAGCTGCATTACTACGTCAATAATCCACTGCATTTGTAGTGCACTGTTTTAAAATGAGTCTCTATCAATGTTGAACAAGTCTGTGCAAAGCCATCAGTGGTTATTTACATACAATTTCCCAGACTACCAGGAAGACAGAAAAATAACAATCCAGAGTATAATCACACTTTAACCTCTTGGTGCTTCAGTGAAATGGATATCAATTTCTTCTCCCAAGGATGTTGTATTGCTTAATTAATACTTGAAGCCCTGAGTGATTTGGGTAGAATGCTTGTTATGCAATTATAAAAGTATGAATTTATTATTAATGTTGGCCATGGAATTTTAATACTAGTTCATTTTTTTTTACCACTCTTTAACTATACTCTGCACTACACACTGATTTTCCTAGTTAAGCTGTAGTTTTCTATGTTGTGCAACTGAAGAACTAGTCAAGCTCTTTTTCTTTTCACTGAGATATCAGTCGTTTTACTGAGACTTACTTAAAAACATACTTTCTAGTAAGTTAACATTTCATAGCTGTCAAATCTGAGAATTTTTGAGAGGAAAGGCAATATTTGTTGTTTCCCTCTGACAGAAATTCCATAGTTCTTTTTCAATTTCACAAGTCATTATGTAAGGGTGTTAGGGAATGGCACAGAAGAACATTTAACACAGCTCTCAAGTACTTTCCATCTTCCTCTCAGGAAAAAACAAACAAACAAAACACATGCACACACAAGAATATTCTTGAGGGCTTCCTTTCGCATGCAGAGAGCTCATTATTATAGTTCGCGTTTTCTAAGAGGATTGATTTACTTTTAATTGTAGTGTGTTGTAAATATGGCAAAGCTGTCACCTCAAGGCACCCAGAGGAGGCAGGGCCCTGCGGCAGCAGGCGTGGGGAGGTGCTGTGCCCCTGTTCTGGTAGCAGCCCGCACCTGCATTTACTCATCTGTCAGAGCAGAAACAGAAAAGTGCAACAACTTCCAAGAGCCTGGAAGTGTTTTATGGCTTTTCTGTTACTTCCTGAATAATCACCTTTTGGTGTCTCTTTCCCTCTCCAACCTGCCCAGCCCTTCCAGCCCTCCCAGCTGAGGTGTGCTCTGCTGAGCGCTCCAGGCCGCATGAGGCCTGGCCGCCTGCACCCAGAGCACTGCCTTTGGAAATGAGGGAGACACAGCTGGTATTTCTAAATTCCTGCAGAGTCATGTTTTCTTTGACTGTCCCTAAACAAATATGAAGTACAATGAATATGAATACGAGTTAGAACTGGGGTAGGACTCCTTTGATTTGTTAATGCTTTTGTTGCTTCCAGTCTTCCCCAGGCCATGTATTAATGTGCAAATTCCCCTTGTTCAGCTTCTCCTTTGGCTCTTCAGTCGATCATTGTTTTTGCAGCTGTCCAGGACAGAGGCCAACTCACCTCTCCATGCACCCTTCCTGAGTTATACCAGTCCGCTGTATTTTTTAGAGTATTTTCTTTCTCCATCTTTCTACTTAAAAACATCAACAACAAAAACCAGCAACAAAGAAAATACCACAAACAAAACAACAACAAACAGAAACACTTTAAATGTTAAACACTTGAGAAGAAAACTGTTACAAAATACATTGGGAGTGAAACTGGTAGGTACTGAATAGAATTTAATGGAAATGAAATATTTACAGAGTAGGGACTCAAAAGCGGTACAGGATTTTTTATGGAGAGAAACCATATTCTAGATGGCCTTGATCCAGCAAAGTGCTTAAGGCCCAGGGCAGTTTCATTGAGTTAATTGGGAATATGTATGTGTGTTTAAGTGCTTTGCTGGACCTCAGCCTTGGAAACACTAGGCTTCCGTTTGAATTCCATTTTTAGTTTTTATTTTTACGTGAGGGTACAAATCTCAGCTGGTTCATTACCTCATTATTGTGACACCAGCAAGAGGCAATATCAATCTGTACAAACTGAAATCAAGGGTGATTTTAAAAAAATGAGTATTTAATAATTATCCTTAAGAAGCACTAAATCTGTCCCGTTTGCAGTAAATGACTTTAAAAATCAAATTTACTTTTGAACTGAAGTGAACTAATATGTTTTGTTCTGTGATGATCAGCTTTAGGAAGAAAACATTTTATAAAATTTTCTTCAGTTCCTTTCAACTATTTAAATTCATAGATCTGTTTCATGGAGAAAATATTTCTGAGATTTCTATTTTATTTAAATGAATCTGCTTAGAAGAAAAAGGGTACAGGATATGAAATAAGGATGTATATATCATTCACTGTTGAAGATGATAATTCAGTGTTTCGAAATACTGATTAAAATGAAGTCATTCCCTGTTCAAATCTGATTGGATCAACATAATCAACATAATTATCCTTAGTAAAAGTGTCATTAACTTTTGATTTATATTATACGACCAAAATATAAATGATTAATTTATGCAATTGAAAGCTGAAAATGTTAATTTGATATGAAACCATGAGTAAGAAAATCAATGTTTTACAAAAGACTCAGTTAGCATGAGATCGTGAGAGTGTTCAGAAGGGTAACATTTACAGACATAAAATCTTGATGATAATGATTAATAATGTAAAAAGTCCATTTGGTGAGACTCAACACATGCCTGTCAATAAGTGGCTGTTTCCATGTTCCTGAGCTAAACTTGCATAAAATTGTTTTTAACTTAAAAGAGGAAAAAAAAACAAAACACAACAGTGGAATCAATCCAGAATGATTTTGCCTTGCAGACGGCATTTGGTATTTCACAACTGGTGTTCTGTCAAGAATAACTTGTCTGTTACAATTGTTCAAATTTAAGTATTTATTTTTACAACATGATTATTATGGGGAGTATTGTATGACAGTCTAGCAAGAAAACCCCAGTGGCACCTGCTGACATTAAGATTTTCCTGAGCTGCTTGTGTGCTGAATATAGGATGTTTCAATTTTCAGTGGTTTTAGAGAAATATAACTTGCCCTTCACAATATATTTCCTAGGCAATATTTTTGTTATGCTATATAATTCATCTGCAGACTCTGATAAGTATTGTCATTTGGAGAAAGAGTGGTGGTTTGTTTGTATATTTATTTTTGATTTTATTTTCCGTGAGGCAGGACAGACTTCTCATTATACAAGACTTATTGGATCACCATCATATTGGAAAACAACCTGTCCGGAATATATTAGTATTATTAAATATAAACTGAAGGCATTGCTCTTCCTCCAGGCAGATGTCTTTTCTGAAGTGCAGAACTTGAAGCTCCTTCCTATGTTAGGAATAAAATCTGAACAGTTGTTCTGAACAATTTCAACTTGGTTACATGCCCCTAAATTCCTTTTATTTATTTATTTATTTATTTATTTAAATTTAACTGCATATACTTATTACATTTATTTTTCAATGCTATATAGTACCCATCTTTGAGGAAAGTGTTCAAGTGTATTTTTAAATATTTTCTTACATGCATCTGTTACAAGGTCCTGTTTTTGCATATTCCTAACACTGAACAATGTAAATGTCAGTAACCACCCTAGGCTTTTCTGCCCTGGTAGTCCCCCTGTCTTATGAGGAATAAGGATGCTGACAAACAAAACTTTTCAAACTGTTTAAGTTTTGCTTTAATTCTACAGATCCTCAATGGAGCAAAACCTTTCTTCATTTCTGAATAAATGTCCTAAATAAATCTTTTACCCCTTCTTTAGACCACCTATGTCAAAATCAGTTTGTTTAATGAAGCAGTCATATTAAGAGTTCTGGCAGAAAAGTCATAAAAAGAAAGTGGAATAATGTAATTGGACTAGAATCTCCCTTAGGGGAGTTATAAGAATTCATGGAAAGACAGAATTAATCCATTTTTGGGAGTAAACTGACCAGGGAAAAAAAAAAAAAGTGTGACTACTGAGGTCACAATTTTTTTATGCTTCAGTGGATAGCATGATGCTATATCCCAGGTTTATTAAAGAGGTGGCAGATAATACAATCTGCTGAACCACTGAGTACAGAGACATAGCATCAAGTGGTATCTGTATGATATCAACTCTTAATGTCTTTCTTCCTCTTTGTCTGGAAATAAATTAGGGCTTGGATTTTTTTCTTTTATGGCTGTTTGAGGATATATCTTATGTGCCTGCTTTTCATAAATATTAGTATTCAGTTTGTGTAAGAAAGACATTATGACTATTTTTCAGCAGAACCTATTAATCTCGATACTCAGACTCTTGTTTGCTTGTTTTAAAGTTTGCTTGTTTTAATGGTTAAGCTGTTTTATTTTTGTTTTTGTTTTTGTTTTTTCCCTTTCCTTTGCATTACCTGTGTAGTATGAGGAGTTCTATTTCAGAATTAGAGAGCTTATTGCTTTATGTAGCAACTTTCACAATCACATCTTGGGTTTCCCTTCAGTCATCTAGTCTGCCTTCTCAGTAAGGTGACCGTATTTTGCTTTCTCTTTCACTGAAATAAGTATCCTGAAACCTCCTCACTATCCAGTTTTATTTGTGTCTAAATATCAGACTGACATGGAATTTCACATTTTGTCTGTGCAATGATATATGAGTATTAAATGCATTATGATGTGCGGTTGAGCTTAAGTAACATGTAGGCTATAACTTCATGGCACACAGTTTTCTGACTTATGGGTTGTTTATACCAATCTATTTTGACAAGCAAACAAATCAGGCAGCAGCATGCAAATTGTGCAGATCTTGTTCAATGGGCTTAAGCTTGCTGATGTACCAACAATCTTGAAAGAATAAGGTTAAAAGTACATCTGCACAGACTTCCAGCAAAAGCCAGGGGTTGGTAGGTTTATTTTACAGCTACAGATGTTTCATGAATAAAAGTAGTTTAACATTTTTCTGGTTCTTAATCCTTTGTTCTTTATTTTATTTTATGGCTCTTGTTATCAGGGTTTCTTACTGAAAATAGACCATATACAGCTTCTTGGTACACTCACTACTTTTGATTCATACAGCCTTTGGAATAATAACCCAGTAGCATCAGCTGACAATTATGAACCTGCAGCTGTGGCCTTCTTAAAAAAAAATCATTCATAATCACAAGAGAACTGTTATCACACACATTTCTGATAAATGTTGTAGCAGCTGTAAAGAAGGGTATGAAAGATAACTAAACAAAGCCACTGACTCTTTCAGAATTTCTTTGACCTAAGTACAAAAAATTTAGGATGAATCATATCCAGTGTCGTGTCAGGTGAAATCGCTTCAGTATTTTCTCTGAAAAATATTTTGCCTCTATGTGCCAATTAAAGGCATTAGAAGACAAATTTTTAACCCCAAAACGTGCAGACTTTATATGTAAGCGTGCAGAAGTAGTATTTTTAATACAGAAATATACAAAGTAACACAGAAAATATAAAGTAATATGGAAATTCAGTGTGCTATATGGAGACATTTGGAGACTGGAGACATTTGTAGGTGATTTTATTTGTTTTTTCTTAATCTTTCTGGCTATCCTATATTCACATAAGCATGCTACTGGAAACTTAAGGGAGTCTAAATGTGTAGGAGGGCAGGAACTGAACTGCACTTGCCTCAGCATTTATCATGGCACCAGCTCTGTCTGTGAGCGAGGGGCAGACTTACACATCAGTAACCAGGTAGCACAAATACTGTGTACCTATTCCTCCTCCAGCACATGGCACAATTCTACACATTGTAAAAGTCTTGCAATTTTCTGATCTTGTACGTTGTTTAGAAAAGTTAAATCATCATATTAACTAAGTAGTCAAATACAACTGAAACACTTTATTCTTTGGGGGAACAGGTGTAATTCCATTGACCTCATGAAAGTATTGTTTAATTTACTCTCATGTTCAGAAGCACTCCGGTTCTGTTAAATAAAATGAGTATGTTGTGATGGCAAGCATTGGGAATACCCTGAGCACATCTGTAGGCTCTCTTACCTTGCCTGAATGCCAGAGGGCAGGAAAAAGGCTTTTAGAAATCACTGACTAAAAAGCAACTGCAATGCATTAGGAACCTCAACAGCATGCAGTTCCTGCTGCCTATATAAAAGTGTGTGTATGTGGATGTATATGTACAGACTGTCTTAGGAGATGTTTCTCTCATGGATACTTTTCCTGTGCTGTGGATAGTATGGCAAGGCACACAGGCCAAGCAGATGTTTTGTTCATTTCTTTATATTTCAATGTCTAAGGATTGCTGGAATTTTTGTTTGTTTGTTTGTTTGTTTGTCTGAAAAGGCATAGATCTCAGCAAGAATTTCTTTTGCAAAAATTGGAGATTTACTTTTTTTACTCCTATGTTTATGAAATTAAATGTCCCTGGAAAGCAAGCAGATGCTTGTTTGCCAGAATACTGTTTTAAATGGAAATATTTCAACAAATCAAAGCTAACAGTCAACCATGAAAGCAAATGACTGAATGTGGATCCCAAAAGCGTAGCTAAAACACTTTTTCTCTCTGAGTTGCTACATGGATGTTGTAAAGGACAAATGTCTGCTTGGTTTGGGAGCTTTAAGTCCAAGCACATGTGGGGCTGCCTTGTTCACTAAATGCAGCAATCTTCACTTTATGTAAGTGTTAAAGCAGGTGCTGAGTTTTTTAAATTATTATTTTAAATTGCATTTACCTAAGGTATGCACCCTTAAACAAGGAGGTTTTGGGCAGGAGGGAGGCACAACTTCTGTAGGGAAAAGAACAAGGGGGAGCTTTAGCAAAACTCTCCCTGTCCCTTGCAACTTCTCCCACATCTCTGTGTCTTTCTGGACCCTGCAGTAACTGATGTCTGCTTTAAAGCAAGCAAGAATGAAATAAAAAGGGAGCTTTGTTTCTGTCAACCTTTAATTGCATACAGCTTCTGAGAAAATTGGACTCTTGAGTCTCTTGTTCATACCTTGGCAGTATCACACAGTGAGAAACTGTAAGTAGTATTCTCTCCCCTGGTCCCCTGACACTAATTTATTATGTCTTGGTGGCAGATTTTACTCTTGGTCTTTCACTGTGATCAGTGTAGGTATAATGTTTTGCGGACAGTGAATACCATACTTCTCTGGAGCAATCAGCATTGTTTAACACGCTTGTGCTTTCAAATATAAATAACCCCCTCCCTCCAATTAATCACAAAACAAGAAAGAAGTGATGCATAGATGTAATTAAAACCAATTTCTTAGTGGACGCATACAAAATACATTCACCGAATATTCCTTGGTTACTGGGTCTCTCTCTCTCTCTCTCTCTTTTTTTTTTTTTTTTTTTCTTAAAATAGACCTACATTCTAGCATAAACTTTAGCCTTTCTACATGCAAAACAGGAATTCTTATATTTTTGCTTGTACATCACTTTTTAATCTTTGAGATGTTAAAATAAAGCTAGATTTATTTATAGTAATATTTAATCTTGCTACATATAGAATCAATTCATCGAAAACAAAATCAGATCTCAATTTCTTTTACAATCTTATGAAAATACTTGAGACGTGCCCAACTATCTGGCCTGCTAAGTCAAATCCTACATATTCAAGGATCTGCATTGGCCAGTAAAGTATCAAGACATGTCTACTGACAGAAACAAATATATGTATATGTATATTTTATTTAGCTCACAGGAAAGTAAAACATGGATCTGCTTTTCTCATTGAAGGCCCAGGAACCTGAAGCTGTCTGGGGAAACATGAAGGCCCTATTTATGGCAACATAGGTAGAGGACCGGTTCTTTTGATACTTTGGTGAAACCACCATAGAGTTCCTCCTTTTATCACTTTTTCGGAAAAGCATTGCTGTTAGTGGATAGAGTGGCAATTCTGAAAGAAGTGCTATGATTGAGATGCTGTGTACACAGCTCACTTTGTTTGATCTTTTGGAACAAGAAATGTCCCCAGTGATTCTCAGGAAAGACTTTTTATGCAACACTAATGCAGTCTACATGCTTTTTCAGTGTGTTCCTGCACTGCCTCTGATAGCATCATTCTCATCCAGTTCCAACCTAATAATAATTAAAAAGAAATAAATCAGAGGAAATTATTTTTTGCAGTCTTGATAGTAATATATACTGTCAAAGTTGCAATTTGATCTCTGGGTTCTGTGCACTAATTTTTGTTATTGTTGTTTGATCATGTTAGTGCCATTTAATTAAGTAATGCCAGAAACAAACAATTTATTTTTACACATGTAGAAGAAAGCCAGCAAATATTCCAGATTTGGGACTGCTTGTGTATTTTATAAAACTTTTAATAATACTGTTTTATAAAAGTATATTGTACCTGATTTAAATCTTCATAACATGATTAGCGATTGCTGAGTTGAGGAAACATTAGAATATCTCATACTGCCATTTGTGCTTTGGAAACGTGTAGCCAAAATGTACAATATTTTTACACTTATTTCAAGATTGTTCATTGATTTACAGCAAGAATTAGGTAAGAATTAAGAATTAATTTGTTGGAATGTCATCACCTGTACTGGAATTTTTTCAGTATTGTCTGTATACTTGCCAATGTTCATGTAACAGTCTGTTTATAGAGATTAATTTGTCTTCATAGCAGTTGCTAATTAAGATTGTTACATCAAGAGATTTTTAGATAAGAGTACTGAAGCTCATTTTGAAGCAAAGCTCAAGTAGAAAAAAAAAAAAGAAGCTGACTGTAAGACCATAAGAACAGAATGTCAGCCTGAATTGTTTATTGCTTTAAATGAAGTTGTTGTCTCAAGTTTTCTAATTCAATTCTGTGTTCTCTTAATTTCTTCCTATAGTAGCAGAGTTTCATGTTTTAGAGAGATGTAATTTTACCTCATTTGTCTTGATGGCAGGGAAAGGACATGACCAGAGTTAGCACGCAGGTTTCCTCAGTTGCTATCACAAAAGTTTCAGTTTGTCACTAGAGTTTAATAGGTTGCTTTAAACAATCCTCAGGTAAGTGACTCTGGTGACTGTGGTATATAGCTGAGTTTCTGCCTTAAGAATGGGTTACTTTCATTATGCTTGCAATTAAAATTGATGGCACTTTATTGATTGATTGGCAGAGATAATTTCTATAGCCATAAAATATTTTAAATAGAGATGGGAAAAATGTAACACAAATAAA
The DNA here is from genome assembly GCF_965140915.1 of Aythya marila. Taxonomy (NCBI): domain Eukaryota; kingdom Metazoa; phylum Chordata; class Aves; order Anseriformes; family Anatidae; genus Aythya; species Aythya marila. The sequence goes on from NC_139051.1 coordinate 17,400,697, forward strand.
CAGGATAGATATTACAGTGTTAGTTGATAACATTTCAGAACTCTATTTATTTGTGATAATAAGAAAAAATCAGAAAGATAAACTCTGAAAGGATAGAATTAATTTACTTGACATGGAGGAATACAGGGGCATACGAGAATTAAAACAATGCTTCCTGAATGATCAAATGAAATAAATGAAAATGAGCTTGCAACTGTTTCCCGATATTAGAAACCTCTGTTTACCTGAAGACAATTTCCATGACCTTTTTTTTTTTACAAAGATCACATAACAAAAGTGAATGTTAACTTACAGCATCTATCCTTAGTTGATTATGCCTCATTTCTTTCAGTGACTTTTTTGTTTGTTTGTTTGTTTGTTTCAGAGTAGGATATATCCATCAGAAATAGGACTGTTTTGTTGTCTTGTACCTGTTGTGGAAGATGGTGAATGGAATGGCTGAAGTGATGGGGCAAAGAGAAGGCCCCATTTTCTTATGACCTGCTGGGAAGTTTATTGCAGAGCTGTTTTTTCCTCCTTTTCAACCACTTTGAGATTGTGTTTGCCTACGATGTGTACAATATCCACAGCTTAAAATTAAATGGATGAGGTTTCAAGACTGCCTCTGACACAAACATTTTCAGCAGGAATTCTTTTCATTGTGTTCATTTTTAACTGCTGTGCAATGCAAATTATGCCTCTTACCTATCTCATTATCTTGTAAATAATGCATAGACTTAATTACATGCCTATACAAACCCATCGTTTTCTAAAAGGTTTTCCCATATAAGAACTGATACAAAATTCTGCAAGAACTGAAAACGAGACAGAAAGTAGATTTTCCAGGATTTTTACTGTGTAGCTCTTTCAGCCTTTCAGAGAATAAACAGACTAGGTGATGACCACACAGCTAAAAATTCAGCTGAGAGAGAAAGTACCGTTCTCCTATTGCCTCACTGGAGCAGGCGTACTTTGAGCATGTTGCAGCTTTTAGCAGTGTTGCTGGGATGCTGTTCCTTTATTTCAGCTAGTGACTCATACTGCAGTGCAACCAGAGGCATCACATTCACATCACCTATCAGCTTATTATTCAGGGCAAAGTAATTGTTGATAGCACATTAAAATCTTCTGCTGAATACTTCATTTATGAAAGATTAGAATTTTCCTTTTAACCAAATCTCTTCAACATAAGCCAGCTTAATATTTCTATGATCTTCCCCCTCTCCCCCCCACCCCAGCTCTCTCACTAGTATGTTATTTCTAATAATACCTTTTTTGTTCTGTTTTTGTAACAGCTAACAGTGTGTGTTTGCAACCACAAATTTTATCTCAAGCCCTTCTACAAAGTCTGAAGATAAACACCTTTGAAATGTTGCATAACTTCTCAGTCTGAAGGCAGACTGAGACTTGCTAATGGGAGATATTGCTGGAAGAAGAAAAAGGTTTTCAGTGAGGGCTAGGAGGTTAAAAACAGAAGCTAAGATATTTGCACCAAGTGTAACAGGGAGTTTCATAGGAAAACCCAAAGTGCCATTTTTCCGTCTTGATTAGTATTTGTGTAAAAATCATTATTTATATTTAAATTGAAGTGTTTTTGTTGTTGTTGTTGTTGTTGTTTCTATTTTCCCTTGAAAACCAAGTTTCTGGGATCTTCTGGACTCCAAAAGTACTGAAATATAATTCTCTTACATGTATTTATTTATTTATTTATATTGGCTTATTTTAATTAATTTATTTATTTTTATTTTTAAGGGTTAGTGTAACTATACCAATAGGCTGATGATTTTTATTATGCTAGTATCTGTAGGCTATAAAGGGATTTCAAAACTAATCGTTTTCCTAAGTATTTTGCTTCCCTAAAGATAACCTGTAACAGGAGAGCAAGGCAAGCAAACAGAAGCAAGTAAGATACAGAGCAGACACAGCAGCAAATCTCATGATATGTTCACACAAATGGTAATGTCCAGCATGTTTATACATTTCAGAAATGTTCTCCTTTCAAATATTCATCAATATTCATCAGTACCCAATTAAGTTAAATCCATCTCTCAGGACATGCTACTGTTTTGCAGGTATTCCTTTTTAATAATATGCAGCTTAATTACAGTAAGATTATGCTGCAAAACTGAGGTATCTTTATTTTTTTCATTAACTGCCACTAAACCACTGTGACTGGCCTAATAAGATTCTGCCAGTCTGCATGTTTCTACCAAGCACATTTTATTTCATTATCTCTTAAATCCTCTTTAATTCTTATGGAACTATTGCCACAGGACCCGTTCATGCTTTCATTTTAATGAAGTAAATTGGAGCAGGTTTTAATGTCTGTCTTCCATAAATTAAGCTCTGTGGCTAGGGAGACATGTAAAGGCTTCAGTTTAAATTCAGTAAGCTAGCTTGTTTAACATGTCAGTAGCAGTGAAAAAAAAAATCAGGAAAAATCAGGAAAAACTTTTTCATGCTCTTTTTTGGACTTGGCCTCTTCATGCACAAGATGTGTAGGTGAGAAGCTTGATTTAACTGTGAATGAAGGACGAGAGGTTTTTCTGTAAATCGCCTTCCCACATTCATTAACTTTAAGAAACTAACTTGGAACAAGGCAAAATTATGATTTAAATGAAAGCTTCCATTAAATTGTATTGATGTTTCTGGCGTTTTAGGCTTGAGACATCTGTGAAAGCATTCTGAAGCAGAAGAAGAGTTTTCAGTTCTCCAAGAAAGGACAGAACAAGCAGAGAGAATGGAGTAGTAGGATTTGTGTATTCTTTGCAAGTGTTGAATGTTTTGTTTTTCCCCATCTTTCTCCTTCAACTTTATAATAGCCTTTTAATTCAGCAATGCATGACTTAGAGCAATTTTATTCTTTTAGCTTTTAATATGCTTATTTTATTAAAGCAGTTTAAGAGACAGTATTCTCCTACATTCTGTCTTGAATGAATTGTTTCCTCTACTTGACTTAGTTTAACTGCTGCCATTAAAAAAGCCTGCAGAAGTAAACTGGAAGTTAGATACAGTTCTTCAAGGAGGAGGTTGGGGGGTTGGGGGTTGGGGGTTGGGGGTTGGGGGATGGAGGGGGATGGACGACTGTCTTGGCTGTGTATTCATCAGCTCAGTTAATAAGAAGTTAATTTTTTTTCAGCATGAAGATTTGAGCTACAAATTTAGAAATTAAACCCAACTTTTTGAGTGCAAAGTGAAAAAGAGGTGGCAGGTGTTTATTTTAGGTTACAGACAATCACCAAGAAATGGTATCTTACTACTTAAGAACAAGAGTACTTCTGGAAAGGAGGGCACAATTTTGGCGGTGGTTGTTGTTAGGATTTGCATTTTTGAACAGAACTAAAATGACTGAAGTCATTCTCTTGCTTCCAAGTGTACAGCTCACACTTTAATGGTCACTTTATAATGACCATTAGTTCTGTTCAGAAATCTGTTCAGAAACTAGAGAAGTCTTTACTTCCTTTTTTTTTTTTTTTTTTTTTTTTTTACCCAAAGGTATCGGAGTGTAATCCAAAAATAGTAAGGATTAATATTCACATTTTATGTATGTAGATGCAAAGCCACATGACCACCAGGGAAGCAGTGACAGAGTGAGCAAGAGAGCCCAGCCCCTCTCTGATAACTCCATTACTCTGGATTTTCTTTGAGAGTGCCAGTAATATTACTTTTCTGTTTTTTCTGGTGATTGTCATCCTCCTTTTTCCCTCACCCCCCAAACAAAATGCAATAAATCTTTGCAAAGCTTTGATTCAAGCACAATTGGAAATATATTTGCTTATTTATTGAGCATGTGCAGTAGCATACCAATGTGGTGCTAACCCAGACCGATGCACACATGTGATGTCTGTCGGTATAACAGGCAGCAAAGAAAATAAAAAAAATAATAAATTTTCTATCTAGATACCTTTCTCCCCAAAGGCCCTACACAACCTGACCTTCTTAACACTTTTAGATAACTGCCTAAAATTTTTATTCTCTTCACTGGTGTTTATTGTGTAGCTCTGAAAACATAACCCCGAAAATGAAATTCAGGGAAATCCAGCTTTTAGTGGCATGAGTAAAGGAAAAACACTTCACTGTAGGATGACTCAGGACATGATCTGTTTCTCCTACCAATCTACCAGAGAAAAATTTGCTAAAATTCTGAAACTGTGAACATTGTTTAAGAGGCGCTTTTGTGAATTTGTCATCCATTTACTATAATAGAGAGCTACTTGACTGGGAGATATTGCAGGTGTTATGTATTATATTGCATTCAAAGCACTTCCTACATGTTGCAGCTGATACACAAAAAATCATTTCAGCCTTACAAATGATGCAGTACTACAGTAATGTGACCGTCTAAATGCATGTGAAAAGACAATAAATTGTCAGAGATCCAATTCTCTGCTACAAAATGTGAAGAAAGCATCAAAAAGCAGCTGCTAAAGACAACAAATACAGTTTAGTACCACTAGTGAGTGGTATTCCTGTAATAGCCACATATTTAAAATCTTAGACTGTATGCTGCAAGACACTGTCACTCAAAACAGGCAACTCAAGACCAAGTTCATTCTATTTTCATTTCAATTTTTTTCCCTCTAAGGACCAAAATCTGAGTTATTTTGTGAGCTGTCAGCCTCATTACTGGACAAAATACAAGGCTGTGCTGTTTCATTAATGAACTGAGGACTATGAAGAATATCCTAGTAAAGGATTCCTGGAGGTAGAGACATCAAATTTAATGGTTAATTTACTGTATAAACACGGCATTGACTGAAACCCTTACACTGTGCAGTAAACTGTTTAGCCTATTTTTGTGACTTAACCTTTACTGATTTGCATCTGTTAATCAGCTCTGCTTTTATGCAGTTTCTATTTATGTTTATAATGATATAACCGTATGTCCTTGGTACTAACGATGCAAGATCTTTGGATTCTGTTTTTAACCGTATCCCTTGATGACGATGTCTTCATCTCTTGGATAAGGCCAGCTAATTTATTTGCTTCCTACTAAGAGAGGTCTGACTGTTGCTGCAATACAGTGACTCAGCTAATCTAAATTGTTGTCTGTTCAGCCTGAGTTTGAATCTTTTCCCTGTATATGGAACCAAAATGTAAGACTTTCTGTGAAAATGCGCAGTTTCAAGAGAAAATTCATATTGATTACATATAAAAATAGGTAATTGATTTCAATTACGTTGTCAGAATCTGTGATAAAGCTAAATTTCTTGCAAAATGTAAGCATCTGACTTTTTCTGGTGCTTTCAATGCTTTATATTTAACATTAATATTTATGCCTGGATTTTGGTTTGTGAAAAAGAAGCTTACAGAAAGCATTATGAGTCCTTGGCAGAAAGTTAAAATTACTGTGCCAATAGGACAACTACTAGATACTAAATATTTTTTCTATAAATTAAACGGTACACATTGAAATTAGAACCTCCCTAGTAGCTGGCAAAAATGGTACTGTCTTGGAACTAATTATCATTTCCTACTGTAGAGGAGCCCACCCATGTTTGCACAGCAAGTTTGCTTGTATGCTACAGAGCAAAACAGCTGTTGTGGGTGGAGGCAGTTCCCATACTGTGATGTTCACTTGGAAAATGTCCTGCCAGCTGTCAAAATTACTTATTTACTTATTTATTGGGGGAGGGAAGTGAGTATAACTTGGGGTTTTCTCCTTGTCATAACAGATGGCACAGAAAGGGGTACACCCTTGGAGTGATGCCTACATTTCTAGATTTGAGCGAACAATGGTGAAGTAAGTCAAGCCAAATGTGTTTTGAAAAGGACCTAACATCTTGTTTTAAGGGGAAGGTTTCTCTAGGAATTCTTAATCTGAGCTCTAGCTTCCCACCTGTCACACTTTTCTTCCATGCTGTTTGGATTTTCACTCACAGGCTGAAGTAATATCCTGCTAAGGGTTGGAGGTTCTGTGTTTTTCATCCCAGACCATTGCTTATTGTTCAAATCAATGACAAAATGCTTATTGTTCAAATCTAAATGCAAGGCATTAAAGCCTTATCCAACCAAGCAAAGGTCAGTGGCTGATTCTGTAGCTTCATGTTATATAAGGTGTAGGGAGCTCTGTAATCTCTTATATTACTAAAAGAACACCCTCTAATATCATCCCTGTTAAGCAGAGAAATATTATGTAAGCACAAACAATATAACTCAGGTTTTGTAGTTTATACAGAAATAAAATTATTTTAGCATAGCGATTTAGTGAGGGATAGGAAAAGGGATTCTTACATAACTTCTCATTGTTAAGTCTTGTAGCATCTCTGAGTGTCAAACATCACAGATTACAGAACTGAAACAGAGGTGGAGATAAACGAGACAAAACTAATCTCTCAAATAACCCTGCAGTCGTTCTAAGAAATCAAATGCTTAAAGCACAATTACCTTTAGAGTGATTTAAAGCATACGATTAGTGTAATGCAACTGCATCACAGAATAGCTATTAAGAATCAAAACTTAGAAACTCTTCCTGATTTGTTAAGACATTCACATTCTGTTAGTGACCTAAATCTGTTGTTCTGCCTTCTGCCTTTCTCTCTTAGTTCTATTCATTGCAAAGAGCATACTGGAAAGTTTTCTTTCACTGTTTCACTTGTTTGTGGTCTCTGGAAAGAGTATAGCTCTTAATGAAACATCTGCATTTAAAAATTGATGTGGTAGTTTTAAAAGCATTTATAGTGCATTTACAACCATTACCTCATACGTTTAATTCACAATGTGACATAAACCTTGTCACTGCGATGCACTACCCTTCTTGACAGTAATATATATATATATATTATATATAGGTAGGCAGGTTGGGACTCATATTTTGTGTAGCTGTTTTCAGATATTCTTAATTATGGATATCATAAAGGTTTATTTTTAGAAAGTATTCAGACATCCATTTGAAGTCCAATTGATTCTTGGTGGGTTGTGCCTCCAAGACCAGAGTAGAACATATGTTTAAGATTGGTAATAGGTTCAGCAAATAGGACCAGAACACAGGTCTTTTTCAACTGTCTTGGGAAATTACGGACCTCTGTAATCATCTGTGGGTTTTCAGCAGTGGACAACTAAAGCAGCTGCATTTCTTTAAATGGTCAAATTATGTATAGTGATGTATACCATGAGAATATTTCAGGGCATAAATGATCATTATGTAAATGATGAAAGAGTGTTTCCTTCAATACATCAGGGTTTTGCAGTATTGAATTTCCCTAGTTAGTCCTAAAATTACTCTGGTTAAATGTAAAATCAAAATTAGCTGATAACAGCAAAAGCATTGGACCACTGTTTATTGTACACTATATTGGGTGGATATAATCAAGAATTTAGCACAAAGTTATCTGCAGACACAGAGTCAATTTCAGTGCAAGAGATGTATCCTTGTTCACTCAGCCTTCTTCTGTGGTTATGTTTAGGCTTTTAAATCTGCTGTAAAGGAGAACTGAAGTTTTATATATTTCTATGAAGAGAAGAGGATCCTTTTTTCGTTATTCATTGTACAATAATTTGTCCAAGTCATACAATTTTAAAAAGCAACAAGGCAAACTGTTTCACAGTCCAATACGTTATAGTAAACAGTTATTCTTTGGATTCTTCAGGTCACTTGCTCTCTTTAGTTATTACTAGGTTAAAAGCTCTAAGGTTGACTATTCATTACACAATAAGTGGATGATATTAAATTCAGTACAAACAACAAAATGGAAGTAACTTTCTCAGGAACATCATTAACAGAGACATGACAAAACTTATTGTTGAAGATAAAACTACAAAGACTGAAATACAAATGTTTGTCTTCCTGTATTAGTCTTACCAAAACCCTTGAATTATCCTCTGAATACAGTTATCTACAGACTGTTTCTTTCTTTAAGGTTAGAATTAATAGGTTTGTATTTCCACACTTTTTCTATGAAGGGGAAAAAAAAACACAACTCTGATTCTGAGTAACTCTGAGTTAAAGCCCTATTTTTACCATGTATTGTCAGTAAATTATATTTTGTCCTTTTGTACTACACAGAAATTTACCCTTCATGTTTTAAAAAATAATTTTTAAAATAGGCAAGTGCAAGTTGATGACAAGTGAATAATAATATTATGAATATATGAATAAAGTTTTCTTTATAGAAGATAGAGAATTCATATTCCTCAATTTCATAATTAAAAAGTTTTTAATGACAGTGATAAAACTTCATAGGAGAAATGAGTCTGAAAACATCCTGAAGTTGCTTGTAGTAATTTAAATTTGCTTATAGATAGTACAGTGTGAATGCAGCCCATTGTGATAATTCCTTCTAATCCACATGTAATAGAATTTCATCAAATAACTTTCTCGTCGACACCATAAATTCTGTTTTGAATTTAAAATACCTTCTTGGAAGATATTTTATTTTGATGTAAAAGCTTCTGCTGACAGAAAATCATCCATATCCATAGTTACTTTTTTCTGGTAGACCTTACTTCTGGACCACCTTTGACTACCTCTGAGTTAAAGGCATAACATGTTACTATACTACTACCAGATTTTTTTCTTCTATTATGGATTTTCTATACTGTGACTTGCACTTTTTTCACATGATACTATGACTGTTTAATTTCTTTTCTTTCACAAGAAACTGTAGCATTATAAACACTGTGAGAGGAAGCCCAATCTGAGAGAGTTAATAATGACATTTATCAAAAGTATTAATTTCTTTTGATGATGAAGATATAGTGAAAGGGGTGGCTATATGGAATATTTAGAGAAAATTTTGCTAAGTAGTGTTTGAAGAAGCATTTTTCCAAAGGCTGTTTTCCTATTAGATAGCTTTCTGCTTGGATTTTTAGTGTTCTTTTTATTTGCTAGTGCATGACTTGATGACTTGAGACCAAGAATGTTTACGTTCTGAAATATTTTTAAAGTGCTAGCTGAGCAGAAAAGGTGGCTGCATTCTTGATGAATAGGATGCTCTGGGCTTTCAGCAGGCTTCCACTCTGCCAAAGGAGGGTTGATTGGATTTTGCCAGCAAAATATAGCCAACTGATTTCTCATCACAAGTTCCATATAAAAGTGAAAAGTACTGAAGGGTTTGTGAACCTCTCTCTCTCTCTCTCTCACACACACACACACACACACACATATTATTTGACAGATGTTTCAGCCTTAGCTTTTAGGACATGGCTATCTGAAGGATGCTGGATGCATGCATTTGCATAGGACTGCATGATGAATTTTACATCTTCACTTGAACTTTATTAGAGAACTGAATTATATGGTCTTGTATTCAGTTTGTCAGGAAATGTTTGGGAAAGGCCAGTTGGAAGGCAGGGTTTAAGTAACTTGGTAACCTTGCCTGATTTTACTGCTTACTGGACTGAAGCATAGGGCTTTGATGTTGCAGTATAGAAAACTATACAGTGTAGTCAAACTTCTAAACTAATGAATGCTGCTTTTGAAATGGTTGAAGATGTGCTTGTTTGCAAATGGTTGCTTAACTGTTATTTTCTGCTAGTATAAAAGAGGTCTGTTAAGAGTATCTTTGAACTTTGTTGCATGAGCAACATAGTAGAGAAGATGAATTGCAAGCAAAACCAAAAGACAAATCAAGCTTTCTCAAGGACCTTGTTAAATTCATAGTCTAATCAAAGCATAGCACTCCTATGGAGTGAAACTACTTCAGGTTTTGGTACTAAGGAACTAGCTTCTGAGAAAACAAAAGGTATTAAATTTTAATGAGACCATAGAATAAACAGTGTACTATTGCCCTCAGCCAATCATGAACACTGTACATAGGATTAAAGTTGTAAAACAGAAATGACTGGCCAAAAAACATCTTAGATAACTGTCTTAAAAAGAAAAAAAAATATTTTTAGAAAAGGATATAAGATATATTGCAGGTTGTGTATTTCAGCCTGTATATCCCTTCCCTGTGTTTAGCTAATTATCTCGAAGAAAGCATTGGGAATATGTGTAATTATATCTAGACATCTGTAATATCATACATGTGTATGCATACATGTGTCTAAAAATATATGATTTCAATATAATATAACTCATCTTTCACCTATGAAGCTGTTCTTTTAATTCTTTATTTTAAAACAGACATGTTAATGTTTTACTTTATAGAATAGATCTGCATTCATTGACAATGGTGAGATGAAAGGTAATTTTTGAATGTCATGCATGTTGCATAATATTTGCTTTGAATTCATCTGAGAAAAAAAAAATCAATAACAAAACATAATTATATTGTTTAGCTTGCGTGTTGCCATCCTTTCAATTTTTGGCTCATCTTGCATTCTGCACGTTAATGGCTTATCAGGTTTTCACATACATGGTATTCAAAATGAATTTGTGGTGACTAAAGCAGCCAATTAGTTAAATGCACATTCATCTTAATCATTTTGTAAGTCATGTAAAAAGAAAAATACAGTTTTATTGTGAAGGCCAGGTTGGATGTAAGTGCGACATAGTTTCTGTTTGCTGTATTTCATCTAACATTGTGGTTTACAGTTTTTATTAATAGCCAGTCCTGTGTTTATTTTTCACTGTATCACTGTGTTTCAGTTGACCTCAAATTTACGTATTCAATCAAATAGAATATATGCACCAAGTAAGGGTAACAAATTTTCACACTAATTTTCATAACTCATAAATTTCATTTAAAAATATTTAAAAAAATAAATCCTTAAAACACAGGATACAGTGAGCAAAAATCAGGTAACCTATTTATTATTAGGAAATGAAAAGATATGACTTACTACTATTATAGATTCAGATTTTGAAATAAATCATGAGACAAACTATTTTAACAGATGTTATCTTCTGTAGTCAGTTATTTCTCTTATAGTTATTATCACTCATATAGACTGCAGCCTGCCTTTTTCTATTACAGGTTATTCTCGCATCAGAGTTTTTTGAGATCCCTCTTACATCTCAGCATTATTCATGAGACTACAAAGCTCTTGTCTGCCATGTGCATTCATTCATGTTCAAAGCTTGCTAAGGTAAAAATATGACTCTAATAAATCATGATTTATAAAACAAATAGTCATGGGTTTTCCTACATAGAATTTACTGCACTGCAGAGCACAGTGAGTGTATACTACAGTACATATATAGAGATACAGATGTATATTTTATATATATATATATATATATATATTTTTTTTTTTCCCCCCAGGAATGCTACTTGGTTTCATGTTCAAGAAAATACTACCGTAGGATCATTTGCTTTTTGTACTGACAAAGAGACAAAACGTACCCTGTGACATCAGGTCAGTTCAGTCATTGGAGCCCTTGGAGATTACAGCATCTTCTTCCATGCTCTTGGTGCCCTCCCTTTGGAGTTGCTATGAGTGGGGAACAACCTACTGTTTTGGGAGCACAGAGGCTGAGAGGTTCTTAACTGCTCTCTCAATTATTAATTGGCTCTCTTGCCAATGTAGAACTCTGTTTAAATTGGTGTGTTTATAAAATATGAGATTACTTTAGGCCAGGTAAATATTTACTAAGCTGACATAAATAAATAAATAAAAACACTGTATAATTTATCCTCTCTGCTACTGTTAATAAGTCAAAGCGTAAGAGCTGAGAAATGAAGATGAAGTTGATTTTGTGTCCTTTCTAAAGCAATAACTGAGAAAGTTACTCATGCTGTGCCTATTTTTGTCACATCTTCATATGGCTCAACTGTACTTCTGCCACCTTGGACAACAAAATACAAGGAAGATCAGAAATAGAAAACTGACATGTTTTTGCTTCAGGGGCCTCATAGCAGCAGGTGTTCTGGGAGAATTCAGTGAATCTGTTTAATGAAACTAAGTGAAATTCGGACTGCTGGATTAGGAGGTCAGACATGTCTGGTGAGCGAAGTTGCCATGATGCATTTGGAAAACTGGGTATATGTTTGATGGAAATAATACAGGTGTTAGAATATAAAAAAAAAAATAATGGTCCAGCTTCTTAACAAATGCATCACAGGTGAAAAAAATGTAATTTGAAATTTGAGCTTAAAATGAGTAATATTTCAAATTCGGCAAATCCATTCTCATACAAACAGTGCTCTCATACTAACAATCAGCATCGACTCAAGTGACTCAATTTGTGCTCATGAATAATACTGTATAACTATCCTGCTAGTTGGTACATGCTTTTAAGAGAGAAAAATATTTAAAGACAAATCGGTTATAAATAAAATATTGGAAAGGGTATAGAATAGCACTATCAACATTTTTTAACAACTCAGATATGTAACTAGACATTGGGATCCTGTATGTCACATTTTTGCACAGCATAACAACCTTGGCATACAGTGTATATCCACTTCAGCCCATATTTTCCGTTGTATTTTCTTTACATGCATGTTTGTATGTTGCAGCTGTCATATTTGTATGGAGGTGGGAAGAAAATTTTTGTTTTGTTGGCATGAGTTTAAGAGGGTTTCAAAAAGCTTCATAATCCTGATCTCTGTGAGGATTGGCAGGATATGCTACAGTCCAGAGGAATACATACCTTGGGTGCCTTATTTTCAACACAGTTTCTGTTTAACATTTATCATGAAAATGGGCCTGCTATGCCAGAGTTAGCTGCACTGGCAGCTACCAGCAATGTTCCTTTACCTCAGCTGTGGCTTGTTCCTGCTTTGGGCAGGTGAGGGGTTGGAAAATGTCACTTCCCTAATGCAAGTGGACCCATGCTGACAGTAGCCCTGATGCCCCCACTGGTACAGGCAGCCCTCATCTTTCCCTCTTTGTACGGGCTGAACTCTATCTGCACACCTGGACACAACATTCAACTGAAAGCATGCCATAAATTGGTACACAGGAAACACAATTCACTCCAATAGGGTAATGTTTTTTTTTCCTAACGATGCAGTGCACAGAAGTCCACATGGCACAGAACTTGTATTAGCAAATAACCGTAAAAAAAAAAAAAAAAAAAAGCTTCCCTGGATTCCTTACATTCCTGTTTTCCATTACCATATGCATAGTGTAATGTACAGAGTAGTGGTTAAGATTAGTCATTTTTCTCCATTAAATGTAATTATAATTCAGTAGACTTGCATATTTTTATAGAAGAATAACTGGTAACATGAGGTGTTAAGTAGTTTTCGTTTAAAACGTATTTAAATTCAATCTGCTCAAGTGGTAAGAATCCCTGATTTCTGGTATGTATGACTTGACTGACTCTTTCATTTCCACTACATACAGTTACCTGAAAGTCACTTCTCCCTAAAATGCTAATAAAATTTTAGGCTTTTGAGCAACCTAGAGTTTAGTTTTGCATTATATTAGCAAAAGAATATGAAATCACATCATACTGGCCCTAACCTGCCTGTACTTTTTTTTTTTTTTTACTACTCTTCTGTAAAACATGAACTTGTAAAAGTTATTTCTGTATTAATACTTGTGTTATAGATGTGATAAGTCATTATAAAATGTACTAGTTGGGGTGTTTTTGGGGTGTTTTGCCAACTCAATCCCGAGTCATTAGATTTTTATTTTCTTTTTTACATTGCGATGTCCATGTTAGGAAACAAGACTGGATCAAAAATTTTCTATTGTACTGTCTGCTTTGATATCAACTCAATTTGTGATATTTGTTGTTCAACAAACCTGCAATTCAATATTCTCACTTCTTAATAGACATAAATAATAGTGAAATGTCTCACAATGTGAGGTGATGAAGTATATAACGGTAGGTTGGGCAAAAGGTATTGGTACTAATTCTTTTGGGCACAGTTTTGCCTAATATATTTATCAAGCTCTCTGTCATCCTTCAGATATTCTTTGAACATTTTTTTCCTCTTGTAGTTACAGTAATGCTACAGGAAAAACTCTTTTTGTTTTGTCCTGCCCTAGGGACCATGCTCTTTGAGATTTTGACTGAGTGCAGTTACCAGTTACCCTTGTGCAGTTTTGTGTTTATCAGGTCATTGCAATACTCTGAGGGGTGGTCTAAATGGCAATATGCTAAGGGATGTTTTTTTAGAAACAAACAAAACTCTGAAGTCTAGCATTGGAAAATGCTTCTAAATTTTTAACATTTTAGTCATCATAGTGGTAATGTAAGGAAGTAAAAAAATACGCATCCTAATTTCTGAAGAGATGCTTATAGAGTAGAGATAGTGCATTCAGAGTGAATTACATAAACTATGAACTATCTAGTGCACAGGGTGTGAGCAAGGCTTCTGCTGCTTATCTCGACATCTGGTGCAACCATGAAGGGCAACCCTATCAGAGACTGCTGGCCATGATTACAATTAGGGTCAGGCTGTGTAATCTTAAAGTAATTACTTTGCTGGACTGATAATATACAGGAAAGTACTGCAGATGAGAATCAGATTTTATCAATTAGAAAACAAGTTTTCCACGCAAATGTTAATAAGGATGGATCTTCCATCACACAAATTGTGCTGCCTAACCACTTGATGTTTAATCATTTGTTATTTCATTTTACAGTAATGGATCCTGACATTTAAATTGCTCCTTATCATTTCCACTTGGTACATGTATCTTGCCTTCATACAAAAGAGTATGGCTGACACTAAAGATGGATTTTTGCCCTGTAACAGAGCCCTGCTTAATACTTTTGTTAATGTGCAAAGTGGAGTGGACTGCAGTTCATTCTGCTGTACTTAATTTGGCTCTGCAAGATGTCTGATTGTTGTCAGTAAAATAAGCAGCTTCTGAGTTTCCATAGGAAGCCGTCTGTCCAAAGGGGCTGTTTTATACAGTCACTCTTCAATGTAGAACAGTAATTTCAAAAATATCTAAGTACCATTTTTCAGGATCAGACTGATTTAAAATTTTTCAGAAATACCTTCACGGGGCAGTGAAACTGCTCATACTTTATAAAAAGTCTCTTGAGAAGTACATGTATAAGCAGACCCTCTTTTCTTTACTTAGGCCTCCAGCTTTTCAGAAGAGAAGGCAGAGGGATTGCTGCAACTGTTGCAGCAAGGATGAATGAAACAATTCTTAAGTCTTGTGGTTTTATCAGCTTTGCAGATGTGATACCAGTGGAAATGAGACATGCACTTGCCACAGCAAAGCGCAGCATCCCACCTCTGTCTGCAGACAACTTGCTTCTGTGTCGCACTGTAGGTGAGTCAGCTTGCATAACTGGGTTTACATACACAGTTTTCAGAAGCACAAATGGCCCCAAGATATCAAAATGCTATGGAGAGTAACAGATTCTCTGAAGATCACACTAGCTGTCCATGGCTTTAGGTACAGGAGTAGCTCCATGACTCCTTTAGAAGCACGAGCCACAGCTGAGGGAAATGCCAGGAGCACTCAAACTGCAGCAGTAGCCTCAGCGTGTTCCACTTGTTAAACTTTTGTGCCCTTAAAAGCTGTAACATGGCCTGTGTTGTGGCTCAGCAGCACGAATCCCCCACTCCCTCCCCCAGTTTCTGTGGTGTTTAAAAGGTATTTTTAATAGCCTTGATACTGTATTTTGTTATCAACGTTCCTAAATTCAATGATTCTTGAAAGAATCCCAGGCTGTTATACTTTTGAACACATAAACTTTAAACTGTGAAAGTGTTACTGGGAAAGCTTTATCAAATTTCTGACCTGAATAGACCTTTACTGCATGAATTTGCTGTGTATAGTGCTGGAGCACCTGTTACATTCAGTAGGGCACCTAAAGATCAGTTGCAAAATATTTTGCAGTTATGTACCTGGGATAAAGGTGTATGTTACACTGAAGGCGTCTGTCAGCCTTTTGCGTTTAAATGCATGACTGAGGTGAAACAGACTTTAGAGTAGGCAAGGCCCAGCCTGCACCTTCAGGCTGTGACCATGCCCGTCCTTCTCCCTGACAACGCAGCATTGCCTCGCACACGCACTGCGTCGCCTTCCTTTAACTTTTTTCCTTCAAGTATCATCACGAGGCCCGGCGTGAAGGAGGCGGAGTGCCGCCCGGGGCTGCGGCGGCCGCTCCCGGGGCCGGAGCGTTTCGGAGACGTGCCGGGAACGGCTGCAGCGCCCGGCCTTGCGCTGTCTCCATCCCCGCAGCGCGACCCTCCCGCAGCCGCTGTGCCCGGCGCTGAGGCGGCCGCGCGGCCCCGCTCCTCTCGCGGCTGCCGCCTGGAGGCGGGCGGGAGCGGCGGGCGCGCGCCAGCCGCCGCAGCCGTCGGCCGCGGCGCTGTGGTGAGGGAAGGGACGGGAAGGGAAGGGAAGGGACGCGAAGGCAGCGCCGCCCCCGCCCTGGCCGGCAGTGAGGCTGCGACCGAGCCCGGCTGCGGATCGCACAGCCCCGCCGCGGCGCCCGGCTGCCAGCCAGCCCGCCCGCCCTCGCTCCCTCCCTCCCTCCAGCTCCTCGCTCCTCGCCGCAGCTTCGCCCTCTCTCTCTCCCGGCCAGATGATGAACTTTCTGCGGCGCAGGCTCTCGGACAGCAGCTTCATCGCCAACCTGCCCAATGGCTACATGACTGACCTGCAGCGGCCCGAGCCGCAGCAGCCGCCGCCGCCGCCGCCTCCCTCGGCCTCCTCGGCCCCTGCCTCGGGCTCCCCGGCCGCGGAGCGCCGGCAGCCGCCGCAGTCGGCGCCCCCCCAGCAGCAGCAGCCGCCGCCGCAGCAGCAGTCGGCGGGCAGCAGCTTCTTCAGCTCGCTCTCCAACGCCGTGAAGCAGACGGCGGCCTCGGCCGGGCTGGTGGACCCGTCCTCCGCCGGCTCCTCGGCCGCCGGCAGAAAGTTCAAGCTGCTGCTGGTCATCGACGAGCCGCACACGGACTGGTAGGTGCCCCCCCCCCTCCCCGCTGCGGCCCCTGCCCCTCACAGCCCGGCCCCGTCCGCGGGGGCTGCGGGACCCCCGGGGGGCGCCAGGTGCGGCGCGGACCCCGCCGGGGCAGCCGAGCGTGGAGGCTCCTTCTCCGACAGCAGCCTCGGTAAAACGCGTGCACCGCGCTGCCTAGCGAGATAAACAGCTCGTGTCAGCAGCGGAGGGGGGTCGGGGTCTCTCTGTCGGGGGTTCTGTGCGGATTCACGCTGCTGAGCGGGCTTGTTTTGGTGCGCAGCGCACCGCTGCTGCTGCGGCTCCCGAAATGCGTCTCGGGGTGAAGGTCCTTCGGGAGGCTGCCGACGAGCCCTCAGCCTGTGAATGTCTGCGGCGGGGTTAATTAACTCCGCGGGTTTGGTGCGGGGTGGGTGTTTTGCTTCCACTACAGTCACACGGTACGTGCCATTTACAACGCCAGAACTTGTATGTCAACTCATCCCTTCCCGTGCCTGAGTGCTACCAGCAAGAGAGGCTATAGCTTTTCCAGACCCGCTGGTCACGTATGACATCCCTGAACGCTGTGGTTATAGGAAGGGTGCACGTTTAGTAATCATACGCTATCTTATTTCCCGATAACCTGTGTTTACACATCAAGCTGTGAATCATCCTGTTCGGGGTTGCCAATTACAGTATATCGTGTCTTAAAGGTGCCTAAAAATAATACTGAGTAAAACAAGTATGTTGTTACAGCACTGACATCATCCGTAATGGATCGTGGGTCTCTGATTTTATTGTCAGCTTCAAAAATTTGTAACCTTACTGTCTAGGCGGACTTAAGCATCTCTGATTTTATACAATTTGCTTTAAAATGGCACTTCAATAAAATACTTGAAACAGAAATTAAAGCCTAATAAAAACAGTATTGCCTATAGCAAATGTTATTGTTAGCAATGTTACCTGTTATGTTTCTTGTTTGTTTTGGGGTTTTTGTTTGTTTTTGGAGAAGAAAAACAAAAACATACAAGGTTGTTGTATCTGCCAGACTAAAGAAAGCCTCTGTACCTACGTCATGGAGATGCATCCATGGACACTGCTCACTGCCTTGCAGATACATTTATTTAATATTCTACAGTGAAAATGTTTTTGCTTGGTAAATTAAATAACTCTGTATGTTTGTAACGTCTGTTTCTGGTAACATCTTTCTATAAATACTGAAGCCAGCCTGTGTATTATAATCGTGGCATGTTCTACGTACCTCATAAATGCATCTGATATAAACACTATTTATCAGCAATAGCAAAGCTTTTAAAGGTCTGTTTTGTGAATGTCACCAACTGCACTTCAGAAAGGAGACTAGATGCATTCACAAATATACACAAGGTTACTCCTTGTCCCTGTTTCTTCTTTTTTATTTTTTTCCTTTTTCTTAGTATGTGATGTGGATATGTAGTAGTTCTAGAAAGAACAGTTTATTGTTATTGTGCTGGTACTGGCTCTTTCCCCTCCAAAAAGCTAATCACTTTTTAATTGGGGATTTTAAAATCAGTATTGTAATATAGATGTATGTACTCTAGAAATATATGCAGAAAAGTTTATTCCATATCTTTGGAATTATGGACATCCAGATTGACGTGTACTGAACTGCAGTAGATTTTGTCTATATCATATTTATGAGCAGGCTTGGAAAGTGATTATTAGTGACAATTTGAAAAAATATATTGAAAAATTGGAACTGGCAATAGATAAACTACAATGATCAGATAGCTATCACACCAGCTACCCTGTCTGGCATGATGCATTGACGTACGGTTTAGCAAGATGAGGTATAGAGATCTGCTGTCATGTGATACACTAAAAAAATCCCGTAAATAACAACAACAGCAAAAATTACCAAGTACTCTGGAGTCAAGGTAGATTCATGAGAAACGACTGCAGCTGCTTTGCATTAATCCTGAGAAGAGGATTATATGGTGGGAGTTTTGAGCTGTGTTGTATTTGTCTTCAATTCAAAATGTCCTTTTGGGCAATTGCCTTTAGGTTGCAGTTTAAATAGAAAGAAGAGAATTTCAATCTGGATCGTAATGAAATCCTACTAATTCAGTATCCTCTCTTTAGCAAGCTCCAGAGGATGTATTATGCACCTTATTTTGTGAGCAAAGGATATAACCCCTTACTTCTAACATCAAAAGTGCATTTTGCTTCTAGTATATTTTAATTTCTATTAGAGACTCATGCTTGAGGTCTGAGTTTTAATAACCTTTCTAATATCGTTGTTGTTGCTATTGGATGCATATGGGATATTTTACAAATAAATAAAAATCTGGTTGTTGCTTGCATTTTTTAATCTTGATCTAGGTGACTTCTTTTATAATTTTCTTGTCTTAACAAGTTTGTCCTTTCACAGGTTTTGAAATTCTCCTTTTTCAGTTTCTTTACTTTTATGGTATAGGATGGGGGAAAAATTGGAAACGTATATGGTACTAATTTGCATGTTTTTACCACACTAGATTGTCTTACTCTTTAAGGAAAGAGAGCAAATGCAGTCATCCTGTCAAACCATTCTCTTTTCTCCAGTGGCACTCAATCAATGGCATGTGAGAGCTGTGAAAAAAGCTTATTTTCTTACAGGTTCTTTGGAAACTTGCAGCTACGTAGATGAGAAAGACCGTTATGGACTTCTAAAAAAGACAGCACTGCAAAATAAGCTAAAAGTCTTTGTATCTTTTAGTACCACTACACCTGCCTCAATGACAAGTGAAGGGGAAAAAATGAAAACAGGCTAAAGCTTTCAGTCAACTACCAGAGACAAATCCAAGACAAGCTATCTTCATTGGTTCTGGTTCTCATGGAGTACTTTTTTCTAGTCCCCTTCTACAATAAATGATCCTTTGGTCCAAAGGTGAAAGAAAAAAACAATCATTTCCATCAATTATCTCTGAAGTTTTCTCTCATTCTAGACTATCACCATGAAGAAGGGGTGACTTGTAATGCCAACGCTCCTTCAAATGAAACAGCACTATTCATTCATATGAATGCATTGGAAAGCTCATCTTATTTTGTGGCCCGTTCTTATGCATTTTAATGTCACGTTCTTTTCATCTGCAGCTGTGTATTAAACAGACATTTTTAATACCTTCATTGATGTCCAGAACCCATTCCTGAGTTACCACATCTAGTTGAGAACCATGCAAAGTAATTAAAATGTAGAAGTAAGTCATTTTGATGGAAAAAACGTATGATTCACAAGCACTTAATGGATCTCTTGGGGAAGGGAAAGCTTCAAGAACCAATTTGATGTTTAATAATCATTTTATATAATAGACTTCAACCTGATCATTTTAGAGAGTTAGGTATGTGTTGATATTTTTATAAATGGAAGAGACTGAGAAGTAAAATCATTTGCTCAAGGTCATCCAAGAGCCTAGTGACAGAGCTGAAACAAAATTTCGGTATTTTGCTTAGCCTGTTCTTTTAATTCTTCTTTTCTAGCTGTTGGTCTGCAGTAAGTGCCCCAAGCTCCCAGCTAGCTACATTTATTTAAAAATGCATATAATTTTCTCAGGAGATAACCATTTTGTTCTGTATACGAAATGTACTGAATATTTAGTGCTGTACAAGCAATTGATTAGCGGGTGTACATCAGTGGCGAGGTGCCAAAATGTGCACATAGAGTATTCTCCTTATTGAAAGCTTATGTGTAATATTTAGAAAGCTGTTTCAATATTGAAAAGAAAGTACTGGTTGGTTGCTCTCATGCTTTAAAGATTAAATGTAAGACTCATTGGCTGTTAACGATGAAACTATAAAAAGAATCAGATGGAAAAAATGTGTTCCTATTTTTTTAAGCACAAATCTCATTGGAAGTATCAGTACTGCCACCCCTGATAATTGTGCATTTCCTATAATGTTTACTGCTTTCGTAGTTACTTATCTTTAGATAGGTGCAGAAGATCATTTCCAAATGGCTGGTACAAATCTTGTGTGAACAGAAAGCTTTCTATTTTAAAACTACTGAATTATTTATGGGCAAACATTGCTCATCATAATGTTTTTAGTTTGAAAGCATTGTCTTAGTGCAGAAAGTCACTTGTTTATGGTACAAAAATTTACTCAAGTGAGTAGAATGAGGTTTTTGTTTGTTTGTTTTTCCTATTTTCCAGGCAACTAGAAGGAGGAAAATAGTTGTACTCAATTATATGTACAGAGTTGTTGTGTATAAGGGTAACTGCCAAATAACTTACATGCTACAATGAAGTTTTATTTATTTATTTAATTCCTGTAGGGTTGGTTCAATTATGCATAACCAATTAGGTTATGAATATTTCCTGAATGAACTTGAACTAGAATTAGAATTCATTTTACTTGGTAGTAACATGTTGATTTAGTAACTGCACTATTTCTTGCATTCAGTGCAAGTCTTCTGTTAGCAAGTTTTCTAGTTTGGGAAGGTGTCACTTAGATTTTAGCAACAAGGGCAACTGCTTTGCCAGAGGTCTAGGTTATCTTCTGGGTAGCAGCAGGATGATACTCTGTAGAAGGAGCTTTTGCTAGCCTCCTGGCATTGCAAGGCACAGTGCTACTCGTATAACATATAAAGACACCATATGAAGTGGGGAGGAAAGCCCGGGACATGGACAAGCTGTGTAAGCAGTAGTGATTACGCAGAGTCTCTTAGAACTCATCTAGGGGCTGAAGGTGAGAAGCTTTTGAAAGCTGGCCAAGGAAGGGACTACTGTGTTGCAGAGGTATAGGGAGACTGATTTTTAGAAAGGTGTGAGAATCGCTAAATGTAGATATGTGCCTTCAGGCAATGAGTATACAGTGAAGGTAATCTTACCAGTATATGTATTTTATATAGGAAGAAAGACAATAGAATAGAAGTTACTTTTATTACTTTAAAATATTAATTAAGAACTGCTGTGCTTTTTGCAACAAGAAACTCTTAATACTAAAGGAAAAGCAACTTTTCTTTGACGTAGTGCTCTAACTGTCTTGCAAGGAGGAAACAGGTTCCTTCATCCCCTGAAATTTAGCAACATTGATAAAGATTTTACCTTTTTTTTTCTCTTTAATTGTTGCTTCATATGACTTCGTGTTTTGAAGTGATCTTTGTGAGGAGGTTCATCTGAATCTTAAAAAGTTGGTCATGTGGCAATCTAATTACAGTTATGGCCTTTGGACTAAATTCCTAGTCCTCTAAAAAGGGGATGGCAACCAGATGTTAAGTGAAGTCAATACGTGCTTAGGCAGCTTTCTACAACCGGGTAATAAGACCAGTACTACTTCCCACTACATTCTGAAGTTTTTAGGTTGGATATTAGGAAAACTTCTTTACTGAGAGGGTTGTTAGGCATTGGAAGGGGCTGCCCAGGGAAGTGCTTGAGTCACCATCCCTGGAGGTCTTTAAAGATGTTTAGATGTAGAACTTAGTGATATGGTTTAGTGGAGGACTTGTAAGTGTTAGGTCAGAGGTTGGACTCGGTGATCTTGGAGGTCTCTTCCAACTAGACAATTCTGTGATTTTTAACTCTACATTAAGGCTCTGCATTTTGCAATCAAAATAGCATCATTAATAACAAAAAGATGGAGGCATAAGCAAGGGTTACTGTGAGCACAAGCAGCACACCTCTGCTGGCTGGGAGGACAGATGGGCACAGATTATACAACTTAAGTTGTTTCAAAAAATTTTATTTTGAACTCTCTCCCCTCATTAGATGTGAACAACTGAATCTGTTCGTCTGTTTGTTTTTACCGAAGGGGTAAAAGTATAGCCCAATGAGCATTGTTAATTGGTCTTTGTCCTCCCCCCACTCCCCTATATATATATATAGGGGAGTTATATATTTATTATATATATATATAATTAATTATATATATATTTATATATATATATATATAATATATATAATGTGTGCTGGGCAAGAACATGAGAACAAGGATATGCACCTGCACTAACTGAAGTGCATCATGTAGTATGTTAACAAATCTGAATTTGTAGTATACAGCAATCCCATGCAAGTTGTATTTCAGCTCTATACTCTGAAATGGCCACTGATACCATTCTCCACCAGACAACGTGTGTACTAGTATTTGAAGATAATGTAAGAAAAGATTCCAGAGAGTTTTCAGTTTATCTACAGTTCTGTCATGTGTAATACTAGGATGCTTTGCTTTAGTATAAATAGTAAAACACAGTACATAATGGAGATTGCCTTGTTGACAAGATATTAAAAAAAAAAAAAAAAAGACAAAAAAACAAAACAAAACAAAACAAAGCTCTTACTGGGAAACGCTTTTGTCTTCCAAAATGTGTGTTTCTCTGTCTAAACAAGCTCTTTAATGTTGTAATGTTCTTTCTTAATGTGCATGAGATGCTGATTAGAAATTTAGACATTTTTCTCCCTATGTGCTCAGAATCTTAGTGAACCTATTTTTAGTCTCTAAAGAGACCACCAAACATTTCTGAAACTTAATGAAACCTACAATGATGTGTTTAGCTCCATAAGTGATTTTCAAAAAAAAAAATCTATTTGCTGATGTTTCCTTCTAACGTTTCTGTTAATGGAAAAGAAATGGAAAAACTGGCAAGTAAGTAACTAATTGTTTTCAGGTAGGTATAATTCAAAGCTACAAGATTGAAGTGGGAGATAATAGCTTTTAGGACTTTACACTTAAGTCAAATAATAAATTCTGCTATGATTCAGAACTTTAAAATTTACCAGTGGCAAATAAAGATCATTTATTGAAACAGGAACAGCATGAAAGAAAAATTATTCAAAAACATTATTAGATTTCTTACTGATCCTCTTGAAAAGTGAAATGTGTCTAGAGGACTCTATATTTTGAGTTGTTTCTGTTTTAAACAAATATTATTCTGTAAACAATGTAGGACACCATGACTGTACACATTTTTGTTGAAATCATGTTTCTCCAAAAGACTGATGCTAAATATTCTAATTATCAATATATTCTTCATGTAATTACTTCAGTGTCTGCATTTTTAGTACTCAATTCTTAATAGGACAATGAGACAGTTACTTACAGATCAGTTACTCTGATCATCCTCTTCAAGTTTATCAACTTTAGTTCTTCAGCCAGCCTGCCCACTGTGAATGCTCTAAACTACAGAAATGGGTTTTTAATATAATTTAAGTAGATGATTTAGATTTTTATGTTTGTATATAAGATATACCACAACCTGAATTAAAAAAAAAAAAAAAAGGAAAAAAAAAAGGTAAGACTTTAGTGAAAAGTTGTGTTTGAGTACAAAGTTGTGCCTGAAGAGGAAAACTACAAATATAGAAGGTTGTATTTGGTTACAGAACCTCTGAAGAAGTTTTCTAGACTTGGCTGGATGAAAACTGCTGGATGAAAGGGTAAATACAAGTAGGTAAAGTAGTTATAAAGAACTGAAAATAGTAAAATGGCAAGGAGAACCATATTGTAGATTTCAAAAAGAGAGGTAATAAATTATGAAGTAAATATTACCTGAAATAATGATATTGCTTCCAATGATGAGAGGCTGTGATATGACTTTACAAATGTCGTAAGCTGGAGGTCAACGTTATAGCATGGTCTAGAATGTAAAATATTTGCTTGATAGCACTGCTTCATTTGCTAATTAAGCAGCTTTATCTGCGCTGAGTCAAACTCACTTCTCAGAAGAAAGCAGTGCACTTTTAGACAGCCAGCTGGAGCAGAGGGAGAGTGGGTATTCATGATAACATGAACTGTAGACTAATTTGAGATTTTGCAAAAAATGGAAAGACTGTTTTCTTTTCTCTATTTTACAATACCCACTTTCACCACAAGTGTGTCCCTGCCTGGCTGACACAGAAATATTCATAAGCTGTGTTGATGAATTCTCTGATTCCTAACAAAAAATTGGTGACTAATGTCACTGGTGTTCATATATTTGCAAGCAAAAGCTATATGAATGATAATTCAGAAGATGCAGTCTTATAAAGAACCTTCTTATTCAGAAGATGCAGTCTTATAAAGAACAAGACGAAGCTGGTGAGGGGCCTGAAGAACAAGTCCTACGAGGAGCGGCTGAGGGAGCTGGGCTTGTTCAGCCTGGAGAAAAGGAGGCTCAGGAGTGACCTTATTGCTCTCTACAGGTACCTTAAAGGAGGCTGTAGCGAGTGGGGGTTGGTCTGTTCTCCCATGTGCCTGGTGACAGGACGAGGGGGAATGGGCTAAAGTTGTGCCAGGGGAGTTTTAGGTTGGATCTTAGGAAGAACATCTTTACCAAAAGGGTTGTGAGGCATTGGAACAGGCTGCCCAGGGAAGTGGTGGAGTCACCATCCCTGGAGGTCTTTAAAAGACGTTTAGATGTAGAGCTTAGGGATATGGTTTAGTGGGGACTGTTAGCGTTAGGTCAGAGGTTGGGCTTGATGATCTTGAGGTCTCTTCCAACCTAGAAATTCTGTGATTCTGTGAAATTTAAAGTGGGTCTTCCTGGTTTTCCTACAGACCAACCTGGGACCTTTTTCATCTGATTCTACTGCTGCTAGAGCATGTTTTGTAAAGATAGGAGTATTAGATTTGCTAACTTGTCGCTTTTAGTAATGAGCTACTGCTTTTACAAATCTGCTACTGTTAGCTCCTTTGAACACTTTTGGTAATTTTGCAGCAGTGGAACTTGCAGCAGTTCCATTTGATATTGCTCTGGGGGTGTCTCTTTAATGTGCACAGGAGGATCTTGGAAGAGGGTGCTGATTTTCAGGGCAGAACAACATCTGAAGCAGAACAGGATTGGCCCTCAATCTGTACCTAAGGCTGGGTATTTTGGTGTGAGCAGTGTCAGGCAGTAATGTGAGATATCCAGGGCTTGTGTTGTGATTGTGGTTGCCTGTCAGCAAGGGGGCTGGCAGGGCGGGTTAGCTGATCAAGGCTATCAGAGGGTATCTGCTTACTCTATTCCTTCTTGAATTAAAAACATTGGCAGAAGTGGGATTCATTTTATGGAAGGATCCAGTGGATAGCGCTGAAGAAGATGGAACTTCCATTTTTGAAGACTGTTCCTTTGCCCCCCCCCCCAAATTGTCTTCATCTTTCTTCCAGTGTGCCAGTGACTGAAGAAGATGATCCATGGGGTGTCACTTAAATTGCTTAAGGTTGTTACTTAAGTGCAGCTGGGAATGGGTGAGAATGATGTTCTCTTTACTATTTTCACCTCTGAACATGTGCATTTGGACTCAGCTCTTTTTTTTTTTTTTGTAAATTGCTGCATCCTCCTGCTGCTATGAGAGTGGCAGAATTCAGGCTCTTTCTTCCCTCTGTGGACATTAGGACTTAGTCCCAGCCTGTGCAGAGAGAGGTGTAAGCATACTTTCCCTGTTTTCGTAAAACAAACAAATACTGTGTAGTGCTTGATGCCTAATGGGGTGTGATCACCCCTTTTTCACCTCTAATGAAATAGATAGGAAGAATAAAAATGTTGTGTGCCACCATCAGCCAGTCTGGTGCCAGAAATTGCAACAAAAGACAGTTTGGGTACAGTCCCTGCAATGCACCAACCCCCCCCACTATCGATCCTCAGAACATGACTTTTTTTTTGAGGTGTGAAGAGATTCTGTCCTGGAAGGAAATGGATTTTTATGTTCTCCTTCTCGTTGCAGGAACACACTGGCACGTTCAATGGGTCCCATTTCTTCTCCGAAATCTCAAGAATGTAGACTCCTGCATTCGTGTTTTCTTATTTTTGTTTTTCTTACCAGTCATATTTCAGTCTTATAATTGACTCAGTGTTTTGAAAGGCATAGTTTATGTTTGTACATTGCACTCCTCACCCCTCACCTCCCTCCTATGTAATGTGTCGGGAAATTTTTTTTTTTTTTTTTTTTTTTTTTTGTGTGTGTGTATGTGTTATGTATCTGTTCTAAGGGAGGGAAGAAGATGGTCTAACCATTAAAATGAATTTCTGAAATGACTGTTCCATTTTGATGCTGCCTGAGTTACCATTAGATCTATGATCTTATATCCCAACTGGATTGATTGATAAAAGGAGTTAAAAAATAACAATAATAAAATAAATAAATAAATTTGAAAGTGCACACACTACTTTGAATTTTTATAAGGTGATGAAAGTAATTTTAAAAATATTTTAATCTGTACTTCAGATGAAGTGTTTTAAATAGCTTAATTTTGTTCTAAAGGATCCACATGCAATGATTTGAAATAAAATAATAGATTTTTAAATTAAGTATGCCAATTTACAGATTCTGGTCCTTAAAAACAAGTTTTAAGATCTTGCCTTTACAGAAATGGAGCAAATGTAAGTAAGCAAGCATTAGGGAATCTGTCAGTGAACAGATATGATTTTTTTTTTCTTTAAAATAGGTACAGTTTCCTAATGAGTACTTAAAACTGTAATAGGAAGTTGTTTCCACTGCTCGTAGTGAAGAAAACTCATTACATCCATTAAGAACTGTAGTAACAAAATGTTGTGTAATGCATTTTTAAAAAGTGAATCGACATGATCTGAACAGCAACAGAACAGGGACACAGTAAAGGCTAAGTAGAGACTTGGTTTTATTTTATTAGGCATGGCAGTAGTCGTCCTTTATAGCTGATTTATGCTTTGTTTTCAGAGTGGGGCACTCACTTTCTGACAGGCTACTGATAAATCTTTATTGCTAGACTAACCTTTAGGCTTCTGGATTTCTGAGTTAAGCCAATTTGTCTCATTTTGTATGCAGCTCTTGTTTATTTGTTAAATAGGCATGATTAGAATAGGGGAGCATGCTTTTATGTAATTTCAAATTGAATATAAACAATCATTAAGTAAATATCAGCAATGTGTGCTGTTTCTTGGAAAACTGTTGCAGATAATTAGTTTAGTTTTTGCTGAGAGTGTGAGTGCAGAAAAGACATGAGTAAAACTTGTGGCACAGGTAGTAATAAAATCCAAGTTACACTTGCGTGTAGATGTGTCCAGGAACCAAAGTGTTTGTATCCCTGTAACTTTCTGAGTAGGTGTTTGAGAATGGAGCACAAGTTGAGATGCTCTTTCACAGAATCACAGAATTTCTAGGTTGGAAGAGACCTCAAGATCATCAAGTCCAACTTCTGACCTAACGCTAACAGTCCCCACTAAACCATATCCCTAAGCTCTACATCTAAACATCTTTTGAAGACTTCCAGGGATGGTGACTCCACCACTTCCCTGGGCAGCCTGTTCCAATGCCTAACAACCCTTTCAGTAAAGAAGTTCTTCCTAACATCTAACCTAAAACTCCCCTACGATAAGGTCGCCCCTGAGCCTCCTCTTCTCCAGGCTGAACAAGCCCAGCTCCCTCAGCCGCTCCTCGTAAGCCTTGTTCTCCAGGCCCCTCACCAGCTTCGTCGCCCTTCTCTGGACCCGCTCAAGCACCTCGATGTCCTTCTTGTAGCGAGGGGCCCAAAACTGAACACAGTACTCGAGGTGCGGCCTCACCAGAGCCAAGTACAGGGGGACGATCACCTCCCTAGCCGTGCTGGTCACACTGTTCCTGATACAAGCCAGGATGCCGTTGGCCTTCTTGGCCACCTGAGCACACTGCTGGCTCATATTCAGCCGACTATCCACCATCACTCCCAGGTCCTTCTCTGCCTGGCAGCTCTCCAACCATTCCTCTCCCAGCCTGTAGCTCTGCTTGGGGTTATTGCGCCCCAGGTGCAGGACCTGGCACTTGGCCTTGTTGAACTTCATGCAGTTGACCTCAGCCCATCGGTGCAGCCTATCCAGATCCTCCTGCAGAGCTTTCCTACCCTCAAGCAGATCGACACACGCACCTAACTTGATGTCATCTGCGAACTTACTGAGGGTGCACTCAATGCCCTCGTCCAGATCATCGATGAAGATATTAAAGAGGACCGGCCCCAGCACCGAGCCCTGGGGGACGCCACTAGTGACTGGCCTCCAACTGGACTTGGCTCCATTCACCACGACTCTTTGGGCCCGGCTATCCAGCCAGTTTCTAACCCAACGAAGCGTGCGCCAGTCCAAGCCAAGAGCAGCCAGTTTCTTGAGGAGAATGCTGTGGGAGACGGTGTCAAAAGCCTTGCTGAAGTCAAGGTAGACCACATCCACAGCCTTTCCTTCGTCCACCCAGTGCGTCACTTTGTCATAGAAGGAGATCAGGTTTGTCAAGCAGGATCTGCCTTTCATAAACCCATGCTGACTGGGCCTGATCGCCTGCTTGCCCTGCAAGTGCTGCGTGATGACTCTCAGGAGGATCTGCTCCATGAGCTTCCCTGGCAGTGAGGTCAAACTGACAGGCCTGTAGTTTCCCGGGTCTGCCCTCCGGCCCTTCTTGTAGATGGGCGTCACATCTTTCCATGCACATCTGAAAATACAGCGGTTCCCTGGTCCAAGAAGTGCCCTGTCATTCTTTCTGTGTTATGGCTTCCAATTAAGGTGATTATAAGTCATCAAAATTGCTTTAAGAGTATTGTGCGAGCATTATGAAGTGTGTGTGTGCACAAATAGATATGTGTATAGATAGGTATGCACACTTCAAAAAAAAAAAATTAATTTTCACTAGCAGATAGTATTTCTGTAGTCATAATTCTGTCATTCTGGTACTATTGGGGTGCACTGGAATAAATAGAGGCTCTTCCATTATGCCACTGGTTAGAAAGGTTACCTGCAAAATCTCTTCTATTGGTTGTAATGATAGAAAGCATGAGTATTAGAGATTTGGTATTTTGTGTGAGGTTACACTCTACTTAAATTCTTTCAGTTGATCCCTATTCTAGAATTTCCATGCTGGCTTGTTTCCCTACTAAGGAAGATATGTCCAAGTATAAACTACCAACAGCTCAACATACAAGAGGGTCAGATTAGTATTCTTGGCAGTAGTAATATTTTAGAGAAGTTTAGAGCAAGACTAATATTAATTACAATTAATGTATATTGAGATTTACATTATCTTTGTTAAAATAAATTCCACTAGGTTGGTCTTTGTTCTTGAAATGGGTAGGTAGGAGGACAGACTGCAGGTCTGTTCTTGGATTGGTGAGGATCTTACAACTGTCTTTTTCAACATAAGTCCTATGGTGCTTGTCTAGGCTTTTTTGTTAGAAGTCCTTTCCAGAAAGTTAGGCAGCTTATTAAAGTGGTTGATTTTTTGTTGTTGTTGTTTGTTTGCACTTTTTTTTTTTTTCTCTTCAGAGTAGCACGACCCATTAGAAAGTACACATTTGAAGTCTCCAAATCCTTGGCTGTTAGGTGGCATATTGAATACATATCAGGTACCAAGTAGCTTTCAGAGTAAAATGCTACTACAGAGCAAAATGGGATATTACTGTGTGATTGATTTTGAAGCTGAGTTGTCCAAGTCCCTTGGTTGTAGTGCCCATATATTTCAATTACAGTAGCCTGGAAGGCTGATGATATAGAATAAACACATTAGAGACTGTTATTCTGAAATGCAGGCGGTGTGTAATTTTATGTTGTAACTACAGTTAAATCTCTGTTTTCTGGTATGCCATCTTTGAGGTGGGTTGATAATCAGGATAATGTAGGCTTATTCTAGAGCTTTTGTTAGGCATTTCTCATTTGGATGATTTAGAACAATACACTTACGATGTTTTCTGTGGAGTAGAATTCCAGTATTGGTTTCAGACTTTGAAAAAAACATATGGCAAACTGCTGTCTGTCAGTCAAGATGGCATGAAGACTTCATGCATATAGCTGCTTAACAAACACCAGTGTGAAATTTAAAGCATATCACTTCATTTAAATGCTCCTTTACAGATTCTTAATTTTGAAATGAAATTTGAAGGGAAGTGAATCTGATTTGTACTGAGAAAATATTTTCAAAGGACAGAACAATAATTCTAAAAGACACAATCATAACTTTTCAAATAAGTTACCAGGACTGTTTGCACCTAGACCTCCTATCTCAGGCAACAGTGTTTATAAGTGTTATGTAAAATTTTACATTGCTTTGACTGGCCTTTTTTTCCCCCTAATTCTTTGATAAAAGACTTGAAATAATTCTAAGAATCTTAGCGATAATGTATTTGTCATGTTCTTAGTGCTAGGGTTTTTGTTCAGAATAGCTGAGATAATCTAACATCATATATTAGGTCATCTGCAGTATCCAATTTTTGTGAACACAAAATTATTTTTATAATTAATAAGTATATTTATTTGCATAAAATGTTATGTAAATATGTATGTCCATGCATGAGGAGTCATAAAGTGGTCTTATTGCAGAGAGTAATAAATGTAGAGCCACCTCTCAGGAAGTGAGAGGTACTCACTGTCACCTTGTTTGGCAGTTTGTCTAGATGTTAAATTGACAACCAATACTTGAATCCTGTTCAGTGGCATAGAAAAGATCTGCGTTGGTGTTTTGTTTGTTTGTATGTTTTTTAGGTATGTCATCGTAGCACTTTTGCAAATACGTAAATAGTGGAATCCTTATATAGAATTTTATCATATTATTAAAACAAGTAAACATTTACTAACTTTTCATGCTGTGTCATTGATAAGACTGTTGGTTTTTAAAATCTGGAGCTTGGACAGTCAGTGAATTAGATACTGTCATCATCCTATTAATATAACTGGCGGTATTAGAATGTATGATGGCAACAGAAAATTATTTAAAAAAAATATAGAAGCAAAAACGAAAATTTGAGTAAGCAAAAGAGATCTTTAAAAGAGTCAGTATTCTTACCACGTGTTAGAATATGTGCGCTGCAGAATTTTTGATTTATTAATAAGCTCTCTATTTTGACAAAGTATTATGATAGAATGCATATTTTTGTGTTTCTTGAATTAATATGTTTTTTTTTCAAATAGTTTGTTAATAAATGATTTGGAAGTTATTAAACTCTAGACACCCTACTTCTAGAAGAGAAAATTTTCAGTTTGAGAACTTTAGCAAGTAACTTTCATGGTGGAAAATAGGATTATGTGCAATAGATACATCAAAGTAAAAGATGTTAATCAGCAAAACCAATTTGTTTTAATGTCTAACTGTTTAAAGTTAACATCTTTGCTGCATCTGCATTTAGATGTTGTAACAGATAATAAAGTTATCTATAAAGTGGATTTCATTTTATTTACCACGAAGAGAGGGCTTAAAGTGCACCCATGTAAACATGTACATATGTATGTCTCTTTCTGCAGTAAATCAGGGTTAATTTTTCTGAAAGAGCTGTCCAGGTTATAAAACTGTTCTTCATTTCAAGGACAAAGTCTTTTGATTTGTCAGAAATGTACCCTGAAAACTCAGGGTAAATATCCATGCATGTGAAACTAGTAGCAGTTCAAGTATGCAAATGGGAAAAAAGATTAGAAAGAGCTTGGATCAGATGGTTAAAATTATAAAAATGCATCCATCATCCATATACTTTAAGAAAAAAAAAAAAAAAAGGTACCAATAGCCAGGACCAGCCCATATAGATCTTTTTATTCTACTCAAATGGAACAGTGTGTTTTGTTTTGTTGTTTCCATTCACACTCAAATTAAACCAAGTTAGTGATGCACATTTGCTGTCTTTTACAATCCTCTTTGTCAGCTGTCTCCATTAATAATGCTAAATATATTTTGAGGTCATTGTGTAGTTGGTTAGCTTAACTATGTTGAGAAAAATTACAGCAAACTTCTAGAACTATTTAAAATCTGAAAATGTTATTTAATAATGTGTTGGAGTTTGCTTTGGTTTCACTTGAACGCTATTGAAATTGTTTAGAAAGGGTGAAGAGGAAAACTCAAGGTACCTGTATATTTCATGTTGTCTTTTTTTATTAACCAGTTCTTATTTGACCTTTGTGTTGAAACCTAAATGGAACATTTAGCATAAAATTACCGTGGAGGTTTGCAACTGACAATGAAAGGTATAAATTACTAATTAGGTATGGAACAACATAACAAATCCTATGTTTATTTGTTCTTGTAATTTTTCCATGTGAGCAGCTAAGTATCTGCAAATGTCACCAATGACAATGGCTTTTTGGAAAAATAGTATGAGTAGTCATAAAATTTTTACTAGTTGCTACTACTCAAAAGTTCTATTTCAAAGCACTTCTTAGGGATCAGTTGATTTTTCTGGAAAGCTCATGACTTTAATTTGTCTTTTTTTTTTTTAATTTTTTAATAGGAGAATTTAATGACATGTTTGTTATAAATTTCTACATTAAATGAAGATGAAGGTAAATGTGCAAAAAATATAAATAAATTCAGATATCTTTCAAGAAAAAATAAATATTTACTAGACTAAATTTATAGAAGTCAATATTGTGGTGTTGCATGTTCAGTGTACCTCTGTGGCTAAGGAGAGCTCTGTTCAGATGATTATGTTGACATTTAATCAATCAATTCAAGCAATCAACTGTGGTGTCTTATGTTGCAAAACATTACATTTTTTTTTCCTTGAGTTCTCAGATGGAACATTTAGAAGTTAGTGTAAATTTCTATATGAATATTTCATGTCAGAATGTACAGTGACACAATTCTTAGTGTACATTTAAAATAGTTACCTACAAATAAAATATTTGCCATTATTCAAACATATTTTCTCAGAAGTACCTTTCTGATGCCTAAATAAAGCATCCATATAGCTAATGTAGGTATTGCTTAGTTTTTTTTTTTTTTTTTTTTGTTGGTTTTTTTTTGAACTCTTCTCTCCATTATTTTGGTGGGGTAAATATGTGTTTGACTTGTGCCTTTTTCTCTTTGAGAAGTTGTACATCTCTATATATAGTAGTAACAACAAAAAAAAAGGGAAAATGTATATGCATCAGATGTATATTGTTGCATATGTACATCAAATGATGGAGACTTCCAATCTGATTGTTCCTTAGCCATTGATAGATGGTTTCTTTGCCAGAATTTCTCTCTACTAGAATAATGGTCATTACATTTTCTTAATTTTTTTTGTCTGCTAAAAGCTTATTATGAATAGCATTATAAATATGATGGTTAGACCAAAAAAATCAAATAAAATGGAAATTAAAAACTATTTGAACAGCTGTAAGCTGTTTCCTCTGCTTACTTGTGGTTCTCCCATTTATTTTGATACGCACACTTATGACAAAGCAAAGTTTGCCCCATTACACATTTCTTGAGGGCTTATTTTTACTTCCTCCACTCCCAGTCTTATATGGAGTGTTTGGTTTTGATCAATCAACTCTTAGTTATTAGATGTACTCAGCTTGTTGAAAAGGCATATAGCTAACTTGCTTCATGAAATAGAATTAATTGTCCTTTGTCCATTTGTAATAACTGATTTAAAAATTCTCAGAACTGCCTGCTGATGTACTCTGTATTACTGACATGTTGAAATAAGTTCGGTACCGGAGTAATTTATTTTTTTGACATATATTTAAACTACAATATCGCTTGCATTTAGGTTGTCATAATGCAGAGTGCTTGCTGTTTGTGTGAAATTACTTTTTCCTTGCTTAAGAAATGTTATCAAAGCAAGTTAGAAGTACTAGAGCTTTTACTTCATTAGAATATTCATTCATAAGAATGTATTTTTAACTCACAGTTGGGTTTCCCTCTATCCCAGCATCCAATACCACTGTAAGGCTGAAATTACTTGCTAGATTTCCTATGATCTTCTTAGTGTTTAAAAAAATAATAATTTTATTTGTGTATTATTTGCATGTGAAGCAAAGTTTAAATTAAGTACTAAGAAGCATCTTATAGTTTCGGTAATAAAGAAGACCTTTAGTGCTCTAATTGCTAATGTAGGAGCAAACTACTGTAGGAGCAAACATTCTACATTCTGATCAACTGACTTACAAATGCAGTTTGAAGGATATTGGAACCATACTTTCATAACAACTCTTTATACATTTTATACCCTTTTTATCTGTACATTTTTAGCATCTCAGCATTTTACATAGAATAAGCAAGTACTAATTTTTTAAAGTGTACTGCAGGATACTCATGAAGAAGTAACATAAATCAGTTGTCTCAAATTCTTCATCTGACTCCTGATTTTGTTTAAAGACAGAATAATATGCAAGATGTAATTACACTCGTATAAGTTGCTTATTATATTTTGCAACTAAGAACATGAATTAGAGCAGAAGCTCTGCTGGCAGACAGGGAAGAATGTATTGTACACGCTATTCACCTTTGAAAAATTTTTATTTTTATTTTTTTTTTAAATCAAAAAAAAACAGTTGTTACTGGAGTTTGATTTGTAAGACAGTGTTAGAAATTACAAAACAATTCAGGAACAGGATGAATTTATCAGCTTTGAGGTAAGGCTTCCCTACTACAAGGATGAGCAGAATAGAAATATGGTAATTATTGCCATTGATCATGCATTGGCCTAGAAAATGGCTGAAAAATAGCTGCAGTGTTTCAAATAGTTACAGAAGCTGCAGGTAACCCCATATTCTCCTTTTTATTTTCTTACAAGTCAGGAATGCTTGTGGTGATTAGATGTAGAAAACTCTGAAATTTCAGAATTCTTAAAATTTTGTAGTAAAGAAATACCCTGCTCGGGCAAGAAAATTAATCAAATGAAGCATGTGGACTTAAATCCAAGTCAGAACTACCTGCATCATTGAGCCATGTTGCCCAAGAAGTACATACAGAATGAAGAATAGCACAGATAACCATATGTATGCTAAACATATTATATATGTAAAATAAGCATAGGTATGCAATTTTGCTAATGAAAATAAAAGCCATAGTGAATTACCAAGACTGGAAATTAGAAACTGGAACATAGACCACAGTAAAGATGAGTCCTTTTTGCAAACCTGCGCTGAATTCTGCTCAGTTGTTGCCTGGCCAGATATAAAGCCAGCGTGTGTGTACTTCCCTGTGCCGTAATGGCATTTTATTTTTGCGTGTGTGTGTTCTGGGGCTCTGTCTTTTATAATAGTCTATTGTAGGTCATGTACAATAGGCTGTTTGAGGGAAAGAAGGCTGGTAAATTTCACTCAGTAATAAAGTAGAAAAAAATGCAGTCTACTTTAAAACACAGTAATACCTGGGAATGTAAGAAAATGAAGAAATTGCAGTCTACATTCATTCAAAAACTCTCAGTGGAATTCTGTTTATTCCAAGAACTAGGTATACGTGTTTTATATTTCATTGTGAAAATAAAGTAGCGAGTATTTTTTAAATGCTTCTTTAACTTCCTGTTTATGTACTTAGGTTGATTTTTAGTAGATTATTTTTCATAAATTAAATATTTGTGGAATAAAGCGGCCCAATACAAAACAGAGGAACTTAAAATGAACCAAAAAATTCAGTTTCTGCATTGAATTATTGTTTACCATTATTTCTTTACTGCTTTTCAAACACTTCTATAACGAGTAGTAAAGCATATTTATCCCAATGGGAGTCTTGCAAACTTAGAATTAAATTCGTAAATACTAACAGAGTTTTCAGCTAAGCAATGAGGTTTGTCTGGCATTCCGCATGCTGACTGTCTTGAAATATTGAGAGTCTTTGGGTAACAGAGTATACTTTACTAATTTGATTTTTTTCTTTAAATAATATTGCCCTTTTTTTTTTTTCTTTTTTTTTTTTTTTGGTAATAATGATATAATATATGCTGTTCTGAACCTGCCTTTGGAGTTTTTTCATTCAATTTCATTGTCATTTGACAGTGGTTGCAGGAAAGGTGACACTGACCTTCTGCCAGCTGATGGACAGCAAAGACTAAAAATTTTCATTTGTATCAAATAAATGGATCAAATTTCCTACATTTCTGAAGTAGATACTACTGCAAGCAATTATGTCATAAGAAATTTGGTGTTTGAATCTCTCTTCTGAATTTCCAGGACTGCTTAAGACTTTGATGTAATATATATATATGTGTGTGTGTATGTATATATATATATTTTTATGTATTATATACAATATATATTATGTATATTATATATACATATAATATTGTGCATATTTGTACCTTATCAAAAACTAACTTGAGTACAATAGAAATGGCTTATATTTTTAAAAATATATGTAATTTTTTGTATGAAATTAATGGACCTCGAAGTTTCCACCAAATTTTAATGGAGGCGTATTTTGTTTCACCTTAAGATTTCAGTGAAATTTTTACTAGATATTGGGAGGAAAAGGGGAGCATAGCACTAACCCTTCAAATGGGAATAAGGATATGTTTTTATTAATTCCTTGAGTAGACATTGAAATGCTGGAAATTCAGCCCTCTGAATATGAAAATTAATCATGACTGAAAAGTATCTCAGCTTAGAGAAAATCCCTCTTCTGGGCAGAAGTCAGCACCATGACTCAGCTGCTGCTCTTTTCTGATAAAATGTATGTGGGTGGTTACGCTGCAGTAATCTCTGTAGCCTTCCCTTCTGTTAGTGCCTACAGACATTTTTCTTACACCCACTCATGTTCTCTGGTTCCATACAGCAGATTAATAGTACCTTTATGACACTAGAAAGATGTATATAGCAGATTCTCTTCTGTATGTGTACAAGAGATGTAAACTTGTTGTTTTAAAGAAAGCACATTTCTTGAGTAAAACAGATTTAGTCAGAAATGTAGGAAAATGTTTAAATAAAAGATAAATCTTAAATGTGAACACTGGGATATCTCTATTCTCTGTAAACATTAGGAATTTATGATATTTCCAGGGTGAAGTGTATCTGTATTTTTCAACAGAGATTTTTTTTTCTATTCATAAGAAATCAGTGAACAAAAATTACACAATTTTTCATGCTAAAATACATCTTACAATACCTTAAAAAGCTATTAGACATTTTGCTGAAATTATTTTTCTCTAAAAAAGCCAAAGGTATTGGACAACTGTCAGAATCTTTAGCATGTGGAAGTGGAGAACTTAGAAAGATCAGGATTGCTTGTGTTATTGGGAAGACGAGACATATTCTCTGGAAGCCACTATCCACATTCTGTGTTGCTGTGTCATTCCAAAAGAAAGGAAGAGAAAAAATGTGTGTTACTTGTATTACATCGTATGGCACCTATTAGCTTTTGTTGAATTGTTTCATGGTTTTCTTTTCTAATGTTTTTTTGAAAATTTAGAACTAAATTATATCACATACCATGTATAGATAAGATGACAAAAATTGAAATTATTTACTAACTTATAGAACTGTTTAGAAATCACTGAGGATGTGTGTTCATGCATTCATTCTCATTCATTCAGAGTATTCTGGGGGGTTCTATTACCATTGTACACATATTTCAGCTTTACCTTACAAGTCTAAACTTGCCAATCTTGTATTTTTATCAATATATTTTATCAGGTAGAACTGACCATTGTGGAAGAAAATCATAAATCAAGTGCCACTGACCAAATATGTACTTTAGAAAGGATCAATCTGGAAAAGTGATGTACAGCCAAAGTCCCAATGTTCTGTTTTA
Source organism: Aythya marila (assembly GCF_965140915.1). NCBI lineage: Eukaryota > Metazoa > Chordata > Aves > Anseriformes > Anatidae > Aythya > Aythya marila. Next base: position 17,438,701 of record NC_139051.1, read on the forward strand.
TTTTTATGCAGTATGTTAGGTAGCTATAGATCAAGTTGTCTCGATGCTCCTGCCTGAAGCTATATCCATGCTTAGCAGATTACATTGAGACCTTTTTGATTTACAAGTTGTCTAATACCTGATCAAATGTTACTTTTATAAAAATTCCCCACCTGGTTACATTCACTTCACCATTTTGTGCCTTTTTTTAAAACAAACAAACAAACAAACAACAACAACAACAAAAAAACTTAAAACTTCATTGAATTCCAGTGAATTATGGGAATAATGATAACGGTTTGAAGATATCTTGGTGTTATTTTTATGATAAACAATGTTCTGTAGACATCAGCAATGATGCAGGCCTGCAGCATAGATCTTCATTTTCAAAAATATTGCTAATCTGGTGGCCTTTATTTAAGAAAAAAATAAAAAAATTGTGTCAGTTGGCAAGATGTTTTGGGTTGCCTAGAATGAGATCCTGAAAGACTTAGAGGCTCACAGCTTTCATTTGTTTTCTTTACAAGTGTTTAAATGTTATTTAGCAGATTATTCAAGACTGTTTTTATAAGCTTCCCAGACAAAACAATTTTTTTCATGCTTCATATCCTTTTCTAATTTAAGTAATTAATCAATTGGATCTGAGATGGTTGTAAAATACAGTTGATTATTGTTAGAAAATCTTTTCATACATTAAGATGTAACTATGAAATAATTGACCACTGTATAAAATATAAAATAAATTTAATTTCAGAATTTATTCAGACAGTGCTCCTGATTGGTAAATTGATGCTTTGTATTTCTAAATCCATTTTAGATAGAGGAGTGGCAGTAGAGATTTTTAGAGTATATTATTTTTGCAATTAATAGCATTTTAGATTTAGGTATTACCATTAACAATGGTAATATTAAAGTATGGGTTTTAGAGAGTAAGTTTGGGTTGAATAACCACAGATTTAATTAGTTTTATTTTACAAATGCAAGCATTAAAGATTTCCCATTGGTTTACTGATAGAGTCTTGTATCATGACTTATAGTTTCACATTTTGACTTTCTATGAATTTTCTTCAGATTTAGTAATTTTATGGATTTTTACTTTTCCAAGTGACTTCCTTTTTTTTTTTTTTTTTTTTTTTTTTCTTGGAACTTTACATTTCAAATGCAAATTTAAAATTTTAGTATTTAGTTTTATGCTTTCCAAACTGAGCATCGAGAGAAGTTAAGTTACCATCACGTGGTATCCACTAGATTGCATCTTGTAACAGTATTTCAAAGTCTATACTGGTATTGAAAGTATGTAATTGAGCTAATTTATTTTATTTTGAAAAATTATCTTCATATTTTATATATAAATATATATATATATACATACACATATATTCTGTACCACAGTCTTAAATTACAGGCTATATTATCTGCATCAAACATAATTTTGAAAAATAATTCCAGTACCTAAAGTGTTTTATAGGAAGAAAGTATAAGAAACTGACTGAAAAATGGAAGAATCTTCACTGTTGTTCTTATGACTTCTTTTTGGAGGTGGTGACATAAGGATGATCCTTTATGTCTGTGTGGGAGATGTGACTGATGGAATTTTTAAACTTAAATAAAATAAAAAAATACTTTTTCAGTAGTTATCCGCTGACCTTTGCTCATTGTAGCATCTCTAATGTCAAAAGAAAATTCTGTTACCAAAGTAAAATTTACAATATTGCTAATACTAAAGTTTAATTGAATTATGGGTTTCCCTTAAATCCTTCACTAAATGGAATATCTTTAAAAGACATAACATTTTATTTATGTTTTAAATTGCCCATTAAACGGGCAATGAAAATCTTTAGGCAGAAGTACTCATCTATAAATGAGACAAAATCTGATGTACTGGTGGAAATCTCATTAAAGCTCAAGTAATTATGAAAACTTGTTGAATGTTCTGTTTTGATTAATTTGTCTCTGTCCCTGTAAAGAAACTATCTACCTCCACAGACCATATCTTTCAACATTGCAGATTCTGTATGGTAGGGGAAAATGACATTTCCACCATTTGTACCATTTACACTAGGAAAGGTGTCCCACCCCTTGGCTCTAAGACTTCAAACAGTATTTGGTGACTCAATATGGGGCTCTCCATGGTGTGATGCTTCTTTGTTGTTGTTTAACTCTGCAGTTACAAGTAGTACAATTTAGTGTCTGTCAGGAAGTGAGGTGGTTTGTTGTTATTGTTTGGTTGGCTGTTTTGTTATTATGTTTTAGTTATTTAATGTCTACTGTTCAGTTAAAAAGGTTGTGTGTTTGTGTGTGTCTGTGAGATAGGGCTGTATTTGAGATAGAGTTGTGCTCTTTTGGGGCTGCTGTTGTTCTGAAGGTTCTGAAAAACAGGAAAGCTAGAATCCTGTATGGGCCACAATTGTAAGGAAAAGGAAATATAGAAAGAAGTGTGAATATATATATATATATATATATTTTTTTTTTTTTTTTTTGCATGGATTAAAAAACTGAAAGTAGTAAAGCAACATTTTTTTTTCCCTCTCAGAACAAATATGTTGTGCATACCTCTATCAGTCTACTCAAAACTATTTATTTCAAAGAACACGTTTTTCTCTTTTTTTTTTTTAAGGAGGAGAAAATGATATCACAGACACTGGAAGTATAATAGTTTACATATAGATATAACAGCAATTATAAGAATAAATGAATAAGCAATGTATAAAGTGTTCTTACTGTTTTCTGTAACCTGTATCAGTGACTCTGAGTGACTTCAGTCTCTTTAAATAAATAAGATTTTGCAGTACTGAATGGAAAATACTACTTTATGTGTGCATACAGGAAACTTCTTCAAATAGAGTATGTTATGTGTAAGATCATTATTAGAAACGTAACTAAATAATGAAAGGTTGTGACGAATTTATTGAAAACCAGAACTAGAAGAAACAATTCAGTTTTATTTATTTATTTATTTATTTATTTATTTATTTATTTATTTATTTATTTATTTTAAGCTCTGTCCATTTAGACAACTCAAATGATTGGGAAATGGGAAAATTTTCATGATTATCTCATACAAACAGAATGTCATCAGCACAAAATACCAAAGATGGACTGCTTGCTTGTGTGCACATACATAATCCCAGCTGATCAGCTGAGGTTGTGTTATGAAGAGATTGAAACTGTTTTTACTGGGGGAGCTCACTTCTGTGTAGAGAAGCTAGTGTTTCTTCCTGTACTTTAAAATAAGGCTGGAGAGATGTTACTTCTTGTTTCCCCTAGGAAACTACTACTTCACAAAAACTGACTGAAACTAAATTTTCATCTCATAACTCTGTTCCAGTCTTTCAATTATGGATAAAAAAATATTTTAACAATATGGTTTGCAAAATACATCTCAAATTTTATTTTAAAATTAAAGCTTCCAGTTATGTTTTTGTTCAGGTAGATTTACAGAAAATAGATATCTTTTTAAACCATTTACAAACAACTTTCATGACAATACCTTAACTGACTGAAGATAGGTTTCTAAAATGCTAATCATTGTCGAGAGGCACTAAAATGCTGGTAATTTGACTGAATAAACCTTTTTTTTTTTTTTTTTCTTTTTTTTTTTTTTTTTTCCCACTATTCATAATGTAACGTACTGTAGAAAGTGTTGCTTCAGACTCTGAAGACAATATATTCACACTGTATATACTTCCCTCAACTCTGATTATGTCTTGGTTTGTCTAAGTAACTCATACTTCAGGCTCTATAAAAGCCAATGTAAAGGTTATCTAAAATAAGCAAGCTTCATGTGTTGACCTACATAACACATACACGACTCTCACCAGCCTTGTAGGCAGTTTGTTTAGGACTTACTGTCTGGATGAAATTTACGTTGTCTGCTTTTAGTGACATGCTTAATTCTAAGTTGCTTTTTACAGTGTTAGAATGTATGAAATAAAAGATTACTAAATATGTAGGGGAAATTATTAAGTAAAAGACAGTGTAAAACGAAGAAATACTCCTAAATGGTTTTGATTTTAAGTCTAAAATCAGAAAAGAGTTTCTTCTGGTAAAAGTAATGTTATTCCAGAACAGGTGTGCAAAGAAAGAAAGGAGGCATAATTACATTCACTTTGAAACAAGCTATGATACAGCTTCATGTATAGTAGGAACACATCCCTAAACACTAGCAATAGCCATGAGAAGATCATAATAAGCTGTTTGAAATGAGTGTTTGAGAAAGAAAAATAACTGTGTTTTTTTTTTTTTCTTTTTTTTTTTTTTTTTCCCCTGGCCTCTAGTAGACTAGCTTGTTTCTGCATTAGCCAGGACACTAGTACATTACTTGTTTGTTTTTTTTCAGAAGATGGTTTTTGATGGCAAATTTTTGCTTCCAGTGTCAGAGGGCTGTACTTGCCTTTTTTCACTCCTTGTTCTTCTAATTAAAATCAATATTTGATTGATAATGTATTTATATTTATTGATAAACAATTCATTTATTTTGCTTCCTAAGTATAATTGCCTAATTGTGTGTTCTATTTAGGTATTTTCCTCCCTATCACACTCTTTCAGTACATTCATGTTGACAAGGTTTATGTACATGCTTTCTGGAAAACATATAAATAATTACCACAAAGTGTTATTTTCTAGAATGCTGATAAGATAGCATAAGTTCTGAAAGCTTGCTATGATAAATAACAACAGAACAACATTGGTGATGCAAAACATTTCATGAGAACCAGACTTGCATAATTTGCCTTTACAGGAAATACATGGAGTGTTGTCCATTTCTTGAAGTGTTGTGATTTATCAGGTCTAATTTGGCATGATATGGCATCTTAACTTGATCAGATTTCAGTTCCCAGAGCAATATGAACACTATCTAGGAACCTTAATGTTCCAAACTGACTGGAATTAGTTCTCCAATCCTGCAATATGCTTTTGATTTATTTTTTATGATAATTATTTAACACTTGGGTACTCTAAAGAAATGTAAACTCTGCTCTCTCTACTAATTGTGGGACCAGAATCATGTTCCTTACAGTGCTTGGCCAAACAGTCCTATGTTTTCTGTAGGTTTACGATTAAACATAGTTAATTTGACCTGAAATGATATTACATGAATGTGGCTATCTGAGTACATTGTGTGGTTTGGGTTGGTTCCTCTACCAGTAAAATCCAGGGAAAGTTGAGGATGATTAAGCATATTGGTTGAGAATTTCTTGAGTAAGACTGTTAGATGGTTTATCTCTGGTATGCTGCTACTAAAGCCACAAATTGACTGAGCATGTTTTGAAGAAGATGACTTACATGTAGTGCATGAACACATGGAAGGCTACATGCAATTCTAGTCTTTACTGTTGTTAGTGATACATGCAATCCTATTTGTACTTTGTTGTTATTGCTGCATTTCCAGACACAGTGTTGTATTGTTCTTCTGTCCAAAGTCATAGGAAGTTTAATACATTGTCTGATTCTTCATAAGCTAGTAACTTAAAAAAATGTAAGATTTTACATATCCATACAGAAGGGAAGGAGTTACCTAAGAAGAAACTGGCCTCTGATCAGCTCTCTTCCCCCACTGCTATTTGCTATAATTAATGGCTGTGGAATTCAAGGAGTCGTTTTAATAATGTGAGCAATAGTTGGAAATAAGGAGCTTTGTCAGTGTTTGTACTTGATAACAGGCTTGGACAAAACAAAAATGAATCTCCAGCTATGACAATTATGTCAATGTTGATAAAGTTGTCTCTCTTTTATGCAAGGGCTATACTTTGCTACAATATAATCACCCTACAACAGTTTTTTTTTTTTGTTTTTTTGTTTTTTTTTGCTTTGTGTTGGATTTATCTGGCACAGCTAAATCTGCTCTACATCATCTGTAGTATTTTTCATCTTTTCACTTACTTTCCTAATAAAATGGGACATGGACAGCAACCTTCAGTACTGTCAAATAAAGATTAATTCTGTATGATGCAAAATAGGTAGGATTTAGGCAATTATAAATCATGCAGATACTTCCAATCCTATAAGATAGTAGAAATTATTACTATAAAATAGTAGAAATTATTCATCTTTGGAGAATGAGCTGTATGTCAACCAGTACCTGATAGTCTGTATCATGATTTCCTTTTGTTGTATAGCAAAATGTTGTGATACTGACACAATATGACTTTGATAACTACTTTGGTCATATCATTTCCCAAATGTCTCTTATCAGTAAAATGCAAGGACACTTAGATTGGAAAATCAGCAAATTCAGATGTGTTTTAGTGCATATACAAGAATAAGAATATTATGTTTTAGATGATTACAAATGATGCAAAAATTCTTCTACTAGTCATGATTCTGAAATCAGGAAATACAGATCAGTTTAATGTGTATCATGTGTACTCGATACATTTATTTATGCACTTAGATTCTTTAGGCTGTGTCTTTCAGTTTTGAAAGTCATTTGAGGTATGTGATTTTCAAGCTATACAAACCTTACTTGCAGTCAACCAACACTGATTTTAAGCATCATTTATTCACCTCAGACTCAGGGAAGCATCAATAGTAAAAATTTGGCATTCAGCATTCCACATCAGCAAGCTCTGTTGAACTTTTGTCAATAATAAGCTTATACTTCTCCTGCTGAGGATTTTCAAAATCAGAAGATAAAACACAACTATAACAGTGGTGCTATAGTTTCCATGTTTGCAGGTGTAAGTGCTTTTAGAAATAGTATTTAGATACCAATGTTTAAAGCATTGTAGAATGGGAAAATAAAGCTATTGTAGAAAGGAAAATATGAGAGATTTTTGGTTTTCTACCTCTGTAATTTTCATCTTATATTGCTATTTATTAGGGACTAACACTGTCTAAGAGGCAATCCTCTGCAATAGAATTAGTTCTGTTTAGTAGTTGTGGAAAGCAAGAAGGAAGTAAAACAAAAAGGGACTTGCGAAAGTTGGTGTTACTAGGGGGGGAGAAAGCACCTGTAGGACTGAGAGAAAACAACTGCAGGCAGGGACAAAAAATGTTAAAGGAGGTTGCTTTTTTTTTTTTTTTAAAGTGAGGAATGATTTTACGTTTATTTATCTATTTATTTATTTATTTATTTTTATTTTTTGCAATTTTTTTTGTTTTTAACCAGAATGTTTGTAAAATTCTGGCTAGTTTCATAAATGTTTCAGAATTGTTTTGTTCTTAAATGCTTCAAAGCTGTTTCATGTTTTTAAGACAGTGGTTTTATAGCAGTTCTGGTAAAGCGACTACTAGCTTTATTCACCATGCCTATTGCTCAAAGAGGAGGGAATGTGCTTTCTGACCTCATTCATAAATATGAACTTTAAATTGCCTTACTAAATGTCAGGTGAAATGCAATAAAGCTTTACTCTTCCATGACAGTCATAAGGGACAGATAATGTGAAAATAATGCCATAGATAACTGTTTGGATTGCTTTTCTGTTGTACATGGGCTATTTCAATAGTCTCTGCTATTGACATATGTTATTGTAGAGGCAAGCTCTTCAGTTCTCTGCTGTGTTTATCACGCATAGCTTCATCTTTGAGTGCTTAGCCTAAGCTTATCTTGAAGACAGATACACTGTTTTTATGTTTTATCATGTTTAAACATACACAGGGTTTGCATACATAATTTAACTATGTACATAATTTAAAATAGTTTTAATATTGATTTTATTGATATTGCAGAGAAACTGTAAATTTCTGGTCATATTAAAATAAGTAGTCTCAACTCCAATATCTTAATGTGTTATATCCTAAAATAACATAATATGTGGTGATACTATGATGTGTATGATACTAGTCTATCGGGAAAAATAGATTCAATATCAATTCAGTTATTTATGTTAGTTTATCCCACTAATCATATATATTTAGAAATTTCTCAGATATTTCTCAAGTTGCAGTGAATAAAGAAAAATAAATTGCCTTTTTAGTATGCACTGTCCACCAGTTCAGGGTGGGGGGAAAAAATCAAATGAGGAAGCAGCAGACCTGCTAATAAACTTGGATGATTTCAGCATAAGCTCTATGTTACAGGAGCTGTATGCATGCATAAATAGAAAAGCAGGAAACCAATGTCTGAATGATGACTTTAACATGTCTAAGCCTTGTTTAAGCAGAACCTAATATGCTGGTGGTTGGATCTGCCATTTAAAAATCTAAAAGAAATATTGGTCCAGATAGTGCAAAGATAAACCATAGTAGTGACAAATGGCATGTTATTAAACTATAGGACAGGAACACATGAAAGAAATGAAAGTTAGAGCTCTCGGAGAATCTGTGCAAGTACACCAAATGAAATACAGTGACTTCTATTTACAAGTCTGTTGATAAGAACTGAGGTCAGGAAGGGAAACAAATTCTCCATACCAGTTACTGTCCACCTGCTTAAAGCATTTTCTTTTTTTCTGCATGTACAAATTGCTTGTTCTGTTACCTCTGACTGAGTAGAATGGGGATTGAGCTTTCTCAGATATACAGGAAATTGCATTTGGAGGAAGAGGATTTGCTAAGGATATGCTAGGTATGTTTCTGCTTCTCCTTGTTGAAAAATGGGTTCATAGCAAGAATGTTTACTATGCTATCAACAACTTATTTCTTGAAACTACAGTACGTAAAAGAAGAAATTCAAAAAAAAGAAAAAAGAAAAAAGAAATTCAAAGTAAATACATTCTCTTCAAAAAGAGGATTTTAATTTATGCATTAATTTATAGAAATCATTAGTGTGGGTATGACTCCAGCATGTAGTTGCAGTGAAACACATTTTGTATTTTTGGCTGTGCTATATCTACATAAATTAATTGGTTTGATTAACAAAAAGTGATTAAAATAGCAGCAAGTTTGTGTCAGAATGGTCTGATACTAACAGGAGATTTAAAACTGTTTGACACTATAGAAAGGGGTCTGCTTACACTCAAGCACTTCATTCACTCTGCCAGACTCCTTACTGCTCTGAGGCCTTTTGATAGAGATGATAATAATGTTGTGCTCTTAGTGTTCTTTTTCTGTTGTGACTGGTTTATACTATAGTTATATGTAAGAGGTTTATTTTTGGACCAGAAACGTGTGGTGTGTGCTAGATGCTATAAAAACATGGAATAAATGGTCTTTACCCTCACAAAGGGAACATTGATTTCAAAATGCATCGTCATATCAGTAGACAGAGGTGATTTAAGGAATATTTTAAACTAATTGTTAGCCAAATAGTCATCTGTCACGTGCAAAACAGCATCATACATGCTTAATGAAACTTTATATTTGCCCTTTCATTGGGCTGCACTGAGGAAAAGTCTAACTCTGTCTTCTCTATTGCCTCCCATCAGGTGTTTATATACATGGATAAGATGCCCCTGAACCTTCTCTTCTCCAGGCTGAACAGTCCCAGCTCTCTCACTCTCTCATTGTATGTCAGATGCTCTTGTCCTTTAATCATCTTTATGCCTCTTCATTGGACTCACTCCAATAAGTCCATGTACTTCTCCCTTCCCCTGCCTCCAAAGAAGTTATTCCCGGGTTTTGTAACAGTAACAAAAAAGGCTGACAGCAGTAAAAAATATAGTGAAACTTTTTAATAGTATGTCCTGAAATAGTTGTGGGTTTTCTCTTGAGGACTCCTTGATTTTTCTAATATATATGATGATTTGTACTAAAAAAAAAAACCACAACAATAAATGTCTCCTTAGCACTATGTTGCAAATTATTTTAAGATTGTTAAACATAAATGATGGGGAAAAAATCTGGAACTTTATTACTTGAGATTTTCAAAATCACATTTCTTTGTTACAGAGCGTGGTTAGACTGGCAGGCACTTTTCATTTACTGAACTTTATTCCCTATAGTGTAAATAAAACTTACACTGGATGTTGCTTCCAAGTTAATTAAATCAATATCTTGAATGCTCTTGTTCCTTTCCAGTATAAATGATGTTGGCTGACATTATTAAATAAGTCAGAGTCCCCAAAATAAAACATAAATATTTCCTGTTAATCTTGTTTGCTTGGAGAAGGGAGACAGGACTACTTAAAAATAAGTGTTCTAAATAGGAAAATGTGTTTTACTTCTACTCTCCAATTCCCTTTCCTGATTTCTTTGTCTGTTGAAAGCAGGTGTTTCTGACAAGGCTTAGATAATCATCATGTAGTTAAGTGACAATTATTTCTTTCAGATGTGAGATGTGATAACACTGGCATATATTCAAGGACACAATTACTTGTTGTGGTACAAATCATAACAATATAGTCCTAGGATGTTACTTGCAGAATCTTTATGGAGTTGTTACATTGGTTTATAGACAGTGGGATCGAGTGCGCCCTCAGCAAATTTGCAGATGGCACCAAGCTGAGTGATGGAGTTGTTACAATAGAAAGAAGGGAGGCCATCCAAAGGGACCTGGACAGGCTGGAGAAGCGGGCCCACATGAACCTAATGAGGTTCAACGAGTCCAAGTGCAGGGTGCTGCACCTGGGCTGGAGCAAGTACAAGCTCAACATGAGTACAGACTGGGTGAAGAACTCATTGAGAGCAGCCCTGCAGAGGACTTGAGGGTTCTGATGGGTGAAAAGCTCGACTTAATCCACAGCCAGAGTTCTAGGTTGAAAACGGGTCCACCTTGAATGGCAGCCAACTTTTTGGCAAAGGACTTCCCATTGAATAAATCAACTCTGAGATCCAATTACTTTGTTGTGACAGGCATGCATTAGAAGGGGACCTATCATGTTTGTTTTTTCTTTAAAAAAAAAAAAAAAAAAGGAATCTAACAGTCACTGTGCTCAAAATGGAACTTGATGTCTGATCTAGGTGCTTTTAGAGTCTTAACTGTCAAACAGTGATCATATATTATACACAAATGGATTTCCCAGGTGGGCATATACAGATGACATTTAAATTAGTTTCACTCATATAATATACTGTGTCTTCTGACATGCAGATTGTGTCTAAGCTTGAAGAGATAATAGACTTACTCGTGTCTTATCTACATAATCTTTCAGACAGAATTTCTAATACTGAGTTTGTTTAATGTAAAAAAAGGGGTGTGGGAGGGGGCTGGGGAGAGAGGTGCTCTTTTGGAAAGCAAATGGAAAGATTAAGGGAAATGGAGGAGAACAGATCTGCAAACTTGATCCTAGATTTTACCTAAAGGCTTCATGTAAGCCATGTAAAGAAAATTAAAACTAAAATCATATGTTTTTAATGAATGATGTGATTTGCAAAGAAATATTGGGTCGTCCCAACTGGTGGAAAGTTTCAGCTTCTGAATTTCTCAGTTGTGGTGACAGGATAAATGTCACTTTTATAGATGACAGGGACATAACCCAACAGGTATGTGTTAATAGTCTATCAAATTTGCAAACATCTATTATCAGGATTCATAAATGCTGTTGAAAGTGCATTGTTTAATCGATCATATACCTAGAATACCTTCTTTATGAGTAATGATCAGTTGTTTCAATACTGTATGAAAGCTAGAACGTTTGTGTGGAAAGTCAGTATATAAACAGCCTTGATATGCCAACAGTTTTATTAGACTTGTTTTCTTGCATGCTTTGTGTATTCCATTGTAAAATTCCTAAACAGCATTGTTTTTACTTAGTCAAGTTTCATTACAGATTTTTTTTTCATATACATCTGAAGAATTCTGGAATAATAGGGAGTATTATGAATAAACATTAGAGAAATTTATATTTTACTTAAAAATGCTTACATCCTCAGATAAAATAGTAGTGCTTGAGTGTCTGATAATTACTTACGATTAGAAGAGGGAAGTCTAGAAAGTATATCTGAATAGAGATGAGGAAGGTAGCTCAGAATGAAACCCTGGAAAGCAGAGCTATCTTGCTGGGGACAGGTCTGACTGCAGGGCTGATGTAGAGTACATGGCCTTGGCTTTTCACCATGACAATTCATATCTGAAAATAATGGTTTTGCTGAACAGTTAGAGGCAGGAAAATCTCATCAAAATGCTATTTAACTCTACTGGTGAAGCAAAGTGTAGAACTTTATGTTGTGGGGTTTTGATTTTGTTTTAAAGCTAGATAAGGCACCGTCTTCCTCGATTTATTTGGTTTACATAGCATGTGTTTGCAAATACTTATGGACTGATAAAATTACGTCATCTATCTAGAGGGGATACAATTCCGCCCTGTCCAATGCATGGGCTGTTTCTTTGCAGTTATATACACTCTGTAAATAGAATTTACTAATTCCATATATCTATAACCAAGGAGCATGAGTCTTGAAACAGGATGGAAAGTATTCTGAAGGAAAGGTTTTAAAGAGGTTTTTAAACCCCAGTTGTCTCAGTGGTCATTCCTTCAGCAGAAAAAGATTTTAATGTTAATAAAGCTCAGGAAGAGATCTGAAATAGTGGGTTACATCTGTTGCTGAATCAGAACAAAACTAAAAGTGACAGGGAGCTTTACAAAATTTTAAAGATTGCAAGTGCCAGGATGGATAAATCCTGACAGAATGAAAGGAGGGTCTGCTTAGAAACATGGCTTCCATTGTACTTTTCTAAACCTAATGCATGCTGTTGATTATCTTACTATAGTGAATAAATACTTTATTATATACTAACTTGTTTGCTTTTTTAAAGGATGATTACATTGCAAACTCAAGTTAGAGGAACAGATTAAAAATCATGTAGTTTTTTTTCTTTTTAATTTGATTAAGGATAAATTTATCAAAACTCACTGATATCTAGATGTGATGTAGGAAGGTAAATGTTTAATTTCTATTCTATGTGACTCCTAAATATCTTTTAGTAAATGCCTTTCCTGGATTCTGTAGCACAATTTATTCCATGGGCTGGAAATCTAGTTTCAATAATGGGCAGTTGAGTGCTTACAGGTACCTTCCAATATAGGAAGGACAATTTGATATTTGATTTTCTTCAGCATATGGTTTTACTTGGAGCAGGATATTGCTAATACTAGGTAGTCCAATAATGCTCTATTCATTTATTTCAAATGAGAATGTGTAATTAGGTCAGCTGGAATTTACATGCGTTATGCTCAACTTGTAAGACATTTTTCCACCTACTGTGTGGAAGTTCAAGTCCTACGTTACCTTCAAATGGGAGGAGGTTTTTGCATCTGGCCGCTAGGCAACAACACCTGTAACTGAGAAGGGAGTATGAAGTGTTCCAGTTTCTAGTAATTTCTATCTTTGTTGTATTCCTCAAGCACAGAAAAGTGGCTCAGAAGCATAAATAAAAGGGCCTACTAATTCTAGCTTTAAATCTGGTAATTGCATCAATACTAAGAATTGGATTTACTGATGTTTCCATGAAAAAAAAAAATATTTCAGACAAGTTTATTGCAGGATCTACTTTTGCTGCACAAAATATATTTGCATATATTTTCCACATACAACATATGGCAATTATTCAGATTGCAACAGCCAAGTGTTAGCAGCTTATGTGTTACTTATGTCCAAGTATATCTCAAATATAGATTGCTGTTCCAATCAGATTTATAAAGGTTTTCATTTTGTCATGCCTCAACATTCGTTATTCAAAATCTTGCCCATTTCAGTTTTGGAAAGTTGAGTCCTTCAGTTGCACTTAATCTGTATGGTTCCAGTTAGTGCCTACATACTAAAAAAAAAGCACAAAAAAAATACCAGGAAATTGCATCGTATCTGTACATTGCTAAATGAATCTGTATTGCTAAGATGTAGCAGTAGGATGTTTGTTTTTAGATCTTCAATTATACTATACTTTTATTTACATTTTTTTTTTTTTTTTGAAACGCTATACTTTGTCAAAGTGCTTAAAATAACTACTTAAAACTTTGAGAGCTGACTTAACAAAGTAAAATAATTTATAATTCTTCTATTTCTAGAAATGGAATGGTATATAAAAATGGAACTTCACAACCACATTACAAATTAATGAAATATTTTATTGTGGTAGTCTATGGAGTTTAAAAAGTCTGAGTCAACATTCAGCTACTAACTTCAAAGAAAGAATATTCAATTTAAATTTAAATAGAGTGTATGAGTCAGCTCACCAGCTTTCTGTAGTTTGCTTTTTATCAAGGGAGAACAATGTTGAAGTTTAGGATATTTTTCAAAATATAGATAGTATGGATAAATTAACTATGAACAAATTAAGGCCATGTTAGAGTCTACATTTTTTTTTAGGGTAATGCAGATTTTCAGTTTCCTGTGGTGATGGATTGTTAAAATCTTAGACTTATAACAAAAACTTTTATCCAGTTTGTTTAAAACCAATTAACTGAATAAGTTAGAGTCCTGTGAAGAAAGTTTGCAGGCATTGAGAGAAATTATTGTGTATGTAACAGAGAAAGATAGCTATTTCATGGTAACAAACTCAATCTACATGTGGACATACTAAGTCAAAGTTACATGCAGTATGAATAACAGAATCTTTAGGATTCATTTTACTTGTCAAGAAGTATTTCATACCTAATTAATGTTAAACACTTATTATCAAACTAGATTTACATTTGAAGATAATCATTATAGTACTCACAACAAAATATTCCTGAAAAGACTTCAGGCATCTAATGCCTGTTTAAAAAAAATGTTAAAATCAAAAGATTTTAATATAATATTTATAAATGTGCAGTACTTTGGGAGCAAGTAAAACTTTGACAGCAGAGGTGGTTTGAATTTAGTGTAGTTCATCTGTTCTTCCTTGACAACGGCACATATGAGTTTCAAGACATTTATCATTTGTTTCTTCATATTTCTGGTTTTCCATTTTCTTATTTTTTATTTTTCAAGCATCTGTGTCTTTAATTTGTGCATAAAGCTAAGAGATAAGATATGAAATAAAAAAATGTGCTACATGGAATTTTACTTGTCTGTGTTGTTATGCAACTCTAGAGCAGAAAAGGAGAAAGGATGAAAAATGTCAACTATGAACTGTCCAACATGCTAAATGGGATTGTTTTAAAATGCTTCATTTGTTTGCAAATTTTAAGCAACCTGTTTAGAAGCTTTATTAGGTAGAAATTCTAGTATTTTTTTCAGAGCAGTTTTGACTGGAAATCTTAATTCTTTTCAACAAATCTCTGAGCCAAGCATATGCTTAAGAACCTTTGCAAGGATGCTTGAATACAATAAGCTTTAGTTAGGCAGTTAAAATATTTTCTCATTTTTCTTCTGTTGGGTCAGTAGAAAGCAATGCATAAGGGAAACCATTTCTAATGAACAATGTTAAAATCATAGCTGAAATTGCACATAGGAAAACTATGATAACAGATGTGAAAAAGGGATTTTGCAAGCAGAGATCAATTTATTCCTTAGAATAGATCCAGACTTTATTTCACATAAACAAAAAGTACTAGTTCAAAAAAGCCTTATCCAGACTTGTAGAAAGACTAGTGATCTTTTCCCCATGTACTTAGAGACTCTGGTTCATTCTACATCGGTTCATATACTGTATCGCTATGCAGAGATGGATCCTCCTCCTGTTTGGAGGATCCTGCTAGAAAGTTTTCACTTTGAATATAACCACAGCCAGCTCATACTAGCAATTTAGACCAGTAAAATGTTATCTAGAGTTTCTTATAATGAATGTTTAAATATGGCTAAATCTGCCTTATTCCTTTATATGCCATTGAGAGTTGCTTATTCAAAGTAAAATTATTTTTTTTTCCTGATTAAAATATAAATGGTTACAAAAATACTTGGTCACAACAGAGGAATGAAGTTAACTATTGTTCAGAAGCATTTGTAGCTTTAGTTTATTTTTTTTCAGAAGTAAGTAAGGTTTTCAGAGAAAAGCAAGTAAAAATATGACTAAATATGACGTAATTTTTTTGCCGTAAAATGTCTCCTAAGGATGGTTCAATACAATTTTTGCAGTAATTCCTTTCCCATCACGTATTTTTGCACTCTTTTCTGGTAATGTCCTGTCTTATAACTCTGCCTTTCCATAGCTAAAATGTAAAGCTGAAAAACTTGCATACTTTCCGGAGGAGAAAACAACAACAACTTTGCTGCCTGCTTCATTTCTCTTCTACCAAATAATTTTGTTTTCTCTTTCCCTGCATAATTTTTATTAGTCATGCATTCCTTAATAGTCCACCTGATAGAATTTATTATAGGAGAAGGAAAAAGAAGACAATACAAAAATCGTTATAATGAAAATAGCTAAGTATAGTCTATTTTAACAGGGTAAATGTACATTCTAGAGAGGAGTTCAAAAAAAAAAAAAAAAGAAAAAGTTTCATACGTTTCCCTTTTACACTCAAACCATTTTCCTGTGGAATACATGTGTATACAGAGCTTGTGGTAGTGTTCTTTTGTCCTGTCCTGTCCTGTACTATCCTATGTTGGTGCTTTGGGAATAGAGCCTGTTGTATCTAGCAGGAGCTGTTTCTGTGTATGATTTCTTGGTGTCACATAATGTGAAGTTGACTAAAGATGTGATGCAGAATAATTTTAATCTGTGAAGTAGTTTAATATAGCACAGCTGACTGACTACACTGTACTAATTTATTTAGATCAGATAATTTCAGAAGTACCTGTGAAAAGTTTGCCATAATTTCCATTTTTATTAGAAACTTGCAAATTTTAAGAAGCAATGCAAAGATTGCACATTCTTCAACAGGTTATGCCTGCATACCCGTCAGTATTTTTTCAGCACGATGGTGTGTCAGATGATACACTAACTTCATGAGTAGAGTGAATCACATCTGTCATGTCTCTGTGCTGAAAAAACACGAATTTCTAAAAGTCACAGATTAATATCTGAAAAAAAAAATTATTTGTTTTATGCCGTAATAAAATCTTTGTTAAACATTAGTGGCTATATGTTGCAGATACTTTCAATTTAAGGTTTAATTGTCAGCAATGTGAAGAGTTCCAAAATACTGCTGATGTTTATGTCTGTCTTTACCTGTTTCAAAATAATCCTCTGAAAGCAATATATTCTGTTAAAATACAAGATCAACATAATATCTTAGAAAATATAGTTAGCAAATGTAGCTAGCTTACTTAGTGAAAAATAAAAATAGTAAATATTTTTTCTGAGAGACAGATCATGCTATGGGTGTGGGCTATAGGATAGAAATCATATTCTCAAGTGTTGACTAAGTGTGAAAGGTATTGTTTTGACATACCGTTTTGGTGCTGCAGATGATCAAATGTTTTCAGTTATGATTTTGGATTATTGATGTCATGTGTACTCTGGAGCATCATCTACAAAGTTGCTTTTTATTTTTTCATAACAGTTAATGATGATTACACTTATTTTAAAGAAAGATACTGCTTGTACATGACAGGCCTCTTAAATTTATCTGCTCAAGTCAGGCAAATTTAGGACTTTTGCTGGAAAATACACATTTATCTTTTTTTTCCTAAATAAATTCCTTATAGAATACTTGTTCAGTTTTCTTCAAAAATCTTTTTTTTTTTTTTTTTTTTTTTTTCCAATAATAAACATACTTCCGTAATAGAAAAGGACTGTTTGAATTTGGATATAACAGCAGATTTTACAGGTTGGGCTAATAATTTCTTTTTGTTAGTGCTAAAAATGGCGTTGGAGTGTTAAACACAAACTACAAGGCACAGCCAGTTTTCAGATATATTCAGAATGTTCTGTTACAAATGACGTGGCTTGCTAATTGCTTTTAAATTAGGGTATTTGTGCCTATGATGATTATTGCAAAGCATCATTAGCATCTAATAACTGGAGTAGTGTCCTAATTGGGATTTGATTTTTCAAAAAGTACTTGAGAATTTGGGGCTGTGGATTTGTAGTCATATTTTATAATATCCAAACATCCTTGTCAAATGTACATCACTGTGCCATCCTCCCAGCAGTTATTAAGTAGTGGATGACTACAATGCATAAAATAAGTAAGGTCAGTGTTGGAGGGAATGGTTAAGTAATTTCTTAATCTGCCCTTTTCTATTATCATTTCTGAGACTCTGCTTTAAGACTTTTGTAAATTTTTGCTTAGCCATTTAATAATTTGCCTTTGGGTTCAGCCTTAACAGTTAAATTTCAAAAAGGCAAAATAGTGATACAAATAAATAAATAAATAAATTGATTTGCAAGCAGGCCTTTCATGCAATCTAAGGAGTATTCAAACTGGGGAGGAAAAAAAAAAGAGAGAGAAAGATGAGAGAGTACATATTCTATTTCTGTACATCAGAAAACTATTATTACCCCCAAAGATTTTATCATCTCTAAAAATTCAGAAAAAGTATTGATAATTAGGTATAATTTATTGGTGAGCTGTGTATCTAAGGCATCCATTTCAGACTAAAAATGCTGTACTACATTTGTATACCTTAAAAGTAGTAAGTGTACTGATACAGGTGCTAGTGTGTGCAAATAGATGGCATTCAGTATCACATTCAGATGCACTTATATACTTTTTTAATTCAGCATGCTTTTCTATGCTTAGGTAATTTTCAGCAATAATCTACATATATACATATATAAGAACCTGTAGCATAATCCCACTGTGTTTTCATCCCTTGAAGAAATCTTGTAGCTATAAAAACAAATCTTCTAATATTAGTACTTTCTCCATTTATTTTTTTCCTATACTATACATCCAGTAATGCCTCTGTGTTACCACAGTCAGAACTGGTTCAAAGCTTACCAAAGTCATGTAAGAATATTAGAATATTGTGCCTGTATTTGTGATGTAATTTGTGCTTCCCTGTCATGTAACTTTAGTTACACCTCCCTTGGCTCCCTTGTGCATCTTCATCTTTTTCCCTTGAGTTGTCACAAGCTTCTGGTGGCCATCCAGACCTGAGCCCCCAGCTGGAAAACAGAAGCCAAAATAATTGAATGAATATAGTTGCTGAGAAAGTAGGTATTTGTGTGGGGGAAACAAACAAAATTTAATTTACAATTCAATTTACAAATAATTTAACAGTGGAGGAGAGGAGGAGTCATTTTCCGACTTATATTTGCCCAGAAATAAAAATCTGGATAGGGAGCTATGAAATATGTTAATCGACACAGATCCTCTTGAACATCTGCAGCTGGTAGGTGAGGTAGTTTTTTTCTTTTGTGTGTGTTTTTCATTATCTGCTGATTACATGCGCAGTTTCTTTCCCTGGGGGTGGAACTACTTGCTATTTTGAATTTGAACAGAGTGGCTATATGTAACTTTTTACAAGCCATAATATAAATTAGTCAAATTAACACTGTGTATGGAGATGACTGGCATCTCTTTGTATTTTCATCCCAATATTGCTGCCATTAAGATTACAGAATCACAGAATTTCTAGGTTGGGAGAGACCTCAAGATCATCGAGTCCAACCTTTGACCTAACACTAACAAGTCTTCTGCTAAACCATATCCCTAAGCTCTACATCTAAATGTCTTTTAAAGACCTCCAGGGATGGTGACTCCACCACTTCCCTGGGCAGCCTGTTCCAATGCCTCACAACCCTCTCAGTAAAGAAGTTCTTCCTAACATCCAACCTAAAACTCCCCTGGTGCAACTTCAGACCATTCCCCCTCGTCCTGTCACCAGGCACATGGGAGAACAGACCAACCCCCACTCCCTACAGCCTCCTTTGAGGTACCTATAGAGAGCGATTAGGCTGCCCCTGAGCCTCCTCTTCTCCAGGCTGAACAAGCCCAGCTCCCTCAGCCGCTCCTCGTAGGACTTGTTCTCCAGGCCCCTCACCAGCTTCGTTGCCCTTCTCTGCACCCGCTCAAGCACCTCGATGTCCTTCTTGTAGTGAGGGGCCCAAAACTGAACACAGTACTCGAGGTGCGGCCTCACCAGAGCCAAGTACAGGGGGACGATCACTTCCCTAGCCCTGCTGGCCACACTGCTTCTTATACAAGCCAGGATGCCGTTGGCCTTCTTGGCCACCTGAGCACACTGCTGGCTCATATTCAGCCGACTATCAATGTCATCCAACAATGTCATAGCCGACTATCAAATGTAAGCTTAAGAAAGCTTACATTTTAACTTTCTGTCCTAGATAATACTGATTGTTTATTTAGTCCAGGAGCATCAAATACTGCTGAAATAAAACATGTCAGAAGCTTATTTGCAAAAGATGAAAAGGGGCAAATCTTCCTGCTTCCTTTTTGTATAAGCTACAATACATTCTCCTTGCGAGGTTGATCAGAGCCCTGACTTTAAAATTTAATGTTGCTTGTATTATCAGTTGCTGTAAATTATATAAGCTTTGGATGTTTTTAATATGTATGTTTAATCTCTTTTTAATTTTGTTAAGATCTTGACACATCCTGTGGCAATGAGATCTGCTATTTAATAATGTTCTACTGATTCTGACGTTTTGCCCCTTCAATTTGGATTAATTTGGGGTTGTTAAAGTACCACTTGTACTTTTGTTATGCACTTGGAAGGAAGAAAGAGGCTCGGGTTGGAAATTAGGAGAAATTTCTTAGAAAGAGTGGTCAGACATCGGAACAGGTTGCCCAGGGAGGTGGTGGAGTCATTGTCCCCGAAAGTGTTTAAGAAAAGGTTGGACCTGGTGCTTAAGGACATGGTTTAGTGGGGCATAGGGTGGTGTGGGTGGGTGGGGACCAGATGAACTTGGAGGGCTTTTCCAACCATGATGATTCTATGTTTCTATGATTGTAATCTGAATGTCACAAACAGGAGAGCACAAGTTTTAAGGTTGATAGAGGACAATCACATAAACAGTTGGTGTCTCATGGCTTCTTGGTCCATGGATTAATTTAAAGGAGTCTGTGGAAGGTGACTAAGAAAGCCAAGTTCATGTAAATTGTACCTCTGAAAGGTGTGAACTTTCTAAATGGCTGGAAAATTAAGACATCTTAGGAGGTGGACAACTGCCTTTCAACGAGATGTACCACTCACAGAGTTTTTCTTTACACCAGCCATCATTGCATACTTCTCTGGCTGTTGCTGTGCAGCAGCATTCTACAAAGACCAGTTGGTAAACTGTTAAATGTTTCTCCACTGAACAACCTAGCATGTGATGTAGTAGGATGTAACATTGCCAGCAGCAGTGGGACTGCAGGGCAGCAGGTGCGCACAGCTGAACACTTGGACAGAAGATGGGAACGGCTCAGCATGTAGCTGGCAGAAGGACTTTAGGATGTACCGTATGTGTGCAGAGATGCTAGCAAGGAAATAGCAGAGCAAATTTGGATTCACACCACACCAAATATATGTTTGTTTGACTGTCCTGTGCTTGGTGGATGAGGGAAAGGCTGTGGATGTGGTCTACCTTGACTTCAGCAAGGCTTTTGACACTATTCCCCACAGCATTCTCCTCAAGAATGTGGCTGCTCATGGCTTGGACTGGCATACGCTTTGTTGGGTTAAAAACTGGCTGGGTAGCCAGGCCCAAAGAGTCGTGGTGAATGGAGTCAAATCCAGCTGGAGGCCGGTCACTAATGACGTCCCCCAGGGCTTGGCACTGGGGCCAGTTCTCTTTAATATCTTCATCGATGATCTGGATGAGGGCATCGAGTGCACCCTCAGTAAGTTCGCAGATGACACCAAGTTAGGTGCGTGTGTCGATCTGCTCGAGGGTAGGAAGGCTCTGCAGGAGGGTCTGGATAGGCTGCACCGATGGGCTGAGGCCAACTGCATGAGGTTCAACAAGGCCAAGTGCCGGGTCCTGCACCTGGGGCACAACAACCCCAAGCAGAGCTACAGGCTGGGAGATGAATGGTTGGAAAGCTGCCAGGCAGAGAAGGACCTGGGAGTATTGGTGGATAGTCAGCTGAATATGAGCCAGCAGTGTGCTCAGGTGGCCAAGAAGGCCAACGGCATCCTGGCTTGTATAAGAAGCAGTGTGGCCAGCAGGGCTAGGGAGGTGATCGTCCCCCTGTACTCGGCTCTGGTGAGGCCGCACCTTGAGTACTGTGTTCAGTTTTGGGCCCCTCGCTACAAGAAGGACATGGAGGTGCTTGAGCGGGTGCAGAGAAGGGCGACGAAGCTGGTGAGGGGTCTGGAGAACAAGTCCTACGAGGAGCGGCTGAGGGAGCTGGGCTTGTTCAGCCTGGAGAAGAGGAGGCTCAGGGGCGACCTTATCGCTCTCTATAGGTACCTCAAAGGAGGCTGTAGGGAGTGGGGGTTGGTCTGTTCTCCCATGTGCCTGGTGACAGTACAAGGGGGAATGGGCTAAAGTTGTGCCAGGGGAGTTTTAGGTTGGATGTTAGGAAGAACATTATGGAAAGTGTTGTGAGGCATTGGAACAGGCTGCCCAGGGAAGTGGTGGAGTCACCATCCCTGGAGGTCTTTAAAAGACGTTTAGATGTAGAACTTAGGGATATGGCTTAGTAGAGGGCTTGTTAGTGTTAGGTCAGAGGTTGGACTCGATGATCTTGGAGGTCTCTTCCAACCTAGATGATTCTGTAATACTGTCAATTGCTGTTCAATAGGAAGTAAAGAACCAACTGGACTCCATCCAAACACAATGTGTCTTCATGAAGAAATGTAGGGACTTCTGTACAGAATCATTTTTGTCTCTTAAAACACTTCAAGATAAACATACAAACATGAAGAATTTAAAGTATCTGAAGTGTTACAGAAAAAGCTTAACATGGTTGAAAAATGTTTGGATGAAATAACCAGTATGTGTTTCCCTTTGAAAAAACACTGTTCCTAAGTAATATTCTGTGGGGTTTTTGTTGTCGTTTATTTGTTTGTTTATTTATTTATTTATTTTTACTTATTATTATTTTCATTAGGCTAAATGGATTGTAAGATTCCATTTATCCTTCAAATTGGATTGGAATTGCCCAGGAGGTTCAAAGTTTGCTAAGTGTACAGGATGACAGCATAAGCATTGCTTTACTGGGAAGATGAACTGTTTTCCAGTAAAAACTATATGTAGTTGTATGAGACTCATTGGACTAATTTTATCTGTCATTTGTAATCTCATGTGATATTTGGTTTTATATCATTAAGAAAAGCATATGACTAGTAGTTTTGGGGGCACAGAATAGGTATTGTCATGCATTAGGTGCCTGATGTAATTAATGATACTGGGACATGATCACTTTAACAACCGTTAACAAATGGCTTCACATTTTGTCATGCAACAGTTTTGATTCTGTGAACTAGGTGAAACATACTAATAGGGCTGTTGCCTTACTTTAATAAAATAAGTCACCATTGTTTCTACATACCAGTGTGAGCATATGTGTAAGATATTTTCAACTATTTATGATGAATATCACTCAGTGGTGCTCCTTATACATCTTTTGATAGCTTTCCTTGACTTTAATAGCATTAGCTGCTAATAGACAAATGGTGTTTTGTGAACAGGGGAACGGGTGCTGGCAATAGCTATTAACACAATTCTGAGCAGGTGTTCTCAACATAACCCATCAGGTGGGGCTGACTTTTGATGTAAAAGTCTGTTGTGTGAAGTACTAAACAACATGTCCAAAAGCATTAATATCAATTTTGGAAATTCTGTTCAACTCAGTAGCCACTAAGTTTCAAAAAGAAATGTAGGAGCAAAATTCTCTCAGTTGCAATCTACATGTTTGTCTTCTCATAAGTGAAATTTTAGTTAGTTCATGGATATAGGATTTTGATTATTTAGGTTTAATTTTGCTGTTATGATTTCTTATTTGTTGTGTTGGCTTTTTTTTTTATCAACTATTTATGTTTTTGCAATAATCAAATTCACCAGTACACATTTTGCCCGATCATACTCTTGCTGATCTGAGGAAGACTGAAGTGAGGTAACTTGAGTACCACAAGCAGGTGGAAAGATTTGATTCTGCTCTACTAAGCATAATTTAAATGTGAAGCTTGATTGTCTAAGCTGCTAAATTCTGCTGCTAATGGAAATACTTGCTTTGTGTTTAAGCACTTCTATTCCTAAGTGCCTTAAATCATGGAAATTCAGGCATGATTGCAGTGGAAATTCTGCTGTAAAACTGAAGTACAGCTTCAAGGAGAGAGCAAAAACACTGCAACTCTTTACTAAATACGTGCAGCATAGAAAAAGCACACATAACAACCTTTTAGTGATTGATAGCTTATACTATATTTAAAATAGAATTAAGTATTTGTATTGATATTCAATATACCTGCTTGATGAATCAGCTGAATCTGATTACATCACTGACCATCTGTCCTTGTCCTTCAGGTGAGAATTGGAATCTTGAAGATCAAGGTGTCCCTGTCTCTTCTAGCTGAGATTTATATTCTGCAGGTTTCTTGGCATGTGTCACTGATCCCTGTAGTTTTCCAATCATTATTGCTACTTCACTTTTTGTACCAGCCAGGCTTGATGTTTTTGTGCGTGAAGCTATACAGTATTCAATTATGTAAGCATTATTTCAGGTATACATGATAAAAAGTTAATGTCTGTGATAACATTACTTATAACATTGGGTGGTGTAGCACCATGCTGGAATAATGCTGTGAAGCAGTGGAGCACTTGCACTCTTTTCAGCAATTTGACTCAGATCATAACAGTGTAATGAGGAGAGCATGCATGCAATTACTCTTTGCTGTGCTGTGATACTTTTCTGGTTACTACACCAGTAACCAGCATGGGTCTTGTGACTTATTTTGCTTGGATGAACGGTCACAGGGCCTTGGCAGCAATATTTATGTGTAGCTAAACTGTGACAGTTGTGAGGTACAGCAATGCTACTTTGATCAGTTATTTTCTGAAGCAGTCATACTTTTGAATGTGGATGATAGATTTATGATTCCAGTTTTCAGACATAAGTTGTTTGCAGAAAAAAAATACGTTATAAAATCTTTGTTTTTGGTGTGATGTTTGAGCAAAAAGAATCTTAATCAGGTGCCAGCATCTTGAGTCAGCTGGACACCAGGAAAGTCCATTCTTCTGTTAGCTGGTTGCTAGAGGGAAATTCCATGGTTGGTGATAGTCACTTTGCCATCTGTTAGAAAATGAGCCTGAGTGAGAGGTAATAAAGTTGACGTGCTTTTTATATTGAACTCAGTCCAGAGAGTCTTATGATGACAATCATAGGGGAGTATTTTGAATATAAATTCATAATCTGTGTCTGAATGCAATGTATATTTAGTTATGATCCTTCCTTTTCATGTAAGAATGCACAGCTAGGACTGCTCCTCTAGGGAGGATTTAATTTCTTAGTAACTTATGAGTCAGTCTGTTCACAGATAACTGATGTTAGATCTCCCTGCCTCTACCATGTAGGAATTTTGGGAGAAGACTAAGTGGGATAAAACGCTTTTCATCTTCATATGCATCTCCATATAAAGTGTGTGTATGCATAGGCTGTCTGTTTAAGTGCGTGTCTGAAATAATCCATCCCCAGAAGAACTTAAGTTGGTTTTGTCAATTTGTAACTGTGGCTAGATGGCTTCCAGTTGGCTCAGAGTATATTAGAGTGAGTTCATTACTGCTGCTAGAAGAACATACATTTCTAGAATGTGTATGTATTTATACCAGCAACTGCAAGAAATATTATCTTGTAGTGCTTCCAAAAGTACAAGAAAGAAATGTAATTTTAC
Organism: Aythya marila; assembly: GCF_965140915.1. Taxonomy (NCBI): domain Eukaryota; kingdom Metazoa; phylum Chordata; class Aves; order Anseriformes; family Anatidae; genus Aythya; species Aythya marila. The sequence continues at coordinate 17,464,093 of NC_139051.1, forward strand.
TCCTTAGATTAATAATGTTAGTATTAGTATATTCTAATTAACAGATGAAAGAAAATAACCAATCAGTTCTGTGCAAATCATGTAGGAAGGACATGTATGTATTTTTTTACTTAATATGCACATGTGCTGTAAAGTGCTAGTTTTGGAAATACTGAAAAAACATGGCTTTTTTTTTTTTGAGTAGCCTACAGCAGATTTTTTTTTTTTTTTCATAGTGCTTCTTAAAAAATAATAACAATTTTACATTGATTGAACAAAGCTTTTGAAGAAATTGCAGCATTTGTTTTAAATGGAAGGTTTCTAAATAACAATGCATCTCGAGTTGCAGTATTTGTAAGTATTTTGTGTAATTATAGATTCACAAAACTGACTGGCACTCATGCAAAGAATGCTTTGGTGGTATTACAAAATATTTAAGTCAAGAATCCGAAAAGCAATAAAGCTTTTTTTTTTTAAAAAAAAGTCTAGAAATTAAGTGTGGAGCACTACAATGAGAGGAAGGAAAGAGAAGGGATACAAAGTGCAAGCACAAAAATCCTATTTATAATTCAGTTATATAACAGTGTGGAAAATTTCATAATTTGGTATCAGCAATTATTTCAGGTATTGCTGAATTCAAGCTAAAAATATTGTAAATTACTTGTAAACCCCCGTACCACCAGATGTTAGTTTATTAAACCACATCTTAGTGGTTTAATTCTTCTGTGATTTCTAATATGAACCTTTTGTTACATAACAGGCAGTAGTGGATTCTGAATATGTTTATGGGTTTTTATTTTTATTTTATTTTTTTCCTGTGGAAAGCCCAATGTCACCAGATTCTTAAATGTAAAAATTTACAAATTAATTCCTTCAGCTGTGCTCAACATAGACACTGGTAAGTAAAAATGCTTGGAGAGAAAGGATAAAGTATACCAATCATTTTCAGATAAAATTCTGGCAATACACATATGTTAGTGTAATTAATAATATCAAGTGTGTCAGTATGTGAACTTCAAGCCATCTTTTTGATAAATGATGAGTATTCTACTATATAAAGTCCCTCTTCTAAAAAGTTCCAAAACATCTACAGTGGAGATCTGCCACATCATTAGGTTGGAACATATGACCATACACTGTGTACTGGGCAATGTGTTTGCATGTGTCTTACTTATGCATTAGCCATATTTTTTGTCAGTCCTACTGTCTTGCTAACAAATAAATAATATATTGCAGCTATTAGAAAATATAAACAGATCCTGTTTGGAAACAGGAAAGCCATTATTTAGCAACCTTTTTCTATATATTTTTCTAACAGCCTTTGAAAATATCTCGTAATATGTAACAATTCTTTGGTTTAGAAAGTTCATTCCTCTGCTACAAAGAACAGTTAAAGATATTTTAAAGATTTATTGGCATAAATGAAGTTTTCTGAAAGGTAAGATTCTTTCTTGTAATTCTGTATGTGAAATATCTTTATTAAGATTGGCTGTAAAAGAAACAAAAGTGGTGTCACATGCAATTGGATTATTTATGTTCACAGAGGAAAGAAAAACAGTTATTCTTTCTCAAAATGCAATAAATGTCTTACTTCAAGCACAGCAGCAAGATACTGTGGGAAAAAAAAAAAAAAAGCCCTCAGTTTTTAGTGCTGTTGTAAAAAAAAAAATAAAAAATAAAAAATATTTGTGTTTCATTGCAGTAGACCTTTGAGTATGTCCTTGCTTTTATCAGGTTTCTTAATTTCTTAATCAACTTGTACTATATTCATCATAAGAGTAACAGGAATGTTAAAATGTAGCAACAATAATAAAAATGAACAAAGGTTGAGAAGCATCACAAGGGATAGAACAGAAAGAGAGAAGGTATGAGTCATCCCATTTTGCAGAATCACTGACAATCTTTTATGTTTATATTCTAAATGAATTGGCACTGTCCTGAACTCCTTTCATTAGTCTCTCTTTTAACTCCCCTTTCAATACAATGCACTTTGTCACTCAATTCACGTTTTTCTCTATTTTTTTTTTTATATTCCTTTGAGCTTTTTTCTCTGCAGGCTTTCTTATAGTGCTACCTGTACTGACTTGTTCCTAATTAACTGTCAAATTTAGGTATGACCATGAGCATTAAATGACATACAAATGGATTTATCTAAAAACAAGGAGACCTTTGTAATTGAGTGGATTTTGGAAGCTTTTAAATTGTTATGAATGTCTTGCTATGAAATTTTATAGAGCAGAGGAGATTTTGCTACTGATAATTTTCACGTCAAACATTCTTCAGGGACTTCTTCATGTTTTCAAACACACTAAGACACTTTTGTATTTGTGAAAGAAGATTGAGTAATAATACTTCTATATTTAAAAGTAATCCAAGAGCTGATGAAATTTAGAAAAAGAAATATTGCACTCATATTTCTTTAGAAAAGAAATATGCACTCTGGCATTAGAGCAGAATGAGAAATGATAGCTAAATGCTCATTTAATAATCTAGTTTTAAAGCCAGTTGGTATCTAAAGTACACTTGCAATTTGCAAGGAATAAATTATGGTTATATTCCGTTTGTTTGTTTGTTTTGTTTTGATTTTTAGTGAGCATGCTTTTAAGAAAGGAACCAGCCTCCTCTCACACAAAATGAATGATATAAAATCAGTGTGACAGATAAGAATAGCATCTGTGGTTATATGGGATAGAGGAGGAATAATTAGCTCCCTGTCTACTACTCTTTTAGGGTAGAATAATATACAAATGCATGTGTGCTCTTTGGGACAGAGTTTTTGTTTTTTCGCTGAGAAAGGCTGGAAGCCATATGTAGGCAGATAAGGAAGTCAGCACATTTTTAGTAACTGTGGAGGAAGGGATAGACATCTGCTGATTTGCCTTCAGCTGTAGAATCTCTATAACGAGTCTGTCTTTGAAGCCATAATAGAAATTTTGGTGGGGAAAACAAGTAGAACGATATGGCCTATTTAATGTGGTAGTTCTTTCTATTCTTGTGAAGATAACAACCTCCTAAGAGTAATAAAAATAATAAGAAAATATAGGTATTGTTATGTTTCTAAATCAGCAGTGGAAAACCAGCAGCATTGCCAATTCTAAGTGTTCATATAATAAATTCTCACTCCCAAAAATACTACTTCATCAAAGCATTTGAGGCTTTAAAATATGTTAGTTTTGAAAAAGAAAGCAGATGACGCTTTTTTTTTTTTCATTTTCTTCTGTTTTCAATTTTCTTCTCGAAATGCTCAAGTACAATAATTTTTTCTTTCCTATTTTCATCCAGTGCAAATTAGATTCTCATCTAATAATAAATATTATATTGAGATTTAATATTGTCAAAGCCCATATAATTAACTAGGAAGTCTGTTAAAAGCATTAATGAGTCCATAGGTAAATTAACAATATCCAGTTTGGTACCTGATTTTCATGGATCATTATGCCCAGATCATCTTGAGCCATTAGGCATATATTTTGTATGGAAAACATACCAGCTTTGTTAACGTTTTTCCAGTTATTTTGAAGTTACATGTAATTTGTTTTTGAGGAAAGAACTTACAAATCTTTTACCTGGACTGACATTTTGCATTTGCTTATTAAATCTGCCAAGCGTAAGCTGGTGCTTGATATGTAGGTATTTATACCTTGCTCTTACGAAACTGGCTAAGCAAATTGCACAGATAAAAGGTACAGCAGACAAAAATGAACAATGCTTACAGTGCCCATACGTTTTTCTTTTATGTATGGGTCATAATCCATGGGAGCTCTGAGAGCTTTTTGTCTTCAGCTGAAGTACAAAATCTTCCTCTAATCAACGTCATCAGTACTGAAACTGACTGTGCTGTTGGTCCATAGAAAAAAAGAACCTACCCTCTAAAATGTTTCTATGATCTGAACTCCTTTGGTATAATGGGAGTTCAGAAATCAGTGACCTCAGAAGACACAGGTCGATAGCCTACAAATACTAAGTAGAATTTCTGAAATATTTGTAGGGGAGGAGTCCGTATGTCTGTCTCATTATTCAGAATAGCACATAAGTGTATTCCATTCAAATTAATGGAGCATTAACATTTGTTAGAAAATGGCATATTCGTGAGCTGCCATAAATTATTCTGTATATATATACTCAAATGTTTGTTGGAACTGGGTAGTAGTGATCTACTATGTATTTTAAAACTCTGAATAATTTATCTTTGTGGAATGCATCCTTCTTTAAGGTACAGGTAGTGTGCCAGTGACTCAGGGAAGTGGTATTAACTTTTGCAGTGAGTCACGAAATGAAATGAGTAGAATAATTTTGTTTTAGGATTTTACATAATCAAAACCTTGCATTGATTTTTTTTTTTTTTTTTCATTTGAGAAATCCTTTCTGAAATAATTTCATCTTTTTGAGAGAGAGATTTTATGTAGAGGAAAGTAAATTGTTTTGCCTACTGTGTGTTAGGGAGTTATTCTTTCAGTTTTCTTACATGCATCATATTCTTCTGTGCCTAAAAAACTGTGACTTTTTTTCTTTGTTCTATTAATTGACCTGTATTTTTGCAATGATTCTCTTGCCCTTTGTAGTTTTAATCCATGAATTCATATTACAATAAGTGCAAAAAATTAAATGAGAAAATGTTAGCATATGTTTTCTGTAGTCTAATATTTTTCAAAGAAAGAAGCATGTATATCATGTAATGACAGGTTATGTAGTTGTTCTTTTATCTGCCCTAAGAATTGACTTACTTGGAGGAAATTCCTTGAAGACATAAAAGTCTCAGTTGTTTCCATGAGCTTCTTAAAGACTTTACCAATGCAAATGAAGAATGCTATAATGATTCTCCTCATCTGTTTTCAGCAGATAACAGGTTTATTTAAACTGGTCTATATAACTGTATTGGGGATTTCATATTGCCAAAGTTTACATGGCAACAATGCTACTGATAATTCAGAACTGGTCCTCATCCTTCTTACCTTATGGCATTTAAAAAAATGTAGTGACGTCATTCTGCCCTCCAATGAGATTTATTGAGCTTTTCTTTTCCAGTTTTGTTTGAGTCTCTTATCACCACATTGGAAAAACTGACTAGGCATTGAAATTCAGGTGATAAAGATCTTAAGAGAGTTGGTGAGTCATACTCTAGGGAGAATACTGGATTCAACTGGCCTAGCAAAAATTTTATTCTAAGAAATGGTTTTCCAATAATGTATATATGTGTGTATATATATATATATATATATATATATACACAATTGCATGTAATAACTAATATTGAGTTTGGTTAATATAATTAAATTCTCAGTAAAAGAAGGCACTTGTAAAAAGCCATTCTGACTGTTTGCTATAGGTGTCTTTTATACAGCAAGTTAATGAAATCAGTTTCCCTCAGTTCCTTAAACAATAAAAATAGTAATTGTTAGGTGTTAACAACTCTACCTATAGAGCCGTGCGAGTTCTTGAGGACTGCAGATTGCATGAAGTTTAATTTTGTGGATCCATGTCTTTTGATCCTTTAACATCATCTGCTTTTGCTGTCCCCCCCCTCCCCCCCCCCCCTCCAACCAGACCCATTCCCCTCCTGCTGTTTCACTGTCAGTACAAATGTTCTTAGGACAACAAAAATAATCACTAGCATTCAGCCAAGCCTTCCTCACCTGGTTGACTGTGCAGGTATGTGAGTGCTAGACCAGGATGGCAAGTGGCTCTGCAGCCCCAGGGAGGGTTAAGAAAAATTGATTTTTACAGCACTGGGCTCAAGTCAGCTTTAAGTGGTTGTGAAGCTTTTCTGTCTCTCTGGACTGCTCCTCTGGGGCTTCTTTCTCCTCTTCCACATGAAGAGTGGCTGAAGGAACTGGGGCTTTTTTAGTCCAGTGAAAAAGGAGGCTGAGTGGAGACCTCATCACTTTCTACAACTACCTAATAGGAGGTTGCAGCAAGGAGGGCGTCAATCTCTTCTCAGGTGACAAGTGATAGGACATGAGGAAATGGCCTCAAGTTGCTCCGGGGAGGTTTGGGTTGGATATCAGGAAGAATGTCTTCATGGAGAATGTTCTTAGGAATTAGAATGGGCTGCCAGTGGAGTCCCCGTCCCTGAAGATATTTAAGAGATGTATGGATGTGGCATTAAGGATGGATGACATGTGACATGGATGAACAGTGGACTTGGCACTTTGAGGTTGATGGTTGGTCTTGATGATCTTAAGGGACTCTTCCAACCTAGATGATTCTATGATTCTTCCAAGTCAGCTTTTCCAGTACTGTTTCCCTTTGTCTCCTTTCTTTGAAGAAGGGTTATATTGATGTGAATTCATTGGTGGTTTGATTTGGGGAATAGGCTCTGTTGCTAAACTGGTATTTTCATTCTAAACTTACTCTTTCTCAGCTTACTATAGATGTACCTACATCTTCATTTTCATACCTGTCACTATCAAAATCATGGGCTTCCACTTCATATGTATGTGAACAGTGCAACAATTTTTCACTGACTGCCTTGGCAGCACATGCCTGTGCATTCTGGGCTGAATTTGACTGTGTGTATAATGGCAGAAATGTGCAGCCCAGGAAAAATACAATTAAGCTTTGTGCAGAAAGCCATAAATCATTGGCACTGTCTGTTTAGGGGGAAAAAAAAAAAAAAAGAAAAAAAAAAAAGAGAGAAGAAAAAAAAAGCTTGGTTATATTGAGCATATTTTTTTGCTGTGCCTTCATTAAGAGGTTAGGCAACAGATGACAGGATGGTTGTTAATGCAGATTTCACTCTGTAAATTTACCTTCTGTCATCTTGGTGATGGTTTGCAAAATACCACATAATTAGTGATTCTTGACTCTGGTACATACTTGCACTCTTGAGAAGAAAGCCACGGTTTTATAGAATTAATAAAGGAAATGTGACATGCTGGTGTTCTGGAGACCTCTAAACACACATGTGTATGTATGTATATACATATACATGTGTATGTATATATGTACATGTAGGCATACACAAACATAACATCCATGGCTTCAAATTTAGACTAGACATCTCTTGTCAAAACAGTTTAATATGAAAGAGAAGTGCTACAAATAAAGTTGAAATTCCACAAATCTATCACAAAATTGCTGACAATTTTTTTTTTTTAATTGTTATAAAGTATAGTTCTGCCCATGAGTCCCTCCAATCAACTTGAAAAAATAAAGCAGGGGAAAGGGGAGAAGGGAGAGGAAACAGAAAAAGAAGCTGCTAATGACTTTACTGACATACTGTTAAATTATGGCCTGCGGAGAAGGGTGGAAAACCTATTCTTAAGTAACTAGGAAGACAACAGAAAGCATGTAGGAAACCCTGTTTTAGTCAGTCTGTATTTCACATTATTAAGAAATGCTTAGCTATTCATCTGGAGGGTGAAATTAAAGAAATAGTGGTACAACTTCTGTACAGAATTGCTGATTTTGTCATTAGGAGGCTCATCTCTTCAGTACCACTCTTAGCAAATCATTCTAAATGGTTGTCTCTCCTGGGGAAAAAAGGGATACCCATTCAAAGAGTAGCAATGATAGATTTTTACTTTTCTTGCTGGTTTTGTGAATTTCATGTCTTTCTTAGTTTTCAAAATGTAACTACTAACTTTCAATTCATCAGATAATTTTGTCACTCAAAGCTGCTTACTTCTTCAAGTCTGAAGATGGAAGCAAACATTCCCAAATTGTAGAGGAGACTTAACAGTTAATGAATGTAACCATGCGTTCTTTGGGTCTGGTTTGCATCCTTGGTGTTTTTAAATGAGGTAGCACTGAGATTTAATTAGAGCCGAACAGTAGTCCTGGCATAGCACCTGTTCAAGTCACAGCCAAGTCCGTCTGACAATTGCTTTTCCACACCTTCAGAGAAACCAACACAGTTTGCTAACTGTCCTAATATTTTGAGCAGTCATAAATTTCTTCTGAGCATTTTCTTTTTTAAATCTTTTTTTATTTAAAACAAACAGAAAACAAAGTTATAGCTTTTGCAATTTAGTAAGAATCTCAGCTATATTTACAAATAAATAAAAAGGTTGCACTTCATTCAAAGGGAATCAAGAGAAAACAAAACAAAATCATAGAGCAAATGAAAAAAAAAAGTGTATGCTTTTAAAGATACATGTTTCTCTTAAAATGTAGAGTTCTCTAATTCCAGTCTTGTGATTTTATCAGGCCTGTGACTCAGAGATTTATTTATTTATTTATTCATATTCTAAGTTCTTGTACTGACAGATTTTGCCTTCCCACAGACTACCTCCCATCTGTTCAGGGTAATGGGTTTTCTGCCTATACTCAGAAAGGAGCATATTGTGGGATTTGAGTGAGAAATTTTACCCAAAGAAACCATTAGTTCTTGGAGTCTACTTAAACTTGGTTGCCAGGACTACTCCATGCTAGGTAAATAGGATAAAAATTTTTATGTCCTCATGTAGAAAATTGAGAACTATCGCCTGCCTACAGAAAGAGAAGAAAACGTGTATGATAATGAAATATAAACTTTGTATAAACACTGTGTTTGTGAAATGTTCAGGCTCTCTAGTTTTAAATATGTGGGTGGAAAGAAGGAAAAAGGAATAACAAAAGGGTGTGAATCTAGGAAAGAAACAAAAAGTTATATTACATTTTCTAGGGGATACTACAAAAGTAAAAGACTCAGAAAAGTCTAAATCAAGCGATGTGTACAATATTATCTCATAATAGAATGGACAATTTGTCAAAATATATGTCAAAATTTATGTGATTTTGGATTAAGCCCTTAAAAAGTACTTTCTTCACACTGACAAATCTGATAAAGATGCTCAAAACACAATGACTTGCATGTGTATCAAAAGCATTGTTTTAAGACATGATCATTACTTTTGAAAACTTTAAATAAAAAAAAAAAAGAAAGTAGTTTAGTAGCATTCATCCTTGCTGTTTCTGTTGCTACTTTAATCCTTCTCATTTGCTATGTAGCACTCAGTGCTTGTTGTTTTCCAACTAGGAAATTAAGATTCAGAGGTTAGCCGGTGGTCCTTTCAGTCTCTCTGTGGTATCTTGAATGGTGTTGGTCTGTGCACTGATGAGAATGTTACACTAAACCATGTTCCTTCAAGATTTTAAGATTTCTGGGAATAGGTGCATAGCAGGGCTCTGCTATTCAGTGTTTCTGTTCTTTTGCCTTTAGTTATTGAAATAGTATCTCTTTGGCTTGTGTTTTAGTAAACATGCTATATTTACTAGTGAGGAGGAAAGTGAAATGTGTTCTGTGACAGGGAAGGGGAAATGAGTGCACTGTGTCTTACCCCGAAGCATTAATTCTGTAGAAGTTATGCACTGTACTTACAGATGAGCTGCAGTACCTTGCAAGTGTAAGTATAAGTACAGCCTTGTATGGAATATCTCCGAGGGAAAGAACAGTATTAACCCCTACCAATCAAAAGCATCTTCAACAGAAAAGTGCAAAATAGAGTCTAATTTGGACAAAACTGTGGAATAGTTTTCAATACTTCTCTATTGTGTGTTTGAATGCACAATAATAAACTTTTGTACAATTTTCCCTTCTTCTGTACATGGCATAAATTTAATCATGAGGTTTTCCATACTGGGAGAGAGAATCTAATTTTGGGGAATCTAATCTAGTTGTTATTCTTTTCATACTTTTCATAAATAAATATGCTTTTTTTTTTTTTTTTTTTTAAGTTTTCATTTTTTCTGCCTCTCAGACTTAGGTAAACTGTAAAACCAAAGTGAGCTGGGACTTTTTTCCAGCACTTTAGTCTTGTTTCTGTTTAATTTGTGAAAAACTGCACTGTGGCCTGGGCTGTGATAGGTTCATTTTTTTATTTTATTTTTTTAGTCTAATGTACTTTTTCCCCTGAAGTTGTTTTTTTCTGGTTTCATCAGTTCACAGAGAAGTCTACCCAGCAGATGGCAGTGTTTAACCAACATGTCGGTGGAAACCTGCTCTGGATTTGTTCTGTATAGATAGCAGTTTGTGCAGCAGCTCAGGTTCATTTACAGAAATTCGTTATTATACAAACATAGGCATTGTAGAAATTCGTTTTGGTTTGTTATGCTTTCCTTTTCCAGAAAAGTAGTGAAATTGGGCATACCATTACATTTAATGAAATTACCGAAGATACAAAATAATGTAAAATGCAGAATTTCTGACGGAAGTAATTCTTCTTGAGTGGACAGATTTTGCAAGGCATTTGGAAGAAACATCCATAATCATTACAGCCTTTATGAAAAGTTTTTAATAATGTTTTTGGTTGCTCTTAAATCTTGATGAAAGCATCTGTCCTTATTCACTGCATACCATTAGTGCATATTATGCCAGTGTATATTAAAAAAAAATAATCCACTAATAAGTCTTTACCAAAAATAACATGCAGTATTCTGTTCATAACTCAACAGTCTGAATGAATTTCTTTTGAATTTACTTCTGGGCAATGGAACGTAGTGAGCAGTGTGTGAGAAAGGAGAAACTCAGGCTACAGGAGCTTAAAATGGAATTTCTGAGCATAATGCTCATCAGGTTTGTTGCTGATTGTTACAGAAAACAGCTGTTGAAGATACAAATGGGCTTCTGAAGTGGCATATACAGGAAAAAAAGATAGAAAATGCTGACCTTAATAGTAGTCACTTTTTTTTTTTTTTCTTTTTTTTTTTCTGATTTTCTTCTAAAGTGCTAATTGCCATATCTGCAAATCCTGGTGACTTTGTTTTCACTGAGCCATTAGGAATTTAGTGATTGCTTGCTCATTTTGTTCCTTTTTGTTTGTTTTGTTTTCCTATTTCATAACTAGAAAAAAGAAGGATTTTAGGAAAAAGAGTGGCAGTCTGCCATTATGTGTGAGTTTAATATGAGAACTGTCTCAAAGCAATCAGTGATATAACTACAGACTAATTTGTTTTGATATGGTAGCAAACTAGAATGAGTGTAGCAGCATTTCTTTCTTTAGCTAACTTAACTTTCAGTATGAATATAGTGGGTCGCAGAGTCTGAAAGGTTTTCAACACATCCTGATTTTTTGTCCCAACAGACCTTATTGTAGAATAACCAAGAAAACATTCATACTCTGAGTAGTGTTATTTGTTCATGTTTTGTTTACTCACCGGGATGATCATCCCTGCCCAGAGTCATAAATTCACTAGCAAAAATATTTACCAGTAACTAGTTGCAGATTTTGGATATTACGTAACAAGGACTTGCACATGCCTGCTATTTAGCTCTTTGCCAAATGGCAGTATCTTCATGGGAAAAGTACTCCCGTCTTTTTCTCTAACGACTCCCCATCCAAATGAATCAGTGCCATGGACTGCAGACTTGTGGTTGCCCAAGGATCCATTAGTGGAGAGGTGACTAGTAGCATAAGTGAGCCACTTCCCATTAGGGACTGAAGTGGGTGGGTGTAGCCCACAAAATGATGTAGGGCTGGATTCAGTTCATCTCTTGGGCATCCTTGACTAATGTGCTCTACGTTGCCAACTACATTTAGAGTGCTCTTTCCACAGTACGGCTCCTAGAGGGAAGATCTCTTCAAATCTCCGAGAACTTGGAACAACCTTTGCTATTGTGTGCAAACGAGAGCAGGTCCTGTTCTCACCCCTATAGACCCTGGAGGAATTAATCCCATCGATGCGAATTGTTCAGTTGTGAAATTATTACAATAATGCTATGTTTTAATATATGTCAAAAGAGAATGCTTATTTGTGTCCTAGTTATTTCAAGTCTGCCAAAAAATGGCAGTGACCCTCACAATTACATGATAATTAACAGCATTTAGTTGTGAAGAAAAAAAAAAAAAAAAAAGAAAGAAAGAAAAAAAGAAAAAAAGAGATGAACAGTATTCAGCTGTGAAGGGGAAGAGAAGTTGGAATACAGTTCTGTGTTCAGCAGATGCTTCTGCTCCTCGCAGCTGTAATGTACTGCCAGTCAGCTAGGCTCTGGACGGCAGGGGGGCTTGCAACAGAGCCTCATCAGATTTCTGCTCAAGAGGTTGGCACACTGCTGAATTTCAAAATCTGAAATTTGAGGTACAGCATGCTATTGTGTATGGCTCCACTTTCAGAGCTGAATACAGCCTGGGTGCAGTACAGACCGTGCTCAGAGTAGCCTGTGCAGCTGTACAGCACACATTGCAGCAGTGTAGGACTTGCCTGATTCCAGTCTTCATTAAGCACTGAAAATTCAGATCAGTTTTGTTTTGCAAATAAATGAGGAGGGTGTGAACAATTGTGGGATTTAGTATTAAAGCAATGTGCAATATGACCAAAATTAATATATCACTCAGGAATATTTTTTATTTATTAATCAGTTTGGCTTCTAATTAGATACACTGTAAGCAAATGGGTTCACACAGCTGCTTACAAAACCCCCAACATGTCAGAGAATACTTTCATGAAACTTATTATCATATATTTTGGTTATGCTTCTCATCTTTAATAGCTTCCCCTTTGTCACAACATCCTTGAGGCTTGTGGTATGTTTTGTGTTACAGATTGCACTAGACTTTACCTGTCTTTTAGTTTTTCAGACTGTTCCTGGACAGGAATTATTAAAGCCCATACTTCCAAGGCTGCCTTCATTTAGGGAAGGGGTGGATGATGTTTTCAGACTAGTGTACTAGCTGTGGTGCTAATTTATTGTAGAGAACAGATTCATTCACTAACTTTGGCAGTGCTTTCTCTGCGTTTCTCAGCAGACAAAATTCTATTATTCTCTAATCTATAGTGGAAAACTGAGAGTCCTAAGGAACACAGGCTCTTAATTATTTGACTTCCTTGATGATTTTAATATCAGTAAAACAGATGTTGATATTTTAAGTACAGGCAAAATTATGTGTGATTATACTTGTAAATACACCATTAAAATTAGTTTAGTTTTATAGCATACTTGGAAAGCTTAATTCGGAGCAGAAGAGACAGTTCCTTTTAATGAAAGGGTTGGAATATTGCTAAAATGTATTCCTTGCTGTATTTTCAGAACAACTCATTTGTGAATATTATGTAGGAGTTAATTAAAAAGTGTTATTCTTTCAGGTCTTACTAATGTTATAGCATCCAGTTTGGAACTTTTTCTAGTGGTCATTCGTTAGGAAAAAAAAGTCCTAGTGTGTTTAAAACTATGACAAAAGAATATAGGAAGGTACATGAAACTGGCAAATAAATCAAAAATATCATCCACCTAGTTATTGGCTCAGTCAGAATAGTATATATTCTGTATTACACAGCATTGCATTACCATCTCCAACCAGCAGGGACTTTTGCCTCATTTTTCCATCCCAGATGCTGCACGTAGAGCAATAGAGCCAACGATAAGAGGAGTTCGGGTAACCTGCTGCACCGTTCTGTGTATTTCCCTGCAGAATCAGGCATAAAATGTGATTTAGAAACAAAAAAAAAAAAAAAAACGGAAACTGATACTGGCAAAATTTTCTATTTTCGTGGTAACCCTTATTGTCCTGAGAATTTTCAGTAGAATGTGTTTCTGATGGCTACTGGAGCTTCAATATCCTGAAGTAATTGTTTTTTCATGGAAACATGCTGGACCTTCCTCCATAGCTAGTGGGTATATAAAATGTGTGTTTCATTCTTCCATAAAAACTGGTAAATTAATAGTTTTGTTCTGTTGAGCACAGTGCATGAAATTCTTTTCTTTGTGGGGGGCGATTGGACTGGAGTGTACCACCCAGCTTCTAGTGCACTGGGAATCTTAGCTTCACTTAGAAGAGACTCTCAGGAAGCCAGTGGAGACTCAGTGTGTGTATTCTCCCTCACGGACATGCATGTGCAAAAAGTACCTTAATGTTATTCACTAATTCAAATGAATAACAAGGGAGGAAAATAGAAAGCATCAACAGTTACTAGTAATTTAATCCATTTAGACATCAGTGATAATTTATTTCCTTTTTTTTTTTTTTTTTTGCTAACCCTGTGTTAAATACATAGAGACTGTTCATATTGTTGCTGTTAATATGCTTTCTTTAGCAGATCTAAAACTAAGTACAGGTAAGCTTTATACTATCTATCATGCATAACATCCATAATTCAGCACAAATATCTATGTAACTGTAATGATAATGAAGCATTTCCTGTGTTCTCAGCTCCTGCCTTTGACTCCTACCTGGCTTGGTTGATACCACAGTAGAAACCTTAAAAGATACAAAAACAATGAGATGACCATGGTTCTATATTTTTCCTTGATTGGTAACACTTTTTTTTTTTCACCAATCTGATATATATTTATTTCTACAGAAGAGGGCAGCAAAAGCCATATACTTTCTTTACTGCATCAATGACTATGAGCTGTAAAGACTAGGGTTTCTAACTGATCTGTTTGAAGAAACAGGGCAGCACACAGCTGTCTTAAATCTAAAGATAAGTTATGCTTACATTAAAAAAAAAAAAAAAAAGATTAAAAAATCGAAGACATTTCCACTGACTGTTTGGAATCTTGATGTAAAGTATTCCTGTAACATCAACTAAATAATAGAATTGTAATGTCCAGCTCTACATGATGGAAGTGAAAGGATCTCTGAGCCAATGATTAAAGCAGCTGCCAGTCTGTGAAAAATCATTTAATCTGTTGCTCATTTAAATCCAATTCAGAGCTGGTGAGGCCACAACATTGTTGAATGGGTATTAAATGCTTGTTGATGTCCAGCTGGAAAAAAAACCCACAAACTGTCTTGCCTGTACCATCACTGTCATTCTCTGCAGAGGCCACGTTGTGATTGTGTTGTGTGTGTTTGTGTGTGTGTGTATTGTGTGTGTGTGTATAAGTACATGTATATCTCCAACAGGATATTCTGGCTCTTATCTCTTCTCCTCCCATTGCCCACTGCTTCCCCTGAGTCTTGTCCCTGCGTGTAGGGCTGAAGATTTAAGGTATGATGTTACGGTTGAAGGTTTGATGTTGCAGTTAATCTCGTTTAACTACGAGCTGTGGCTGAAAGGTGTGCATCTCTTTATCAGTTTCTCTCCAGACATATACGTATCTTGCATGCTTTCCTCTCTCTCTCACCTCATGTTGACTTAAAAATAAATAAATAAATAAATAAATAAATAAACCCACTCAGAATCTCATCTATGGGTTGAGCACAGGAGCGAAACTAGCTGGAGAGGTTTTTAAGGTACATATTCTGTACTAAGTGCAGGATTCCCGAAGATGAAATTTCAAACATGATAGCCCAGCATGTTATATATGACTATCACTTGGTAATGTCTGCAAGATTCATATATTCTCATATCACATACAGTCATGCATCTTGCTGAGAGGCATTTAAAACTTAGAGCCTTAGAGATTTCAGTGTAAATAGAAAATAATGAAAGGCAGATAAATTTCTGCTGAAGATTTTATCAGTAGTATGGATTCAGTCTCAAAAATTCTTTCACTCCAGACTGTTTTTTATGGCATTTCAAATATTGTCAGGAATTACTTTCTATTAGTGTATCAGTTTACTTTCTTTACTTCAATGGGAAAGAGCAAAGAAAAGTATCACTAGACGTTATTTCTATTTTTTCTTCTATGGAACAATCAACTGTGGCTTCCTTGTGTGACATTTTTGCCATTTATTCAAGACAGAATGCATTACCTTCTGAATAGTAAAGTTGTTTGTTATCTGTTTGTCCTCATTTATCTTTGTTGTCAGCAGAGTGAGAAGTTGGAAAGAGTGGACTTTTAGTTGTTAGGCAAATCTAACTTTATTGGCAAATCTAACTTTATTAGTCTAGCCTGCAATATTTTCATACTGACTTACATTTACATAGATAAGTTTAAGGAACTTATCATAACTGCTGCAGATATGCAGTTTGTCTTATAGTCCTAGGAACCATTAAAACATCCAGCAGTATTTAGAACAATAATAATTTGTAGAGCTTAGGGATATAGTTTAGTGGGGACTGTTAGCATTAGGTCAGAGGTTGGACTCGATGATCTTGAGGTCTCTTCCAACCTAGAAATTCTGTGATTATGTGATAATATTTCTTAATATGGCTAATGATGGTTTTCTATATGAACGTTTGGACTTTTTCTTCAGAATACAAAGTATTCTTATGAATCTATACTTGGGAATGTGTAGTAATTGTTTGTTCCAATGAGTCTAACAGATTTGGAAAAGCTTATATGTTGCATCAAGTATGAGGTCTTCTAGTGATTATTCTTTAAAGTATTTAAAAATACTTTCATTTGTCATCTAATTTACAAAATAAACCCACAGAAATTACATCGTGACTATAAATCTTCCACAGTATAGGGCTAATGGTAAGTATTACATAATCTGAGGTGTGGGATTTTGAGACAAACAGAAAGGCAGTCTAGCATTTGGTCATGAAAAAGTACTTGTTTAACCTTGAGTGGGCAGAAAATTAGGCATTTTCAGTAAAGCATGCTGTTCTGAAAAACCAGCAAATTTAAGCTCAAATTAGAGATTCAAGAGTAGGAGGTATGTTCTTCTTGATTAGAGTTCTAGCAAAATACTGTATTCAGGCACAGAACAGAGTGACAAATAGAAGGGCTCCTGTTTAAAGCAACAGAGAGGTGGTTCTTGGGCTTGTAGGTCTGCACTGTGAAAGAAGAAAAATAGTTCTGTTTTGTTTATATCATCAGAGTAAAAAGGATGAATATTCTGATATATGACAAGGAGATAGGATAATTTGTTTAAAAAAAGAAAAAGAAACAAAGACTAGTAATAAATTATGAGGGGAAAAAAAAAAAAAAACAAACACACACAACCAACTGAAAACAAACAAACAAAAACACACCACTTTCCAGCAAGGGGGATACACAGCACAGGAAGGGAAGTGGAATATTTGCCACTTAATAGGCTTGGATTCTATATTTCTATATATATATATATATTTTTTTAACACTTTTAGAGTTGAATTTCTTTGGGCAGCTTCTCTATTGTTTGGGCAGGAAAATCCTCTGCTGAAAAATTCCTTTTCATGAGCTTTGCCATCACTCATAAAGGGAATGAGGAATGGTATGACAGTTGAGTGCCTCTGCATGGAGGAGTGAGGAGATCTGGTTTTTAGGATATATTTAACAGAAAGTTCTTTGGTTCAAGTTACAGAAGTCAAGGAAGGAAAGTCCTGCACCAGAGCAGGATTGTTTCCTACAGATGTTTTGTACTACCCTGTTAAGTTTGAATTGCGCAAGTAACTGTGCTTCCATGCTCCCCAGTAACTGGGCAGATCAGCAATGAAGAATCCTATTAGCTTGACAGAACTACCTATGTGAAATATTCTAACATTGCTAGGCCATCTGAGATGACTTCATCATGTCCTAATATACAGTAGGACCACAAGTGCTTGGCTTTATTTCTAGTAATTCTCTTTTCAGGTATTTTGATTGACTAGGGTGGCAAAAATCTTTGTTGCTAACCAGACTTGAACTTGAAGGGAAAACAAACCCAGTCTTCAGTATTTTCTATTCCGTGTCTGAGGCTAGTGATCCAGACGCTAAGTTCTTGGAAATCTGTCTGCTTTTGTCACAGTCTGCCAAAATCTTTACATGCATTTGTTAATTCCAGTGAACCAGTTATTTGAGACTGCGGTGTATGTATGCGTAAGTTACCGTGCTCAAAGTTAATTAAGCTGTTTATGCACATTGACAGTCTGCAATTTCTGTACTCTAGAGGGTGCTACTGTTCTAATTGGTGAATAAACTTTTGCCCAGTTGTAGTAAGCTGGCAATATTAATTGTTTTTTGAGCATACAAAGCTCTTATTGATGGGAACAGAAATTAGTTCCCACTGTTCAGGCATGCCCAGAAATCAGTGCTTAAGCTGATCTGAATCCTGTGTACATTGTACAGAAATTAGACTACCAGCACAGTGCTAATTGTCTAGAAGGGCAAATTGCTGTGTTTAGGAATATGCAGAGCTGTGTAAATAAGAGATTTACATACATGAGCAGTAGTCTGTAGGACTGGAACCCATTCTTTTGCCGGATGCATGCTTTTGACTTTAATAAGGCTGTTGCTGGTGAACTCTATTGTGGTATTTAAGAATGCAAACTAAATTGGTCTAAATCTATTGCATGTTAGCAAATGATTTTCCTGTTGATTTTGTTGCCAGCTGATGTAGCACCTGTGTTAATGCTTTGTTCATTTACGTCATTGGTTTCATGGCACAGTAAGATATTGTGGAAATTTATGTAGATGCTGCGTAGTTTGAGAGAAACGTTTCAGGCCTTTTTTAATATGTTTGAAACATTTTTATTGCTCACTACTTTATTCATTGTCCTTGCCAAAGTTAAGTAGCATCAGTTCATATATTTATGTACTTATGTATTTATGGTAACTATATATTCTATAGTTGGTTAATTTTAAATGTTCAAGATTTTATCCAGAAAATGAATTGTGAAGCAATAAATATATAAATATTTCACTTATTTTGAAAAGATCCTGACTGCAAGAGTTCATGCTAATACCTCTAGTAAGGAGCATTCATAGTAGTACCTGGTCGTTTTCTTTACATGTAGGCTTTGGAAAGCAACTGTTTACACAGGGACTTCCATATGAATAACAGTACTGCTTTCTTCCCTTCTCTTCCTTACAAACAATTCAAAAATCATCAGCAACGGGCAGCCAAATGTTACTTGACTTGGGGCACATTTGTTATATTATCTTTACTCATACTGACAGCTAACCTTGTACTCTTCTCAAACGCCTTGACTAGAGATTCTGAGCATGAAAGCATTATGTTCTTTCTACTGAGGTGCTCCCAGGGTTGATACACAGGCATTACATGCTTGATACTGAGAGTAATAATG
Source organism: Aythya marila (assembly GCF_965140915.1). Taxonomy (NCBI): domain Eukaryota; kingdom Metazoa; phylum Chordata; class Aves; order Anseriformes; family Anatidae; genus Aythya; species Aythya marila. The sequence continues at coordinate 17,482,810 of NC_139051.1, forward strand.
TTTAACTGGAATTTCAAACTATGTTTAAGTGATTTTTTTTTTTTTTTGGTAAAAGAATAATGCCATATCATTTTGTTTCCCATCTTCTCTTAAAAAAGTAAGGTAATTAATAAGGTAATAAATGTCTTTCTGATAAGACTATAAATAGGAAAAAAACTCAAGCAGGGTATGACTATATTTCCTAAGCACCGTAAGTAAAATGCAAACTAGGTTCTATTTCACAGCACACTCCTACTAAGAATATCTCGGAGTTTCTTCTGAAATTAGATGCATGACTTTTTATTGTAATGTATTTTTAGAGAGATCTAGATAAATTCTTGCAGTTTGCGGCTCAACATTTGGAGAATATTATTGAATATTACACATTTTTATCAAATGTGGGTTAATGCTCATTTGAAATTAGGTCTCTCTGAATGTTTAAATGTCACATTTGTTTTCAAGCCCCAGATGGCATAACTTCAGTACTTACTATTGCTGTTTATTTTCAAAGCTGAAGTCATTTGTTGAAATGTGAATCATGCCAGAATTTAGTTTTTTTAAAGGTTGTTTCATCTCTAAAGGATGTTGAAGTAGGAAAAGTGAATTTAAAGGGATAACATTTCACTTTAACTAATGTTTGGAGCATATTCCAATAAATGCTTAGTGCTAAAGAACAGAGGAGCCTCTCTTTGGCTCTTTGTGGTTTCTCAGTTCCATTTCCTGTCATGAAGAAGAAATTAATTGCTGATATTTGTTAGGGTAAGCACTGTAGGAGGTTTAGTCTCTCTATATGGTCAAATTACCATTCAGAACAAACTGGGAAAAAAAAAATGAATACTATTTCTTTAAGTTAGACTTGTTATACAGTGTATTTAACTTCTACTTTTTTTTTTTTTACAGGCAAAAATATGTGATAATGTTATCCTCAGTAGGCACCTTCTGTAATAAAACAGTGGATTTAAAACTTAGTATCTCATCTGTATTAATTAAAAGAAAACAGTATAAACCAATAATGCAAATATTTTCTTCATTTTTATCTTAGCAATTGCATATACATACAGAATTAATTGCTGAACAATATTTCTGTATGCCATTTCATTATAAACAGTTTCTTTGTTTTTTACCATCAGTTATCCAAAATATATAAAATATCGTTAAGAAATATGTTGCCTAAGGCAGTGTTTTCTGTTGATTATCATGGAATTTAGTTCCTCCAGTGCTGAAACCAATGGTGAAACTCTTCTCAATCTCAGTGGGAAAAGGATTTTTGAAAAGTAACAGTGATTTTTTTTATTATAGAGTATATGCTACTTTCACTGATGAGGTAGATTTAATTGAATATAATATATAAATAAAATAAAATTGAATATAAATATATAAAATAAAGTTGAATAAATAGCATTTTGTCAAATGTTGAAATGGACAAAATAGGTTTTTGTTTTGTTTTTTTTTTTTTTTTTTTAAGTACTTGCAGATGTTCTGTTTTGTTTTATTTTGTAGAGTAGAGTATTATGTAGAGTAGATTTTTGCTTGTTATTAATAAAAGTGGGAAAGGTACTTTAAACTTTGGCTTGAATAAAGAAGTTACAGAGACTGATACCCTTTTCCAGCTTCAGAGTGTTAGAGTAATTCCCTTTTATCAACAGGTTTTTATTTCATTTCTGTTTTCTCCAAAACAAATAAATGCTAGATAAGACATAAAACACAAAATACATTGCTTGTGAGGCCTGAGGTTTGGACCATTTAATTCAGTTCTGTTTTATCAAAGCAATCACAGTGCTTAACAGTTGGTAATCTCTCTTTCAGGTTAATTACACTGCCACAAGTTACAATCTAGAAAAAGCAAAACTATTTAGTAAATTGATCACTTGCAAATTTAGTGACAACAGTCTCCAGTACCTATGATACTTCCTTTAAAAACAGTTGAAAATTTTTAGGCATAATGTTTCCAATAAACCATTTTTTCTAAATAAATTAAGTGAACAAAGATTAGTGTGAGTGGTGTTGCTTAGGATCTTGTTCACACTGAAGTGAATTTCCATTGATGTTGTCAGTTTTAACGCAAGCAGGATTGCATCTTGTTAATGGTACTCATATTAGTAACTGTGAAATATGTATTTAGGTACACCTTAGTATGTACTTCATATTGGGTGATTGCAGGAATCACAAAATAGTTTGTAACAGGATATTAAGGACAAAAGGATGATAAAGGGGATAAAATGTGTATTCTTTTAGTATATATGTGTATTTTCAAGACACTGAAGGCCATAAAGGAAGCTTTATGCAGCTATTGATTACGGATATACATATCCTTGATTTTCTGTCTTCCTTCTTTCTTGCAGGGCCAAGGCTTTCCGTGGAAAAAAGGTTCATGGAGAATATGACATAAAGGTTGAACAGGTAATTAAATGACTTAATCTGAATGTTATTTTTATGTGCTCGTGTGTATATATACACGTACATGCATATATGCATAAATAGGTATGTAGTCCTTTGTAATTCAGTAAAAAAGAAAAATTCAAATTGGGTAGAAAACCAAAAGGTTGAATTTTATTTGGAATTTCAAGGAGTGAGGCAAAAATATCACTGGCACTGTGGATCCAGCTTATCTAAATCACTTTAATGCTGTACTATCTAGCTCTGCACTGTTCTCAACTTGGAACTGCTTTGCAGGGATTTTCAGGAGTATTGAGAGAGGGGAAGAAGGAGGCAAGCTATTTTGTTCCAAAATACCACTCACATCTAAATCAGAATGTGCAGTTGACATCACGTACACTTTAATGCTAGCACTGTGTAAGCCTAGAGTTTCCTTCATAAGGTCTTTGTAGGACCAAAACCACCTTTAATCAGCAATAGATTGAAGGCTTCTGAACCCTATTAAACACTTTGTAAAGCATTGACACCTTTACTGTTTGTGTACAAATAAATTGAGTTAGTAACTTCAGTGTTCTTTTCCTAATACTGAAGGGCATTATTTTGTTTGTATACTGCTTACAGCAACCTACCTATAATCTATAATATTTTCTATCACATATTAAGTTTTTAAAGTATGAAATCTATACTGTGAATCCGTGTAATTTTTTAATGTAATAAATGAATGGGAGAGACTAGTTGTCAATCTTAATTTTTAAATGATTTATTAATGTTTTGTCAGCATTTATACAAATATTTTAATCTCTCATCATTTGCACTGATTTTACAAAGTCTTAAATCTGCTCTTTGTGTTTAAAACATTGATCCAAGAAAGTATATAAATGTATAAGATTTAATGAAGAATCATCCATGCTTGAAATCAAGCACATACTTAAACTGTTGAGTTGGAATGGTGGATAGAGGAGTCAACACTTGCCTTAAATGAACACTAATTCTGAAAGCCTTACACAGATTTTACTTAGGAAGGCCTTCAGTGACACCATTTTTCAAGAGGAGACTAATGAGAATTCTGACAGTCTCTACTCTGTACTAGTGTCTAGGATAGCAAAGACACTTTTATTTATCCACTAGAAGACAGTTGGCTGCATTTCAATTATTCTGCTGTGTAATGTTATTGTAAAGTGCTTTGAGAGTCTAAGCTGATGAAAGACTGTGGATAAATGAAAAACATCCTGTTCTTTTATTTCAAATAACTGTAGATTCAGAGTATGGAATTGGTTCCTTGTAAATGCCACATTTCCAGTGTGAGAAGATACTTTGAAAAAATCCTTTATTTGTGAATTTTGCATGTCAATTGTTTAGGAGCAACTGATCTTTTAGGAAGAAGACTAAATGCACATAAAATAAATAGAAAAGAGTAAAATATGTGAAGGAAAGGGAAGAAAAAACAAAACATACTAAGTGTGATAAGAAAATATTCTGTTTCTCATATTTACCTTAACACTGCTTTTGTGCTATTTGCTTCAGCATGTTTGGTAAATGTTTGTTGTGCCTTGATTAATTTCTATAGCACACCATACAAAGGAAATAAGTCTCTACCACCCCACAGTCTTTGTTTATGCATTTTTTTTTCTTTCTTTATATTTTCTAATTTGTTCGATTGCTTCATATATGATGCATGCCATTGGATTAAGATCCAATTAAGAAGATCCTCTTAGTGCACATTGTGGTCCAATTATATATTGTCAGCTGTTCAGATATTAATACTTAACAGAAGGGATTTAGGAAAATAAAGGTAAAATAAAACAGACCGACTAATGCGAGTCCTCTTTTCACAGGCAGAATTTTCAGAAATCAACTTGATAGCCCATGCTGATGGCAATTATGCGGTGGATATCCAAGTATTTCGGAATGGCACTAAAGTCGTCAGGTAAGAAAACTAAATACAATAAGAGCAAGAAGCAATAGGTTTTGCATGTAATTTTACATGCATAATGTAAATGTACATGTAAAATATACTGAATGGTTTTTTTTTTTTTTTTTTTGTATACGGTAATAGGGATTTTTGCCATGAAAAGTATCTGATCAGTGGAGTAAGTCATGTGACAAGGCCTCCCACGGGCAGCAGCTCTTCATGTGGGTCCATACCATGGGTTCCATCTGTCAGGAGCAAACTGCTCCAATGCAGGTCCCTCACAGGTGGCAGCTCCCCCCACACCACCCGCTCCTGCGTGGGCTCTTCTCCATGGGCTGCAGCTCCCACCCAGGGCCTGCTGTTTTCTATTGACATGGACCAAGTCATATGAATTCTTTCCGGATAGTTACTGTAATATCACAGTTTAGATAATTTCCTATTAGGTTATTTTGTCCATAAAAGAATTATTCCAATGGAAGTCAGGGGTCTTTTCACCATTTTATTTATTTATTTATTTATTTTCCTCCAGAGAGAACATGTTCAGCTTTGTAAATGTAGGGAGGGAAACAGGAGTAAATCAGGGCAAAGTAAAAGCTTAATTTACATTAGGAAAATTATTTCAGACAGTTCTATAACTGGGGAATTACTCTGATTTTGGTCAGTGCAGTTAATGGCTTAAGTGTAACAGTTTGGCTGAATGCATATAGAAAGGTAGATCACACTGCTGACAGTGATCTGGTGGTTTCCTACTTAGGTTTATCTCCAGGAAAGAGTTCAGGGAGCTGGACTGCATATAGCATGTCTAGTAACTTTGTGTTTTTGCTCAACATCTGTCCAAATAAAAGACTTGAAGATTTTTACTTTTTCATGTTAAAAAAAAAAATCAAGAAGAAAAATATTGAAAATAAGCATACTTTATGCTTTAAAACTCATAGCTGTTTAATTTCTTGTGTGCTTTAAAAATATTGCAGCTTAATGTAACAACCACTTATGCCAAATCCACAAGATTATTTCCTTAGAAGAGTAACAGATCTGATTTCCCCCTCTCCCCCTCCCCCCCCCCCCCCCAATGAATGAAGTTTGGAGCCAAGAAATCTTGCTCCTTAATGGCTTTGCTGTAGAGAATTTTCCAAACAGAACATAAGTATCGATGCCCAGTTAGGATCTCAATATGTCAATATTTAACGAGAGCTGGGAACCTCAAGGAAACAGCATCTGAAATGATGTATATTTGTTTAAGAGAGAGAGAGAAAAATAAAAAATAAAACTTCTGTTTAAAATTACTGCTGTTAAAAAAACAGAGAAATCTTACCACGTCATCAGGCAACTCTAATAGTGAGGTAATGCAGGATTTTATAGTATTATCACTTTTATTTATAATCAAATTTATTTAACCAAATAGAGCTACCTGAAGTTGATATTGCACTCATCTTTGTGTGGGATATTTGCATATATGTGTGTGCTTTCTGGTGTAAGAGGGGTAAGCCGGCATGATGGGAGCGGTTCTACATTTGCATGACAAATAACTTTTCTGGAGATACAGAACATGTTGGGGGGGGGGGGGAGTTTTTTCATAAAAGTTCTAAGTTCTGTTTCTTCAGGTATCTGCAAGTCTTTACCTTGCGTTAAGCCTTGTTGGTTTGGGAAATTTGTTGCCTGAAGCTTGTTGTATGGTTCTTGTGTTTCTAAGGAATGCAGAGATACTGAAGGATATTCAGTTAAGGAAGTTCTTTGAGAGTCAACATTAACTATGGGTCAGCCAATAGCATATACAGCACATTCCTTTTTTTCTGTCTCAATTGTCAAGAGAAATAGGAGAAATTTCTGGTCCCACTCGTGTGAAAATTTATATTGAGTACAGACTGTAAACATATTACTAAAAAGGTTTATCTGAATACTGTGATTAAAATTCTTATGTTCTATTGATATGATGTCCAAAATGACTTTCTATATGAGCAAAATATTAGTTAATTAAATCATAGAAATTCCTGTGACAGAATTTTGCTGAATGGGATTAAGAGGAAAAAAAAAAAAAGTGACAGGCACTTGCTCCACAGTTATACTTTTTCAAGACATTGATATCTTTAAGCTAGTTAGTGTTTTTTCCACCTATAAAATCTGAATACAGAGGAGAATCTTTCAAGTTCAAGTTTGAGTGAATTCCACCTGTTGTGTTATGTCTTCTATTTTCTGTAACCTTTTTAAACTAGATGTCAATTCTTAAACTGGATGTCAGATGTCATCTTACTTAAACTAGATGTCAGAGTTTAAGTAAGGTGAAGGTGGTGCCAGACTATTTTCAAAGGTGCATAGTCAGAGGACAAGAATTAATGAATTTTGCAACACAAGAAAAAATGATTAAATTTCAGATGGGGGGTGGTATCTTGATCAAAAGTTGAACTCTGATTATCTCCAATTCTGATGATTTCTTTTGCAGGCATTAGGATTGCTTCATCTCTTTCTTATTGTCCTTAAAACACTGACAATAGCTGTGAAAGTAAAAATATTCCCTAAAAGGAAAGCATTAGAACTTGCTTAAGCTTCTGGCAGAGGTGTTTGCCTGCTTTATCTTTTTCATTGCTCAGGAATCAGTATACATAGAAATAAACTAAGAAATACTAAGAAATACTTAGAAATAAACTAAGAAATAAACTAAGAAACTGGCTGCTCTTGGCTTGGACTGGCGCACGCTTTGTTGGGTTGGAAACTGGCTGGATAGCCGGGCCCAAAGAGTCGTGGTGAATGGAGCCAAGTCCAGTTGGAGGCCAGTCACTAGTGGCGTCCCCCAGGGCTCGGTGCTGGGGCCGGTCCTCTTTAATATCTTCATCGATGATCTGGACGAGGGCATCGAGTGCACCCTCAGTAAGTTCGCAGATGACATCAAGTTAGGTGCGTGTGTCGATCTCCTTGAGGGTAGGAAAGCTCTGCAGGAGGATCTGGATAGGCTGCACCGATGGGCTGAGGCCAACTGCATGAAGTTCAACAAGGCCAAGTGCCGGGTCCTGCACCTGGGGCGCAATAACCCCAAGCAGAGCTACAGGCTGGGAGATGAGTGGTTGGAGAGCTGCCAGACAGAGAAGGACCTGGGAGTATTGGTGGATAGTCAGCTGAATATGAGCCAGCAGTGTGCTCAGGTGGCCAAGAAGGCCAACGGCATCCTGGCTTGTATAAGAAGCAGTGTGGCCAGCAGGGCTAGGGAGGTGATCGTCCCCCTGTACTCAGTTCTGGTGAGGCCGCACCTCGAGTACTGTGTTCAGTTTTGGGCCCCTCGCTACAAGAAGGACATCGAGGTGCTTGAGCGGGTCCAGAGAAGGGCGACGAAGCTGGTGAGGGGCCTGGAGAACAAGTCCTACGAGGAGCGGCTGAGGGAGCTGGGCTTGTTCAGCCTGGAGAAGAGGAGGCTCAGGGGCGACCTTATCGCTCTCTACAGGTACCTTAAAGGAGGCTGTAGCGAGGTGGGGGTTGGTCTGTTCTCCCACGTGCCTGGTGACAGGACGAGGGGGAATGGGCTAAAGTTGTGCCAGGGGAGTTTTAGGTTGGATGTTAGGAAGAACTTCTTTACCGAAAGGGTTGTTAGACACTGGAACAGGCTGCCCAGGGAAGTGGTGGAGTCACCATCCCTGGAAGTCTTTAAAAGATGTTTAGACGTAGAGCTTAGGGATATGGTTTAGTGGGGATTGTTAGTGTTAGGTCAGAGGTTGGGCTTGATGATCTTGAGGTCTCTTCCAACCTAGAAATTCTGTGATTCTGTGATACTCAGAATTGATGTTTCTTTCGGTGGCAGAACAACCTGAAAAGCCATGTTAATTTGTCTCTCTACTTACTGGAGTCACAGTATTTATTAGATGCTGTTTTCAGAAACAATTTGGGTATTAATTATTATCAATTTTCCTTGCTAGGTCATTCAGACCTGATTTTGTCCTTGTTCGACAACATTCATTCAGTATGGCAGAAAATGAAGATTTCCGAAACTTGATCATTGGGCTGCAGTATGCAGGCATCCCTAGCGTCAACTCCCTGGAATCCATCTATAACTTCTGTGATAAACCATGGGTGGTAAGTCTTGTACTGAAAAGTTCTGGTGCAGGCTTAGTGACTTCTGTTATTTGCTTGTTTAATTCATGCTTGTGTGACAAAATGCAAAGTCACAGAACAGTGAAACAATAGTGAAAGAAATAAAAAGGAAACTAATGTATTTTATTTTATTTATTTATTTATTTATTTTCCAAAGAGACAGTGTTGGCAGTGTGGAGATGGAGAGAAAAATATGCACAGTACAAATAATGAAATAAGCGAGGAAACTAACGGAAAGCCTATTCGTTGCTAACATCCTTCCTCAAGTGATGAACATGTATTTATTCATAATTTGTGTGGGAAAAGCAAGCTGAGAATATTTTTCATATTTGTGGCTTTGAACATAATTTAAACAGACTTTTAGCCAGTATTTTCCTCCTGCCTGTGAAATTTTTGGGGATATGCTTCAGCAAGGAAATCTGAAGCTATTAGTTTCCTCATCTGAAAGCTCTTTTCATAACCTTGTGCATATGAGGTAGAAGTTAGTCTTTTTTCAGTTACACATAGAGTAACGAGGCACATTTGAGAATCACTGATATTTGCCACTTTTAGTGTAGATGCTATTTCAGCTTTTCAGTACATACTTTGTAGTGATGAAAGTAGAATTTGATGATCTTTTTAATTCATACTGGACTAGAGCTTAGTAGCAACAAGTTAAAATGCAGTGCTGTGAAAGATGATTATGGATGGTGCAATCACTTTGTTTAATAGATGTATTCAGTTGCCCAAGAGCTAATGAAACTTTAAAGAATACCACTTGTTATAAATAGCCAGTGATTCATAATTTTTTTCTTTTGATGTTTGGGTAAGAAAATAAGACTTTTCAGTATTTTTCACACCAAAATAAACTTTTACTATAATGATTTAATACTTTTTATTGCCTTGAAGATGTTTATTTTCTCAGATTTAATTTGAAAACCCGTATTAAAAAATTGTCAGCAGGTTTTCATATATATCTCTTGCAGCTAATTTTATCACATTTTTATGTTTCAGTAATGTACAGTGGGGAATAAATAATTAATAAAGCATTTATAAGTTTTCAGAATACATATTGTACATTGCTGAATCCATTATATTAGTACGTCATATTTTATATGCTGTGTGGCATTTCTTAATGCTTTGATTCATTGCATGCAGTAAAGTTGGGCAATGAAACAGTAACAGTAGCATATATATGCAATAACGATGCAGTAGAGAGAAACTGAATAATTTTTAATAGTCTTCTGGTAGCATTAGCGTCATAGCTGTTCTTTCACCAAACCAATATATGTTTCTTACAAATGGTCTCATTTCACAGAAAATCACTGTGCTGATTTTTTAGACCAGTAATAACTGGGATTGATTGGGTGTTATTGAAATATTTGCTATAATAATTGCTACAACTGCTTATCTTTGATTTTTTTCAAATATTTTCTTTCTGTGCTTAAATTTCTGTACTTTAGCCAAGCCTCAATATGAATGACATTAAACTATTTTTTCAGCTAAGCTTATTTTATTCAAACATACAGAAGAATGATATTTTTTCCATTGAGATTTTCCTACCTTGCTGTTTCTGCATCTGACAGCCAAAATTTTTCATTTGAAATAGATTTTGCAGTCTCAGCAAAAGTCCATTTCACATCTCTTGGATACTTCCTCCCTAATAACTATCCTAGAGAAATTTTAAAGTATCAGACAGGTGACATGCTTCAAACTAGCGTTTCATGTTTTAATTTACTGCAACAGTTCCCTTCACAGAAGTTGTTTAATTTAAGGTATGTAATACAAAGAGGGCCTTAATTCCACGTTTTAACTACATGTAATGATAAGGTAAGCATGCAGTCATGCAAGTGATTCCTATTACAAATTTATATCAGAATTATACATCAACTGGATCCTACTTTAAAAGAATGCAGACTTTTGATTTTGAGGACAAAAATAGTTTCTGTACAAACACAAGGTGGCTTGTTTAGGCTTTTAACTTGGACTTTACTGACTTCTGTTCTCACTGGTATAGACACCAGTATGTACGGGCATATTAATCCTAGACTATTGTGAAACCTTTATCAGGTTTGGGGATGGTAACCAATGCAAGAAGTCATGTAAACAGGTTTCAATTCATGTTCGGAGTAAATAGCTAATGGTTAAAAATCTGTTGATCCTTTGATTCAGCCAGTTTTGCTAATGTTCAAATAATGCAGCATAACGCAGGGACTGTTAGTTTTGCTAGTATTATCTTCTAGCTTGTTAGATTACATCCAACTCAAACATGCTACCTTGCCTATGTAAAATCCCTGCAGCAAACTGTAGTCTAGTTTTAGATGCTTTTCATCTCAGTGTGTGCTCCTCAATCATGCATAATGCTGACATTATGCATAAAAACCACTGATGCCTATAGCATGCTTCTAGATGTACTTCAGGCAGGTAGATCAATAAGTGTTCCGTAGTGTTAAAATGGCATGTATTTAAGCTGAACTAGAAAACATAGTTAAATTGTAACTAGAGGGGAAAAAACAAAGCAAACCAAAAACTAGCAGAATTATTCTGTTATTTCCTTGCTCAGAAGTGAGTTCAACATATGCAGCACTGTTTAAAGCTTTTCAACCACCTACTATTCTAATATCTTATTATACACCGAACTTCATGCTTGGGTGAAACTGAATTTGTACGTTTGCAGATAAATACGTTTTCTTATTTAAATCCTTGTCTTACTCATCATGGTTTAAATATCAGAATAGATAGTGATTCTGATTGCATTTTATGTTACTCAGTCTTAACATTGATATGAAAAGAAAAGTAGTTTCCACTTCATACATATATGTACTTTTTGTAAAGTACATCCTACTGTCAGAAAGTATTTCAGAAAGCATATTCAGCAGTCATGAGTGTCCATGTCAATTTTGCAGTAGTGTGAATAAGCAAACGAGCTTAGACTGACCATAGATTAGGCCCATCCTCTTCATACCACATAAAGGATGCCTTTCTGGATGATTCCCTTGTTAGAAAGGTTGATTTGTTGTTTTTATGAAAGGTATTTCTATAAAAATATAGAAATAAAAATTCAAAAATGTTAAAAAGAAAAGTAGAACTCTAGATAAAGCCATAAATCACCATCTTTATTAATTGATGAGAACTACATTAACCCTCCAAGTAAAATTTCAGTGGCAGAAGTAAATCACAATTTCTATAATAGCAGAAAGAGACAGGGCAACGGTGTCCGATGCAATGGGACTTTAAAGGTAGCTTTTTTTTTTTTTTTTTTGAATTAGCCAGGGCCACCAATTGCACATATTTAAATAAGTGTAAAATGAGGAGTAGTATAGAATTGGTGGAAGGGAAAGTCAGTATGGGTAGGCTACAATTATAAAAGGACTGTGGGATAAAATAAGGGTTAGAATCCAAAATACAATATCTTGTTTTTTTTTTGGTTTTTTTTTTTTTTCCTTAATTTGCTGTACTTCACAGTATCAGGTCTTTGCTTTTATTAGAACCTATAGCACAGCATTTTTTTTCTACTCTGAGGACAGATTCACAACCTACATTAAAAACTGAAGCACCTGCCCAAAATTTTTAGGTAGAACTCTTTTCACATTGTGTCTGCAGACATAGTTTTCTATGTCATTGCCAGTAGGCAGGCAGTATTTAATCTAAGATATATTATCAAAAGATGGGGATGTGAGAAGGTTGCTAGAAACATGGTAAAAATATTTTTAAAATAAAGTCTTAAAGCCCGTGTTTTCTAGTGTTGGGACATATATTATTCCTTCAAATGCAAGTCAAAAGTTCAAAGCACCATATAACTCTCTAAAAATTTAGGATGCTAGCAACTGTGGCAAAGAAAATATTGAATTGAATGTTTGTGGTGAAATGTTTGCATACTGAAATATGTTAATGATTTGGAATTATCACAGTACTCCTGTTATATCACTTCTGTTATAATACTTACCACCTACCTCATGAAAAAATCATGATCCTGGCTTTTGAGATGTATTCTACTTAAATGTTAGTAAGAATTTCAGAAAGATACTTACCTAGTATGGAAGCAAGGCTTTTATAAATAGACACTATTGGTTGCTACTAAGCAAATGCAGAGCTGTGGAAGAAATTTTTAAAGGTCTTTATCTACTTCATTGGAATGTTTCCTTGCATTGTCATGTTGCAAAATCATAGTCATCCCATACTTATGATTAGTGCTGGGGAAATGTTATTTTAAAAAATAGATCCAGTGTATTGGGTTGATTTTTTAAAAAATACTTTTCTTCTGTCCTGCATGCATCCTTTTGCATGTTTCCTGTTAGGGTTTCTGTGAAGTATTCTTGCTTAAATGTTTACATTAAGCGAACCCTGCTCTTGGTTTTTACTTTCAATTGTAAGTATTGGTAGGAGTATAGTAATTCCACAAATTCACTCATACTGTAAAAAATTGGCCAATAAATGGGCTCATACAGTGAGATGGAATTAACTGGTGACGTCAGTAAAGACTCTAACTCTGACATTCTTGTCAGGGACTGTAAGGTTCAATGTCCATATCTGCTATAAAGAGAACATTTTATTACAGTTCAACCTTGACTATGATATACTAATTATGTGCATTACAGTAGCTGGATTGCTGTCTATAGGTTCAGATAGTGGTAAGTGTTTTAACAGTGCAGAGATAACAGAATTGCAGCAATTCTACCGACCACAGTTATATGTTCCAAGTCCAATCTCATTATAGCAGTTCTGTTTCCTTTGCTGCAGAGGAAAAATGTAGTATCATTTGTGGCTGGCTGCAAATCTGTTCTTTTGTTAGCATGCCTTGGGAGGCTACTTAGAAACTGTTGGTTTAGACAGCTTCCAGGATCCACTGATATGTTAATTACTCACTTCTGGTGAAGGAGATGGTACAACCTACAACTTGATAATGGGTCTACAATAAGCTCATTTGTGAGCTTCATGACCTTAGCTTGCTGCCAGGTTGGTGGAAGTCTGTGTTTAACTTGAAATGCTGACTTGATATAATCACAGAGGGGATGTAGAAGCTCACGTTAGCATGCCAAGCTACTGTGTAGTCATAACAGCTTGTGAAGAGAGATCTGTCACTTCATGGATGAGAAACCTGGGTGTTGAGCAGGTTTAGCCTCTAAAGAAGAAAACTTCGTCACATAGTGACAAAGTGCTACATCATTCTCTGGTTCAGCAATGTAGGACATAAAGAAAAAAAAAAAAAAGTGTTTTTTGGTCAATAGCTGGCAGAGTAGAATTAAGACTCAGAAGACAGACTTGTCTGTATTTTAAAGATATCTGAAAGATTCTGGCATTTTTTATGTAGAGTTCCAGATGTGAACCCATCTTGTACTGAAACACCTTCAAAAGATCACTGGGACTTTGCTTCATTGTAGGAATTTTTTGCTATTAAGGATTTCAAATGCCAGAGAAGTATGATAGAACACTCTGTTATGCCAAAAGTGATTTCCTCACTCATCTGCACTCAGTCTGAGGGAAGGCTGATCATGGCTTTTCCACTTATAAAGATCACAATTCTTTTCCACTATTATAAAGATCACAATTCTTCTGTGTGTCTTTTCCTACAGTTTGTGAGTGGATATCTAAGTAGGTTTTTTGCAAGTTAGTTGATTTTTTTTTTTTACCATGCTCCATTTGCCAAGCTTACGTAATGCTGTGCCTACATGTATTGTGTTTTACTTTGTTTCTTTTGCAGATGATTTTCCCCTTATCTGTCTTCCTCTTTCTTGTATTGAACACTTTCTCTGTCCTCACCTTCCTATTTTTTTTTTTTTTTTTTGTTGGAAGGTCTGTTTTGACTGTCCTTTGCTGCTTTCTGATGGTATTATAGCGTGCTAACTTGCCAACTCCCCTAACTTGTTTTCTCCTTCATGTGTTCTGTAAGAAGTTGTCCCCTTGTGCCTTTCCAGCCTTCGAGATATACTTTTATAATCTGAGCAACAGACTGGGGCACTGGCAGGAAAGTTGTAGACACTCTGCAGGGAGGAGCATATAAAAGAAATGAGCTCTGTTCATTCCAGCTTCCTGTTGACAGAAATTATTGAAACTATGCCAATAGGCAGACACAGCCACATAGATGAGTTTCAATATTGTGTCAAAGTATCTTCTGGAGAACGAATAACAGATAAAAATGAATGTGCATAAGAATAAAAGCCTTGAATATCTATTTACTGTAAATCTACTTCTATGAGTGACCCTTAAGTGCTATTTTACATCTGTTTTAGTGAAAGAACATAAAAATTTCCCCAAAAATTGTTGCACTGTAAGAAAATTCTGTGCTCACTAACAAGAGTAAGATATGTACAGTAATGCTGAACAATGGTTTAGAATCTGGTTGTTGTATTTCTCTATATCCCAGAGGGATTTTTTAATTGAAGGTCAGAGCTAAAAAATGTGTCCCTAAAATTGGGTTCAACACAAATTTGGGAAGAAGTTTAGGGATATTAAAATTTAATATCTCTTATACATTATAAATCTTAGAAATGTTCAGACCTGTGCTATACTTAATTTTATATATTTCATGAAATGAAACCCGGAACCAGCACTAAACTTTCTTGTTTCAACCATTCTGGCAAGATTGATCTACCTGATAGAAAATGATGGGGACAGTGGACAGCCAGAATATGGAAATACGTAGATCCCACCCACACTTTTCCTACCTTTACACTTTAGGAAGCTAATACAGCAAAAAAAAAACAGCTCCTTTCTTTCACTTCAGGACTGCAAGTCAGGTGCTGCCCTTCTCTTTCCCAGGCATTGAAGAATTGTTTTTTCAGGCACTAGGCACAATCGTATGACTGGCAAAGTCTGAAGAGCTTCATGTCATAATGTGTGACATCTCCTCAGCAAATTCAATTTACCTATTTGCAAACATTTACACAAAGGGAGGAGGTGTTTTAAAACCATTTTCTGTGTCTCTTATTCATATAAAGGGTATTCCATAGGACAGCCAGAGAACAAACTGTCCACATGTGGTATTCTTCCAGCCCTGATCCAAGCAGAACATTAAATGTAAAAACTGTAGTTTAATTCTCCATCAGCCAATGAAGATTTTGGCCTCTTTGCTCAGTCTGCCAGTTAAAGCAAAACATGTTGATGGATTTGTAGTGCAAGAGCTGAAAGTAAATTCACAAAACTGTGTCAGAAGGAAAGTAAAAGCATTTTAAACTCTTTGGTCAAAAGTAATTTACTAGCAACTTTGAACACTACATTGAAGCAAAGTACATAATTATTTATTTAAATATGTAACAGAAATCTACATACATACACAACAGTGTGATTTCCTCTAGGTACCTACTTATAGAGATATTTAAGTTTATTCCTGCAATAAAAATGGAATATTATGGTCTTGCTTAATTTTGCTTTCCTAAAATAAGTAAGCTCCCTTGAAATTCCTTGAAAACAGCAGAGACCCTTAAATAATGAATATAGTAAAGTGTAGTGGTGATTTGACTTCTGTTCCAAACAGCACGTAACTCTTACAGTTCTGTATTCATCGATCCTTGCCTGAACTATGAAGTACTTTATATATAAACTGAGTATATACTTTTCCCTTTGAGAAGCATTTACTCTCATGAAGTACTATTTTAATGCAGGAGTAGGTTCAGATTTTTTACTTCATTGCTGAATTTTTATGGTAGGTTGTTGTCACTTTGCCCTGCTCTTCTCTGCACTAAAGAGCAGCAGTGGGAGGTCTTGACATCCATTGCAGACTTTCATTGCCTTGAACATTTCCAGTGGCAGAAAATTGAAACAGACTTTTAATCATTTCTTAGCTTATTCTGAAAGAAGCTATGTTTAAATAAAGGTTTTAAAATTAATCTGAAAACCAGGACTGTGAAGCTGGTGTTTGTATCCCTTGTATATCTGCTGTTCCTTGTATAGAGTTGAAATTCAAAAACCCGCTTTTGTTCTTGCTTAAGTCAAATACCAATAATTGAAGACCAGTCTTAATATTTATTTGAAAAGCAAACCTGTGTGATATATTCCCAATTAAAGTACCTTAGATGATAAACTAGCCAAAAACTAGGCAGAGATTATATCTGTTTTTCATATATGGACATGGTCACTCAGGCATGGGGAAAATCTGGGGGCTAGAAGCCCGTTCTTGCAAGGAATTTGTGAGCCATCTGGGAAACTCCCTTCCATTGTGCTGCCTCCCTTGCCACAATCCCCACTCCTTCCTGTTCCCTCCCTCCCTCTACACAAGCATAACTGTCCCACATTATCTTCAAATATTCCACCAGTGCTACTATTGCTATCTGATTTCCTCGTGGTCATTCCTTTATGTTGAGTTTCTATTCTTAGCTCCAGTTCACATCTGAAAGGGATGCAAAGTGGACTTGTTCTCATTGGTTTTACAAAGTCTAGTAACTATGAAACTATTTATAAATTTTTGTGAAGTCTAGAAACTATGAAATAGTTTCTTCTCTAGTTTACTGTTCAAACTGCAACAGAGCATAGCATAGTTTGGATGCTGGCCACCTCAGAGAAGTCCTGTGACTTTATGTGCTGTACTTGAAAGAGATCATGTTTGCCAGTCCTGCCTGGGGGATGGCATTCTATCATTGAGCTTTGTCAAGGGATAATTTGAAAAAAAAGTTTATTGATTTTCCTCATCTTGCTGAGATGCAACAGGAAGCATCTCAGGTCAGGAAAGTCCATGTAAGAAGCCCAATTTGACTGAGTTTGAATTCTGTAAACAAAGTTGTATAACACATGCTTGTGTTTCTCATCTTGAGAAAGAGAAGAAAAAAAAAAAAAAAGTAATTTATATATTTAGGCAGTTTTAAAATGAGGTTTACTTTTTCAACAGTTGCACACATAAATAATGCATTATTTCTGAAAATATCTTCATATCAAGACACCTGAAGACCTGCACAAAATTTAACTACATGAATCCTTATCAATGACATGGGAAAGCTATATATGCAAAACTGAGTTTGCATTACAGAATAGATTTCTTCATATTCTACTGTGAAGTTTCAGTGAATTCAATATTTTATTTTTTTTTTTAAAGTAACTATTTTAACTGGAAAATCTCAGGATCTTAGCATCTTAGGGAAGAAAAACAATCATCATCAACAAAAAAACAACCATACTACACAATAAAACCTTTATTGTAGCAAGACTCAACCCCTTCTGAAAAGTGTTTAAGCATACGCCCAAGTCCTATTAAAATAAACAGGTGCACAAATGTTTCCTTGAACAGGACACTGAACTCGATGTTCCCATTATAGTGGAATCTACTACACATTCTTATTGCTGCCAAGTGCACCCAAGAAAGAGTTCTCATAGCTTTTATTTGAATGACTTAGTTCAATAAAATCTTGTTTATCTCTGTAAATTTTCATTTTAAAATAAAAAGTTCCAGAATGGCTCTTGATCTAGACCTTATGGTATGACTTTTTGCTAATTCTTTTCTAACAAACATGCCTAGATCTGTTTCTGTTTTATGCTCATAGCTATTATTATTTCTTTTTAATCCTCAAGTCTCCTTTAATTCTCACTTTCCTCACTGTTTACACATTTTGTCACCTCTTCTTTCATCAGCCAAGGTGGTTCTTATTGCCAGATGCCTTGCTACCCAACTTTGCAAGCCAAGATGAAATATTTTTCTGTCTGTCAGTGATCCTTTTTCTTTTTTTCTTTCCTTTTTTTTTTTTTTTTTTTTTTTTTTGGTAACATCCTGCTTTTCTAATCGTTGGATAATTTATTTTTTTTCGTCTCGTGGGTGCACTGATAGTTCGTACGTGAGAGCTCTGAAGTTTTTCTAAGGGTGTGAGTTTCTTGTGTGTGTGTCTTGTAGAAATTCCTAATAACTTGTACATCTTGTCAGATGTGAAACTATTCCTGCAGTTATTTGCAGCCATGATTACAACTGGAGAGATGTACTGCTCAGAAGAGAGGTACTCAAACTGTAGAAGAGGTGCAGAAGCCAAATAAATGCCTTCAGAAATTCTGGGTAATGTAGAGTGGAGACACCCAAATGTTTCAGGGAAGGGTCAACACAAACCACGCAGCCTTAACAGCTTCATCTCAGTAGATGCAGACAGACACCCCAGAGGGTAAGGAGGGAGCTGGAGATAAAGGAGCTGAGGAAGTATCAGCTACAGTCAAGGGGGGAGGGAAGGAAGGAAGGAAGTGATACCATTAGTCCCAGAGTGATGGGTCAAGCACCAGGACTCGAAGACAAGATAGTGGGGGAGGGCACCTCAACTTGGTGAGGCAGAGATCATCACCAATGTTTACATGTGAGGCTCGGCTACAAAAGGGTTGGGAAACAACTCATCTGTGTTATAAAATTACTGCTTGAATTGTGATGCGGGTTCCCTATAACTTATCTTTCCATTCATAGTCCAACTGTATTCTTTGGCTTTGAATAGTAATAATGGAAAACTACTGGAGGAACATCAAGTTCTTTTGTCAGTTCCCATCTTTTATGTATTCTGTTAATATGCCCAAACTGATTTGTAGGCAATGTTTCATTGTTACGTTGCCATGTCAAACTTTGAATTCACTTTGAAAGTTTGAATACTTTCATTAAGTTGTCTGTCAGATCCTGCTGACAGAAAGAAGTACTTAAGTTACCGTCAGCAGACTCTTCTCCTTGATTCTTATGTTAAGTATCAAATAGCAAATCAAATGTGGATATACCCGGCCTTCTGGAAAAGTATTCAATGTTTGCTAAATCATAATAGAAGAAATGTTGGCCAGTCATAACAAAGAACCAATATTATGAAGAGCATAAAGAAACGCAGATACTACTTAGGTAATAATTTAAAAAATCAGTACAAGAAAGTATCAACACGAAACTGTAAAAATAAAGCATGGTGAAAAATCTTTGTTAAATTCACTCCCACAGAGTGCATGTGTCAGATATACCCTTCCAGGCACTTCCACACAGTTACTTAATTTATTTTCCCTCTGAAGTGTTTACAAGTGTTTGTTTCTCAGTCTGCTGGCCAACAAGGACCCTGATATGTTTGTACTAGTGATGCTGAGCCTTTTAACTTTTGAATGTCTCTTATGAGGCAATATTTTTTTCCTGGAATGACCAGCCATGTTTCTAAGCCTCAGCCTAAAAATGGTTTTAGAACATTTTTCAAAGTGCTGTGTGAAGGAGGATTAAAAAACAAAGAAAAACCTTCCATGTGTCATTTTCTCTAATAACTTCCTCTAATAGAAATGTAATGTAAATCAGCCTATAATGTAAACCAGCTTGTATTCAAGATTCAAACCCCGCAAGAGATATCTGCATGTCATTATAGGGAAAATGGAGCTTTTCTGTACTGAAAGGGAAAATCCAATTGCAGCAGTCCCATCCATGCTCACATGTAGTGGTGTGTATGTTCAGGCATCGCTTACTCAGGTGTGCAGTTCATAGAGAAATACTAGCAACCTCTACAGCATTTCCTTGGGAAGCTATTTTTCATCAATGCTTAGTCTTACAACAGAATGAGTTAAGATTTTTTGCTCAGGTGGCCAAGAAGGCCAACAGTATCCTGGCTTATAACAGAAATAGTGTGGGAGGGAACTGATTCTCCCTCTGTACTCAGCTCTGGTGAAGATGTTGCTCAAATACTGTGTTAAGTTTTGAGGCACTCACTACAAGAAGGACACTAAAGTGCCACTGGAGAGTGTCCAAAGAACACTGGAAGCTGGAGAAGGGTCTAGAGAACAAATCTTATAAGGGGCAGCCAAGGAACCTGTTTTCTTTTAGCCTTGAGAAAAGAAGGCTTGGGGAGACTTTAACAAGCTCTGTGATTACCTTAAAGGAGGCTATAGCAATGTGGGGATCAGGCTTTTCTCCCAAGCACCAAGGAGGAAATGTCCTTAAGTTGCACCAGGGGAGGTTTAGGTTGGTTATTAGGAAAAACTTCTTCACTGAAAGGGTTGTGAAGTATTGGAACAGGCTGCCCAGGGAAATAGTTGAGTCACCAGCTCTGGAGGTATTCAAAAACGTGTAGATGTAGAGCTTAGTGACATGGCTTAATGGTGGACTTGGCAGTACTAGGGTACAGGTTGGACTAGATGATCTTAGAGGTCTTTTCCAACCTAAACGATTCTATGATTCTAAGTATACAGTAGCATGAAAATTTTATTGTGTCTTAACATTTGATCAACATAGCAACCCAATCTTCAAACTGTCCTGCATCATCTACTTTTAGGTAATACATGCTCACAGAAAACTGGCAGCAATAATGACTATTAATATCATATTAGAAACTTTGAAATTTTATTTTAGTAACTTCACCCACAGGCATTGATATATTTAGTATCATGTTTAATATATTAGGTAAAAGGTAAATTTATCATGAGAATACAGAAGTGTTTACATCTCAGCAAAGTTAAATCTCAAGTAAAAGGATGATTTTTTACAACAGAGGGATTCAAAAAGAGTTCACATAGAAGTTTTCCTGTTTCTCTACTGCTAGAGAATCCCAACTCATCTGGACTTGTGAGTCCAGGGAATTTTGTGATCACTTAAGTGATCATGCAGTATTAGATGGCGGGTTGGAGTTCTTCCACTGTTAGTAGAAATAAGCCTTGTAAAAGGCACAGATAGTGAATACTCGCAATGAAGGAAAATCTCTGACAGAAAAGGTCTTATAATACGTAGCCAAGGGGTACTTCCCTACTAGGCAACAACTGTACAGGCCAATGTGAAGTAGTTTGTTGCATCAATATTTTATTCAGCGTACCAGGAACTGGGACGGACAATGCTATATATCCTTCAATCTGGCAAGAGAGACTAGAAAATTTCTGGAATTAAAAGTAACAAAAAGCACCATCTGGAATAACCTGTTGTAAATATATCTAATTATTTTTAAGGGAAGAGTTTCGCCAGTTTGTTCAGGAAAAAATATGAGCATTTCAGGGATGACATGCTTGCAATTAGGTACATTTTAAACTCATCTAAAGTGATAATTGAAGTAATTACTCAATCTTTAGGAAGTTAACAGAGTGGGTTTTTTATAAGTGTTCACTGATTTGGTACAGTACAATATATGCAGTCAAAGGTATAGTGTTCCATTCTTAGTGTAATGAAACCCCATAAAGCTTTTATATGAAGTCAAAAAGACTAAGCGTTTCACTTCGTTAAAAAGTCACTAAGTCACTAACCATGTTTTTGACTAATTATTTCTTCTTATCTATACCATGCTTAATTGAGAGAAAAAGTGCAGCTGTTCCTATCCTATCCTTTTTTGGAGGCACAATATGCAGGCCAATATGAAAACTTTTAAAATAAGGAGAGTTGAAATTACAAGGAATGCTACAAAATCCAAGTATTATCCTTTAAAAAAAATCTGAAAAGCATAACTATATGTACCTGAGAATCACCCTCCTAGAGATGAAAATAACAAAGTTATTAAATTTGAAAATGAAAAAATATTTCTTTTTATTTTTCCCATAGATGTTGAAAAGTCTCCTGCTGAAACATTAGGCACTATGAAATTGTATTGTTATATAATTGGTAAAAACAACAACAACATCAACAACAAACAGGGTTCTTGGCATACATATGAAATACTTTACTTAGATATTGTGTAGCTCTGCCAGTGTTTTCTATTTCATAAACATCCTGTATCTGAAAACATTCAGCATAGGATTAGATAATAATTCAGTAGCTTATCATCTGAAAAGTTCTTGCTCAGGTAAGGATTTGATGAATCTTACTGTGATTTAAAGGCATAACTTAAAGATAGATTAGTTAGTGCAGTAAAATGATCTTCAAAACATAATAAAAGCAGAACATTAATTGGGTTAACTTAATGTATTCTATACTTTTTCTTTTCTTCTTCTTGGAGAAGGTCTTTAAAAAGTCATATCAGACTTGTTAGGGTAGTTTTCAGCAGACCTTTAAAACCTAGTCTGGATAGAAAAGCAGAAAAGGCGGAGGGTGGTATTCCATTTCCACATATTTGTAAGGCCTGTGTAGCTCCTGAACTGTCCATACAGAGCAGAATTTTCAGAAGTGGTCTTTTGCTTCTGTCTGTGTAACTAATGATTTTTTTTTGGTTCTCTCCTTTACCTCAGGAAATTTAAACCTACTTTTCCAATGTGCAATTTCATAGCTTAATTACTGGATTATAGGGTACTTCAGGCAATATGTTACAGGTGGGTGGTACTATTTTAAGTAAATAGACATTCAGCGGTATTGATCTGAAATAGAGCTTTCTTACCTCTTCAGCAAATGTCATAATCCCCACAGAGTGTCACTTTCTCACTCTTTTGTTTGCTTTCAGTGAAAATGGAAAAAGATCAGGAAAGAATCACAGGAGATTCCATGAATTTTTTAAAGTATTTTAAAGATAGATTTACTACTGAATAGATCTATTTTAACAAGATAGTTTGGTAAAAATCACATATTTCATAGGCAGTATTTCCTTTTGAAATTTTAAATTTGGATCTTGGATAAGAACAGGAGTAAGTTGTCAGGAATTCTGTTCGCAAACCACCTTATTTTGGTAGCTGTGATAATATTTCCTTTCCTTGAGGTCTGTTTTGTACGGTACACTGTCCAGCTAGAAGTTCTTAGGTTTCTGGTGAAAACTACTCATCATTAAGGTATTTTCCACTGGCCTTCAAAATTTAAATATGTGTTTTACCAAACCTAAGTAAACACCACTAAATTAAATAAAATCTCTATGCCAGCTGGATATGCAATGCAAAGCTTTCATCATTTATTTATTTATTTATTTTTTCCGTTTAAATGCTTCTTGCTAGCCCTGTACTCTCAATTACATTAACAGAGTAGGTATTGGATCAAACCATATCATGGACAGAGTTGTATTGTTCTTTGCTTTTTTCCTGTTTGTAACCAGCAAATCCCACTGTTCAAACTGTTGTGCTAATTTGTTTATGTCTCATGTTGGCATAATGACAATTAAACACATCATGGGCATGTACAAGCCAGAGCTTTGGAGTCTTGAAACAATAGTGGTCTTCTGACTGCCAGTAGTCTTGCTCCCTAGAAAAATCATTTGCTAAGCTGTGATTTCAAGTGTGACTTGGTTTTTAAACTGCTATAACAGAAGAGTTGATCAGTTCACTAAAGAGGACAGCCCTTGAATACATTCCTATTTTAAAAAAGATTGTGTCTTTGTGTTTAGATGTTGCTTTGCTTTCTGTGTTTTTACTACTTTCTACATTATAGATAGCGAGGATATGTGTTGGGGAAAAAGACCAGAAAGATGAAATGTTAATAAAATGTTAGTAAAACTGCCAATAACCTAACTATTTAAATTATTAACATTGTTGACTGGAGGCAGTGATAGAATGGTTATGTGGCTATGGCACGTGGCTGGAGCCTCAGAAATCAAGTCTTGATTTCTCTTCATCTTGTCTGTTTCCCAATTTTGCAAAATAGCATTTCAATGTCGGTAAGATGCCAGAGGCTAAATTAATGTGGAATATATCTTATCTTAAGATTGAAGATGGTAGAAATGCAGTGTTATAATGGTTTTATCACAAAATCAGCTTAAAATATGGAAAATATGATGTATCTGAAAATCAGTATTCCGATTTATTGTATTTTCTGTCAGTGTGAGGATTGACTCTTAGAAGTATTGCTGTTTGTTTTTTTATATGTCGTAGCTTGGGTGAATTAAAAAGATGTGTATGAGAGAGAGAGGGAGAGAGAAGTGTACAATGTTTAAGTGTATTTTATGCTAATTATTGAACATGGAAAAGAAGCAACACAACAGCATGAGAACATTTCAGTAGAATGTGATTTCTCTCCTAAGATTTTGTTTTGTTTTCCCTTGTTTTACAGTTTGCCCAGCTGGTGTCTGTCTACAAATCTCTAGGTCCAGAGAAGTTCCCTTTAATTGAGCAAACGTTCTATCCAAATCATAAGGAAATGGTACGTGCAAATACCAATACTAAATTAACTTAATGTCTCTGTAAAATAGGAACTGTAAACACACATGACCTATTTCTTCCCTTTACTGTGCATTAAAAATAAATAAATAAATGTTGGAAGCTTTTAGAGGGGTGAGACTTGGTGACCACTTGAAAACATTTTGGTGGTTAACTGGAAGATTTTCCTATTTGAAGGTAGTCATTTTCAGCTAATCAGCTTCAGATAAATATTAAAGAGATTAAATGGTTATAAAGACACACAACAACTGTTAACGTGCAAGGGGAACTTTTATGGTTTGTTTCAAACCAATTCTTTATGTTATGTTTCAAGTGTCTATTATCTGTGTTGATGATGTACCTGTAACTGAGGAACTTCATCTAAAATCAGGGTGTTTATGATTTGTATCTTCTTCATATACCTGAGCTGACATAATTTGATTCGCAGTCTTTTATACATATAAATGTAGTCATGAAAGTGGCACTCATAATCCTCACTTACTTTATTTTTTCTTAGAACAAAATTATTCTAGAGATTTTAGGTCTAAGTGAACACCTTTATCCTCAATAGTTTTTGAAGACACATAGGAATAGGGTGCATCACTGTCACTGTTTTCCCAGAACTGTTCCTGAGCGTGTAAATAACATAGTTTTCTACTTATAGATGAACATACAACTGTGATTATATCTGTGCCTGCGTATGCAGGATATACACGAACCAAAAAAGACATCATTTCTTACACTGCACACGTTTTTTTCTTTCTTATGCTTTCTAAACAGAAATTCTTTCCTGAGTATATATTTTTTTCAAAGGGAAATATTTTCAGCACTGAGAAACTAGAAGGAGTTTATTTGCTGATTAAATAAACAAGTATAAAGACATCAATTATTTTTAGTGGATAATCCTGATCTTGCCATTCCACATCTATCACACAGCTGTGATTAAAGTGCATCAATTACTATTGCAACATCATGATAAAATACATTATTTGTTTATTTAAGGTCCCCAAGGTGTAATTGCTGTGTGTCTGTCTTGAGACTGACTAACACTTCATTGTTGTAGGTGCATCTAAGGCTTTCCAAGTTCTCTTCCTTGTTCCCTTTAGACTATAAACTCACAGAATTTACTCTCCTTTTGTCACATATGACACTTAGGAAAAGAGCTATCACCACAGGTACATATTTAGAACGTTTGCTACATAGACATTTTGGAGAGCCAAAGGAGAATGGTTATTTATCTGGAGCAGCAGAGCTAAGTATTGGATAACCAATACTTTGGGAAGATGTTTTTGTTAATGGATTTGTCAGGAAAATATACAACTTTATAAAATTTATATTTTTCTAATGCAAAAGAAGAATTTTATGCCTTGGGGATTCTTTGGAACAGGTGGAGCAGAATTACAACTTTTGTTTTTCAATACGTTTTTTCTAAATAATAGTGAGTTTTATATCTGTTTCCCTGAGAATGGCCAAGATTAAAGCTGTTTCATATTTTTCTGCACAAAATATATTGTTTTTCATTATTTTATCAGCTACTAGTCACTATTTTATTGAAAAAGTGGGCTTTTTAATGCATTTCTAAATTGTAATACATAGAACAAGGAAAATTTCCTATAATTTGGACCAAGAATTTCTGTTTGAGATTGAAATTTTTATGTAGTATCATCATTTCTAGAGAAAAGTTCTTTCAAGATCTACCTGTTAAATTGCAAACTACTGTCTTGAACAACTCGTTGAACAGAAATTCAGTAATAGAACACAAACAAGAAAATGTCTGTATGAGTTTATATGGCACATTTTGCTTGTTAACATAATATAAGAAATATTTGAGTGTTTTTCCCCCTCCTCCCTTATTTTTTTTTTTTGTTGTTCTACATTGCTTATTAATGTCTGAACTGATTTGTCTTTTGTTTGAACTTTTGAATGCTAGTATTCTCCATGTCTGAGATAAAGATGTATATATATTTGCATATTTCTACTCAGTGAATGTTACATCTAGAGAAACTAATCCCTATGTCAGTATTGCATTGCCATACATTGTTCAAAGGTGCTGTAACATCTGATTGTGTTGAAGCTCATTCATATGATTTTTCCTTCTGATGAAATTCTCAGGGAACTTTATGACTTGAAAAATAATCAGGCAGCTTGGTATCAGATAGCATTTTAATTGAATTTCCAGAATGGGTGGTAAGATTATTTCAATATCAGTTTTATTAGTTGATGAATTGAAATAATATACTACTTAAGTTTAATTTATTTTTTTTTTAACACCATTGACTAGCCTCTTTTGCATTTACTCTTACAGAATTTGTTTTTTACCTTTTAATTTTTTGTAGTTCCTCTTGTGCTCATACATTCATGTATTTTCCCCCAAATTGTAACCTATGTAACTCTCCCTTTCATCCAGTGCAAACCACTTGGGGGCAGGGGAGAAAGCAGGGAAAAACTGCAAATCTCTGTGAACTGAGTTTTCACCAAGCATGCCAGTGGTTCTTCTACTTCTTTTGCTTCTTTCATACTCTGGTGATCATTTGTACTGAGTCTTTAGAAGGCAATAAAAGGTAAATAAACAAAGATGCCATTCTTTTGTGTAAAACTGTAGCTGCTTTAATGAAACACTTTTTGAAACAGAAACATTCATCTCAGACTGATTCAAACTATATAAAATGGTGTAAGGCTTTTGAACTCATTGCTGGTTGAGTCATATTACAGCTTTTCCCTCAGTAATTTCCCTTTATTTCACTACATTCCCACCTCCTATGTTCTTTCATGAAAGAAAATATATATTTTTTTCAATAAAATTGTCGGGCAATATTAATTAAAATTTAACTGGAACATGTAAGGAAAAAAACAGCAATATTAAAGCATTTTATTTTTTTTCCATTCACCTGTACAGTCTCCATTCTCCAATCCTTTTCTCTACTCTTATCATAAGTCACTATTTTAATATTAAAATCAAGGGTTGTACCAGGCCGTATTTCTTCTCTGACCTCACATACAGTTTCAGGAAGTAGAAATAAAATGTTAAAGTAACCTGCTGTTACTAATGTATTGGTGCCACTGCAGTAAAAAATCTTGATAGGAAAAAAAAAGAAAACATAATCAGAAAGCTGCAATCTATTTCATAATCCTTAGCAGTGCTGAATCTCAGGGAAAATAAAAAGTCATTCTGAGGGTTTATTTTTTTAACGCTTTTCTTGCCATATTTATTGTTAAGAAAAACAAAAAAAACCCACATCTTTTTACCATCTGTTATGGGGAGTTTGGCCAGATTTTTGTTCAGACAGAAGTCAAACTGGACAGCCAATAATTCTGAAACACCTCATATTGGATACTTTATGGCAGGTCAAATATAAAATGTTTAAAAAACTAATTATAGCATATAATTCATATTACAGTTTTAAATAATTAAGAAAACATTTATTTTTACAATGTATATAAAGAAGGCAATGAGATTTGGTTTAGTTATGTTTAAGGTCTATTCACTATAAAACAGAAATAGAAACATCTATGTTGAGTTGAAAACCAGAAAATATCTGTTTGCTGCAGAGTGCTATTCAAACTGCACCATTACATCAAAATGGAATTGGAAACACATGCTACACTGTACATGTAATGAATATTAATTAGCCATGTGCTTAATTCAGACCTTGTATGGTTATTAGGCTCTTGCAGGCTCATCTAGGAATTGTTTTGGTTTCACATGAGGAAATTGTCTGGTTTTTAAATATATTTATAAGCTGGTAATATAAATGCACAGCCCTTAGGACTAGTAATTAGCACTGCCAATATTGTCTTTGTGATATGAATTCCTTTTTGGAAGAAAAGTCGCCTACATATTTCATATAGGAACAAGTAATTGTATGTGTATATATATTTTATGTTGATGGCCAAAATTGGCCTTTGGTAATTTTTTATTTCTCTCCAGCAAATCAGAAAACTAATTTGACTTTATATTTGGCAGCACAAATATATGATGTCTTAATTTAGGATTGTAAATTAAAACACCCAAACTGTTTTACAGTAAAATAAAAAGTGAAACGTTGGCTATTAAGGGAAATAGGCAACTCTTCCTCAAAGGAATAATGCTGTGCATTCCTGTTGGTGTTGCAACATTTGTGCTTCCATCAAAGTGGACTTTGATAGTATTTTACTTATTGGTAAATAGATAAGGGGATAGATAACAAAGATATCTTTGTTGATTTGTAATAATTACAGTATGCCGCATTCTGTTTCCCTGGAAAGCCAAAGCAAAATAAAAAAAAAAATAATAATTAAAAAAAAAATCATAAGAGATTATAAAGATCATAAAGACTAGTTTGAAACCCTGTTCTTGCCCAGGAAAATGTGGTGTCAGTCAGTACTCTCCAGCTTTCCAGAATATATGCAGCATGGTTCTTCAGGTTTAACTCCTTCTATGTTAATGCTAGATAATATCTTTTCAGTAGGGTGAAGTGAAACATGATAGGGTTTCAACATTTTTTTCTATTTATTTAGTTTTACAGTCAAACAAAATATAAAAGCCCTTGTGTAAGTACCATTTACAATCTCCAGCAAAATAGATTTTTACTTTGTTGCTTTTCTGTAAGTATTAATTTAGCCACAAGAAAAGTAAATAATATTCATTCTCACAATTGTCTTCTCAAAGTTGCCATTGTCTGTCATTTAAATATGGATTAATGCAATTTCCAAAATAACAGAAACACTAGAACAGAGTATGTCACAAAAATCGTTTATACAGTCTTTTGCAAGTATACATTTTATATCCAATGACATATCTTAGTAAGACAATTATATAGGACATGCTGAATTTGAATAGAATTAGAAATGCCCATTCACTTAAATAAATGAATATGTTCTTCGCAATTTTAGGTCTTGATGATTTTTAAAGTTCTCAATGACAAATAGACTAAAGGCACTATGTGGAAAACTGGACCCTTGAGCCATCAGGCAATAACAGCTCTAACTCTTCATGAATCCATAGGCTAGAAATGTCACAGTATTTGTGTTAAACTTTCAAATGGATCTGATCTATCCACATGAGAACAGAACTGTCTAAATATTTTTCTCTGCCCATTGTTCTAAATTCCTATATGAGGAACAAATGAGAGTAATCTTTAGGCAAAATTGGAATGACGTTAAAGAAATCCAATAGGGAAAGTTAGAGAGAGTAAAATATAGGTTGGAAATGGCAGCTGTTACAGATCCATAACCTGTGTGATGGTTCTCATCCAATTTCTAGAGCACAAGCAGTTTGTCAACTACCTAAACTTTGGCATTTACCAAAATAATTTCTTCAGTTTTACCACTGTGAATTGAGTTACTTTTGTAAACTTAAATATGTGTGAGATTAGCTATTAACTACGGTAATCAAATTGTAAAAGTTTAGACTCTAAGAAGCTAAAAGATAAACTATGTTGCAACACTTCATTAGGGTAAGTTGTAACACTTCTCTAGGATAAGTCAGAGTTTAAAAATTTGTCATGACAGATGTCAATGGGCATTCATGAATGAGAAGTCATTAAGGCAAATTTAATGTATTATTAAATATGAACAAGTATTTGAGAGCTTTTCAGGAATCACTTGCACTGTAAGTTATTAAATATCTACTGCATATATTTTTACATGAGCTTCTAAAGCCAAGGCTTTAACAGTCCTGAAGTAAAATGACCTAGTCACACATTTAGAGAGGTGATATCAAGTACTACAGCTGCAGTGATGATGGTCATGTAAATTTCTGTAAATATAAACAGTTTTCTCTTGTCATTATTTATGTTGGTTCTATAAAATGCTGAAGCATTAGAACATCTGCCTTCACGGTCTGCAAGGTATAGCTAGTTCACAGGAATACTGAATTGGATAAGGGGATTTTGATTATCAAGGCTGTGTTATAACTTAATTATCTATGAAAGTTATGACTCTGTAAATAAAGAAACCTGTGACATAAGTAACATACAAAATATGGAGCACAGATTGGTTTAATCACTAAAGTGTTTAACTTGTTTTGACAGGTAAGGAAAAAAACACAAATTTTTGAATCTTTTATAGCAAATTGTTATAATACTTTGCATATACACTGTACAATAATTCTTTTGTATCAGAAGATTTTCATACAGAAAAAAAATAATAAAACATTCCTTAGTTCATCAGAAAGGTTTGGAATAAAACATGAAGCTCTTTTAATTTGTAGGTTGACAAAAATAGGGAATGAAATTCTGACCATTCTTATTTTCTTGTACATTCATATTGGTTAAAAAAAAAAAAAAAAAAAAAAGTTGTTATGCCTTAGAGAATACAGAGAAGCATTCTCAGCATGAGCATCTCTGTATAAGCTTAACTTTACAGAGTAGCTACCTCCAGGAGATTTGTTCCTCTTCTTGCCTGAGTGCCAATTCCACAGACTCATACTTTAGCTGTACAGGACAATTTGTTTTTGTTTCTAAGCAACAGATACATTAGGTGATAGCAGTTCAAAGCTGTGAGCGTGCAATGTTTGATGGAATTATACTCCAAGGCTTTTCAGGAAGTCATCACATTAAGGTTCGCTGATATCAATAAACTCTTTCTCTGGAGGAGGGCCACCTCGGTACCAGCTGCAAGTGCCATCACTTCTTTTGATACAGGCATAATGCTTGGCTTGGTGCCCATATAGCTTTCTTTCTATCAGCCAGTCTGTCCAGAGGCACTCATTTGGTGCAGTGATCGAGCAGGGCACCATGTAGCAGGTAGTAATCTAAATGTGAAATAGTACATTAATTCAGTATATTTGTGGTTTCTCAAGAAAATATAAATTATATGGTATATAAGAGTACAGTTTCCAACAGTGAAAAATTATATTGGCTGTAAGGTGGGCTCCACTAATAAAGAGTATTTTGTGCTATACTTACTTTACAGCCACAGCCCATTTGATATCTCTGATTAAGACTCTTCTTTTGAGACAAGGATAAATCATCCCATGGTTCAATGTAGTTGCACAAATGGATGAAGACTTTACCATCATTTAAAATTTGGCCTACAGCATGAAAAAAATAAGAAAAAAATAAGGCAAGCAAAGAAAACAGTTTTCTGAATGCTGAAATAAATTGAAAAGATGTCCAAAGTTTTTAACTAATTGCACCAAATTAGTCTTAGACTTTTTTCCATGGATGTTATTAAAACTGTTAGAACTATTCTGATGAATAAATGGTAAAGATTTAGCAAGGATATTTCTCACAAGATGCTGATAAACTGCCAGGAAGGGATGGATGCAAATTTGGGTAGTATGTTAAACCAGGTTACAGGACTCCATAGAAAAATCTGTAGTTACTTACACCACCAAATCTGCGTATGCATAGGTATGTGTTGTCTTGTTAAACATGTTTGTATTCATGGGAAAATCAGTAGGTTTGGTTTAAAAAGAACAATAATGGCATAGTTTTTATTTACTAACTATATAGTTACTGACTTTGACTTCCTCTGAAACTGTTTTAAGATCTTCCAGTGAAGGATGGAAAGCATGCAATATTACAATGTAATTACGGCTTAACACAATTTGTACATTTCATTCTGTTTGTATTATTTAGACAGTACATAAATATATTTTTACAAGAGCATATTTTTGCAAAGTCAATCAAATTGTACATTGAGCAGTTACTTTTGTTCTTATAGGTACATTGTTTTTTTTGACTCTTACCTGTCAAAAGATATTGTTTTTTGTTGTTAGCTTCTAGTTTCACTCCACAGAGTGATGAATCAAAAGGAGTATAGACGTACTGGACATCCTTGAGCTTTTCAAATCCTTTAAACATCTGAAAATTATCAGAAAGTAAAAGTCAGTAATGGAAAACAAATATGAAAAAACAGTTGCAAGCAACAAGTGGAAATACATGGGGCATCTCTTGAAAAATGTCTCTTGAAGTCTCAACTTTGATGAGAAAATACCAACAATTAGACCCCATCTCTACATCATATGAAATGTCCATTGTTTTCAGAAGGAAATTAGGTCCTTTTTAAATTTAGTTATAGTTTTGAAATCTACTTTTTCAGTATTTTTAATGGATCTTTAAAGCTTTCTCTTCAAATTATATTCTACAGACATCTTTGTCTACACACATCTACTTCTTTAAGAAATAACCCACACCATTCATTTTAAGCAAAGTTCTGCAGTGTTGAATCTTTGAAGATGCAAAAAATTTTCTTTACATGTTTACATGGGAAATCTTATCTTGATCAGTGTAATGGTATATAACTTCAAGAACATGAAACATGTTAAGGAATGGAGCATTATTCTTATATTCTGTCATTAAAACATGTTGTTTTTCCATATCTAATTGATAATTTTCCTAATGCAACCTTCTCAAGTAACTGTTGGAAACTGGGATCTATTTAGGATTTATGGCCTTCAGCACCAAAGTGAATAAGCTCAGAATCAAAGCCCATGCAGTGCTCAGATTATCTGCTCCTTTACTAGCATTTCCAACTTTGAAAATAATGCTTAAAGTAACCATTAGAAGATTAATAACAAATATAGTTATATCCAAATCAGAGAGGGAACCGTAAGATGCTAATCAACTTCAGAATGCTTGTCATCACCAAATATGACATAACTGAAACCCCAGCACTCCAGGGGCCCTGTTTGGCTACATCATGCTGTGTGTTGACAGCTGTGGACGATTGCAAGCTTCACAGCTCCCAGGGGCAAACTCTCCCAATAGCAGCTGGCGTCTCTGGAAAATATGCTCACATTACCCAAGTTCTCTTGGGAGATTTAAATATTAAAGGGCACTTCAAAATACACAGTAACATGTTAGGGTTTTTTTTAAGCCTTAATTTACAAAATTAAAAAAAAAAAAAAAGTCAAAGGTGTTGTTATTGGTCTTCCCATCCAAAATTATTAGATGGTAACTTGAAATACTTAGTAGAAGTAAACATCCTCCAAAGCAAACAAACAAACAAAAACACAACTGTAGCCTGTACAGCAGTGAAAATATTAGAAAATGTATATAATGTTGATGGACAATGTATTTAATTTCATTGGATAAATGTAGTCTGGTATGTCAGCCAAATGTAAAAGATCTCAAAAAGCTGGCCAGATGAGGAAGCAAGAGCAGGACAGGTATGTTGCACAGTATCAGTCTCATTGCTAACACAAGCTTCAGGCAGACCTTCCTCACTCCCATTGAAAGCCATTTTTATACCTGCCATCTTAGGAAATGGAATCCCTAGCTTCTGCTACACTTGCACCCACGTTATTCACGGTATGTGTGCTAGACAGCTGTGTCTAGTACAAAGTAACTGCATAAACTATGCAAGCATCCTCTAAATTGAGTTCTCTTCATGTTCAGAATCTTTTGATTGTGCTATACTGTGTAGTAGAGCACAATTTTTATTTGAATAACTCACCACCTAATAGAAATTAACTTAAGTGGCATTATGTGGACAACACAAATTGATTCAACAGTAATATATACGTATATATTTATATATGTGTCCATAGCAACTAATACTGGAGGTCTGGTCAATATTGAAATGTGCATTTTGAGTTTCATTGGAGCTGCAGTTTGGTGTTAGTTTAATAAAAATATATAATAAATGAGGAGCTCCCTGCAGGCCTCATCAGGTTCGGGTTTTTGGGGTTTTTGTTTGTATTGTTTTGTGAAATTCCAGATCTGATCAGTCTCTGGTTTTGAGATAGATATAGGTTAGACCATTTCTTAAATTTTTAACCTTCTTTTTAATTTGGTAAATCGTATTTGATCTTCTCTGTCGTATTCACTCAACTCCTAGAAGTGTGGAGTCTTCTGTAAAGGGTTAGAATAGGATGTCTTGACTCAATTCTACACTGTGATATGATCCATTTACATCTGATGTTCTGGTAGGATTTATTGAAGGAAAATACAGGGAGGAGTCAGGAGAATTTACGGGCAAATATGAGAAATTATTTTGTAAGCAATCAAGAAAAGGAACTCTATAATAAATATATATGTATTAATATTTGACATATGCTGTTTAGATTGTTTCAAATGTTATCATCTGAGAGAAAAGATAAGAAATAGTGTGATAAGGTTATTGCTGTGATCAGAAAAGTTTTAAGTTATTCAGGAAACTGCAACGATACACAGTGTCACTGATCCATGTAGGTCAGACTTTGAAGACAGCTGACAAGATATCCTTGTGATGTTATTAGCACTTGCAAATTAAGCTTGAATCAGATTCTCAGAAAAAATCTTACGTCAGTCTCTGAATAGTCCCACTCCACTGAAGTAGCCAAATGTGGCCCATGGTGTACATCTACATTATTTTAGTTTATTCCTTTCCACTTATCAAATGTTTACAAGCATGAACTTCTATAAATTCCTCACTCTTTTTACTTTTTGTAGCTCAGTGCAAACTTTACAGTGTTATCCATAACGCTTTTCTGTTAAACTTGTTTATTTAAAAGTGAATATTTCTTGATAATTTTTCAGTATACCCGGTCCTGTTTAATTTTCACTGGTATGCCAACTGAGTTATAAGCTCAGAACATAACTGATTATGTAACTTTTTGTCAGTTCTTGTAAGATATACAAAGTACAGACAAAGTTGCCTCTACATTTATATTTTTAAGTGACACGTTGAGTTTTCTAGCCATACCACCAAAGAATTGAAGTGTACAGAATCTCCTGTTGGCTCAACCACTTTGTATTGCAGAGATTTCAAAACCAAATCATTTTATTGTGCTTGTTAGACAGTGAACAAGGAGCTGGATCCCAACTCAGCTGAGCAGCCTGAGTGTGCCAGGATGGAAGCCTCAGCTCCTCCTTCTTCTTAGCTGTCCTAGACAGAAGTAGGAATTTGAAGAGTGGGACCATTGTGACCCCCCTTGTCTTTAGTCTATGGTTGTGTGATAAAGAACATCTTTTATTAGATAATAAACCTCCCTGATACGTCCAGTCCTAGCTGACTTGCCTTCTGAAGCTCAGTGGAGTTAAATCAAGATCTCTTACTGATGCATGACTTTACTGATGACCAGGTCTTCACTTATGAAATTTTGGGAGAAATTCCAAAGCAGCTCCAACAGTATGTGAATGGATTGAATAAATTTCAGTGTGCTATTATTGAAGAACAGGTTTACAGGCTGGAAATAATAATCACACAAACTAGACTTCTCATTCTTCTTCTTTTTTTTTTTTTTTTTTTTCTTTTCCTGTGCTGAAGTATAAGATTTGTGTTTCTATAAAGTTACTCACTTAAGAGTTGCAGGGTAGCAACATAAAATTAAAGTTCTAGTGGGGGAAAGAGAACTGGTATTTATACAATTATTTCTATGAAGAAACATTTGGAAATATTCTTAATAGCTGAAGAAGACAATATCGCAGATGGTAGAGTTTTTTGCTTTTATTTTAACAAGGCTAAATTATCTTTAATTAGCATGTTGAAATTGCTATAAAACCTTAACAGACATCATGTATAATACTATGCTTGTGAATATTTTGAGATATTCTAGTTTACTTGAACTGATATACTAGTACAAGCTGAGGAATTGGATTTTTTTAATTATTATTTTATGAAAGCACATATCAATTCACAGTGATCTGCTGAAGTGTTCCAAGTAAATCACAGAAAGGTTAAGGTTGGAAGGGTTATACAAAATATTCCATGAAAAATTAGAGATGAGACTACCTGGAGAACTGGAAACAGAAGAAAGAAAGAGAAAAACAAAACAAAACAAACAAAAAAGCAACAGCAGCAACAGAAAACACACCATTGTAATACATCGTTTTAATTGAGAGATACTCTTTACGTATTCCAGAAACAGGTAGGTCATGACCTTTTAACATAATTGAAAGACTGATAAAGACTGATGGTAACTTCAATGGTACCAAGAAGTATCTTCTTAAAGAACATTAATGAATGTATCTTCTTGTTGGAACTTAACAAATAATGGAAAAATCTTGTGAGATTCTGAATCACTTTATTATTTTGTGTACTCCCACTTTGTGTTTGCTTTCCTAGCTTATATTCATACAATTGGATTTTTGTTTGCATGAATATCAGGGAAGGACTCCTGTTTCTGCAAATATTCCTGTCCACTTGTGAATGATCCTTGCTATTTCAGCTAGAAATGCTTTCCTCTGTTCAAAAAAAGTTTGTATCATCCAGTCAGAGTTGCAACACTGTAATGCTACATATGTGATCACGTTCTCACCAGAAACAAAAAATAAGTAAATATAGTGAATACCTTTCCATAGACTTGTTTTCATACAATCTTAATAAAGCAATTGTCAATAACAAAAGTATTATAAAAATACACTTATTTAGCAAGTAGCTGTTTTGACCTTCATGAGTTTTCCTTTTTTTCTCCTTTCCCCCCCCCCCTTTTTTCTTTTTTAATACTTCTATTCTAATTCTGTGTTGTTCACCTACTCTAACCTTGGAGGCAGATGGATCCTTTTGCAGCTTAAACCATTTGGGGTTTAATTGTATTTATATGCAGAGGTTATTGTTGAACTTCAAATTAGCTGAGTGATTCCATGTACCTTTATTTGTTTGATTTCATACCGGATCATTTTGTGGGTATCAAGAGGATCATCACTGGCAGGAACCACCTTTTCACTGGATATTTTTGCTCGAATCACTGTAATAAAGGAAAAAAAAAAATGTAAATAGACATACACCTGATTTTACAAGCAATAGCTAAAATTACATTTATCTTAATTTTTTCTTTTTTGATAGATTTTAGCTTTTTTTTTTTTAGAACTAGATTTTAAGGCTTGTCATTAGAGTGTGTTAAGAGCAGAAAATAACAAATGGGCTACCTATGATACAAGTACTTATTTTTGACAGAGGTATGTTCTATTGCTTACATATTTCCTGACATTTACATCCAAATTTTCAAAATCCTTAGTGCTACCCTTGAGTTAAAATATCCATAACTAAATTAGAGCAAGGCTAACTGTTGAGGTTCATGCTAATTATGGTTATGGCTGCTATGATTATGGACATTTGAAATAAGTTACCACTGAGTTTTGCTAAAGTAGTCCTTCAAAATCTTTGAAAGACCTGCATACCATAACTTTTGATAAAACACTATGATCAGGCAGCAAGAGAAAAGGAAACTCCCATTGAAGACATTTATCAGTTTATCAGTTTATCAGTTAAATAGACTTGAAATTGACACTCAGAAAGACCAGGCTAGGCAAGATTAATGCATCAATTTTACTCACAAAATAAGAAGACAAGCATACTTTCACTCACTTTCCTAAGACCATATATTTTGGCATTTTATTAGTGTCCTTAGTTGTGTTAACCTGTATAAATGAATTACTCCCTCTCTTGACACATTCCATTTATTTCCTATCCTTTAAGCAAGGAAAGTAAGAAATTTTGTGATGGAGGAAATGATTTTTTCTCCTGTCTGTGTTTGTTTTAGGCATCTCTCATGTATATTGTTTAAAATATACCAGCAGTATTTGTCGCAGAGAATAACGGCATTCTAAGAATATAGCATGTTACATTGAGGCCAGAATTTCTCGATGTACTTCTACACCTCCCAGAAACAGTATGGAGTCCAATTTTTGCTTGGTTCTGGATGGCTGCTATTGCAGCTTCTCTGCAGACATCCTACTTGTCAGAACAATCTGTATCTCCATGGAGGGATAACGGCAAGGGCCTTAGTAGTCAACAGTCCAATCTCACTTCAACTGTAAATCCAATTCATAATTGTGCAGAGAGAGATCTGTCCAAGGACATCCACATTTTTAAAGGGAACGGTTGGATTCATTCTCTCTGTCATAGGTATGCCACTTTTTGCAGATATGACAGCGACTAGAAATTATTTCTCAGCATGGAAGCAGTTCACTGCCTCCCTGAGCCCCTGTTCCAGGATTTGACTATTCTTATAATGAAATCCTCATACTTTTTGTTACCTTCAAGCTGAAGCAGCTTTATTATTATTATTATTTTTTTGGCATAAAAATCCTGCTTCTTCCTCCCCTCCCCCCAAAATATGTATGCAATACATTAACCTCCAACCATCAAATAAAAACAATAAGAAACTCAAACTGTAATTTTTCTTACAGCCAAATGGAGGTTAGTCTCATATAAGAATGGGCAATTCTCAT
Organism: Aythya marila; assembly: GCF_965140915.1. Lineage (NCBI taxonomy): Eukaryota > Metazoa > Chordata > Aves > Anseriformes > Anatidae > Aythya > Aythya marila. The sequence continues at coordinate 17,521,081 of NC_139051.1, forward strand.
TTCCTCTCTTATTAGCAGAGCAACCTAGATGTCATAATCAACATGATGCAGGTATCTGCAGCTTCAAAGCTTGAGTCCTCCATCTTTTGGCACAGTGCTCCCTTCTCCCAAGCCATTCAAACTCTTAAAGCATTTTAGACTTATGTGTTGGATTGAAAGAAAAGAGTTCTTTTAAGTATGAAGAGCAAATTCCTCTTTTCAAATGGTAAGTAGCAGCATCTCTTTAATCATCTGCAGATGTGTAATGTTCCCACAAATTAACAGTACTTCTTAGGTGCTTTGATCTAATTCCAGATAAAAAGTGTTGTGGATTGTTTGTACTATACTACTGGAAAGGTCAAACTAGAATCATGTTTTGTTTTCCTTTGCAGCATTTCTTCCTAAGGAAAAGTATTCTCACAAAAGAGTTGATTCAATGTAGATGGGGCGAGACAACAGTTAGGAGCTAGCTCCATAATTTTCTTTGTACCATAATGTGTTTTATATGCAGGAAATATTTTCCTGTGTACTCAATGCAAACCTATGTAGAATAATTAAAACTACTTTTCCTACTGTATTTAATATTGAAATATTGCTAGTTTTCATATTTTTATTAAATTCTGTTCATTATGGTCTGACAGGAACATTACAGATAATCTGTAATAGCTCAAAGAGTCTCCATGGAATTACATAAGGCAGAAAGGATAATATTTTGGGTTTTGTCATTACGAGATCTTTTTGTGGGCATGTAGAAAAAAATGAAAACTATTTTTATATTGTGTGTATTTCACTTACTTGTTTGTTTAAGAGAAAGCTTCCAGATGGTGGAGGAATACCAAACTAAGATTTATTTATTTTTAATGACAAGAAAGTTTTATTGTTAAAAGATGTCTAAATCTTTAGTTATTGGGGTTTTACTTTTTCTGTTCTCCTGAAATCAGATTCAAATGTATGTATATCTTTATGTGCCTTTCAAGTCTTATTTTTTTACTTTTTTTTTCTGTACTTTGAATTTTTTTTTTTCAATCATTCGTCTAGCTGTCTCCTAAAGCCTCTGATTCATGTGGTTGCTTCTGTTTTTAACCACAAGCATTTCCTGATTTAGCATTCTTGGGCCTAGCCATCTCCTCCTCACTTGTGGTTCAGAGGGTGGTTATAACTTAGGATTTCTCCTAGTCTGCACTTTCTTTCAAGAAGTGATATCAACTATATTATTGTTGGATTTGCTTCTCTATTTGGCTGAGAAGAGCCTCCGGTTGTTTAGGGTAATAATGCCATTTATCTATCAGACAGTTATTCATTCTTTGTGAGGAATTTGCATATATAAAATACATATGCATAGCTCTTATATTCTAATGTCAATAATTCAGTCTGCCTCAAATTTGTTCCGCATTTAAAATCTATGACATATTTCAAAAGACATTCGCTCTTATATTTCAGTAGTAGGATGTAGCATTTCTGCAGTCATGTTTTGTAACTCATGGTACTTGTAAAAAATACAAATCTTTATCCCTACTTTGCAGCTGAAAGTGGTATCAGGTATCTGAAATAAGAGTTAATGTGATCAAAGCTACATAAGGGGGGTCAATTAGAACCTTAGAATAAAAATCATACAGTTGTAGCAGTTATTGGCTCCCACTAATATGCTGTGTCCATAGTGTCAGGTTGCTGCCCCTCTGAGCAATCACTGCTTTTATTAGTAGTGTCATAGAATGTTGCAGTATAAGAAGGACAATGTTCTATATAGTATATCAGCTTGGTTATTGCACATTTATAATTAGATATAAACCAACTTGGTTACTGTGCATTTGTTATTAGATATCCGTTAAGAATATTTTTAATCCTTCTTTCCTGAATTAAGTAATTTTGAACTGCATAAAGATGGACAGATAGGGAAGCAGATGCCTGAAGCTTCGAAAATCTCTTTTGTCAGCTGATTGGACTCTAAAAACACTCAAGATGAAATTCCTGAACAAAGTTGTGTTAAGATCACAGTAACATGAGAAACAGAGACACGTATTGAGTTGTTTTATTTAGATTGGGTTCAGTATTTTTATTTCTGAGATATGATTTCTAAAAGTCTGTGAAGTACTTTTCTTCTGATAAAAAACACATTTATAAAGCCAATTGAAATAGCAGTGAACATACTTTCTTTAATGATAAGAAGAGTCACTTAATGAGAGAATATGTAGCTGTACCCTTCTCAGATGCGATAGGACAAGAAACAACTGACACAAGTTGCAACTAGAAAAAATGTGACTTGGTAGTAAGGTAAAAAATGAGTTGCAGGAAGGGTTGTTGAGTTAAGCTGACATACACAAATACTCATTGCTGATGGCCTATATTGTCACCTACAACAAAAGTTAATTTTGAAGGTAAACAAAAGGAGAGAAATGGGTGTAGAGGGGTGGAAAGAAAGAAAAGTGAGAGAGAAGAAAAGTAACAGTCCCCTGTGGTCTGCCAAGAAGGGGAAGTAAGACAAATGTTTCTGATATGAATGTCCTCTCCAGGCACAGAGGTCCCTCCTGTAATATTTTTCCCTTAGTAAACATATGGTTTTCATCAGGACCTGATTATACTCCTTCCTGCTTGATACTATTAATGATAGTGATATAATAATAGCACTAACTGAACCCTGCATTGATCGGGGCAGGTGTTACACACCAACTAGTTTAAGCTTTGTGCATGCATATTATTGTATAATACTTCTGTGAATGACTGTTACTTACTTTGTTATTCACTGTTATTTTCTAAGCTAAATTGTACAATATAAAGGGTAAGAAAAAAGTGTGAGTCTTTTGCTCATGACAGTGCCTTCCATAAGAAGCTGTCAAACCAAGAGTAGCAGGGTTTGTAAGTGGAAGGCCTAAAGAATTATAGCATTAGCCAAGAATGACAGCATGAGAATGGGAAAATGCCACAGCAGCTTAGATGAAAGTGCAGATGGAAGTCAGACTGCAGGATTGCAAATGTAAGGTATTTTAGAGGTTGAGGGTCTTAAGGCGTGATGTAGCAGAAGGTAATCAATCACCGGAACATGTTGCCCTGCGAGACTGTAAACTCACCATCCTTAGAGGTACTCCAAATTCAACTGGACAAGGCCACAAGCAGTTTGATTCAATTGAACCTGCTTTGAACAGAATGGACTAGACAACCTCTACAGGTCCCTCCCAAACTAAATTATTTTATTGATTAGAAGTGCTGGTAAGCTAAGACTGCAACACTAAGAATGCTCTTGTGCCTGAGATAGTAAAGACTGTTCTAACTAGTGCTGAACGTTTTATTTGTTTCTTAGAATTTAAAGAGTTACAGATCATTGTCATGATGGATGAATATTAAATATTAGCTGCGCTGGAATTTTCATGCTATCAGTAATAAACTGATTAAATGCCCACAATTCATATATTCAAAACTCCAGTTAACGCAATCTAGTCCTTCAGCGATTAGGTAAGTTAACGAGTAGAAGGACAAAAATTTCTAGGCTGGGATGCCTCAACTGATTTTTGTATAAAGAAGAGTTAAATCCTGTCCTTTTGGCTTGTAATGGATTCTGAGGTCATCAACAAAGTGTGATTCTGGATGCAGAGGAAACCATATTGCCCCTGGATTTATCTCCATTCATGTTCTTGTAAGTCCACTTGCAAATTTTAGAAACAGCGCCTCAGTCTTTTGAGCAATTATTTCTACCTGTCTCTTTAACGTCTGACACTTCAGTCAAGCTATTGCCAGATTCTATTGCTCATGTATTCTTGTAAGGCTGTTATATTTGTTGCCTTGCAGGGACAACGAAAAAGTGGCACAGGGAGAGGTATCTCAATGAATGTATTGTTCTGTGGATGGGTTGAGGATGGCATCCCAGATACATATGGGAACAGACAGAAGAAAGCATTTGAAAGTGCAGAAAGAGAAAACAGAAGGTTTTGTTGTGGTTTTGTTGTTGTTTTGTTTTTTCCTGAAATTACATAGCAGTTTGCATTTTCTATAAACATAACTATAGACACACAATATATGTGGAGTACATAAATTTGAAAGGCCTTACATTCAAATGAACCCTTATATGTTAAAATGTCCTTTCACCCAAATGAGAACATTCGCATATAAAATAATGCATCTGTTTCTGCTCACCCTTCTACTACAATATTAGTTAAAATTTTGTAGTTGAACTAGATAATCTTTGAAGGTCCTTTCCAACTCAACTAGTCTATTCTATTGTATCTATACCCAGAACTTAAACTTTTTACCTCTTTGAGGTGTAGTAGTTTAAAATACAACTTGCTAAAAATATGGTTGGAATATTACAGTGTCTGTACCAGATAGATTTATACACATACTGAAAACATTCATCAAACAAACAGTCAGGAATACAGAGTCCACATAATTTGTTTGCAACTGTAAATGTTAAGTTCCCAGGTCCAGAGATCTAAAATAATTGCAGAATAAACCAGGAAACAACTGAAATGAGATCATATAGGTTTGCTATGCAAAATGGCTTTTTCTGTTGTATGTTTGTATTACCCAGGAGTACACTTTTTCCTCCTTTCTGAGGTTTCCATTCCTCATTACAGAGGATGGAAGGATAAGGGTTTTTCATGAAACATTAGTAAAACTCTTTTTGTAACCACCATCGTGAAATGGGGTTATCTGCCTGTTTGGGTGTATCAAAATAGAAATTCATGATAAATCAGTTTACCTGGTAGCAATTCTTATAGGTGCTAATACAAATTTACAGTATCTGATAAAGATATGCCTGTTTTTAATTTAAATTAGGAGTGTATATTCTTAACTGTAGAAGGCTTTCTTTGTTTTATATGCCTTTGTTTATTGTGTGGTATCATAGGGGAAACTTCCAGAACTGATGCATTAACTGATCAATGACATAATCCCGATGATAACTAGAGGTTGCAGTACAGTGTTGGTAGTGCCACAGATTATATTAGAGCAAGAGCTAATCTGGTCTATTCACCCACATACCTGGTGACAGGATGAGGGGGAATGGGCTAAAGTTGTGCCAGGGAAGGTTTACGTGGGATGTTAGGAAAACTTCTTTACCAAAAGGGAAAGGGCATTGGAATGGGCTGCCCAGGGAAGTGGGCAGCCTATCCCTGGAGGTCTTTAAAAGACATTTAGATGTAGAGCTTAGGGATATGGTTTAGTGGAGGACTGGTTAGTGTTAGGACAGAGGTTGGACTAGATGAGCTTGGAGGTCTCTTCCAACCTAGATGATTCTGTGATTCTGTAAGCCAAGAGTTGTCAACAAACATGTGCAGCCAAAACATAGGTTTCTCTTTGGGGTGTTTACCTATAGAATTAAGAACAAAAAAAAAGTTTTAATAAAACCCTGTCACTCTTTCTTTATGTGTAATCATCACAGTCCAGGATCACCCCCCTCTTTGTAGTATGTAAGTGCTTAAATACTTCATATTCTGTAGAAGAACACAGGCAAATCTGGTAATGAGATTTTCAACAGTGCTTGTCTTCTGTTTTGGGGGTGGGTAAATTAATTCGGCAGAATAAATGTAAGAGATTGAACAGGAGAAGAAGCTCGAGATCAGAGAAGGGGCAGTAATTTGTTCCTTCTTATAGCTAAAGAGCTGCTCCAGGTAGAATTTCTATGTGCAGAGTAGTCTGGCCAGCATACACAATCACTAGTCAGATTTGCTTCCAGTTTAAATCAGACATGAATCTTTAACTGTCCAAGAATTTAAATGCAAGCTAACTAAAAGACTGTGAGTAGAACTGGCTTCATCTACCATAGTCACCTGAACTCAAGTTAGAGCTAAACGATCTTAGGAGTCCAAGATAAATGCCATGAAGTCCAAATCCAGGGCATAGACACAATTTTTAATTTACCTTCTCTGTGTCCAGGTGCCATTGATATTATACCCAGTATATTTTGGTCCAATCCTACAAACTTTGGTTTAAAGAATACTGGCAAGTAAAGCTATCAGAGCTGCCAGAGGAATTCAAGAACACTGTTTTGAATAGTTGGGTTCCATGAGTACATAGACATGACAAAAACAATTACATTTATTCTTTACATTGGAAACTAGGCATTTGATATTGCTTAACCTCTCTTGCACAGAGGAGAGACTCAGAAGGCAAGGAGAATAATCTTAACCGCAAAAAGGAAGAGGAAATCTGCACAGAATTTGTCACAACAGATGAAAATGAATGAACCCACTTTAAAACAATACAATATATGCTTGGATAGAAAAGATAGTTTATACAAGATGTTGTAGAAGTCTTACTTCACACTTCAAAGCAAATTCTCATCTGTACAACATTCCCACTTTCTTAATGCAACTCTGCTATATTCTTAACTAAACATGCAGAACTGTTCAGTTATATAATAGACTTGCCACATTTTCTTATTGTAAAGCTTTGAGTTTCACCATTGAAGAAGGCAAGTGAACTTCCTTAAGTATTCATATATCTTTATATAGAAAAGATTGTAATTTATCTAAATACATATAAAAAGAAAAAAAAATTAAGTATTATCAATACATAAGGAGCATCATAACTTTGTTTTAAACTCGCAGGCATTCCTAATACTGACAAAAGAAGGCATTTCATTTGGAAGAAGACAAAGGTTATTGATGTTAACATATTTTAAAATAAGTAACTAAATATCTAACACACAGTTTTGCAGATACTCTTATTTTTAAAGCAGATTATTTTAGAGATATATAAATAATTTTAAGGAGATTTAAGATTTTTATTTCCTTAGATTCGGTATTCAATTTGCATGTGTAGTTTCCACAAGAAAGCAGTAATGCTTTCTCAATCATTAAATTCAGTAGATGCATCTGTACATGCATCTGTATAGAGGCACTTGAGCATTCACATACTCATATAATAACAGAATGTATGTATCCATTGATATGGTAAGAAGTTGTGGAAGACTGTATTATAAACATTACTTGGAGCAGGGATCATGTCTGCTACTTTTTAATGAATCAAAGTAATGATTATATCAATACATACATGTATATGATCAATATAATGTTGCAAATACAATCTCATAAAAATGCCATTATTTTTATCCAGTTCTCATTTATAATTTTCTTCATTTATTTCTCCTATAGGTCCAAGAAAGGCTCTACTGTTACTGACTTCATTTCACATATTTTTAGTTGAGATGGCCTGTACTATATGCAAAGAAGCCTGTACTCGATTATCAAAAACTACTCCATGTTTTATCACTTCCTTTATTTTTTTATTTATCTTTGAGGCACGTGAATCCTTAAGTCTATTTGCAATAAATTCAAAGGCACCTTGCACGTTTGCAAATTAACTTAAATTTCTGATCTCTGGTAGTTACAAATTTACTAGAACACTGAAACTTCTTCATCTTCTGTTCATATGCTATTTTTGAGTTTCTTTAAGGAATCTGTCAATCCTGTGGATGAGGTTCTGTCTTTTAAATGTAAAATATATCTATTTCACTGTGTTTTTCTGATTTCTTTTTAATATATATATTCCACGGTTTACACTTGCCATAATTTCCTCTATGTCAAGCGCTTCCAATGAGCTATACCACTTCTGTCATAGTTGTACAAATACCTCTGAATATCCCTTAAAAAAAAACAAAAAAAAAACAACAACAACAAAACAAAAACAAACAAAAAAAACCCACACACACACTATTATCACGTTTGCAAAATATTTTCATAGTATTCATTTTTTTTTTTTTTCTTCCTGTGCTGAAGAGTCTATGTCTCGGGTTGGAGTGAATGGAATTTGACCCTAGGTACAGAGTGAAGACTGATCCTTTTATCAAAATGATTCATGCAGTGTTCATGGGACATCAAGATGACTTCAAGATTCCCACAGTAAAGCTACCAAATTATTGATTATAATGCCAATTTGGCAATGAGATATAACAATAGCCACTTGGAAAATAAATCTAACAAATCCGATGATGTCTAATATTGTCACAGCCATATGGTATATCTTCCAAGAATCATAAGCCAAAACGACTTAGAACGTAAAGGAGATTGGAACCATTCTTCTGCACCTTTGATTTCTGAATTATTGTGCAAGATTTAATTGTTCCAGACTTCATTAGAGAGATAGAAAGTTACCTCAGGATATCTGCTGAGATACTAAGATCACTCATTCTTTTGAGATTGGAAATCTAGCAGTAAACATCTATACTTTCTGTTGTCTTTTGAGATCCAAGCAAGATGCTCTTGAACGATCTTTAAAAAGTTGGGGAAAACAAACAAACAAACACTGCTAAACATTTGGTCTATCTATCAGTTTAGATTTCAACAAGACAGAGTAGTAAGCAGCACTTTCATTTCCAAACTGTAACATAGCTCAGATGTCTGAAGCTGGTTTATTAGTTCAGCTCTAGAGATAAATAGTGATGCAGCAGCAAAACTGGTCCAATACTGAGTGAATCTGAAAAAAATCTTTCCCTCTGTGTTTGAGGGATGGATTTCTTAAACATAAGTCTACATTGTTAATATTCACTCTTTCTGCACAATTCCTAGAATGAAGGCCAAATAATCTGTAGTTCAAAATGTGTATGCTAGTTAGAAGGGGAAGACAGTGTTTTCCTGCTTTGTATCTCAGTTTTCTGATATTCCATGAATAAATGTTCATAGCCATCTGTAAAATAACTAAATCAATGGCAAAGTAACCAGTGAAACCACACATTTTGAACATCACAAAAAAAAGAGTGGAACTTGGTGGACTGTTTGGACAGAAAGGCTTTGGATCTCTATCCACATATCTGGAAGAATATAACTATAGCAGATATTTTTTTTTTATGGAAAGCAACATCTGAAAGAGCATTGCCTAGTCTTGATGATGTTTCCAGCTGCATGAGAAGGTAAGTGTGGTGACATAACAGTCTTATCTGTAACTTTAAAAACAAGTTCTGAAACTGTAGTGTTATCACTCAGTCTGAAAGAACTCAAGGGAGTTTTTTAAAAGGAAAGACTAACTTGAAACACAAGCATCGGGCCAAATCCAAGTCTATTAGCATAAAAATAGACAATAAGGAGAAAAATATGTTGCAGAAACATACACTTTACCCACTGAAGGAAAACATCACAAATGCATTTGTAAAGGTTTCATATGTTAATCCCTATGAGTTATTCTAATCAATTGATATCGCCATTGTGCAAATGATTTGGTTACAAAGGGCAGCAGTGCAGCACTTTCTTCTTTAGATGATGAATTATGATTTATAAGATATAATTGGTTGTTTTTCATGGTGTTTTTTATTCAAAAAAAATATTACTACATTCCAAGACTCATCTACTTGGAAAAAAACAAACCAACAAAATTCTGAATTCTATAAAGCAGGTATGAAAGATTGTTTTATTGCTCTTTCATATGGATGTCAATTTATACTGTTTATCAACCTTTTTTTAACATACATGATTTGCAGACCTTGATTATTCTTTTGTGGTTTATTAATAGTTGTGTTTGTCTGCATCTGAAATACACTTCCATGTGAGGTTTTCAAACTGTAGGAGGCCTATCTTTTTCAAGCACATTAGGACTTTCTGGTAGGTCAGGATTTTGTGAGGCTCTGTTTTTGGCTTGGGATGCAAAAATTCCTTGTGTTGAAGGGAAGAGTCAATTTAGTTTGGCTGCCTTGTTAAACCAGATTTTTCAGTCTCTTATTGTTATTAGAAGAATACATTAAATTTATGAGAGGTTTTTAAATCTAGTTTTTATAAACTTTCAAATGGAAGAGGTGATTTTTTTAAACAGATGTGCGGTATTCTTTTAACTAAATATTACATTAAAAATAGCATGATTTCCTAATGTTGTTCAAGGTCAGTTTTATTTTTCTGCACTGTTTTTACAGCTGCTACTCATGTTACCAGAAATATTTCTCTCTACTTCACAAGCCTCAAATACCACATCATTTGACTAGTAATCAACATCTGCCTAATTTCAGCTGAAGAATAACACTTTCTTTATACTCTGAAGTCTGTAGAACAACATACATAATGTTATTGTAGATTTCCATTCATAGCAGCATACCTCTTCTTCCATGCGGAAGAAACACGGTATTGTTGAAATACTTTTTAATGAGAAAGTTAGGGATTAAACTTGGTAGATTAATAGGATTAAGAGTTTGGCAGTCTTTCCTGTTCTCTTTTATATTATTTAATCTTTGTTCCTAAGCTTGCATTTTGTTTTCCACACTGTATGCAGCATGTTTTTGAAATCATGGGTGTTAGATTCTTACCCCTATAACGCATGCTTTTATTTAAAAGTAACACAGTTGCTGAATTATCTTATCTTGCATTTATAACATTCAGCAGTGAGATAGTATTTCTGAGTTACTTCTAAATCAGTGAACTACCATAATACTGAGATTTAGTTATACTACAAAATATTCAGTTAGCTTTTGGTTCTTTTACCTAATACTTCTTGCAAGAAACATGTTCAGGTGCTGTACTTTTCCTGTTGTTTTTATGTGCATTTTCTCAGGGAGGAAGGGAGAACTAGAATAGAAAAAAATCCTGCATGTTATTTCTGTAATTGAATTCACAGTTCCTGGAATAGAAATTCAGCCTTCATTTTGGCTTGAGATCCCTGAGAAATGGTAGCTGCATAATCCTTTCCTGTTAATGACAAGTTACTCTAGAAACATACATGTACCTATGCATTAATGTCACTGATTTCTACTCTAATAGCAGGACATCTTTATGAAGCAGAGTAAAGTCTGCCTCCATTTGGCAGGAAAATAATATAAATGCAAGTCATATTACAAGTACTATATTATTTTCCATGCTATACAGAAATCTAAAAGTCTTTAGGCAATTCCATGATGCAATCTGTGTGAAGCCCATGTCTGTCACTGAGATGCCAGGATCCAGCCATGGTCATGCAGCAAGGCTATGTTGCCCATTTTCCTCCAGCAATGGTTTCAACAGTTGGGATTTTTATGGAACTCTATTGCATCCCTGTCTTTAATGGTCTTTTGTTACATGATACAGTTATTACTTTTTGTATGACACTAGTCATAAACAAAAATTACATAGCCACTTAATCACGGTGTGACCACTGCTTGGTCACACTACTCAGAGCAAATAGGCTCTATAAGATTAAGAATATAGTGGATGCATATAACATAATACAGTATGAATAAAATATAAAGTCTACTTCAATTTTGCTTTGTACCTTTTTTCCCCTTAACTTGGAAGGGGTACTGTCAACATTTATAGTACCCTTTCCAAACCTGATTCTCCCCATCAAACAAAGTTACTTCCCACTCTAACAAATTAATCTACTCCAGTACAAAGCTAAAAGTTATATTGCAGTGAGACAAAATTGTGGGGCGCTGAGCCATGAACACTTTAATATTACAGTATGCTATTTCTATATTATTGAGTTTCATATTATACCAGAGGAACTGAAAAATTAATTCTGGTATATTTAAATAAACATTTTATAGTTATTTTTAAACATGATTAAAATTTAATATATCAGGCATTGTAAAGATATGCCAAATGATCTTGGTGATCATATGAGATTTTAACAGGCTGAAAAGACTGCCAAGCTTCAGCTGTAAAGTTTCCATTGTGTTTTGAGATGTGCCGCTCCTCTCTAAAGCTATACAATTCTCAGAAGCTATTTTATGTATTTATTTGTACTTAAGATCTGTTAGTCATTTCTATTCCAATCCCATACCCAATATACAGTAAGAAGATTGTTTTAATTTTTAAGAAAAAGCAACAAATGTAGGAATTGAAATCAGAAAGATGTCTACTTTAAAATAGGGTACTAGTGTAACTTATCTTAGAAATGCAAAGTATTTACATGTTAGTCCTATTGTCCAAAAAACCTTGCTTTTGCCTAAAAAAAGGAAAAACAGCTTGAATTAAAAGTAATAGACTTTAGAAAATAGTTATTCCTCTCAATGTATACAATTTCTCTGCTGGCTATATAATTTGATGTGAACACTGGTTTGGAATTGAGTCCAAGAGTGACTGAAGTCAGCGGCAAAAGCAAAATATGTCATCTTGACCATCTGATAAACTCAGTTTTATCCATGGTTTTTCTAAAAAAAATTTAGAGGAAACTTCTATCGTCTTGAAACTGGGGTGCCTCACTACTGAATTGGAATGGTTAAAACAGCACATCCTCATCATGTTTCATTTCCATACAGAGAAAGCCTCCTGGATTCTTTGGTGTGGATACTCAGCACCTGCAATCACTATGCAGTACATGGAACTGCTGTTTAATAAAGCTCCCATCTCCATTTCAGATGGAAATCCTTTTGACAAGTATAGGTGTTCACTGAGGTTTGAAGGCATTCTGCACATTATATTATATATATATATTATATATACATATATATATATATATATATATATAGGATTTCAGCACCATTTAGAAGAACACAAAAGAAATGTATCTATTTTCTACTAAAAGGAGCATATCTTCATGGTGCTAGGCACTTCATACTGATGAGGATTTACTTCTCTTTGAACTGAAAATTAAAACTACTGAGAAGTTCATGAGAGCTACCCAAATCTGTACAAAAATCACACCTTTTTAAAGCTAAGCTAAGCAGGAAAATTAATAAACCCAAGGTCACATAAATGGCAGAACCAACATAATAGTCATTATTTCCTATCATATCTACTACCTCATCATTACTGTTCTTCCTGTGGCATACAGCCATGTCACACATGCAATGCTCTTCACTCATCTGTTGTTTTTGTTTTAGCTACCACCTTGTCAAGACCAGAAACACTCTCTTGCTCTAGGTCTGTAAGAAACTTGACAGAAATAACAGGCTTTCTTAGGTTGTGTGGTAGCTGTTGAGTATTTATGAACAATGTAAAAGCACAAAAGCCTCCTGTCAAGAAAAGAAAAAATAGCACAGTAATAATCAGATAACAGATGTGAAAGTGAGAAGAGCTTGTCCTAGACTTAATTTCTTTGATTATGTTTTTTTTCTTGTGTATCTTACATAAATGCTAAGGTTCCTGAGTGGCGTTACACATTCTACTGGCTGAAGTAATGTCTATAGATTCAACCTCTTCCACCTCCGTTTTCACTCCGTCTAAATCCCAAGTGATCCTAAAGGAAATTTGAAAACTTACAGATAGATAGCAAAACTGAGAAATAATGCAGTAACTGAAGTACATATAATGGCTATGAGCAAGACTGAGACTATCTCACGTTTTACTTAACATGGAACTTAGAGGCATGGCATGGTTTCTTGGTTTTAATAAAATGTGATGGATTTTTATTCTGCAAGGGTATACTTGAACGTGTTTGTGAGTACAGAGATGTATGAACTATTCAACCTTTTGCAGTTATTTAGTCTTAGTAAAAAACTGGATTAGCATTTAACTACTATGGATTTTGGTAGCTGAAGAGCTGGCCTCTTTGTTTATCAATATTTTCTAAATATGAATATGTTGAAATTAAGGTACACATCTTCAGTTTGAGCTTTAATCTTCTTGTATCTTAAAAAGTATGTATATTTGTATATGTATATAAGTCTGAAGTAATCTACTACACGGGACACTTAATAGCATGGCCCAGTTTACGCATCCCCTCTTAAGAGCCAAGTAGCATGAAAGATACAGGTGTGGCTTCAGACCTGCTTTGCTTCAAAGGAAGCAGCATTGCAGAGGCATAGCCCTAATTCCTGTGGGGATTGTGCTGTGTGGCAGGACTCCAGTCTTGTGCTCCCCAGGACAGTCCCAGCCCTGGCATCAGGGATGGAGGAGCTGCCTTTGCCAAAGTGGTTTGCAGAGGTTTCTCTTACACAGGGCAAACACTCCACTGGTGTTCTCCAGCTCCTTTAAAGTCATTTTGCTCTGCTTATGTGAGGCATTGTGTCCAGAATAAAGCAATTAATTCATCCATGAAGGCTTAGAGCAGTATGTACATATAAGCAAATGTATATATATGCATATCTAAAGGTATATGTACACATATTTCTGTGAATGAATATCAGTACCTCTCTATCATATTAGAATGTATATAAATGCTATTTTAAAATGATAAATAATGAACAAAGGGATTCAAGATGTAAACATACCTTAGGTGAAAGGTGCAATTTACTTAAACAGGAGCGTCTGTGTGAGTCAGAGCCTGAGCACCAAGTCCAAATATAATGTAGTTGTATTTTACATAAATGTAAGGTACATTATGTTTTATTTAAACATATATTAAAAGTAGCATATACCTACCCTTTTAAAAATGTTTCTATGGGAATTTGCCTTAATATGAATGGCCAGAATGGTTTCCCTAAAGAGTATAGCTTGTAATGAGTATTTCCTCTGTACTGTAAAATTGTTTATTTAGATAAATCTCTAAATAAGTTTCTTGAAAATTGTTACTTCATTAAATCTAGGAATGCAGCAGATTAATGCTGTTAAATGTATACATACATAGTTAAGCTCCTGGAAGTATAACTTCTATTTTCTTTCACACCTGCACTCCAAGTTTGTAACGCCTGGTGTAGGTAATTTAATGAAAAAGATTGCTTAACACAACCAGATTAAAAAACAGTTTAACTGATGGCCACAAATAGAGCTTAGAGTTTGTCATGGCTACAAAGATTTTCTGTCAGGATATAAAAGCAATTAATCAGTATGCAGAAGGTATTGCCTGCCCCATAGAGATGCTAATTTTGTGACACTTTGGAAACTCATGTTCTACATTTACTGTTCACACTAGATGGAAGCTAACCAGCCTCAGCTTGAGCTAATGAAATCAAAAGACTGCAAAATGTCACATTTTCTTATCCCCATGCAGTCTAATTTTGAGATCTTTAGTTTCTTTCTATAAGTCATTTGACAACCATGGTGTTGATTGAATATCATGAAATAAAACTGTCCTAAAGACTGGAGAGTCGTATTTATGCAGAAGTCCTGTAGACAGCTTATCTGCATAAAATAAAGGGCATATCAGTTTTGTCCTCAAGTACTTTTTGGAAAGCAACAACAACAACAGCAAAATAAGATATTGTAGTATAGCAGAACAAAGATCGAGTGTTTCAAGATGTTGTCATCACGGACTTTTATTTTTGTTTATTTTCTTTTGTTTTTCCAGAGTGCCATAACATCTATATGCATAATATGCATATTTAGATAGAATAGTCTATTATAGATACTGTGAACAGTAGACATTTAGAAGTATTATTCCCTGCTTACTCTAAGTTAGGAGCTAATACACAAGTTGTTTTTACTAAGAAGGAAAAAAAAAGACTAAATAATATATTAATTTCAACAATTTGTAACCACAAAATATTCTTGAAAAAACAAACAAACAAAAAACCAGAACAGTTACTACCACATTTTTTCCCCCATAGCCATATTTTTAAAGGGGATGTCTGCAATCATTTTGTTTTAAAATCCTAACTGCAGACTAAGCCAACTGGTTAAAATATTCCCCTACAGCAGTACAAAAAATAAAATAAGAACAATTAAAAAAAAAAAAATGCAGCAGTTGGACTAGCTTCCTTTGATTTCCTACCATCAAACTTAGAAGCATATAGTAGTTGTGACTCACCTAAAGCAGAATCGCAGATGAGCTGCTGCGGGTGAGCAGGGGCACAGCTGCACGCCTCCACCAGCTCCTGAATTCTGTGGGTCAGCAGCAGAAGCACTGAAAACAACAAGGTACTAAGTACAGGATTCATGCTGCCTTAAGCACGGCTAATCGGTCAGCCAAGAGAAAATGCTTTCTTACTGTTGATTTTATATCTAAACTTCCTAATAACTATCTGATTACTTCACTGTTCAGTTTCAACAGCGTTGGTTTAGAAAAGCCCTCTAATGCTCAGTCTCAGTATACGGTTATGTTAACTGACTTCTAATTTCCCTGACATAGGACCCTCTTATTTATGGCCCTGACACTAACTTGTAACTCCGCCTTCCTTTAAGGAAAAAGCACATCATTGGTGAAAATCATTGTACCAGCAGTGAGGTTACCTTAGTATGTATTGCAACGTTGCTCTTATGAGTCAGTATAACTGTTAGTAATCAAAAAGCTTTACAAAAACATCTTTTAGAAGTATCTGAAGCTGGTTTTGTGATCTTTAGCAAAACAAAGATTTTTTTTTTTTTCTAGTAAATTTCCTTCCAAAACTAAAAAAAAAAAAGAAAAAGAAAAAAAAAAAAAAAAGAACAGTTCTGCTACCTTCTCTATTTTGGTCAAGTAAACAAAGCTGTCCTTTTTTAAGCTCTGTTTTCCTTTGCAGTCCCTGATCTTCCCTGCACTTCTGTGCATTTTCTTGAGATGACGTCCCTGCTTGCAGGCTGGACAGAACTTCATTCATGAAAAGGAAATGTTTCAATGCTTATTTGTAAGACTAGAACAATTGGTAGTTACAAGGAAAAATGATTTAAAAAGAAAAGCTGCAATAAAGGGCATTTTTTATTATTTTATCACAGATTTACTTTACATTTAATGTATACTGGAGGCACAACTCTTTCTCTGCATTCCTTTTTAATGTACGTGTATGTCCTGATCAGCATAGATCTGTATCTGCATTTTCTGGCTCATGCTATACATGGAACACACATAAATTCAAAAGTTGGGAAATCTTTTTCAACTGCAGATCTTCTGTTGCTATAACAGTCTGGATATGTGTTACATGTTGTTTGTTACATGTGTTAAAGTTGTTTCATGGGGGAGTTAGGAGATAAGATTTGATTAGAGAGTAATAAAATATATAGACTGACATGGACGATAGAACTTAAATAATTGCTTTTTTTTTTTTTTTTTTTTGTCACAATTCAAGCTTGAGAATTGAAAATTCATTAATGCAATTTGACCATTTCAGTGGAGACTCATGAAAATCTTTGTTGTGATTTAGGTGTACACAAAATAGTTTGTTACGTATACATAGATGTGTACATGTTTCACAGCAGCAGATTTATTTTTTTTTTTAAACAGTAAGTTAGTTTTACCACTAATAGATGCTCAGACTCTTCTTTTTATCTCATTCTCCTCAGAGACACAGTCAATTAAAAAATATATAAATAAAATTATTTGAATTAGGTCTTATTTTCAGATTTTAGATCGAGGTTCAAAATTGAGCTGGGAATGTTTTACATGATATCGTGATTTAGTGATTTAGTTCAAGCATTCATGCTTTGTTTTTTTTTTATTTTTTTATTTTTTTTTTGTCTTAAGTTTTGGCTTCAATCATAAGGTTAGATCCAGGTCCAGGTCTAACACCTGAAAATAATTTAGACTTGTTAACATCTCTGTTCTTACTTGGAGGAAATTTACCTTTTTTCAGGAAGCTTTTTATGTGAGTATAAAGATGTGAAACCTTATTCATGTTTTTCTATTTTCAGGAATAAGGTTTTTGTATTTTCTGATAAATCTTAATTATGAAAAAATAAGATTTGTCAAGTATCTTTAAATTCCAAAACTAATGCAAGATAGCTGAGAAGTATCCTTAATTCTTTTCTGTCTGATGCATAACATGGGTGGTGAAGAATCCTTGAAGCCAATGCACAATTCACTTTGTCCATGGAGGTAACTTTAAAAGCAACCTTCTATAGGTAAGCTGTTTCATGGTGAAATCCATGCATGGCTTCTGCCAGCCAGTACAGGTGAAAATAGTTGCCAAAACTATTTATTATATAGTCTGCAGAGAGTAGCAGACATGCGTTCCAAATACAAGGCTCTCATGGGTAACCACAATCATGGGTATTTTCAATTAATATCTAAACAATGACTTTATGACTAATGAGATGAAAAATGCAATTATTTTAGGCAAAACATTTGAACTGATATGACTGGAAAAAAAAAAAGAAAAGTTACAGAGAAGTTATATTCCAGTAAAAATTCTTAAACCCTTAGGGTATCATTACTTGAGAGAGGGACCCATCTCCTGAGTTCATGCCATTGCACAGTAGTCTATAACTTTACAGAAACAGGAGTTAGAGAGGCAAAAAGGGGGCAACTTGAAAGAACATTCTCATCAAATTGCAATTGTTTCCAGTCTTTCAAAAACTATAGCTTTTTGACCAGTGATGCTAGGCCTATATTCCTCCACTTTTAGGTAGTTCAGAGAAAATGGTATATTCCTCAGACGATTTATTTTCCTATAGCTGATATACCAGGTGTGTGTAAAGGAATTGAATTGTGACTAAAGTAATGGTACTTCTAGTGGAAGCAATATTATCATTTTACCATTTATTACACTATGGCTGTTGCTCGGGTGTCACTATTGGCTATCTAATGTGCCTTAAGTCAGAATGACATTTGCAAAAAGAAAAAAGTGATTGAGAGTTTTTCTAATCTGA
Organism: Aythya marila; assembly: GCF_965140915.1. Taxonomy (NCBI): domain Eukaryota; kingdom Metazoa; phylum Chordata; class Aves; order Anseriformes; family Anatidae; genus Aythya; species Aythya marila. The sequence goes on from NC_139051.1 coordinate 17,539,323, forward strand.
ATTTAGAAATATTTATATCATAACATTAGAAAAGGATTTTACTAAGTCTGAAAATCTCTGTACTTGGGAACATGATCTCATAAAAATGCATTTTTAGTCTGTTTATCACAGGAACCAAATATCTGTAGCTTTTGTATCGGTGCAGTGTTTGAGTACCTATGGCCACAGTATCAGTATCAGTAAACATTAGGTCTTAGCTTGAAGCTGCACTGTTTTTTCATATTATAGTTCATATTTTTAATTGAATGAATAAAATTTTAGATCTAACTTCATTAGTTATATTTTGACCCTGTAAAATACAGAGATTACTTCCAAAAACATTCCTTGGTCAATATGGAAGTAAAAATACTCTTTTATCTTTGGTAATAGTAAAGAAAAGGTAGACAACATTTCATAAACACAAGCAGACTAAAGCAAATGAAACACTCGGTCTTCTTCATTTTGTATAAAAGGACTAACAGTACATTTTCACTACACTGTTATGTTATAATGTTGATTTTCCTTTAGTTTGATAAATAAGCCATGATATCATAGCAAATTATGTCAAAACACTAATGAAGTATGAAGAGTTGCAGGATTAAATAGTGCCCACTCCCTGGTTATGTTCTGATATAACTAACACTAATAAGAAACAGAAAACTCCCTGTATCAAGGGACATAGTTACACTGACTCCTTCAATTCATTATTGGCACAGTAGAAAAAACACTTGGCACTTTCTCATTTCTGTCCAGCTAAATAAGACCAGTGTAGGACAATTCATTTCTATTTTCTAGTAAAATGCAAGAAAATAACAAGGATTGGGATTAATTCACTATATTTGTTGATGTGTACAGTACAGAAAGAAGGCAGAACACCTAGCAACAGTCAAATCAGCTTCATCATTCCATTCTCAATGGATACTGTAAAAATGTGTATTCTTATAATTTTGGAGGGGCTTTATGGACTGTGGGTTGTCATGTTCCTTATTATTTTTACTACCTAGCATTGTCATCCATCAACAGCATTCTGGAAAATCTTGAAGGTCATTAATTGCCAACTTTGTTTCTTTTTCATCTAATGGTCCCCAGAGACCCATATTAAGAACACTCAATCTCCCTTTGTTTTGATACTATGATTTTATGATACTCTCATCTCTTCCCCAAGAAGACATCTCTTAACTGTTTCCCCTCTATAGTTTTTTTGCTTGTTTGTTTGTTTGTTTTTAAGAGGCAGCGCTATGAGTTCAGTTTATAGTTTCCTGGATACTGATCAAGAGTATTTCTGCGGGCCACCTTGAATTGGGTACTTTGACTTATGTCAAGTTGCTCTGAACTGTGTTGCATAGGGATTGTCCATACAGCTTCTTTAAAGGCTATTTAATTATGATGTGATATACAACAGAAAGGTTGCTTTCCATTCCAGCTGTCAAGCAGTTTGAATCTACATGGTGTTTTTTGGTTGGACTGCTTGCTCAGCACATTAGCTCCTGACTGTCTACAGAGTATATATTTTTTATCTATATCTATCCTATCCTCTTTCTACTGTGGAAAATTAATCTTATTTTAGAATGATTGCAGGCAGGAATCTCCACAGTAATAGTTTATCTGTTGCCTTTTTGATGCTTTGCTGGAGTTCTATATTCCCTAATTTTCATTTGGTGTTGCATTTATTTTTCCTATAAATAACCTGGAATAATCACAACACACATCCCATCCAAAACCTGTATAATTATATTATAATTATATTTTTTTTATAAAATCAAAATTAGAATAGTATTTTGCAAAAGAGAAAAGCTTTCATGGATTTTAAACTCCAGTATCTCCATATGTACTATAGCCCACTTCAAAAGGGATGGTACTTAATGCTGTCACTTCCTAAATACTCTAGTTAAAAAATGCACTCAGTTTATGGTCACAACAGTTAGGGTCATTTTTTTTGTAAGGTGGTGAAATGTTATTTTGTTTTAGAGGAAGGAGATTGCAAAATAGTTGATAGAATGATTGGAATGGAATGAGACACTGACGTTCCAAAATTAAAATATAATTAGTCTCTGCCAAGATTTTGTCTTCTCCAGATTTTCTATTAGAAACCTGTGAGAACTGCTCTTTTTGATTCACTGACATTATAGTTAATGTTTTTCTTGTTCATGAAAATATCTGTTTTTATGCTGTACTGACATTAAAAGTGTAAGATTTTTCTACCAGAAGGTCACTTGTGTATTGATTTAGATAACTTCTTTTTTTAATTGAACAAAGTATGTTGTGACAAAGGTATTTTGGATTGATTTCCTGGTTCAGACTTACTTGCCAGTGTCCCTTTATGCACTAAGGTCATGTAAAAACATGTATTGATTTCTGTGAGTACAAAGAGAGTTGGCTTCATAAGATCCAGTCTTATGAGGTGATGTTAATGGCAGCTGAAGGAACTGTGTATGAGAGGTACTCAGAGAACCCAATTTGGCATCAGCTCCCATATTGCACTCAGTCTATAAGCCATTTTAACCCTCTGTTTGGAATGAAAAAATCACAATTAAGCTGCATTTGCCTTTCTGATGGCCTTGCACACTGATCAATTAATGCTCTACTCTTTTCATTCACTCAAGCTTTTAGATTTCTTTAACACTCATGTTTCTGAAAAGATAATACAAAGTGTTTAAATTCCCCTTGGCTTGCTACCAGTGTAAAGGGACTATAAAATATTCCTGCATACAGATTTTTACACCTAGTTATTTTCTGTCAAGGTACAAGACAGTAGAAAATCTGGCTCAATATCTTTGAATTGTTCTTTGTTGAGAATAACAGCTGCTTAAGCATGAGGTTTCTGCTTTTCTTAATCGTGAGAGGAATATGTTGAGCTACCCCTGCTGGTGAGAGAGAGAGCTTCTGCATGTCTGACCCAAACTTTTATCTTGGGATTGTTTTTTTTAAACCAAATAGACCAGAGAAAGTCCTGCTTGTTTATTGATTTAGGACTCTTCCTGCCTGTTTCTGGGAAAGAAAAAAATGAATAAAAAGCCACCTTCATTATTTCATTTTTAATTTCCTCTCTCCAAAGTAAGCAGAGCAAAATTAGATTTAGTCTGTTGCATATTCCACAAATAAATTACATGGAACTAGAGTGGTTAAATGAACTTTGCTTGGGGATTATTGGAAAGATAAATATTTAAACACTGAACTTGAGGTAAGTTATGTTTATGAAGTATCTATTTTTTTGTGTTGCAACTTTTTTCTTTCTTTTTTTTTTTTTTTTTCCCTTTTTCTCCTTCTAGTCAACTCAACCATGAGGACATTAAAGTCAGGATGAATGCCCCTTCAAAAAACTGTTTCCTGCACTGTTGCCAGCAGAGCACCTTTTTTTTTTTTTTTTTTTAATTAGATGATATATGCCTAGTTGTATTTTTATATACAGCAATGAATGTATTTTACATTATATCTTGGTTAAATAATAAAAAGTAAATTTACAAGAATTCAAATTATTTCTTGAAAATAAAATATATTATGTAACTGTAAGCATTGTTTAAAAATACATAAATTGCAGAAGCACTTACAACCCTTTGAGCAATTCAGTGTATGAAGCTTAACTTTTAAGAATTTATATTAAATTGATAGACTTACAGTGATGCAATCACAGGATGAGACTAGGAAGCCTGGCTCATAAACTTCAGAAAATTTCTGAAAGAGGAAACGATATGTGTTATTCCTATTACATACAGGAAAATACAAAAAATAACACAGATGAAGACTCTACTGGTTAGTTAAATAACCACCTACCAGTTAACAAAGCAATATCATCAGTAATATAGAAGATAATAACAGTGCCTTTGGGTATTAGATATCAAACTAGAATACTTATTTCTACAGTAGAAAGTATGATAAACACATTTATGAAATCTTTAAGTGCCCAGATATTAAAAAATAGTTAAAATGTAGATAGATAAACGTTGCTTATCTTTGTAAAGTCAATACAAATAACCTTCAGTTTTAAAACTGATGCAGATGAAATTGCTTCTGAGTGCAAGTCAGTTTTATTGTTACTGGATAACTTCCATGAATGTAATTTATAGTCTCTAGTGTATTTTAATGAGAAGTTAAAGTATCTATAATGGTCAGAGTTTACTAAATGGTATTACATTTTCAAATTTATCCTAATTAAGAGCATAGGAACTTCATAGCTATCTAAAATTAAATATTTTTTTAATTTATTACAAAATGGAAACATATTTTGTAGCTAGTTGTGGTGTTTTATGTAGAGACCTCTGTGCAGTGTAACTGTGTAGAAAAATGTCCTGCAGTGCCAGTAACCAACAGGCTTCCAAGCAGTAGAAATGGGGATGTGGTGCATTTTGGCCATTGAACCTAAACAGGACCAGGCGTACACAGCTCTGTGAGTTCAAAGTCAATGCTTAATTGGACAATTCCTTCAAATTTTATGATGGTAAAATCATGTCACACTCTTCAACTAATTCGAATTCCATTCAGGGAAAATAAATAAATAAGTAGGATTTCTGACTAAGAGCTTTAGGCTTGGCTCAGGTTTAGAAGAGAATAAACTGACAAAGCAGAAATACATTGTAAGAAAGGGATGTCAAATCTCTGATCTCTGCATAGATCCTAAAAAATGAACCTACATTCACCAGACTAATAGTGCTGCCAGCTGCCTCTAGTTACAACGTATGTTTTGTTTCTTTTTAAAACACAAGTTAAGTTTATTTTGTCAGGTTCACTGGAAGGACATGGCTCTTGTTGAGACATTCAAGTAACAGGAATTTTTATCCTGGTGCTGCTGCTGCTGCTACAGTGGAACTGCAAGCACAGGACAAAAATTTCAGTTTAAAGGAAATCACAGTCATGAATTCAAGATTAGAAGCACTAAGTACACCTTAGTAAGAAGTACTCTGGCAGATCATTTTTTATTTTTCAGCATAGTGCATTGAAAATACAGGCAGCAGTATAGTGTAAACTGGAGGTCTTTAAAAGACATTTAGATGTAGAGCTTAGTGATATAGTTTAGTGGAAGACTTGTTAGTGTTAGGTCAGAGGTTGGACTAGATGATCTTAGAGGTCTCTTCCAACCTAGATGATTCTGAGCACAACATTAATCAGATAAGTGTTCATGAGCTTATCTGTTAATTACCTGTTAATCTTGTTAATTAACTGCTCAGAGGTCACAGTTGTAGCGCCTGTTTCAATACCTTCCTTTCTACAGAGCAGTTTTCATATTCTTTACTCTTCCCAGGTTTTCTCTGACCCTGTAGCCATTGTTACTGCTTTCTACCAAATTCATTTACAAAACTGTGACGTTTATTGAATGTTGTAATTTTCTGCTTCTTTTCACACTTCATGCCTGATGGTGTCTTCTTGTTCTGCACCTATTACATGGTAGTTCCAAAAGGGTGATCTCAACAAAACAAGCATCCCAGGCTTGGTGACTGTTTCCTCCACTCCCCCATATTGCGGACTAATGGATATACCCACATGTTTTGAATTATGCTAATGAATACTTTTACAAATATTCTCTGTGTGGATAATGTTATAAATGGCCATTTATAACAGATAACAAACTAAATCTTCTAGGATATGGATTATTTCCTTTTTCTTAACCAGAAAAATAAATAAATAAATAAATAAATAAATATTATATATATCCTTTGCCAAGTTTGGTGAGAAGATGAAAGGGGAAACTGTGTTTAATCTTTAACTATCTTTTCTTCATATTTGGCTGGCAGGGTATTCTTACTTTTTGAAGTGAAATACAGTCTGTACACAGATAGTTCCCTATTTGCATATGTGCATCTGCAGATCTGAGGCCAGGAGCTTTCACATCTTTTTGTGCTCATGAGTTTATCTGGAACTCATGGTTTTAATGGTTGTCTGATGTCTCAACAGCTGTTCTGTCAGTACTTATCCTTTCTGAGTACCTGTACCATTTGACTGGTGTCCTTTTAACCGCTTTAATTTGGCAATTTTTTTCTCATATTCTAGCAATGTCAAAGGCTAATTACAGAATTTTCTGAAATGGAGCATTCAGTATTTCACTGTTCTTTCACTGTAATTATTAATAAATGAGATCCGAGAAAAAGTTATGCCAGCCCCAAATCTTTTATACAAACAATATATGTGACTTCCTGGAAATATCTTGACATTTCAGAAGAGCGGTATGGTATTATTTTGCAGCTTTTAGGCATTTTAAATACATTCTGACCAGTGACTACTGAATCTTTAAACTTAATTTGTGTTTGAAGTCTGTTCAGTAATTATCCTAGCAATATTGAAAAGGGGTGTTTGATATAATAACTTACATCAGCAGAAGAATAAAAATCCAAAGCATTTCACTGCTCTCAACATCAACAGTTGCCAAAAGCTTTGTGGTCTCAAGCTAGCTAATCCAGCAGATGTCATGACATGATTCTGAAAGACTTGATATTAGAAACATCTTTCTGTGATACATTTCAAAACTATTTGTTGTGAATGCATGCTTGCCTTAATTATTGTTTGTTCAGCAATTCGAGAATATTGGGTTAAATTTCTCCTTGGATTTAGTAGTTCTGCCAGTATAACTTATTCTTGAGATAATTCTTTGTCTATTATATATCTAAATAGTGTAATTACAACGAGAATTTGCATTGTATTTTCTCCCCCTTTCCCTTTCAGGAGGGGGAGTGAGAGAGCAGCTGTGGTGGAGCACAGTTGCCCACCCAAGTAAAACCACCACAATGTCAAGAATGAATGAACTCACAGTATGAAGGAGCTCTGTATTAGCAACCATAAGATTTTTTCCGTTTTTTAAGTATGTAAATTCTCGCTATTAGTATATGATGGAAAATCCTAAAAGCTATCATTTCAGAAAAGCAAATTCAATGCTAAATATTTTTCATTTTGAAATTTAGGAATCTAGCGTTCTCTTGCCCAGATTTTAAAGCCATTCTCCTTCAGATGTTTTACTACTTCCTTTCATCTGTAAAACATGATAGACTTTTGCTCTATAGATAAAAGGAGCACCTACTCCTAGTAGTACCTTATCGTAGTCAGCATCTTGAGCCATGCAACTTATTCCAAGCTATTCTAAGTTGTTCTGCAGAAATGAAATTTCATATTAATTATAAAATAACAATGTGAGGAGTTAAAACCACAGAAATGAAAACATATAGACCAAAACAGTCTTTTTTAATTTTTAGTAGGTGATAAAACATTTTAATACTCAATGTCATTATTTTGATTAATTACATTGTATTAGCAAACATAAGTAATGTATCTCGACTGTTTTTTATGTAGGTTCCAACAAAGAGCTATGACAGGTTTTCCAGTTGCTGCATTTATTTATTAGCAATCCAAACATAGTTATATCTATCTTTGGAAAATTCTATCGCATGTTTGACACATTTATTCTCCTTTCTCACTAATTAATAATAATACATTATAGTTTATCGTATTGTTATTTAAGTTACAGTGGAACTGTTTATACAAAAAAAAAAAAAAAGTAAAGAAAAAGAAATTTAGATACATTTCAGGTATGTTTTATGTATATGTCAGAAATCGTGTGGTTTAGACCACTTCCATCTCTCATACATATGAACCTGCCAAATGTATCAATGCAATTTCTGTTGCTGGTCTTCCAATTTTGAATTCTGATTTTTTCCATTTTTAATTGTCACAGCAGAATTTATACTTAACCAAATTAAAGAAAACCTTTAGCAATATTTTCATATTGCTGGGAGGCCTTTCCCTCCCAGCAATAGAATTGAAAGAAAATGGAAAACATGCAAATGACTCACATGCACCAGGGGAGCTTTAGGTTAGAAATGAGGAGACATTTCTTCTCAGAAAGAGCAGTCAGGCATTGGAACTGGTTGCCCAGGGAGGTGATGGAGTCACCATCCCTGGAGGTGTTCAAGAAAAGTTTGGACCTGGTGCTTAGGGACATGGTATAATGGGTGACATTGGTAGTAGGGGGGTGGTTGGACCAGATGATCTGGGAGGTCTTTTCCAACTTTAGTAATTCTCTGATCCTATGATTAGTACCAGCTCTATTTAAAACTGATCCATTCATACTTGCTAGACCTTCTTTCAAGGTAACTTACTGCCAAGTAACTATACTGCAAATTAAAATGAAACCCATGACATTTTCAGTGTCAGTTTCGTTCACCCAAATGTATGAGAAGTCTTCAGATTGCCTGCTCTGCTAAGATGAAGTAACAGAAAAGAACAGATTGGGAAGAGGTGAGAGGAGGACTCAAACTGAGTTTTCTGCAATTTCAATAAGAAATTTCAGTTTTCATGATAGTTTGATAGAACAATACCACACACAATTGGAAACTAGTTAGTATTAGCAAAGTGACTGTATGAAGGCACACGTGTAGAGCCTCCATATGCAATGGGAGAACTGTGGTAATTACAGTAATAGCAGGAATAAAGAAACACTGCTAAAAAAGCAAAATAATTACAACTTCATCATCTCTGGATTTGTGGGCCTGTCACAGTGATAGATATGAACAAGAAAAGCACTGGGATAACTTAATATTTCACCTTCTATGCTAGGTTTTTGTCTGTCTGATTTTGCAGAGCAATATTCAGTGTTTTTTTCCCTGCAACAACTTATTCTCTTTGTCTATATTGGGATGTGGTATACCACATGAAATCTTGATATTGGACTCCAGAGCAAAAAGAACAGTATTACCTTAAATGTTGTTAGCACATTTTTCTAAGGGAGAAAGCAGAGGTTTTTTTTTTGTTTTGTTTTGTTTTTTAAGTTAGTGTTTGTTCCTGTGGTCAATAAAGGATTCCACAGCTATGGAATCACGGGAAAATACATGGTCCTCTTAATTACAGGAGTGCCATTTGTATTGCTATACTTAGAGGTCTGCCAGCGTTTCCATTACAAAGCCTGTTTCAGTGGTTTATAGTTCAATCATAAAAATGTGCTGCTGCCATTATGAATCTTGAGTCAGGCAATGATTTGTTCCCACCTCCTCAAAATTGAAAAAATAAATTAAGAAAAGAAAAAAAAAAGTATTTATAAAAAAAAGTATCTGGTTTTAAAATATGAAAGCAATAAATAACTAGATGTTGACTATATAGGACTTTGAATTTCTACAGTTTAAAAAGAATTTTATTTTGAAACTAATCGTGTTTTTTAATGCTTACATGATTATAAATGCCTTTAACTTAAATTGGTTACATTGGAACAGCTCTAGAAAAGTAACCAAAACAGCTAAAAGTATTCTGCATTCAATGCTTCTTGAACCTCCGTACACAGTAATAAAATAGAATGTGTCAGTATCACAAAGTACTCTTTCATGTACAGCTCATTTACATCCTATGTTCTTTGCTTCAGGATAACTGAGAGCATTGAACTGACTATGTAAGTGAAGACGTGTAAAATGCCATTAATTAAATATATTAATTTATTATATTAAGTATAATCCTTTTGTACCTACTTTAATTTTACTCTTAAGTTAAATTATCCTTTGATATAATATACCTTTTTCCTGTTTTGTACTATATCCAAGAGATAAATACAAGTATTTTAGTATAACAAATTTTGGAAATAAACAGCATGCAAGCACTCTCCTAGTAATTTATTGGATGAATTACGCAGGGAACTCTAGTCCATTACTTTATATATGAAGTTTGCTCTGTTCATGCTCACAAATTGAAATCTCAGCTGCAGCTGGGTCATACAGAAACAAAAATATTTTTCCAAAAAGAACTATTAGGAAGTTATCTTCTCTTATGTCAGAGTACCTTACCAGTGAATTTATAAGTTTATTCTTAGCAAAGGATGTTCAGCATTACAAAAGAAATCTCAAGCTTCTCTTGTAGAGCCCTCAGTTCATAGTCACTTTCAGTTATGACAATCAGTATAATTTTGGAGAGGGTGGGGAAATATAAAAAAGCAAGCTCCATTATATATTTTCCTAGTAAAACAGCTGTAGACTCTAATTTAAGAAATGTCCTTATATTTCTTAATATAGAAGAAGGGGAGGGGAAGGAATAGGTCAAACTGATGCCAGTGGCACATCCTGTTGAGCAACAGTGAAGTGAGTGGGAACTGGGAAGTCAGGAGATAACAGCCATCCGCTGTGTCTGTTAGAAAAGCTTCCATGCTAGATGTAGGAAATTACAAATGGGCTACAGTGATGGGTGTCAAAAGTTCCAGCTACACTGTGACAGGCGCACCAGAAATGTCAGTGAAATTCTAAGTGGATCTTCCTTAACTTTTTTGTCATCTTTGGCTGGATGGTCTTTAAGGAGATTAGAAGATGGGGTCTTTTTTCTTTTCCTTTCTTCCACTAAAACTGTATAAAGCATTCACAGCAGGATAAAATTACCCCCTGGAATAAGAGCACTAAAATCTGGGAGAGGAATCTATGAAACTTGAATTAGTGTATCTGACACTGAAGAGCTGCCATGCTGTAAGTAAACACCAATCTTGAAACTTAAAACTGCCAAGAAACAGAAAAACAACAGGCAGTGAAGTCTGAAGTGTCTAGTGCTTCTCCAAATCAAAAGCTATCTAAAAAGTTGCAAATATTTTTATGATAGTTCACAGAGGGGGATTTTTCCCTGAACCCTAACCTAACTTTAACGATACAGTGCTCCCATTGTGCATATAGCTGCTTCAGAGGACTTTTTCCTAAAATGACTTTACAATAAGCAAAATCAACTGCCTCTCAAACTTCTTCCAGTAAATACTTACATTTCCCTGAAACTAACCCTAAAATAACCAACATCACTTGTGATTTTGTGATCAGCTGATAGATGGTAAGCAGAGCAAGATTTAACATATCCCAGTTCAATATAGATTAACACTTATGGTTAAATGAAATATCAGAACAATCTGTAGATGCCTGTTCAAATAACCATGTGGCAAAAACAGATTTGGCTACATTACGGTTGTTTAAATAATTTTCATAAATAATTTAGCTTAATCATTTAACTCTTAGTTGATTCCTCTAACATTTCTTCTTTGTTTTCCCTCTTAGCTAACAATGCCAACATTTCCCGTTGTTGTGAAGATTGGACATGCTCATTCAGGCATGGGAAAGGTGCAGATGCTACTTACTGCATGTTAGGAGGCTGGGTGTTTGTCTAAAATAAATGCATGTTACATTGTTTCCTGGATATTTTAATTTTCACTGTCCAAATTCTGTCTCTGATCCTTGCTCCTGCAAATCTCTACTTGTCTGTTATTCAAGAAAGCACCTCTCTTTAGGAAAATACTTGCATAATATACAACATATTTTCACATTAACATGTAGTCAGGCAGTTGTCCTTTGTAGGACAGTTTTGGAAACATGCTGAGATGCTTTCCTGAACCTGAACCTTGTTTATTAATGTAGTTGACTGTGGTGAAACTATTGAAGAGTCAAGGTCTGTCTGTACAATCCAAATTTTTGGACCTGGGAATCTAGGAAGATTTTGCCTTGGTTCTCTGCTAGTTTCAACTTGATACAGATTTCTTCATTTCCTGTCTTAATGTATTCTCTGTGATTGTTTCATACCACTATATAACTGCTGCTTTCTTTCTCCAAAGTAATTGCATTCAGTGGTGAGTACAGTTGTTTTGATATCACTTATCTCACAATGATGGTTCAAGGGATATGATTTAAATCCCACTTTCATTGATGTCAATGAAAATTTCTAGTCATTACCAATTAACCACCTTCTCTCACCGAAAACACTTTAATGCTGTAAGTGTTTTAGATTTAAAATCATCAGAGAATAGTTACATTTATCATCTTGAATCTCCAGAAGCTCCATAACATAATATTTGACACTAGCAATAGAAATAGAAAGATGATTTATTTGTATTTTATTCAGTAATTATGCAGCTTGTATATTATATTCAATGCCTATGACTGCTTTATTTAGTACTTAGTAAGTCAGTGGAACTCTGGCAGCCAGCTTAATTGAGAGCAGAATTAACTATTAATTACTTAAACTGTGGTTTCTGTGGATGGCATACATGAAGTATTATGATGTTTATACTGTATTTTCAATATTCACCTCCTGTTTATAGAAAAAAGGAGATATTCGACAAAAATATTCAGCATATCAAATGTCTACAAATAAAAAGAAATTTAGGTGTTGGTGGTTTTTTGTTTGTTTGTTTGTTTGTTTTTTGTTTTTTGTTTTTTTGTTTTTTTTTTTTTTTTTAGCTATAAAGTATTTTAAGTCTTTAAAGATTAAATGCCGGTCTTTTGTAGTGAAAAGTTTACTGTCAGCCCAAATAAAGGTTCTTCTCATACCCTAGTCCTCCCTAGAGGGACACTACTAGGAGTAGTGTTTCCATTTGTCATAATTAGACTCACATAAGCTATTAAGCTTTCAGAAACTGAGTTGAGACCACTGTATCTGGTTCTGTGGCTCTCAAACAAATTACTCTGTATTGTTCTTAATCTGAATTGAGAGCAAATACTTAGGCCTTATGGCTTGTTTTGGCTTCACAAGATACCATTTAATATGCAAGTCCTATCTCACAGCTGTGACCACTGTTGCCTACAGGTCCCATTTTAAGTATCAGGTGACAGTGGAAGCAAATAAGATGCTGGACTTGCCAGAATGTGCAAACTCTCCTAATATTAGATAGCATGGTACATACTAATCTCTATTTCCTTTCCTCACCTTTCGGAAATATACTTTGGGTTAATGTCTTGTTGGAGACATAGCTTCCCCCTCATAGTTTCTACCAGCCCTAAGACTTCTCTTCTGAGTCACTTTTTCTCCCCATTTCAACCAGCTTCCTTTGAACTCAATGGTAGATATGTGCCCTCGCTGTCCAAAAGTAATACCCCTGCCTGCCATCTGTCCTCTAAAGTCTCCTTCTCCCTCTCCACTGAATTAATATTCCACAATTTTCCACCTCCCTCTTACTTCAAGATGTTATAATTGGTGGTATTAATACCCATCACCATCTTATCGTAGTGTTCGATATCTAGGAAATCCTACTCCTAGAAAGCCTGACTCCTTGCAGAGAAATAGGACAACTGATTCTGCTGTGTTGAGCCAGCCCTCTGTGTTCCATGTGAATATACCTTCATCAGAATATCTTTACGCCCTCATTTCCTCTCTCATGGGAGATAAGTGACACAGATGCGATAGTTCATGATGGGCTCCATCTACAATCATTTACGTGAGCAGTTTAGAAAAACAATTGCATATAAATTAGTGTCACGCATTATCACACCTTTGAAAATTCTCCTAAAAGCTGCAGATCCAAAAATTATCAATCAACACTACAAATAATAATAATAATAATAATAAAAAAAAAAAGAAAATTGGAAAGAAAAATAAAATCTACTGTTTGCAAGTTGCTTTCTGCAGATGAACTGGTAACATTTTGCCTAGGAAAGCAAATACCTTAATGCAGGAATGTTACAGAATCTAGAAATCAGATAAAATATCCAATACTTTTTTATGAACTCATGCTATCAAAAAACATATTTCTCATGAATGCCATTTACAACTGAAGTCTACATTTTATTCCTAATTGCTGTTTTTTTCTTTTGTATATGCTGTTTATTTGTGGTATGATGACTACAGATCAAGGTAGACAACCACTACGATTTTCAGGACATAGCCAGCGTGGTAGCACTTACTCAGACCTACGCCACTACTGAACCCTTCATAGACTCCAAATATGACATCAGGATCCAAAAGATAGGCAGTAACTACAAAGCATACATGTGAGCCAAAAACTTTTCTTCTTTCATCATTTATCTCAAAACTAATAAGCACCAATAAGAATAAGACTGTTGGATGAGCTTCTGAGTTGAAATGTGGGGACTCTATGCCTTCATTGTCATATTCTTCAGAAATATAGTATGTTAGACTTTCTGTATATATCAAGACTTTCTTCTTTAAGTTGATTGTCACTGAGAGGAGGAGAGTAACACAAAAGGTGAGCCTGCCAGAGTGGTTTTCCTGCTGATCTTTAATTATTTTTTCATTTAAAGAAATGGAAGGGGATTTGTTTTCTATAGAGGACTTGTTTTTGTCAAATTTTCTCTCCCTCTAAGAATATTTAGATGGCATTAATTCACACAAACCTGAACAATAAAATTTAATGGAAGGAAGTGCTCTTCTTTTAACATAGCAAATGTAAGAAAATCTTACAATGGCTTTCACGTATGTGGGTAAAAATCTCTTCTAATTTGAGAAGAGCTCTTGGAGGATCCAGATATGTTTAAAGATTATGACTATAGGGAGGTTAAAGTGGTGTTTCAGTTTTAGACACATTAAGCAAGAATAGCAAAACAGATTATGAGGTATTAGTTGAGTATGGTAACTGTCTTTATGCTTTTTTTTTTTTTTTACTGTGTTGACTATTGATTATCATTTCATTCATGTTTTTAAGACAAGTTAGATTATCTCATATTTGTTCCCTCATGCTTACAGTTTTGAAGCAGGAAAAAAAAACACGGATAAAAATACACATGCGTATCTAGATACACATACAAAGACATAATGCTAACTATTCCTGCAACATTGGAGAAATAAAAGACTTCTTGTATATTGATATTTGAAATAAAAATAAATTAAAAAAAAAAAAAAACAGTAAGGGGCAGTCAATTTTTAGTAGTAAAATTGTTTGAACTTTAAGCAACCTACAAATGTGAGAAGCAAAAGTTGGAGCTTGGTTAAAGAAAATGTGTGAAATATTTTTTAATGTTAAAGATAGACTTAGCATTAGGTCTCAAGTAATTTAGAAACAACCAACAAGCTCTATCAGAAATGCAAAACCTTCTGCCCAGGACTGGGGCAAAGATCAAAATGTATCTCCTTTGGTTGGTATTGAAGGGCCATGTACTGTGACTACCCCCCTGTGACATTACTCTCACAAGATCAAGACTGTATGAGCAACTGCTGGCCTCTCCTGACACCAGAATTGAAGGGGTATTTGAGAATGACTTAATAGTCCATCCGCCTCTCGCTGTGCATCTGAGCAGAAGAAAGAACAACACAGAGTAGGGTGGACATACTGTCCCCAAAGGTCAGATCCATCCAACAGTATAGACTGTTGGATGTTCTTCTGCTCTATTTTGAACACAGAACTATAAATTTTACAAAAAATGTGTTGGAAATTTGAGCTGGGAAATTTGAGTTGTGTGCCATAACCAAGGCAGAATCTTCAAATAAATTGCAAGATTTGGGTGGTTTCTGTAATCCTTGATCCAAAATTCCTGATTTTGAGCGGTAGCAAGGCACTCCAGAAACTTTATATCTCAAGCTCCCTACAGAATTTCAGATGTGTTGGGCCTACCCCAATACACAGCCTCTCCCTATAAGCTTAAGAATCAAAACCAAATGCTTTTGAATGATACACCTTTTAGTCCCTGGTTTCTCCAGGAAAGTCAATTGCAGTTCTGCTCATTTGTCTGACATTGATGTTCCAGACTGTTGACTTTTCCTGGCTTTAGCCCCATAATTTGAGGTATCCATCCTACTTTTAGGAAAAGTAGCACCATACTCCTACACCCCAAAGTCTTCTATATCTGTTCAAACAGTATCTTGGTCCAGATTCACCTTTTCCCAGACTTCTAACTTGCCTCTTCTTATCTCTTATGCCTTCATTTATTATTGCCCCAGATTCTTCCCTGCTCCTTTTATTCTACTCAGTGACATTCAACAGCTGTGCTCTCCCCCTACTTCCAGTCAACAGTCAGCCTCCTTTCTCTGCCTTAGACCTTGTCATGCAATTATTTCAGCCTCTTCAAGGGTAGGTTAGTGCTTGATAGGTTTGATAGGTAGATTTCTTGTACTCTGCTAGCCATCTCTCCCCTCCTCTCTTGTATATAATAAGCAGAGTTGATTTGTCTCTATCTTACAGCTCCCAAGTGGCACAGTCTTAGCACTAAAGCCCAGCTGTTAACAGTTATTGACATACCTCCAGATACCAGCAGTCAGACGCAATATTAGTAACTTGATGGTTCATTCTCTGTGGTAGAGACTGGACCACTACATTTCACAGGAGAGAGCCCTACATTTTTTTCCTTGACTTGAAATTAAAATTTGGTTTAGTCTCTGGAATAATTTTTGTAATAGTTAGCCACACAATGTTTATCATTTTTAAACACAAATGTTTCTTCTTCACAGAAGAAGCAGTTGGCCTAGGGGACAGAAAAAAAAAAAAAAAAAAAAAAAAAGTATAAAATGACAGTCTGTTCCTGCTACCTTTTATTTATTCTTATGTTTCTGTTCCCTCAGAAACTGAGTTCATCCAGATGCTAAAAGCCTAGCAATATTTTTTTCTCTAGATTCTTTCATAGAGTTAAATCAAAAAAATTAAATACTGATCCATTGTTAGAAAGCATCATGAAAGGAGAAGATTTACCAAATGTCTGTAAAATTCTTCATATGCATACATACACATTATGTCAGTGGTATATTGTTTTACAGCTGGTTCTCATTTTGTTCTGTGACACAGGAACAGAGTACTTAAAGAGCCACCACAAAAAATACCAGCTGAGCATTTGTTTGTGTAATTTAAAGAGAGTTATTAAGAGCTTCGGTTTTATAATTCTGTGGGAAATTGTGGTATAAGTGGATCCATGACTCACAAAACACTGGTGCTTATCATCTGTCAGTAGAGATTATAGCCAAAATGCAACATTGGATCCCTCTAAATACCACAGCTCTTCAAAACTTTTTGTGACGCATACTTAACTACACTTGGTACCATTACAGAATCCAACTGACTTAAAGGAAATAGAGTTTAAAGGGTCAAACACAGTGAAGAAAAACAGATAATGATAAAAACACATAATGATGTGAAAAACCCTTAGCAATTATCAGAACAGAAGTGAAGAAGGGAAAACTTACGTATTTCAGTAGTGGAAATCATACATGACTTTTATGAAATCATAACTAAGGTTTATCATACTAGATAGTCAGGTAAAGGCACTTTTGCATCACTTAGCCATGGTCAAATGGACCAGCCCCATTGTTTTGGAGTCTCTTGCATCAGTGGCTCCAGTCCACAAGCTGTCAAGATTACATCAGTTAGGGCGATGTCCATAGCATTCCTCTCAGTCTTCATCTGGTCCCTATGGCATCATTACAGCCATCCATACATCCCGTCTTGATTCTGCTTCAAGTTCGATAGGGGATGTTTCAGGTTGCGGAGTAAAAATACGGCTTAAAACATCTTTTCCTCGTTACTCAGCAGTGCTTCTTCACTACTCAACAGTGCTGAGGTTACATCAGTGCAGCTGAGCATCAGGAACTAAATACTTACTAAAAGTTTTCAGGACTTTTTTACTCTTTTTTTTTTTTTTTCTTTCTGAATTTGTCACACTTGTCTTCCTAAAAGACACCTTATCACCTTATATAGTACATGTTAAGGAATGCCTTTGAGAAGTCTGCAATAGAGTTCAGATGTGGTTTGTGAGAATTATAATCTCTCTTCAGAAAGCGTGTGGAGAAATAGTGAACTTAAACATTTCAATTGTTCTGTAAGTGCACACATACAAATAAATGTCACAAAATAACCTTATTACCAGGAAATACCTTACACATAGCATGTCATGTGGACCTTCCCTTTTCAATATATTCTCCCACAACAAAGAATAAGAACTTTACGCTTTAAAATTCAGCTACCTTTATGAGACTTCTGTAGAAACGTTGACATTCCCCCACAATTGCTACTGACCCTTGTAATTAGGTTAATGGAAAATGGAGACAAAACTATTGCTTCTACCTAGTATACTTTTAATATATTACAGATGTTTCGGTTATTTTATTAACTGGAAACACTTCATGATTTGTATCCTTAGCCTATTCTCAAAACATTTAGGTTTCAGAATAAAGCTATCTTCTCAATCCTGGTAACAGTCCTAGGGTCTGAGGAGGAGAAAATATATATATATATTTCTTACAGATAAAATAAAAGATGGTATACTTGAGCCCAAACTATGCTGCTTAGATTATATTAGTAAACTTGCAAAGAGTGAAAACTGGAGGAGAAAGAGAAGTCCAGCTCTATAAGAGATCAGAGATGTAGAAATCTTGACTTTAAAGTAATAGGACCTAAATCTGTAATGGTGTGGATTTGAAACGAGAAGCTGAAGCCTCACTTCCTTGACATTTGCACTAATAATATGTTACAGGCTATTCAATCCATTTATCACTGACAACAGTTTATTCCTAACACTTGCACTTAATCATAGTTTTAAAAATTTTCTTAAATGACTAAATGGGAAACAAAAATTTCACAGTATTGTCATACTTCATAATATTGTGATGCCTGTTAAAATTCTTCATGTTTTAGATGCTCTACTATAAGCTGTCAGACATGAAAACAATGTAAAAACTGCATTAAATATTAATATTAGGATCAGAGTAAATTAAGAGATAAGGAAGATATAAAACCACTGGCTGTTTTTGTAATATTTCCCCATTTTCAGGAGGACTTCCATATCCGGAAACTGGAAGACAAACACGGGCTCTGCAATGTTGGAACAAATTGCTATGTCAGATAAGTAAGTCCAGTCTCATGTAAAAGGTAATTAAAAATACATATATTATTATTATTATTATTATTATTATTATTATTATTATTATTATTATTATTATTATTATTATTTAATCACATTGGTGACATGCAATTCACAGTAAATGAAGATTCCCCATTCATTTTGGAAAAAAACCTTGGAATTAGATGAAAGAACATGAGCCAAGAGTTTCCAGAGGAGTTGTCTAGAATTAAGTATCCAAATTAAGTACTTAATGGTCTTACCCCATGTCACAGTGTTTTAAATTTTTCTCCTACATCATCGATTGTAACCAAGCAATCTGGTCTAAACACTGTCTCTTTAAATTGTATTTCTCTTTTCTATTAATTGTTTGTCATTTCTGAAACGTCTTTTCAACTGCACTGTCTTTTTGCCCAGATGCTGAGATATTCCAAAGCTTATTTCCTTCATATCATCATTCCAGCTCTGTACTTTGGTATACTATACTTCTCTTTTCTCTCTCATCCTTGTGCTGGTTACCTCTTAGTAATTCTGTCTATTACAGTATCCATGCAGTACCATTTTCAAGCTCCAGTCTCTTCAATAGTGCCCATTAGCTCCAATAACAACATATAGGCCTCTTTTATATGCAAAGTGAAGCTGTGAATTTTATTTTGTCCAGCTTCTCCAAAGTTTGCTACCAGTGGAAGCAAAACAATCTGTACAGTAAAAACATAATCTAAAAAATTCTAAAATTCAAGAGTATTTATTTTTCTGGTTTTGTTTGTTTGTTTGTTGTTGTTTTACTTTGATTTTTTTGTTTGGCTGGTTGGTTGGTTTTAAGTCTGGAACCTACACTAACTTGTTCCCTCTTATGAGCTGAGAGAGAGACAGGAGTTGAACCATTGCCTGCCCTAAGAAAGGTGCAAATAAATAAGATGGGAATTACAACTCCCTGCTGTCCAACCCCTGTCTAGACTGTGTCCTCACTGATCTCCCCTCTGGGAATGGAGTGGAGCCACATTATTTTCTCTTTCTCATTCTCCTCCCACCTTCCTTTAGAAAGTGAGGTTATACATTCACTGAGAGGGAAAAGAAAGTGCTTTAGTGAGCATAATTACAGTCCATGAACTACTTCTCTGTAAAAACGCAGGCACGTAAAAACGTTTGGCCATAAGGAAAACTAAACAGTAAGCATAGGCAATGAGTATAAAATGCTAACCTTGCCTAGCCACCTCACTGTAAATGCTCTATGTTGCTTTGCTGCTGCTTCCACTTTTGAATATAACACAATTAAAATATAGCAGGTATTTTCCCATAAAAAAAAAAAATAGCCAACAAAACAGAACTTCTTTTATGCTGATGAAGACAAAAGCATAGAAAAAAATGTATGTGTCCTTGTAACAGAAAGGGGTATGTATCTCATGCCATGCTTTTAGTTTGATTACACACAAAGCAGATAAAGGAAGAAAAGAGAAATTTGAAACTTTCTGAAGAGTTGAAGTACTTTAAAGGCATACCAAAAGCAATCAAATCTAATGAATGTGCATTTCAGGGCACTTATAATACATCTCATGATTTAGAAAAAAGTGTTTTGAAAGTGCTGCCTGAGTCAACATTGTTGACTGAATACAAATGTTAGTCTAGAAATTTGGAAAAGAAAATGGAATGTGGAGCAGTAAGGGATGATGATGAGGCACAAAATGAGAAAATTTCAGTGATACGTATTCATATTGACCCCTCCATTTCAGAGGCATTGCTCCCCAGATAGGACCAGAACAATATTTACTTATTGCACACACCTCATATTTCATGTCAGACACCCGAGGAACAGTACTTTGTTTTCTATCAGTTCTGAGGATGCTGCACTTTTTACTGGTTCTGGGAAAACAGAACCATGGCCTCTGGTCAAACCTACTGTACAAGCCTTGGGTTTACAACACTAGAGGAGAGTCCACTCAAGACCTCTCTTCCCAAACGTACCTGTATTTCTCCAGGTGTGCTTGTTGGCAGAGTATAGACTACTAGAAATTCTCTTAATTAAATCTGATTAATTTTTAAGTCTTTTAAATAAAATATAGTGTTTTTTTTGGTTGTTTGTTTTTTAATAGAAAGCTCAGATAGTTATTGTTAAAGACAAGTTTTGCTGTCCTCATGTCTTCCTAAGATACACATGGGTATTTTACAGAAAAAAAAAAGAAAAAAAAAATGTTTGTAAGCAAGTGCGCTCAAGCAGTCCAGTCAGTCAGTGCATCTACAAATGTTGGAATTGTCAGGCATCCAAAAAAAACTCTCATTTTGGACAAAAATGTTTTTCTCACAGGAAAAAAAAAAAAAAAAAGTTGCTGAAATACTACCATCAGGGTTTTTTCAAACATTTATATCATTTTTTTATTTTTTTATTTTTGTATTCTGCTTAACAGAACATTTTTTTTCCATTGCACAAAAAAACTATAAAGGATGTGACCTAATAAGTTTACTTGGAAAGGATGCCATTACCAAAGATATTTTTATATGAATAAGACTCGGCAATGAGTTTCCTTTGATCCTACAGTGAAGTCAAATGCTAGTTTTATAACATCATTTTTTTGCAATGGAAACACTATGATGTGGCATATTTATCATTATGTCTTAAAGACTGGATCAGGGAGGGAGGATCTATAAAAGGAAATAGTTCTCATTTATACCCAAATACTAGCCAATGAAAGAGAAAAACAAATATGATAAATAACTGCTTTAAAACAGTGTTTTGTTTTGTTTTGTTTTGTTTTGTTTTTTGAGGAAAACATCCTTCAATTGGTGGCATAACAGTGTCTGCCTTAATAACCCTTCAAGATCATATCATCACTTACTGGTGCTCAGGCACTACTGTGTTATTAGTTAATTAAAGTTCTCAATGCTATTTTGTGTCTATACATGTAAGTCAATCCTTGCCATTTAGCACACATACACAACTTACGTCACCTCAGAATGCTCTCAATGAAATATTACAGCTCCCTATATATGTCACTAACAGTTCTGTGCTTGATCACAGGAATTGCCTCACTCTTCTTCTAGAATGTCCCACTTCATTTCCTTGTTAGTCAGATAATCTCTCTATTCATAGGATGGATAAAGGTCTTCGTGCAAGAAAAATAGATCACATTACCGCATGTAGAATGGGTAAACTGTCCATTCCTCAGTTCATATTTCTTACCATGAGGTTAGCAATGAAATGCAGGAGTTCAGTGTTTTATGAAGCACTCACTTTGTTGTAGGAGCTGTAACCATTCTTCAGAGTTCTTTAAATTTCTGTTAAATTTTACTGTAGTGGCCTATAAACCTACATGAAGCATATTACAGTTTTCTGCATGCTACCTAACTTTTACTTAGTGTCATGTGACTGTTTCTTTTTCATCTTGTCTTGTCTGTTTTGTCTTGGTTTTTCTTTTGCCCTGTTCAGTAAAGTTTATATAAAGCTCATTGCTACTTTGAAATACAGTTTAGTCAGTAATTTAAGACAGAGACTCTCATTTTAGTTTTCCTGATAAAAGAATAAAACCCATACATAATTAAATACACTATCAAGTGTGGTAGGCAAGAGGATTGTCACACTTGAATCAGTGCACAGATGTGCCAGTTTGAATTTCACAGGAAACAGAACCCCCACCCCCTACTGTCTAAAACTCCTTGGCATCACTGTAGCTATAAAAACTGGTCAGAAGATAAATCCCCCTTCTAGGGAGTTCTCCCATAGTGCACAGCCACACCTAGCAAGCTGTGCTAGCATAAGGTGGTAGAAGTGGGATACCACTAAATGGTATTTGCGTTCCAGCATATCTTCAGGTTACTCACAGTTTAGAGCAGAGACATGTTTGGACCAATGTAAGCTGGGAGACAGCCAGCATAACACTAGCGAACGACACAGAGCCACAGCTTTTTTTTTGAATTCTGCTGGGAAAAGCAGAGTAATCTACTCAGAGTCTCTATGCTACTATTCTGGAAAAAACAAATTCAGTAAAACTGACAATATAGTGAAAATTCTGAGTTTCAAGCAACCCTTATATAAAGTGCAGTACTGGATTAAGCCTGTAAAAACAAAAGCATGATGAGATACTCACAGAAAAACTGTTTTTGTAAAACAGGTACAAGCTTTGGGTTGACACCTGTTCTGAAATATTTGGTGGTTTGGACATCTGTGCTGTTAAAGCTGTACATGGAAAGGATGGAAAAGATTATATTTTTGAGGTAAGCTATCCCACACTTTTCAATATATGCTTTATATATTACAAATATGAAAATAAAGAACATTTGTGATAGTTAGGCATTGGCCTATTTGTGTTTCAGGAAAGACTGTATTTTTGAGCAATGTTTAAATCATAATACAAAGCCACATGTCCAAGTTAGTGGCAACACTTGCTGGAAAATGTAACCATATCATATGGTAATGTTTTTTAGTGTTTCAGGAAATGTACACAAACTGCAAAACAAAACCAAATGTAGATGTCATATTTTCCTAGCCCTTATGATTTCTTTCCTAAGCAGGCTTACCAGTTTTTCCTGGAAGGCTTATAGATAGCATTATCCCAAGGGAAAAATTATATCTTTACATGGAAAGGGAAATTAAGAACAAAGTGTAAACAATTTTTATTTTTATTTTTTTTTGCTAGCCTAAATGTTACCTTTAGGATCTGATTCCTCATGAACTACCAATACTAGAAGATGTTGCTGTGGATCATTTTGAAAAGTTTTTTCATTTACCTTAAGTTTATTATGGATAAATGTAAACTTTGTCTACCCATAAAACAAGCTACCATCAGTTGCCTATCACACAATTTGGAGGTTTATGTTTGCTAAAGCAAAAATAAGAACATTTTTTCTAAACCATGACAGTAATCTGGTATCCAGAAGGAGGTTATAAATGGATTTCCTTCTTCAGTTATTTATATCCATTTATAACAGAAAAGCTCTGCAAAAATAAAAATATTTGTTTTGCCACAGTGTTAAACTTTTGTAATTTCACAAATTCATTTCTCATTATTGTAAGTGCTAAGAATTCCCAAAGCAATCAATAACACTTTAAAAGGCTGAGCAGCTTGTAGAATTACAAGCAAATCAAACATAATTAGTCACTACCTCCTGATATACCAAGGAAGATTTCAAGAAATCCTGTATCATTAGCCTGTCCAGCCAAGCCAGAACTTATTGTGTCTTACTGAATCTTAACTCGCTGTAATATAAAATGTAGGATTCCACACTAAACCTCCTCTTTTGTTCCTTTGTATAGTGCAGTCCATCCCACCAAAAGGTCCTGTTAAGTCTGTAATGGTTGCCCCAGTGAAACCTGACTGAGATTTGAAAAAGTGGAAAAAATATATTCTTCTCTTTCTGAGAACAGACTGCCCTGACTTCTGGTGAGACAAAATAGAGGAAATTCCTGAACATAAAATTTGTCAGGTGTTCCGCTTCACTCTTTGGCTGTAGGCACAGGTGTATCTCAGACATAGTCTGCTTACTGGGAAGGTATTGATTTCTGCTTACAATTAAAATCCTCTCCAGTACTTGGACTTTGACAGCTTCCCATATGCCATTCAAAGCTTTATAGGATACTCCGCAGTTCTTATGGCCCCTAAAAGTCTCAGAGGATCCCAATTTAGACACTTCCCAATATGACTAAATTCATTACATTGGGGGTAGCTCATACTGATTTGGCTGGCTTTAAGCCACTACATTTTTATACTACAACTTTAACTATAAAATAAATAAAAAAATAAAATAAAATAATAATAATTAAAAAAAAAAAAAAAGATTATTTTAAGACGTAAGATCCTAGTTACCTCATAGGGTAACACTTAAAAACTGAAAGATCACTGGCAAAAAGATACAAAGCTAGATTAGGAGACCATTCAACAAGTATATCCTTGTAAGAACAAGAGTAAAAAAAATCTTTCTTATTTCCTACAGACTGTAGCTAAATCTAATCTGAAAAATGTCTGGCTTCAACCCACTCTACTTAGTATCTCCAAATGATCTCTTTTACACCCTGCTCCCATTTCTTCCTGCTGTTTTCTGCTCCCAGTGGAAGTTAAGGATGCATTTTTTATTTTATTATTTGACATTTCTCTTGTATTCCTCATTTAGCAAATTCCTACCAGACTAAACACACCACTTCTATTAACTGAACTCCAGTTTCAACATTTTTGATACTGCATTGTTTTGAAATTTGAGAGGAAATCCAACCATTGCCATCGACTTCCACTGGTCAGTGTACACAAAGTAACCAAACTTGGTTGCTCTTTTGGGTAGAAGGAGAAGGGGGAGTAGTTTTTCCACAATGAAATAGCTAATGAAAATTATAGAATGGAACAACAGAGAACTTCAATTCCTGCTGCTGAACAAATGCTGTAGTTTTTCATGCCAGATACATTCATACTAAAACATAAAATAATTTAAAAAAAGAGAGAGAGTTCTGACTGCAGGACACATCATGAACTGTGTTTGTAGAGCATTTTTAGTACTGTACATAATAGATGTACAGTAAAAAAAAATAAAAAAATAAATGAGTGGATAGAAGCATGATAATTCTTGCTGTCTTATAGAATCATCTGAATTGTTTGGAAGATGGTAATGCTTATCAGCAGGAATATTTAGAATCTCTATAACCCATTGAAGTGTAGAATTGTTTGCAAAGTTCACATCCAATAGAACATCTGTAAAACTTATGATCATTTGCTACTAAAAAAAAACAGCTTACATCAACAGTTGTTGCACTATAATTGTAACGGTTATTGCACTATAATTCTGTTATAGAATGAAGAGCAGAAAAACATCTGTCCCCATACAGGAAAAATTTCTATTTTTTGTGTACTTTCAACATGGGAAGATAAATGTGTCATTAAAGCTAGCTTGTACATGCTGCAATCAAAAACCAGTAGCTGAACAGGACAATTGGTCTGTAAATGCTATGGTTACTCCCCAGTTGCAGTACCACACTGAAACCCCTGCTCTCAAATTTTCCTGGTGACTGGTACATCTATTACAAAACTAAAGCTTTCTGTGTTACTTACACTTTCATTCTGGACATGTGATCAGACAGGAAACATACAAACTTACTAATGTATGAAATAATGTATACAGATATGATCATTTTAAACCAGTGTAGCCACCAGCAGGAAAGCATACATAGGTGTTGACCAGATTCAGAATGAATGTGAATTAAGGTACAACAATGCTAAAATATCTTTCACATGTTCAGCGTTCTAGACAGAAAATACGGAAGGATTCTCTGTAATGAATTTGGGAGAACAGCATTTTACAGGAATGAGTACTTAATGCATATTTATGTTTTGACAAAGGTGTTCAACAAGAGCTTTGGAACATGCATAATTCAAGACAATAGTTTTAAAATTCCTACAGTACTTAAATATTACATGTAACACCACGTATGCATACAAAAATCCATTCTTAACTAATGTCATGTATAGGATATGAACTTTATATGTCTATGTTTGGAAAGCTATTAATTAACTTCTTATTTTCATTTACATTCAAATCCTATATCAATAATTTTATTATTTTGGTAATGTTGCCATTCAGCTGCTTTGTGATGGTCATGTTGTCATTCCTTGTTTTAACATTCTGTTTTCTTTCATTCCCCAAAACA
The DNA here is from genome assembly GCF_965140915.1 of Aythya marila. Lineage (NCBI taxonomy): Eukaryota > Metazoa > Chordata > Aves > Anseriformes > Anatidae > Aythya > Aythya marila. The sequence continues at coordinate 17,565,396 of NC_139051.1, forward strand.
TGGAGGAACAAATTGCACCAGTGGCTGATATTACAGAATCAGAACGACACTGTGTCTCATGAATTTAATATTCTAGCTGTACTTCTTAAAAAAACAGTATATGAAAGTGATTTTTTAATCTATGATCTAGTACAATATGCTTACATTGCAGGTAAGACTGTATTGGTTCTTAATGCTAGATCCAGTCATCGTTCCCCACCTCTTCAAGATGGTTAATTTATTTTTTTTTTCTTTTTTAGTTTCTCTTCCATATATATTTTGTTAAAATAATATTTTTTACATAAGTTATTGTAAAGCTTCATGGCTGTTCAAGTTACAGAAAGTGTGCTTGCTGTAAGTAGAGTTCCTGCCTGCTCAGGAACAATGTGGAAGGATTAGAGAGCTAAAAGAAAAAAAAATGAAGGTTATTTAGTGACACTGAAATACAGTTCCAGACATTTAATTTCTACGTACATAAATGTTGTTAGGAAATAGAGAAATACACAGATCCAAATTACTATGAGCTTCTTGTAGATGCCTCCCTCGTGTGATGTGCATGTTCCTTTGACCTGGTAGTTCTCCATGTAATAAACAATAAGAATAAACTGCAGTGTAAGTACACCTTCTCATATTTTTAGCTTTTGGGCGCATTTTATAGATCTGAGTCTGTTGTCTGGTGCTACTTTGTACATTGGTATCTTTTTACTTTTTTTTACACCCTAGAGGTTTCTAGTCATTTGAAAGAGCTCAGGCCAATACTATTATTTTTTCCCCTAATAATGACAAAAAAGATACATTTTCAGTGTGCCATTCATCTTTCCACACAGCTGTAAATGCTACTACATGGGAATTTTGAAGGATGTCCATTTGTGCAATCTTGTTATTAAGTTGAGGGATAAGATATGCATCCCTGGGATAAAAATCCAGACCAGTTTTTCAGAAGACGGGAAGAATGAAATACTGAAGTTCAAACATAATAAACAAACATTCAAACATAATACAGCCTCTGTTTTTCTGAGAAGCCAGAAGTTCTCTACAGTTTTTCTTAGAGGAGGGCTGTAAGAAGTAACTTTGCCTTTTAAATGAACTAACTTTGCCTTTGTCGTGGTTCCGCTCGAGTGGGCAGCCGAGCTCCACCACAGCCGCTCTTTCACTCCCCCTCCTCAAAGAAGGGGGAGAAAATATGTGAAAAGGGCTCAAGGGTTGAGATAAGGACGAGAAAATCACACAATAATTATTGTAACGGGCAAAACAGACTCAGCATAAGAAGATAGTAAGATTTATTGCTCATTACTAACAAGCTAGAGAAGTGAGAAACGAAGGAAAGAAACCAAAAGCACCTTCCCCCCCCATCCACCCTCTTCCACCTCCTCTCCCCGAGCGGTGCGGGGGAATGGGGATTATGGTCAGTCTACAGCACTTCTTCTCTGCCGCTCCTTCTCGGTCACTCTCGTCCCCTGTGCTGTGGGGTCCCACCCACGGGATGCAGTCCTTGATGAACTGATCCAGCGTGGGCTTCCCACAGGCAGCAGCTCTTCCAGAACTGCTCCAGATATGGGTCCATACCACGGGGTCCATCCCTCAGGAGAAAACTGCTCCAACCTGGGTCCCCCATGGGCAGCAGCTCCTGACAGGTCACCTGCTCCTGAGTGGGCTCCTCTCCACGGGCTACAGGTCTGGCCCGGAATCTGCTCCGGCAGGGGTCTTCCACAGGTGGCAGCCTCCGTCGGTGCAGGGCCACCTGCTCCACCGTGGTCTCCTCCACGGGCTGCAGCGTGGAACCCTGCTCCACCGTGGTACTCCATGGGCTGCAGGGGGACATCCTGCTTCACCATGGTCCTCACCACAGGCTGCAGGGAACTTCTGCTCCGGCGCCTGGAGCACCTCTCCCCCTTCTTCTACACTGACCTTGGCACCTGCAAGGCTGTTTCTCACTCCCTTCACTCTCCCGGCTGCTGTGTGGCGCAGCGTTTTTTTCCCTGTCAAATATGCTCTCACAGAGGTGCAAAACAACATCGCTTATTGGCTCAGCTCTGGAAAACAATGGGGCCCTTCCCAAACATGGGGCAGCTTCTAGATCTTTCTCACAGAAACCACCCCTATGGCCCCCTGCTACCAAAACCTTGCCACGTAAACCCACTACAGCCTTTTAGAAGAACCAAAAGGTGTTCCCAAGAAAAAAATCTTTCTCTAGAGGAACCCTGTGGTATTTTTTGTTTTGTTTTGTTTTGTTTGTTTTGTTTTGTTTTGCCTTTTACTTTTGTCCTCCAAAGAACCATCTCCAAAACCCTACAAGGGAGAAATTAATTAAAGAATCACTTAGCTTAAAAGGAAGAATTGCCAGGTTGCTCAAGAGGAAGTTCATGTCATGGCTGTGTCTAATGAGCTTAGCTATTCATATAGTTTCTATTCTTTCACCTCAGTTTGAATACTCATCTGCCAAACATCATCACACCAGAGACAAACTGTAAAAACAAGGATTTTATGAACACATCATTTCAACATACACTGTTGTAACTGCCTTACCAATTCTTGCTAATACAACATCAAATTAAGGTCCATTAAGCTTTAACATCTTAAATGTGAGAAAGACTTTTAATCTTTTACTTTTTAAATTAATACTTCTGTAGTTTTTATACCAGAAGGAATACTTGAGCATTTCATGTTTCTGACTGCACTGAATATCTCTCATGATTCATTCTTGGAAAACCAAACCTCTGGGAAACAAAACAAAAAGCTCACATCATGATGATGAATGCAGTAAAAGAGAAGAAATGTAACAGAATCCTTTAAGGCGGCCTCACAGGCAGTTACCAAATTTTGCTCAGAATTGAATGGGTGGGTGGCTACTGCAGGTGTCTTATTTCTGCTTGCTTATTTTCAACCCAAGCTATATTAAAGTTAGTTTCCAAGTAATTTATAATGTAGCAAGATGGAAACCATTTGGATTTCCTAGGCAGTATTTTCAGTAACTGAAAGACAATATAAGAAATTAAGAAACAGAATTTATTTATTTTATTTTATTTTGTTTGTTTTTTTTAGGTCTTACTGTAATAGTCACCATTTCTGAAGGTGCTACAATTTATCAAACTACTACAGAGGGATATTCTGGTTTTCTTTTCATTCCAGATTGAAATGCAACCATAGAAGTTTGTCTTCAAACTTTGAGTCCTTCATCTAGGGATGTCTGATTCACTTTCCCAGTTGTTCTTACTTTTTTTCTGCAAATGTTGTTATTCACCCACTGCAAGAGGAACTGTAAAATTTTCCAAGCAGTCACCACTGATTTCCTCCTGTACTATCCCTGCCAACTTCTCAGGTGTGGTTACATTTCCAATTACAAATCTTTCCTGCATCTGCTGTAAAGACCTCTGGGAAAGCCCCATGATTAGTTCATATCCAGTCACTCCCTTACTTCTCAGAAATCACACCATCTTTCCTTACATCCCACTCAATCTTAAATGACATCCTTTAACTATTACATTTTTTTTAATGTCAATTACTTTCCCCATAGTTAGAATTCTTCAATTAAAATCTATATCAGCTTCTGTCTTTACAGTCAAAATTTTCACCACAATACATCCAGGTCCCACAAAAACAATACAGAAGAGTAACACATTGATAACATAGCAATAATACAATCTAGCTTCTCTTATTCATCAAAAGTAAAGACCAAGACCAAAGTAAATGTTTTTTTTTTGTTTTGTTTTGTTTGTTTGTTTGTTTGTTTGTTTTGTTTTTTCCCCAGGCCTCATACTCTCAAGCATGAACTTCCAAAATTCCTCTGATTTGCAATGAAATTAATTACTCTTCACTTGCAGATCATCATATCTTCTCCAGAAATTCCCAGTTTGTGGGTTTGTTTGTTGTTTTTTTTGTTTTGTTTTGTTTTTTTCTCATACAAAGTTCTTGTATCATTATCTTGTTAGAATCCTTGGGCATTTCTGACTTGTATTCTGTCCATTCCCTCCTGTATTTTAACATCCTGACACCTTCTTTTCTCACTGTGTCACACAGAATTCTTTAACTTTCCCCTCCTTTAATCTCCACAGCTCTGTCTTTCCCAGCAGCATTTGAGCTAGGTCTTCCTAAAGCTCTAGGTAAGAAATCTTTCATAACCCTTTGGTGGTAAACATATTATGTAATGGAGAAGTATGCCTGGACAATGACAATTAGTGTAGTTTCTCCTTCAAACAGGGTGATCCCTTTGCAGTTACTGATGTCTTATAATTACAATGGATCCCTTATTAATCCCACCCCATTTCCTTTGGTGGTCATCAGAGTTAAACAGCATTTCTCTTCTCTTTCTTTCCAGTCCCAGTCTGGCAGCCCAAATCTTAAATACTTGTCTTATCTACACTAGCAATAAAGGGCACAGACTAATTTACTGAAGCATCATATCATTGAAAGGTCAGTTTTTTATAAAAGTATTTCGTTTACTCAATCAAGATTCAGTAGTTTTTGTTATCACTTCTAATATATATACTTGGGCTCTTCTAGGTTAACATAAAGATGTATTAAATGCATTTCAGTGTATGTTTTGTGGGTGATAAGAGAAGTTCATCCTATGGAATTGGTTATTGAAATGCATATAAATTACAATCAAAAGCAATATGAATTAAGTGATCATAATTTGTAGTTGCCAATGTTTTTACTGCCATCTCCAAAAGTAGCACATTTGACTTGATAAATTACAGATGACTTTCTTCTATGAATCTACTTAGTTGGAAACTCCAACATTTTAAATAGTTAAACTAGGTACTGAAAACAGACCTGGGTAACTGTATAAATGATATTTTAAAATTAGTACAGGCTGTAAATAGACTGTTTATAAACAGGATGCCTTGTGTGTGTTTAAACTTTGTAAAGCCCTCAAAAGTGGGGGCAATGCCATCATGGCATTCCTGTTAGTCATTCACAAGTTTTAAAACCTTTTTTAGTGTTACCCAAAATATTTTTAATTCTTAAGATACAGTTAAATAAAACATTAGTGATTTTTGATAACTGTCATTAGCTGTTTTACTAGGAAGGAAATTAGACTGCATTGTCATAAAGAAAAACTATATAAATAAAAAAAAAAAAAAAAAAAAAAAAACCAACCTTATAAAGACTTTACTCAATCGTGCTGCTGTAGTTTCTATTATTACTGCTAATATATACACTCAGGCTCTACTAGGTTAACATAAAGATGTATTAAATGCATTTCAGGATATGTTTTATGGGTGATAAGAGAAATTCATCCTATAGAATTCTTGATTGAAATACATATAAATTAATGACAAAAGCATTAATTAAGTGACCATAATTTGAATACCTATGAAAATTTACCTTGATTTTATCTACTTCACCAAGAATACTGGAAGTGCTCACTTACTTTACCTTCTGCCCTTGAGAACCACAGCAACAGCAACATAGAGAAGGAAGCTAAACCTCTTAGCAGCCACATGCAATACTGGGTAAAAATGGTATGTTTTGGGCACTCTAGCCATTCCCTCTCAGCAACTTGAGTTATTACACTGAACAATGTCATGCAGTTGAACCACTTTTAAGACTTGGTAATCTTTTACTTAGCTATTAGCAACATTTACTCTGCTCTGGTGAGGCCACACCTTGAGTACTGTGTTCAGTTTTGGGCCCCTCACTACAAGAAGGTTATCGAGGCCCTGGAATGTGTCCAGAGAAGAGCTACGAAGCTGGTGAAGGGCCTGGGACACAAGTCTTGTGAGGAGCAGCTGAGGGAACTTGGGTCATTTAGTCTGGTGAAAAGGATGCTCAGGAAGGAAGCTGTGGGGAGCTGGGGGTTGGCCTCTTCTCACAGGTGATAGGACTAGAGGGAATGGTCTCAAGTTGCACCAGGGGATGTTTAGGTTGGAAATTAGGAGACATTTATTCTCAGAAAGAGCAGTCAGGCATTGGAACGGGTTGCCCAGGGAGATTGTGGAGTCACCATCCCTGGGGGTGTTTAAGGAAAGGTTGGACATGGTACTTAGGGACATGGTTAAATGGGTGACAGTAAGTAGGGTGATGGTAGGACCAGATTATCTTGGAGGTCTTTTTCAACCTTAATGATTCTATGATTTCACTTTATGATCAGTAGTTTTCTTGATAATCCGATGCATTACTTTCTCTTTTTACCACTTTGTTTACCAGCTTTGTACTTCACCAAAGCAGCAGAACAGATCTTAGCTTAACATCTCTGAATACTTGGCATCTGGCTCAGTACTTGTTCAGTGTTAGGTTCAGCATACCTTTGACCAGCAATATTAATTCAATTAAGGCAGCCAACAAGAGGGTTTTTAACAACATCAAAACCTGTCCAAGTGAAAAATGGTTGTTTTTTATGTCACGAATATTTGAATCTGCCTCAATATGTGAACATGACAGCTATGCTTGAAAATACTGTCTTCAAGAAGTGCAAGATTTAGTTTAAAATATATCTGAGGGCATTCAACAGAGGCTCCTCTGGATCTGAGGAAAGATCTGCCAGAACATTTCCAAATATTAAGTCCTTCAATATCAAATCCAAGTCACTTAAGCATTACTGAATGCCAGGACTATGAGCTAGTGCTGGCCAAGTTGATGCATGTCTACCAACCATTCTGTGAAGCCCAGCAGGGCACATTCACTAATTAAGCAGCCTGGACCATTGCCATTGAGTCTGAAAGCTCCATGGATTGTGAGTACTCAAGTAGTTTAAGTTGTGGTTCTAAGTTCCAGGGCATTGATTGAACTGCCATGCTTCTGCCTAGGACACAAAAGCACTATCAGGGGTGTCTAAATTCCATTAAAATGTCATTGCTGGAACTCTGATGTACATTATCTCTGTTTAGAGGTGTCCTAATTTTGCACTTGTGTTTTTAGATACATGAGGTGACAAATTACACTGATTTACCCTACCCTGCTTCTGGCAGATGTCACAAGCTAGCAGTCTAACAATGGTAACTCTTAACTTAATATTCTTCTGTTAAATCATATATCTGTCATAGGTGAAAGTCGAACAATAACCTGACATCTATTCTATTTTAATTTAGAATGTGTACAGTTATTTTTCATTCCAATATTTAATCTCTTCAGACTCAAAGCTTATATTCCTTTGCTACATTAATGCAAAGTTTAAAGCAATTCTGCCTAATAACCAATTTTTTGTATGAAACTGTGTTCCATCCAAGCAGATGAGAGTTATTTTACAACTGGCATTAAGCCATTCAAATCTCAGAAGTATAGACGTTATCTTATTTTTAAAACATTCAAACAGAGCTGAGATGGGTTTATAGATTTACTGAAGTGTTTGTGGTGTTTAGAGCAACACCTCAAAGCTTCTTTTATCCTTAGCCATAGAATTAAATTTTTCTTACATGCTGTACACAACACAGCAGTATCTCCTAAGGAAAGTTATATGTGAACTTGCAGTCATAGAAGTATTTAGAAATTCAGAGTCAAAACTCAGTCCTCTGGATCTTAATCCTGTCTGATCGTTTAGCAAGATCTTGTTTTAGGCAACTCATTTCACAGTCATTCCAAATACAATTTTTTTTTAATTATTTTTTTTTTAATGTAAGTGGATATTAAACAAGGTGAGGTTTTCTTTCCACACTTGTGAAAGAGGGATAACTGTTGCTTCTACATACATTCATTCAATTCTTAAGAAACATTTGTTCTGGATCTCAATTATTATTTCTTTGTTTACAGTTAGTTTATTTTAAAGTCTCTTTGCTGTGATGAAGCTTAGAGGAGACATCTAAATCTGAAAATCCCAGAAAATGTGTTGCCAACATATTGCTTGCTAGTGTGCAATGTTAGTGTCTCTTATAAATGAACAAATGGAAAAATAATGCAAAAGCTTTTGGACTTCAGGCTAATCTCATTATTAAAACGAGGTAGTCTTTTTCAGTCGCAGTGAGAATTTCTTTAGAACTTATTTTGAAAATCCTCAAGCTTAGATAACATCCTTTACAGTGCAGCTTATTCTCAACAACAGTGCAAGAAATATTAGTCCAGTGTTAGAATGAACCTACACATTCTTTTAAATCCAAATGCCAAATCAGACACCCAGTATAAGTGACTAATTCCTAGATGCATTTGAATACATAAAGAAGGAAGGTAGAACTTGCTCTTGTCTATAAAGGAGATAGTGTGCAGTGTAGGCTGATGGACTAAGAGTTTTGTTCCTACTATATCCTTTCCACCCCATGCAAAGCAGATGCACTAGCTTTATGCTCTTCAGTCTGACTGTTGTGTCACCCCTACAGATAACAACGTTCTTCCACTTTAAATATTTTCACAATCCGGTCTTTCTATAAAATTTCTATATCTTCCCTTCAACTACACAAGCTGAATAACTAGCAAACAAACAAACAAACAAAAAGCTCCATGCAACAACCTACAGCAGAGCGCCTACCTGAAGAGATGGGAATCAGCAACTCCAGCCAAAATAGCCCTGCCTCCCTTCAGCAGAGCCCTCTTTCCTATTTAGTCCTTTTGCCAGAGGTTGGATGAGAACGAGGGAAGTTTAAGATGTTTCTCTGACCCTAAGCACCTGCAATTGCCTGTGGCAGAAAAAGTCCACCAGCACTCTTTTGACTCTTTTGAACCTTTTCAATCTTCTTCCATTTACCTGCAATAGAGAAGGAACCACAGAAGCCAAAGATACACAGGAAAGTGCACTTCTGGAAGCTCTAAAGCACCCCCGTAAAATTCACTGATTCTTCGGCATTGAAACCCATGAGGATTCTTTCCTTCTTCATCTCTCTTACCAGCACAGATTACTATTGCATTTACTGCAAGATTTACCTACACTACTGAGACACTCCAAGACTTTTCAGGTGGACAGCTTTTCACAGACTGAAAATTAGATGGCAACAACTCAGTTTGTACAATCTAACTGGATCAGATATAATGACATCTATAGAGTATATTACTGCTAATGTAGTCTAACTGCTTTGTGCCTCACTGCATTTTATTAGTTACTATTATTTTATTAGTTACTATTGCTTGTATTGTAGGCCTGAATCACTTGTGATCCATTGCTATTGGAAACACCAGAATGCAGGGCTGCAGGTGATATGCTGTCACCTTTTTCTGAATAGCATTGACACAAACTGAAAAAAGGATTGCAGCTTCTCAAAAGAGAATTAAATCCTTTGTTATTATCGAAATAAGAATGGGCAGTGCTGTTGTGATTACTAGTTGGGGTCATTACCTTATCCTTATATTTTCTCTTTCAGGGTAAATAGAGATACACCAAAAATAGGTACACTGTGGAAATCACAAATACTTCTGTAGAAATAAGAAATCATCAGAACCCACTGAAGTTAACTGAATTCAATATCAGTTTTATCCACCCAAATAGCATAATGAAATAATTGCTGAAATATATTAACCAGTCACATGTAGAATGGAAATAAACACTTTTTTATTTGTCTGTCTGATATTCTGCTTTCATTATGTTTGTTTGTTTGTTTGTTTGGCTTTTCAAATAGCTAAGAAGCTTTATTTGAAGTTTGAAGTTTTGTCATTTCCATGTTCTATTTCAGCTGATGATCATGGTATGAGCTACAAAAACACCTACAAGAAAAAAAAAAAATCTTCAGAAATGTAGCTTAGACAGCAGCTCAGAAAAGTACTTTCGGTACAGAAAAGTACTTTCAGTACAGAAAAGTTTTCAGCAGTCAACATTATAGTCTAAAAAAACTCACATCCCTTATCTGCTATATCTATGTGCTTCCTACAGGAATCACATTCTATTTTCTATTATTGAAAAAAAAAAAAAAAAAAAAAAAAAAGTCATGTGAAATAAGTTTATGTTGATGTATTGTTTTATTTTACAGGTAATGGACTGTGCAATGCCTCTGATTGGTGAGCATCAGACTGAAGACAGGCAACATATAACTGAACTAGTCGTAAGCAAAATGAACCAAATGTTGTCCAAAACTCCTATTCCATCTCCTCAGAGACCCACTGCCACTCAGCAGCCTCAGGTAGGAAACCTTTGCTTTTAAAATAGAGCATCTTTTTCCATAATTTTACACTCAAAATTTTCCTCTAAGAATTTGGCTGGACGACTACACAGACATACCCTCAACTACAAGGATTCAAGAGCTTATCAACACATTTAATAGGTTTGTCATATTTAAATGAGATTATCTCTAGAAATAATTGTGTAGTGCAGGCAATATTTTGTTTTGTTGATATGGTTCTACTAGTAAACTGATAACTCTGGTTTCAGTGAACTACCAGGTTTTGTATTGTTTCCTTTCAGCTACAGCTGTATAAAATGTCATGGAGGTTTAAATATCATGACAGATCATGACATCCTTGAGGATGTCAATAAGAATGCTGAAACAATATTTCTTATGCATTTGTGAGAAGTGACTACTTCATGACTATATGATCATCTTTTTGCTACCAGTTGTCTTTCAGACTTTGTAAATCATCTTTGTGTTTCAATTTCCACGCTTACAAAACACAAAATCTCTTTTATTGATCCTTCAGGTAACTTATGAGGCTGTAGTTTATTTGTACAAGGCTCTAAGAGTGTAAAAGGGGTATGTAAATGCTAACCAGCTTGTTGTATCAGTTCATAGGCCTAGACAGCAGGTCTGGTCAAGAGCAGCATTATTAGCTACAATTTTCATGTACTTCTTTTAACATACTGAGGGAATAAACCATGACAGTACATTCTGACATAGACTATTAAGGACTGTACTGCTACTCTATAACAGTGCAGCTCCATGGTGATCATTGAAACAGCAGAGTAAGCCAAACAGTAATACAGGAATTACCAAGCCTAAATCGAGAATCTATTTTTATTCCTAGTAGGCTCCACACCAGGTAAACAATTTGAAAACAATTTTGTGGCATACCTCAGACAGACTAGTTCTTGAGGTAGAATGACTAATATGTTCTTCAAATATATCATCATGTTTTAAGTTATAAAAATACATCATCCCACATAAAAAAGTGCTGTGGTTTCTATTTTTATTACAGCCACTCAAAACTAAGCACAAAATTGTTTCAACCACAGAACCACATACAATGGAGAAGTTTCCATTCAACATGACTCAAGTCTATTGTAAAGAGAACTGAAAAAGAGGGACACAGAGGAGAAAAAATAAGTCACCTAATGCCAAAATACCATTTCTTTTAGGATGAGTAGTTTACCCATATACTAAAATGAAGCAAAGTATATAATCCAGAGATGCCTGGAGCATACCACTCAACATAAGACAAAATTTGTAGCATTAATAGACAGATTCCCAGTTTAGTTATAAAAATTAGTGGAAATAAAAAAAAAAATAATAATAATAGAAAAATTAGATAGATTTAGTGTACGAGATTTCACATTCTGGAGAGAAAAAAAAAATAACCTAAGGTCTGGATAGGCATGCTATGCTTCCCTGGATTTCCAAGAAGACAAGGATGGACAAATGTTTGTACATATTGGTATCTTCTAAAGAAACTGGTTATCTGTTGTATGTAAATAGAGTTTTCATATGTTTCTAAAGAACACTGCCTATGTAAGACAAGGTCTAGAATGAAAATAGGATAAGCAACATTTTTAGAAAGTTTCTAAATTCCTCAGTCATTGCTGTCACCTATCACGTCCATGAAAAGTTTGTGTGTTTTTTTGTTCTTCCCTCTTAGGCCAAAAATCTTTGAATGAATCAAAAGATAATATTTGCTGCGTAGCTGTTGAATTTCTGTTATATTTCTGCTTACTTACTTTAGGTTACTGAAGAATTCAGCCTTTGCTAATGGCAACAGGATGTTATTTAATGTTAACCTTATTTTCATTATCATACCCTTTAATTATGAGTTGCAGTTAATCAAAATCAGAAATATCTCTTCAGAATATTTGCAATATTTGTTGATCAGACTCTGGTTCCTTAAAATTTGCCTTGTCATATTATCCACCAGCTTAGGACAGACAAAAATGACCAGAAGTTCTACAGAAGATGCCATTTGAAAATACCCATTAATCTTCCCAGATTTAAGTAATGATTATGAATGATCTATAGTATTTAAAACAGGTATCTCCTCACACAACACTTATTTTTAACTTTTTTTTTTTTCCTAAGAATAAAGTTAGTCTGTTAAAACAAACTGTCCCTTGCATCTTTGAACAGTTTTCTTCTTTTCTAATCTGAGACATTATTTTCTATTCTTCAAAAATACAGCCTGTTCGTTGGCAGGGGTAAGGGGAGATACTGCATATTTCTGAATGTCATATAAAATGGAAAGCCAGTAATTTATCCCAAATAAAGTATATGCATATGTATTTGTGGTTTTAGAGACCAAAGTAATACAGATATCACAGTTAAATGAACAGTTTGCAGCCAGTGGTACAGCTATAGATGAGCCGCATTTTGAATTCCCTTATTATCTGCATAGCATTTTTTAAAATTAGGTATAATGTGTTCACTACTGTGGCATTGAGGGCATCCTGCATAAAAGAGTGCTTCAATTTATAAATGCCCACAATGGTCACTACTGTTCCAGTTAACTAGTAATCCATCAGAAAACAAATCAATGATTAGGAAAACAAGTCTTTGTTTAGAGCTATGCAGCCAAATCTTGATGGAAACGATTGGCCTTGTAATATGTTCTGAAGGCCAACAAAGTTCTCTCTGTCAGAGTGCCAGAAGGAGCAAATTCCAAAGGTAAGGCCCTCAGATAACTGTGTTGCTTATGTTGAAATCTCACTGGCATAGATCCTGTGATTCTTAATCTGAAATATCAGTTACATAGACTTTCAAAATATATATTTTGTATATTATTTATTTACCCATTTGTTTATTTATAAACACTTGGGCAGGCCCTATAACAAGTTACACTAGTACACTGAAAGGCAGAGAATTAATCTGTGAGTGAGAAAAGCTGTTCTTTCTGTTGCACCTCACCCCCCTGATTCTGGCTGTTGCCAGCAAACTGTGTGTCATGCTTTTGAGGTCCCAGGCTACTGCATAACTTTGACAGCATGATCGAACCATACCGGGATAGAAAGTATTACAAAAAGAAAGTAATTACAAGATTCAAAGCTTGCCAGTTTTGCTCTTATCAATTACTTTGGGAGTCTTCCCACTACAAAGAAAAGCAAGAATCCCTGGGCAGTTATGTCTGTCTGATATAGTTGTATACAGTCAAAAACTCTTTCAAATATTAACTTATTTCTATTTATTTTAAAAGCATGGAAGCTTGTTTTACCAACAACCATGATGAAAATATATAGTAGAACTCTAGCTAGGAATATGACATTTATGGATGTTTTTCCATGAAAGACCAAAATCCAGGTGCTCTACTTGTGGGCAATAAATGAAATCTAAATTTCTTCCTTTTGTAGCCTCTTTTAACACTTTTGACAAGCCAGCTGAGGAGCCTCTGTCAAATCTTCCTTAAAGCAACAACCAGTACATTAAACTACCCAGTGAAGTGTTCTAGGTAGTGGAATCACCTACCTGTCTCCATCTGTTGGTAGGAAAGATCACCAATTAAAATTCTGCTCTCTGAATTTGCAAAACTACAGGTGGTTGTTCAGTAGAGGGTATTTTAAACTTGTTTCTGTGGCAGCACTTGTATATAAAACAATAATAGTAAAACATAGTCAAAGCTGCATATCAATTCATGATACTAGTTGTGATGGAGTAAATTCTGTGTAGAATATTACATTATGCAAGAACATTACCATAAAATGCAAATGACTACAGTAAAGTTAGCAGTTGAAGCTAAGGAACATCATAGTAGAAAGTGTTTTTTCAATACAACTCTGTTGAGACCATGCTGCATTATCCACAAAAGATCAAGGAATTTTGTATCCTTAATGGAAGGAAGAAATGCATGCACCAGAGGCACAAAATCCATAACCACACAACATGACAAAGAGCATAGCATTACCAACTATATCTTGGTTCTGGTCCATTTAAAAGAAAGGAGTAGCACACCAGTTACAGAGCAATAAATAATGTAGAAGCAAAGAGGATGGTCCTTTGATAGTTTTGAGACTAGAACAGCAGAACCTGGCATCTTTCATTTCTTAACTTTCTCTTCTGCAAATCTGAAAGGCAGCATTAATCTGCTTGTTAGGTGAAGTAAACTTCTCTGCTAAAGTCCAGGTGTGGGCTTCATTTCTAAATGATGTTCTGCTTTATAGTCTCATAGTTGATCTAATTTCTCGAAGAGGAACAGGGCCATGACTTGTAGGTTTGCTACAGCTTTGTGGCATCCTTAAGCTGCCTAATACTAAACGTACTCACATTAGCCCGGCTGTATTCATATGACTGACTAGCACCACCACCAAGAATTCTCCTGTCACTGTCCCTTGGCACTTATTTGGAGGCACATATTTTTCTTCTCTGTTTTTGGAAGGAAAGACTGCCTAACAAATAAATGATATGAGATCACACTACATCTTTTTCTATGAAAGAAGGTAAACATACAGTTTGAGTATTAGTATTTGAGAATCCTACTGCAAAACAAATCACTTCCTGGTGTGATTAAATCCATACTAACAGACAGGAGGTGTAATTTATGAATAGCTTGCATTAAGGAAGTTGCTACATTTTCTGATGACCCCTAAAACCATATGTACTATATTTCTTTTTCTTAGGAGGACTTTTAAATAGGGGATAAATGGCAGCTCTGACATCATATAACCATAAAACAGATGTACGTAGATTTGTGAAGCAGCATCTTATGGAAACCTGGATCCTTAATATACCTAAGAGATAGCCTGACTTTCTCTCTGCACAGGGCAAGGCAGCACAGAGAACCTGGAAAAAGTCTGGACAAGGTTTTACTGTTATGTCTCTTTAATTGTTTACTTTTCCAAATTCCTAATCATATTACTCTGTATAAACGAAGCAATATGTATAAACAGTCAATAAACAAGTGGTATATCTATGTAGCTGTTAATTGAGCATCTTCTGTAGTCTGCATTAGCATTTAATATGTATACTCTGTTGATAACCTCAGAAAGTTTGTATGCTCTTTGACAGGCATTAGTAAATACAAAGAAAATCTTACTAATTCTTTACTTCTTGCTATGTGCATCTAGAAGCCCTTTTAAATCACAGCACATTTAAAAGCACATTACTTTTTATGTTAAAATGTTAGTTGACTTACCATTGTGACTTTAAGAAAAAATCAGGCAGCACCAAGTTGGCTATATTGCCAGAAAATTTAAGACATTGTCATCAAGACTTACCAGAGACAATAAAAAATATTGCTAGTGCATATATACGCCATAGAACACTAAAAACTACATTTCAGTGGTTATATAAGTCAAAAGTCATTCTTAAAACTGGCATGTTAAACTGATTTTTACAAGTTATTTTTGAAATTGGATTTTCACTCCAGAGCTAGGATCTGTTTTACGTTTTGGTTCTTTGAATCCCAGCGACATCTTGTGGCCTCTTCTCTTTCTAATAACTGATTTTTAGAGCTGTCTTATTTATTACTACAACTTAGTGCATCGTATTACAGAAAGTATATCACCTTAAACAACAAATTGGATATATATTTTGCCAATATAAAATGTTTCCTTTTCAACCATTTTGCATAACACTATTATAAAGAAAAACAGTTGGTACCATTTTAGATCCTAAATGTATGGAATTAAGAAAAGCAGAAGAAAATAGAAATATAAAGGAACTTGAGCTCACCCCTTCCTGGTGAAAGGTGCAGGTACACTTCACTCCAGTTAAATTTACACCAGTCAAGTTTAATTATCACAAGCATATAATGGTAGCATACATTTTACTACACCAAGGATATTTTGTGCATCATTCAATTAGACATCTATTTGAGGCAGATCCTACAAGAACGTAGAAGTGATAGAGATCACAATGGAGGTGGAGATTCAGACTTAACTGCTGGATTAAAGATGTTTTTAAGAGCCTGGATGAGGTATTTAAAGCAGTCACTATTTCATTACACAAAGTTTGATTTATTTTAAGCATTTGAACTTGAT
The DNA here is from genome assembly GCF_965140915.1 of Aythya marila. Lineage (NCBI taxonomy): Eukaryota > Metazoa > Chordata > Aves > Anseriformes > Anatidae > Aythya > Aythya marila. The sequence continues at coordinate 17,581,339 of NC_139051.1, forward strand.
ATTCATGTAGTGTAATATTAAAAACAAAGTTCATGCAGGAAAATAAATCCTAATATTTTTAATATTGACAACAGTTAAAAAGTAGTGGAACACAACATACAGATGTTGAGAAGAGATTTTACTAAAAAATTGGTTCTAAAATTTAAGATAACCTATTTTAAAATGGCTATTAGAATCCCATACCAGTAGGTGGAGTAATTACTAAGGAGGTAAGTATATTTGGTCAGTTCTTTGCTTATTTAGTATTGTCTCTGTAGAGCAGGAACAGGTAAATAGCTTGCTGGATATTTGCTAGTGATGTCTACATAAATGTTTTTGGTGGTTAGCTGGGAATATATCAATTAAATGAAAACAAGTAAAACAAAACACTAATAAGTGCTTATATTTCCTAGTTTGTTTTGAAATAGTGTGCAACAACTAAACAAGTATGCCTTACAATGCCCTTTTTCAAAGGCTCTGGTGACATTTAGATAATAAAACATACTAAGGGGCATATATTAAAGATTTAGGATTTAGGATTTAGGATTTAGGATCTGCTAACACCAACAGAAATTTGTACAAATAAAATAAAAGTTTTCAGTACGTTGCCTGATTTTTTTTATTATTATTTATTTATTTATTTATTTTTATTCTGACTACTCTCTATTGAATTCTTGTTGCCAGCAGAGTACCTGGAAGAATACATGACTCCTGCAGATAAGCTGAACAGATAAGCTGAACAAAGCTTGATAACAGAAAGAGTTGCTCACAAAAATACTCAATAGAAGAGAAAACCAAAGAAAAAAGTCCCAGTGGCAACCTGACAGAGTCAAGCATCAGGTCCAGGATGATCAGGATAACTTAAATTTTCTGTAGGGTATAAGGCAGTAGCCTTAGTGATAATCATTTTCATATTATGGAAGACAACAAAATGATAGCTAAATGGAAAAACATAACAAGTATTACAAGTTAATACTTTTTTCATGCTTATTTTAATCAATATAACAGTACTGTTAAAAAAAAAAAAAAAAAAAAAAAAAAAAAAAAAAAACAAAAAACCTCTCTTTTTCTCTTCACTATGCAATAAAATAATTCTTTTGTTAACTTTTTGATCATCTTCAGCCAGATGATTTTCTGATCATCTACCAAACTACCAATTGTGTTGGCAGAAGCAGACACTCTCTCTGAGAACTCTGAAACTTGATGGTGTCTACCCTCAAGGATAATTTAAACATTTAATTCTTAAGTAATCATGAGCCTACCACTACAGAGTATTGTATACGTTCTTAGTAGACTTCTGTGAGGAACAGCTTTCTTGTCCCACAGATATTTTTTGGAGACTTCAAAAACAAATATCTTCATTCCATTATAGGGCAAAATGTAGTCTTTTCAAAATAAGAACAAGGAAAACATTGATCCTGTCACCATGAAACAGGCAATACGGAGAGTCTAAGTTAGTCTCTCATTGTTTGGTCTTAGTGCTATACTTACTATCATATAAAATCCTTTTGATTTTTTATTTTTCCATATTGTTCATCTATTTTTACTATCTGATTTTTTTTTTTATCTAACCTGAACGTGATAGAAATACCTTTTTTGGGGAGGAGGTTTTCCTTGGCCTCCTTTCTTTTCCCCACTGTGGTGGGTGTTTGCCTTTTTTGTTATCATTCTCTGTCTCCACTTGACTTTTTTTATTTGATTTCTCTGACCTTTAAATCATAACCTGTTAAGCCAAACCATTTGGCTTTACTCTGTGTTTAACTTTCAAGGATTCTGTCCATCTCCCCAGCAGTCATCACCACAGTTTATTTTGAATAAGGACCATGTGCTAAGTAAGCACTGTGATTTTTAAACAAGGATAAGCACAAAGAGAAATCAAGGCAAAATCCAAAACAGAGCAGCTCATTTTCAAATATTCTTGACTTGTCCATAGGAAAACATAAGCATCCTCCTTTTCCCCTCACCACTTCAGTCACTAATCTAGTGTCCGATCAGTGCTCCATCTGGATAGTTGCCAGTAGAGCAAGTTTGTCCTCAGCTGCCCATAGATCATTCCCCAGTGTCTCCCTGCTCCTAGGAGAGACTCAGGAAGGTTTTCAGAGTTCAGACCAACCACTACTGATGCTTCATCTTTGTGGCTGTGTACTTGTGCTGTACCAAGAGAAGCAAGGAAAGAAGCACATGCAACCGCTGACAGACAAGTCTTATGTTCTGTTCAGATTCTGAACTTTGCTTTTATTTGTGGTAGAGCTCAAGTGTTTCACTCTGTGACTACTTCTTTCCCAAACCACCTCCTGCTCCACTATTCTGTAACATTGATACAATCATATTAAAATATACCATGGTTTATAACACTGGCCCTGAGTTAGCTCCATCTTTTTTCCTACTCTGTTTTGAAGCACAAACTTTAGTTCTAAATTGATCCAGCAATGATGGATCTTTGGATCTCCAGAGGAAGTTCTGCAGATCTTAACCTCTTCCTGTTCATGAAAGGATCACTTGTCACAAAAAAAAAAAAAAAAAAAAAAAATAATAATAATAATAATAATATAATTAATAATAATAAAAATAAAAATCTGGTTTTGGTTTTGTTTAAAGACTGGAGGAGCAGATAGAGCATAGCATCAAACAAGGTTAAAATCTCTGGGTCCCAGGGTCAAAACCTTCCTTACAATTTCAAAAAACAACATAGCATTTTGACACTATCAAGCCCCGAGCAGTACTTTACCCTCTATGTATCCAGAGGTGTCTATGTACACTGAGAAAGGAAGTTTAACTTTCCTGTAACTGGACAGTCTTCAAGATATGTGGTACCTCTTTCATTTGCCTGGCCATCTATCTCTTTCTCTGGTACAAACGTTCACACACACATTTCAGTCTCAGCTGCTTTAGCACACAGGGGGAGCTCTCTCCTATCACATAGCCCACATTCCTACCTTGTCTGTGGGGAGCAATTTTTCTACTGGGAAGAACTGCCTGAAAGCTGCTGTGCAACTGCATACTTTTAGTGTTCCCTTTTCAAAAACAGAAGTTGAAATCTGGCTTCATTAAGCAAGAGTTGCAATCATATCAGATTGCATCCTTGTCCATTAGAAATACTGACTGTTTCTGGGAGGGGACCACTTAGCTTCTACAAGTGCTGCTACTTCTTCAGAAACTCTTTTTTTTTTTTTTTTTTTTTTTTTTTTTTTTTTTTGTGCTGAATTGTCATCCCAATTTTTCTCTAGATACATCATCTTTTTAGGATTTTTTTTTTTTTTTCCCCAGCAAAACAATAGAACATAGGACTGCCATAGACAATGAGAGGCTACCTGTTTCAGTGTCTCAAGGAAAATACTGGAGGCAGAAAATACTGCCCTTTAACAGCAGTGAGTTCATAATATGATACTCATTCTTACGGCTGTGTAAAAATATTCTAGAAGAAATCTCCTCTGTAGGAAGTAATTAGTTATCTAACAATAGAAAGCAGTATACAAAATATAAGCTAGAATAGTTTTTTATGCTTACAAAAAAAGCTTTTTCAGGGCATATTGTAAATATTAATCCAAGTAAAATTAAGCTGTATAGCTTGTTTTCTCCTCTTAGCAGTCATTTCCCGTTCCATTCAGAGGAAGATTTTACAGGTTTTGCATAGGTAGTTTGGAAAGCTGGTTGAGCAACAATAAAAGTTGGTCTAAACTTTTTAATTCTTTATCACAGATTCAACATGAAGAAATTTTAGGCTGGCATCAGTTTTGCTGAGTATATTTTCCATATAGAGTTCCTTAGTGGAGAAGGGCAACACTGGACACTGATACCCCCAAAAAATGTACAAAGCAGGAGCCAACTCTCCTATAGCTGGCCACTTTGTACTAGACAATGTGAAAGTGGCTTCTTTTTAAGGTGAGCCTTAGGGCATCTCTCCATCATCACTGTAAGTAGGCCTGTTTCACTGCCCATCTCAGTCTACAGGGAATAAATAGCAAAAACTTTGTAGTCCTGTTCAGCACCACTAGCAACACAAGGAAGCATTTATAAGTCACCTATGCCAGATTCGCCCTGTACAGGATGAGGTCTGTACCAGCAACTGGTGAGAATCTCTGCCATGCTCACTGCACACTGAAGGTATGAAACAGTGAACGGTTAGGCACTAAGGAGTTTCTTATTTTTGGATTCTCCACATCATAATGTCACTTCAACATCTCATTGTTTTGCTAAGTAACACACTATGTGCTTATTTCCTGCCCATTTTTATTGGTTCACATTATGCTTTAGTTGAGCTTGTTTCCACTTCTTTACCACTACAACATATTCGCAAAAAGCAACCATACTGCCTTCGAGCCTCTATTTTGCTAAACTAAGCAAGACACAATCTTCCAAATATTGTGGGTATGGACTCTTCCTTCATCTGGTAAGTTTACATTCATTCCCTTGAACAGGCGTAACGTTCCTCTCTTGTGAGGAAAGAGTGTCTAGATCTCTGTCACTTTTTAAGCATTCATTTACTGTTGACACCCTGCTTAAATGATCTAAATTACCTCTCTGCTTTGCAGTAACGCTTCGTCTTAGTACTCCTGCTTTGTTTTACTGTTATTCTTGTTTCCTATATAAGATCAAACTCAGCCTCCATTTTGGCAATTCTCAATTGACCCCTCTATTTCCTGACCTGAACAATATGACTTTCCCTTCAAATATTGAAATATCTTAGAAAAGCTTCTAGTATTACATTATAAAGAAAACCAAATGAAACCCAAAAACAACTATATATGCTCCAACTATAATTCACAAAATCTTCAAACTCAGCCAAATCAACATCAATTTTTGCTGGGACTCAGTTTAGCATCTCTCATGCCCAAGGGCTATTTCCCTGACAAGTTGCTGCTTTTGCTCCCACCCATTTCAGCATTTTTCAGATTATTCGAAATTCAAATATATTTGAATCCAATCTGCATTTATATAAATATAAAAGACAGAAAAAGAAGTAGTACCACTGATCAAACTTTAATATATCATGCTTGGAAAAACAGTCTTTTTCTGCAGTTCTACTCCCAAAAATTCTAAGGAGACCATTTCAGGTGAATGTTGAAAGGAAGGAAGTGCTACAGAGACACCAACAGACACTTATCTTCTAGATAAGTAGCTGGGTTTCTGCTCTGGCTATAATTAATTTAGCCAATATTCTAAACACCACTATACAACCAAAGCATTGTTATACGCAGAGCAGAAAAATCACTACAGTGTATTTGTAGTATTCATGTGGCTTAGAGGCTTCCACAAATAAAGCTGTATTTTTTGTAATAGCTATGTAAACAGTAAATCCCCTTTGAAGAGGAGAGATTCTATAAGCAGCTCTAGATAATGTTACTATCAACAACAGCAATCCTGTCTTTTTTGGGGGGAATTTGGATGTGATGTGAAAGCTGTACTCCATAAAATGAAAACCAAAACGGCTCCTTGCCCCAGCAGTTACCACACCTCACTTAGGTAGTCCTAAACCATACTGAAAACTGTAGTTTAGTTTCTGTACTATGAATTACTGTACCATACTGTACTAGTAACTACTAAGCCCTGAGCATCCAAATAATAATCTGTCCAGGGCTATCTTCCATGACATATTCTGCATTCTAATCCTTGATTCCTGTAAGGTTTGAATTAAGCAGTAAGCAAGTTTGTAGATCAGAACTGCAGTGCAGGAAAACATGTTCATACTAAAAGAAACTGGTAGGAGGGTGAGCTTCTAGGCTGGGCAACAAAGGAAAAAAAAATAACAGAAGGGGTGAAAACATCTGCAGGACAGGTCTAGTCCAGCATCTGTGTTCAGAGAGATTGTGTTGCCTATGAGGAGTTAGCAGCTCTTACAATTACATTGGCACACCACCTTGGAGAGGTGAGAAGTAACACTGTAGTCAATTTGCCAACAACTGGTGTTTTAGAAGAAGTCTGGATTTTATTAAAGGCCTTGGCTCAGGACAGCAAACAAGACTCTGGTTCAAAGCTTGTATTTAATATCAAGTATCAAGGTTTCTGACTGTCTGGAGAAAAAAAAAAAAAAAAAAAAAAAAAAAAAAAAAAAAAAACAGTCTTGAAAAGGACTGGATTACTACAGACCATTGAAAAACCATGAGTAAGATTTCTCAATTAGGAATGTAATGCTAATTAGTCTTTTTGGGTCAGCCTGGGTGGGTTGGCTAATTAGCAAAAGTAATATACCCATGTGATTGGCCTGGAGTGTGGGTGAGGTTCCTGGAAGCACCAGGTGATATCTGGTGAAAAAAGGATGTGTGGGTGGTAAGATCAGGACAGCTGCAGTCAATGACTAGAGTGGGGGAAATACATCTTCAACAGAAAATGCACAAAAGCTCTGAGCTTTCAGAACAGTTGAGGTAAGGATTAGCAAGCTTCTGTAAGGTTTATTGAAAGCCTAATTTAGGATAAAATAATTTCATGGTAAGATGGAGAGATATGCAGATTGCATAAATACTGATGTTGTCAAGTCAGTTAAGTGGTGTGTGTGATAAAAGCTGAGACCATTCTGGTGCAAGAACAAATAGTAGACTTGCTTCAGCCTCAAGGCACAGAGGAGACAGGGGCCCTACAGATGTTGTTTTAATATTCAAGTAGGTGTGAGTTTTAATCACCAGCCTTTGTTCTCAGTTTCTAAATAAAATATGAGTTTTACCTATATAATCTTTTATTTTTGTTTTAGTAGAAAAATAGCCACATTCATATCCTCCCTAGTTTATGTCTGCCACTGCACAGAACTATGCAGATTGTTTTATGGACCTCTGTAAGGCTAGGAAATCTATCACATGGTAATAGTAATAATGTTCTTTGTAAAATACTATATGTGCTTTCTAACAAAAGTCACATGATCGGTTCAGTCCTCCAGAAGACTCCTTCTGGAAGTCCTTAAGTCCCAGTACTCACATTTTCACTTTAAGGGCACACTCCATGTGTCATACTTCAACACCAAAGGAAACAGAAGCTGTCTGTGATAGAGAACACCCAAATGCCCTAAGGTATATAGGGGAAGGTGCCAGGTGCATCTGAACAATAGTACTAGAATATGAAAGGAGTTAGCTCCTCTAGGGCAGCTTTTCAAGGTTTCCACTCTCTGTGCTAATTTCCCCAGTATCCAGGGAGTTACTGGTGTATGTATGTATTGTTTAAATGAGCTCCAGTGCATCATACAGAGCAGGTATCACAAATACTTAAGGTGTCATGAAAAATGCATTGGATAAAAAGTGAACTTTTATATATGGTTCAGAAATTTAGAGAAAGGAGACAAACAAAACAAAGAAGACTTTACCCCACACTAAAACATTTCAGATTATCTGCTGGCAGTGTCTTTCCTTATGAAATTCTCTTTTTACATATCCTCATCCTTACATTGATGGTTACCAAGAGCTATGTAACTGGATCAGTTAATATGAGAATCAGATTTCGCCTCATTCATTTTATACATATGATTTTTACCCTTCATTTGGCCTTGTAAAGGTTGGTAACTCTGAATAATTAGAGTTTTGGACGTGTCCTATTTCCTTTTATTTATGTATCTAAACAGACGAAGCAATTTGGAACAGCTGCATACAATAGAGTGTTGTTGTCTTGTAACATTTAGAAAGTATAATTTCTAGATTGCTGTGCTGAAATTTGCATCACTATGAGTAAGATTTATTTCTATGGTTCTGAGATCAAATACAAATCTATTAGAAAAATCAAAAAAAAACAGTAAGTTAAAAAAAAAAAAAACATGCTTAATTAATTTTACATTTATTATTTAATACATTCTGGGTTTTTCCCTCAACAGATGGCAATTTAATCTCTGAATCCTTAAAAAAAAAAAAAAAAAAAAAAAAAAAAAATCTAAGCTATTACATCCAATGATTTAACATGTTTCATTTTTTAAAAAATATTAGAGATGGGCCCAAGACAAAGCTTGGATTCAAATCCTAATGTTCCCAGAGGGTGTTCTGCTCCAAGGTTTTGGTTCAGGCCCATCTTTTCCTCTGGACAAGTATACATTTGAAAATGATACTGCCAAATAAATCTTCTGTTTTGAAAAGTTAAGTATTACATGTGTTTCTAATAACATGTCAGATGGAGTAGCATGAAGTAATTTTAATTATTTTCATTATTTGTCTGTGGTTTTTGCTTCCTTCTTTAATTTTGCTTAGTGAAACAGCTAACCCAGAGTAGTCCATCTTTCTTCCCATTTACAGCCGGAGAATCAAAGTGAAACTAGCACTGCTGTGCTACCACTTCCAGAAACAAAAAAATGTAATTAAAAATACATTATTTCTTGAATTACACAAACATATCTGTTGAAGTCCCCTTTCTATTCAGTCTATCCTAAAAAAAAAAGCAGAAGTGATGAGATACAAAAAAGTGTTTCAAGGTGCTAGGAACTGAAGGAGAACGACCATACACAAATAGCAGTAAGATTTGAGAAGGCACTCCTTACATCATGATCACATGCTGCAAAGGGAAAACATTTTTATTTTTTTTCAGAACTCAGCTTTGAATTAGTCCAAGATTCATATGTCATGGTAGGCAGCAACTAAATTAGAAAATGTTATCTGGAATAAATTAAAATTAGATGTTCAGCCCCCAAACATTAAAGAGATTTCTAATGAAAATAAGGACAAATTAGTGGAAAATTGGAACTAAGCTACTCTAATTTTTTTCTCTTCTGTTTTCAAATATATTTTCCAGAGTGGATCACTAAAGGAGCCAGAACCAAACAAAATCCCACCTCAGCGACCACCACCTCAAGGTTGTTTACAGTACATTCTCGACTGTAATGGCGTTGCAGTAGGACCAAAACAAGTCCAGGCTACTTAGATAATTGAGACTAAAAGCAAGGGTTAAAATAAAAATTATTAAAAAAAAAAAAAAAAAAAGGAAACAAAAACACAATCTTAAAAGCAAACATACCAGTTTTGTTCAATTTTACATTGTTCAATGCTGACCTGGACTGTGTTTTTTCTATGCAGTGTCAACTATACCGTCTGGTTGTTTACTTGTTCATGTCTGTGCGTGTAATGCTTACCTACTTTTCTCTGTAAAATTTGTGATTTCAGGGCTGTTGTCAACAGTGTACAAAGAATGTGCCTCTTTAGAGCCCAGTGCAACTGTATGGATGGTTAGACAGTATTTTTTGAGTATTATATATCGTTCAGTAAAATACCACCGAGGTTCAAATATAAATACTTTTGCTTACTCTGTGAGTGTGTGCACAGTATACTCATCGCCTTTATTTTTTTGTGTGTGTGCGTGCATGAGTATTAGATAGGTGATCCAGATATATTTTTTAAAGTCTAGATTAGAATTTGCTGGTGAGGCTTTCTATTTATAATTTTATAAAGTTTGTTAACATTTAAGTTTTACTTATAACCAAGTGGAAGTCTAATATTTCAGAGACTCGATAAGTACGATACAGTTCTTCCCAAGGAATATTTAAAATATCTTCTATTTTACATACTGGTATTCATATTTTTAGTATTTCTGCATTAAATTATTAGCTATAAAGCTATGTAAATGGGCCACCTATGTGCAATATCTCAGTGAAAGTGTGAGTATTTAATGTATCTTATTTCAATGAAGTAGTTCCTTTTGTTGTCATTCCGAATTAGTAGTATCTATGGAGATTTTTAAATAAAACAGTAATGCAAATACTTTCAAAATCTTATACTCACCTAAGAGTTAAAGCCCAGGTTATTTGGTGAGAAGTACCTCAAGGACTGTTAAACTTCCTGTAAGAGCTCATTTTTTTTCCAAATACTGAGATGTTGAGAGATGGTAGACCAAGGTACCTTTAACCATCTAGAGATCTTGCCCTTTGATTGGAATGCAATGTTGGTGGTTTTCTTTACTAACTCAGGTCTATGATTTTAAACCTAGAAATATCAAGATAGCTATAAAGAAAATTCAGTCCCAGCATTATCCACTTAAATAGGGTTTATAACAATTGCTTAAAATCAAATGTGCAAAAAGACTTGAGATGCCTGACAACTGCTGTATTTTCTATAGGAAGATTATTTATGATTTTTGCATAAGCAGTTTATAGTGTAATATTACAAGAAATGTACAGGTGGGCAGTTAATCTGTTGTGAGAAATCTAGCCTACAGTCACAAGCTACACAATGCTAGCATACCATAAAACTTAGTCGCAAGTGAGCCACAAAACTATAATTTGAATTTAGAATATGTACAAAGATGAGTAGTGGCCATTAGTTTAGTGCAAACAGTTTTGTTTAAAGGGAAAACAGCTTTATGTTCTACTTCTGTTTTCCCTACAAACATTGGAAAAAAAATTATCAGTGAGAATCATCGTTCTTAGCATTTCTTTTCTTTGTACATGCTGGCTGGTAAGATGAGAATTAAGGTATGCATTATTAGCTATTTAAATGTTTGTGGTAAGTGCTACTGTTTACTACCTATCAGTAACTTACATGAATATTTTGCTTTAGTGATCAGCATTTGTCTGGGTCAGTAATCATTCCAATGATGGCATTGGATATTTTGTTCTGTATTAAGGAAGTACCACTTAGAATCAGGTTCACAAATCCTTACCTCCAGATACCATAAAAGTGAATAAACAATACTGCCCTGGGGTGAAGAAATGAATCTGATGATTGATTTTATTTAAAGCAGTTGGTATTTTTTGCATGTAGTAGTACAAGTATTCACAAGTGCTTTTCACACGACATTTGTGAGCTGTGTGTGCAAAGAAAAGATGGGTGTTTCAGACAGGATTTCAGCTTGTTGACTGTAAAGGATTTACAAGGGCACACATTATTGCTACATACCACAGACAAGAAGCAAGCCAAAATGTCTCTCTGCATGTAAGCATGCTTAGGTGCAATATTGTGGGTAACAGGGAACAGATGTTTTACAGTGTAGGCTTAATGTTCAGTTTTGTTGAGTTATTTTTGGTAAAAGTTTCTTTCATGATTGTTGCCTTTTGTACAACCCAGCTGCAAGAAAGTGAGCAAATGCTGGAAGTGTGACAGCAGTATATCTTTTATGTGAAATATCTTGTACAGCTTAATGTGCAATAAAAGAAAGTTATATCTGTCTTCAGTGTAAAGTTTCTGGCATTCAAGCCTGTATATACAAGTGGGGGAAAAGAAGCCTTTCTGTTTTTCAGTATTGAGTGAAGGGAGACTAATAAGCAAATGATCCTTATTAAGATGTTGCAAGACCATGTTATCACCTTCAAATATTTCCTACAAAAGTGGTTAAAATTAATAAACGATGAAGGCACATTCCTTAACATACAGTACGTGCTATTTATCTTTCTGCACCACAACACACTGCTACAACTGTATTAAAACTTCTTGAAGAATTAGTACGTGCTGTTCTCAGACACATACGCTGGAATCTCCTATAGTAAGTGGAAAAGTATCTATAATAACAATTAAAAAAAATATATATTGCAACTGTATTTCCAGATACGAACATTTTCTTTTAGAGACCCACGCAAGTCTTTTACTAGCACTGAATATCTGTGTAAGACTAAAAATTCCCAAATATTCAGAACATCTAGATCAGTTGTCTTGTATAATATTTACTGTTCAGCAAAGCTCACTTCCTTACTGAAGCATTATACAAACAAATCTCTCAGGATTTCATCCTGTCCCTTCATCTGCTTAACTCAGATGTCCTGTGTGCTTTGTCACATGGAAGAATAAAGATTGTTTTAACAAATATCATCCAAGGAAACCACATTCGGACATCTGATGTGAGATAAGAGCAGCATGGCCACTGATATCTGATGCAGCACTATTTCAGTCAGAAAGAGGAAAGAAAAAAAAAAACCTCGGTGATGATGTAGCATCTTTCAGCCATGGATTTCACAATCAAGTCTCTACTACACATGTTAGTTACACACTTGCTACCATATTTTTTTCACTGTCATTCCTTCACAGTGGGAAGATCTCCTTGGTAAAGAGTTAATAATGATATTCTTTTGTTTCTTGTAATGTTCTTGATGTATTTCACCAAGATGTTAGATTAGTTATCAAAAGACTTTAAATTAGCCAGAAAATTTTCAATATAAAGTTGTTTTGTTGCTATAAGAATTAATCTAAGAGGAATATTACAAAAATAACTTCTAAACTTTGGGGGAGCAAAATTGTAATAACTACACAGAAAATAGTAGCTGTATTGCTGAATTAGATATTTTTGATATATTCAATTCTCTCACAGCCTCTCCTTTAGCTGGGCCAAAATTATACCAGGTGTAACTCCACTAATCTAATTTGAAGTCAGTGGAGTTACTGCTGGGATAAATTTGGGGTTTAGCATTTTTATGGATGAATCAGATGGCTCCAAGCAAGTTACTAATGTACCAACTGTGATTAGTAGTATTGACTACATTAAGCTGCAGTCCACATCAGTAGAATTTTGCCTCAAAAGTAAAATTAATCACATTCGAGGATTATTTTAAAGTGTTGGATATGAATCTAGTAAGAGCTCTTTGATACTATAACATTATGAAGTTTTTCTTGTACTGAACCTAGGGGGCCCAGTGCAACCCCAAGGAATGCAATCACAAAGCCAGGAGCCATTGCAGCCACAGCGCATGTACCCCCCTGGGCAGGCAGCAAAGCCCTCAGCTTCTCAGCCACAGCGTCCGCCTGGACCTACAACCCAGCAACCGCGTGCCCAGGCTCAAGGTCCCTCCAGCACCCGATTAGCAAAGGAAGCAGAGCCACAGCCTGCGCCACAGCCACAGCCCGCGCCACAGCCACAGCCTGCACCACAGCCACAGCCTGCACCACAACAGAAGCCTCAGTCTCATCCCCAACTTAAGTAAGATTTGCTTTATCAATTTTCTTGTCTCCTCATGATACGCTTAGATTTATTGTTGCAGTTGTAACTTGGGAGATGGTCTAACATTCATGAAAGGATATACATTTGTTCCCAAGTCTAGAATGATATTAAAAAGTTTCAGAAAGCTTATTATCTGTTTACCATTAGGAAGAGAATAGCAGTAGTTATGTCCTGTGCTACACAAAATTTCATATATTTGTTGTGCAATTTCTGCCCCAGCTAGGTCTGATGTAAAAACTCTTCATCTTACTCTTTTTTTTTTTTTTTTTTTTCTTTTTATGTCACTGACTCATGATCTGGGTGTGCTGTAAGCTTGCACAGAAAAGAGGAAGTCTTATCTGTTTCAACTTTTAACCTCGCAGTCACTCAAGGAACAGATTCCAGTTTCAAAAGGCCTATCTCAGAAACAATGCAAATGAACACGCTGCCAAGCCGTGCTTCTTACAGTCACACTCTGGTCATGGTTATACATTGCCACTGACTGTACGGCACAAGTAACTCAGGCAGGCCCTCTCCGAAGGAGAGGCAGGACTCGCACAGACAGCTGCCTGCCGTTACCTCACTGCTGGAAGGTTCTGCTGGGCACAGCGCACCGGCAGTGCTCTATCTGGGCAGCTGCATGCAGCAGCACAGAATGTGAGAAGGATGTGTAGCTACATATCCCCTCGCAGCTTTAACCCAGTAAGCAGAAAACCCGGAGAAGGTGTTAGCAATGATTTGCTGGTTTTCAGCATAGTGATCCTGATACACACTACTTCCAATGAAGTTGAAGATGCATTCTACTTATTTTGACAAGTAAAAATACTTGCATGTAGTTGTCATTTTATCCAGTAACGCAGATCCCCCTTTTTCATCCGCTCATTTGCTAATGCTAGTGTGAACCAATTCCGAGTCCTTGCCTGAGTACAAGTCAGGGGAACAGACTTGTTAGGTGACAAGATGCAAAGATAAACAATAGTCAAAAAAGGTCAAGTATAGTTGCTAATGAAGGAAAGATTTTCCTTGCTTTCCTAGGACAATGTATTTCTTTAGTTTTATAATCATTAAACTTGGATTAATTCATCCACTACTTAAGTATACCTACAAAATAGGGAAGTCAATTTTCTTAAGCAAGATGGAAGACTCTAAACTACTTTAAAACTTAATGTGTGCATTTCTGACATTTAAGAAAAATGGTGAAAAACAGGTATGGAAAAACTGTACTGTATATACTTTCCCATCTTTCTCCCTTTCCTTAAGTCAATTCTTCAAATGGAGATTCATTTTTCTCTTCCTTGAGTGGAATAGTCTCTAAAACAAAAACAAAAACAAACAAACAAACAAACAAACAAACAAAAAGAAATTACAGATTTTAAACTGCTAGCCATATTAAGAGGAGTTTTTCTAACTTTCAAGAAGCAGTTTTAGGTCCACACCAAGACTCAAATCTCCTGCCTGTAGGATTAACTCTATTTGCATGTGCATGCTTTGTATTCACCCACATGCTGTTGCCTAACCTGTATGTACATGTTATTAATCTGTGAATAAATATTTAATTAGGCTACTTATTGTGTTACTAATCAAGTCAAGTGCTGCTTCCCACCCTCCCTCTTTCAGTGAGTACAAACAAACATTTATCAGTCTATTCTCATTAACACAACTATAATTTATGAAAAACCTAAAACGCCTGTAGCACTGTTTGCTGTACATTATTAGTTCAGAGGCAGAGAAGTTGCAAGCCATGGATAGTATAAAACTACCTGAATAAGGAAAGTGTTTCAGTTTTACTGTAGCCAAAACTGAAATCCTATTATTGTACTGAGATAAAAATGAAATCAGTTAACTAGTTTTACTAATGCATGGATGTCTTCATAAAAAGATTATAACTCATTAATGTTTTCTATTTAAATTCAAGCCTACCTTTTAAATGTTATTTTACCTGAGTTAGTTTTAAACTTCAGACATTTCCCTTCTTGTACATTACTTTATTCATGCTTACAGAGACTTAAACCATGATTACATAATAGCACTAAAAACAGAATAGGATTACTAGACTAAATGCTTACAGGCAAGCAAAATGATACCCAATTTGGGGAATTTTTTGAAATAGGAATAGTGTCATTATATTTCCACTGAGGATGAAATATATCTAACACAGCAGTGGAGTACATTACAACTTTAGGATTCATTCTTCAAAGTCTTGTTGATATACCTGATTTTTCTGTATGCATATATTTTTTTGCAGACTTCAGGAACACAATTATTCATCATCCTGTGTTGGGTAGTGATTTGGATTAAGACAGGCCCAGTTTTTCCTTAAGTTCTGATTTCTTTCATCCAATTTACTAGACCTGTTTCAGATCTGTAAAAAGGCAGTGTATCTTCTAACAAAAAGATTATCCTACTTTGCAAATCAAACTACAGAAAGAACATGCTGTATTGCAGCAGCTCTGTATGCTACATCTAACTTTATTAGTTGTGTTGAATATCCATTTTGTTCACATGGAAACTGTCTACATCTCATGGACATTTTTCCTTTTCTCATAATTTATATGCATTATTTGTGGATGGAAGTTGATAGACAATATGACCATACAAAACTTGTTATATTTTTGTCTTGCAGCAAGTCGCAGTCTTTGACAAATGCCTTCAGTTTCACAGAATCGTCCTTCTTCCGATCATCTGTGAATGAAGACGAAGCAAAAGCTGAAACCATTCGAAACTTGAGGAAATCTTTTGCTAGTCTTTTTTCTGATTAGCCTGCTTCATCTAAATGCACATAGCATATAGTCTAAAAACTCCGTGAATGTTACATAGGTTTTGTTTTCCCTGTGACAGTATCCTTATCTCCTGTGCTAACTGTTGTATTAAGCAATATGTTAAACTTACACAAAACCAGAAGGACTTTGTTGAGATTCCATTCAGGAACATGTATAGAGGTAAAGAAAGAAGAGTTCTATTACTAACACAGAATGCCAAATTCTGTGGTCCTTATCCATTGTAATATTGTGGCCTTACTGTGACTGAACTATATAATCCTATTTGAGACTCCTTTGTAGAACTGTGTTAATAAAGCATTGAGTTATGGGTTTCTTCTTGCTTTACCCATTTCCAATGCATTGCAATGCATGTGTATTTTGTGCGTAAATGTTTTGTACTGCAGGAGTATAGTCTTGGTTTGTTCTTGCCTCTCAAATTTAGGAGGCAATTCACACTGACGTTCTTGTCAAGCTGCATAAATAGTGTGAGAAGGTGAAGCAGTTTCTTCTTCCTTATACAATCTTTCCATCAGCTGATTGTAGACTTCTGATGTATTGCTGACAGTTATCAGTACACAAATTAATGTCCTAAGTAGAGTGTATATGTACTACTGTATCTCTGTGTCTATTTAAATTTATTTCCAAATTGTAACCATAACTGGTTTTAGTTGCAAAGAATATGCATGATGTTACCCTTATTTTTGTGAACACCTTCTAATAAATGTAAAGTCCCAGCCTGATTTAAAAAAAAATGTCTTTGACAAAGCTTGTTTCAACACCAGTATGTATTGTTTATTTTAACTGATATCAAAAGGGTACCTTTGTGATTATAAAATATTGGACATAAGACACAACTGGAGACAATAGACTATCAGAAATAATTCCCTTTTAGATAGGCATCAAAAATATACCTTTTAGGAAACACGTTTATATTTTCTAATAAGTCATGTATTTTATAAATAACTTGTGAAAACAGAATTGATCTCAGACTTTGGGGTAATAGCAGCATATATTTTTTATTATCTAAATGAAAGTGAAGTTGATTAGTAATCTCTAGACTATCCCTTTTCAAATGAAAACCATGCCATTCTGCCTATCATGAATTATATGCAGCAGTATTCCTTGCTAGGAAAGAGTGCTAGCAGGAGAAACAAGAGAAAGTAAGTGCTATATTAGCATATTCAAGGGAGAAAGTGAGCAGCACAAGTTTACATTTAAACCCTATGGAATTTGTAGTGGGTTTGTAGAAAGTCATCTATTTGTCTCAGACATTGTACTTTCTGTACTAACAAGTGTTAGTTTATGAAGTATAGGTAAATCACAATAACTCTTTGAAGGCATACGTCCTTTCAGCAGTTTTGGATTCCTTTGGATGAAGAGTCTGGCTTAGGCCAAGAGGTTGGCAATGAAGCATGGAAAATTTCACCTCCAGTGATGTCAGAATTAAATTCATACATTAGTATCTGATAACTCTCTGTCAACATGGTCTAAGTTGATGATCTTAGCATATATATTTCCTGAAAAGCAGGCATGTCTAAATCACAGGCAACACAACTGATATGCTTTTTGGATTGATAGTGAGGACTGACTCAATATTGCAGTTGCCCAGAATAATGCTTTCCTCCAGGTTAAGACTAAAATGAATCTAGGGTCAAGACTGCAGCACAACATTACAGACTATAAATACATAGCACTGCTCTCTGTAGGATGGAATCTCAGTCTCTGTGTTTGGCACATAACCCCCAAATTTGTGGAACGGCCCTCAGAGAAGCCCCCTTACAAAATTAAAGACAATTCTTTCTCTCTCTCTTTTTTTTTTTTTTTTTTTTTTTTTTTTTTATAGACCGTGTACACAAGTCTATAGTTTAGACCATGAATTCTGCGGCAAAAGAGTACACCAGACCTATTAGCAGTTTCTATTAATTGATAAATTCATACAAGCAAATGGATTTGTTTTTAGTTTTGTCCCCTTCCTGCCCCCCACTGCATTGAAACACCCTTCACTGGGCTGCAATAACAACCCTGAGTAGTTATATAGCCTTTCATGTCTGAGAAGCACTTTACTTTTAGATTAGAAAGATTAATCAAAGTTGCTAACGCAAATTAATTACTGCTACAGAGAAGGCATAGTAATTATGCATAGTTTGGCATGGTTCATGATTAGTACATGCCTAGTTTCAGCAGTATTTAGTACAATATGAATTACGGGTAGTTCATTAGTCCAGGCCCCAGATTTCGACTTGAGGCAAAGTTTCTTGCTCATATAAAATTCCCTCCCACCTCTTCCTGGGAGAAAACGGGTTTCACTACAGTCTTTGTTTTACCATCTGGAACAAAAAAAAGAAAGAAAAGAAAATAAAAGAAAAGAAAAAAGAGAGCAAGATGATGCAATCAAATCTGCATGGTGTATCCTCCCACACAATGTACATAACACATTGCCTCTCCACAATGCCAAAACTTCTTTATACCTCCAAGCGTGCTAAAGCGTGTCACATTCAAGCTGATGCATGCTTGTGTTTCTTATGCACTGTTTCATGGTTAAGACATTTTTAAGCAATCTATAGAACATCTCCAAAATACCCATCAGAAAAAGAACTTTTATGAAAAGTCTATTCAAATATTTATTGTCCGTTTTGTCTGACTTCATTAAATAAATTGTACTTTAAATTCATGTGCAAGCTCTAAATACCCAGTCATCCAATACAATGCTATCTAGGTTTGCATAAGTGGTTACACAGAAATAATCGGAGTGTCTGTGGTTCAGCTTTCTGAACATTAGCCTAGGTACCTGAGGTCTGTACTTCATATGCACCTTTTCTATGGAGATACAGATTATGATGCTATAGGTCACTATGCACAGTACTCCATCCTTTTATTCATCTTTCACTTACAAATCGATATAATATGAATTCTATAGAGATATTTATCAAGCTTAGTCTTAAGATTGAGATGGAGTCATTTTTTGACCATTAGGTCTGCAGCCAATTCAAAGCATTGAAGCAGATTTCAGGAGATTGTAATTATGGATGAAGAGACTAAACTAGGTTTGAAACCACCACTAACTCTCCAATAAAAATAGTCAAATAGTACTACTGTACTTTGTAAATATTGCATGTTCTCTGTATACTTCCTCCTCTGCAAGAACAAAGTCACTTCGCTGAGCCAATGTTGTCTCAATGAACAGATCACATACAATGAAACTGCTATTTACAAAACTGAAAAAGTCATTGTATATTGTCTATGCGTTGACATGGTTGTTGCCAGTATTTTGCTGAATACTATAAATAAATATCCCAGCAAGTTGTCCATCAACAACAGCTTCCAGTGAGGTTGGGTAAGATGCTGAATATATCCAACAGAGCTACCTAATGCCTTTTCAGACTGCCAGTCATGACGCCTATTTAGTAACTGAGATAGCCACGTAGGGGCTGGATATGATACAGATATGATACAGGATCTGTGGGACACCTGGGCTATTCTAAAATGGCACTTAGAGGCCAGGCAGGATATATAGTTTGATTTAAAATGGCACTATTTGCCTGTGTTTGGGACAGAGATTCCCCTTAAATCTGGCTACTCAGCTATCTCACGCTGTGTAATCATTCAGGTGTGGAGTAAGAGCCACCTTAACTGAGCTCTGCCTTTCTTCTCCCCTGACTAAACAAAGCCGTCTAGCAAGCCAGTGCTGTAATCATTTGAAAAATTTGATCACTAATAGAGTTTATCTTTCCATACCAAAAATAACTAGAAGTGAATGACTCAGAGGAGTTTAAGAAAGATTATCTAAATTGTCACGAATGCCAGCACAAATGAAATTAAGTTCAGAGTGAGAATACGTCTCCAATATGGAAATGCTTTTTATTAGACATGTATTTCTAAACAAACTTTTTTTTTTTTTTTTCTTCCTAGATGATTTTAAAATCCTGTGTGAGATGTTTCAAAATAGGTAGCTAAAATTAGTTTTCCAAATGCACGGTCAGTTCTGCAAATAAGCAACCAAATTTGCAAAATCACGTTTTCCTCATTTCCTCTAGTTCCTCCTCATTTTCTAAGGAAGCATGTTGCACCTCAAGATATTAGTTTATATTAATGTTTGTGAAGCATTGATTGGGACATCTGTAGTTACATTCTTGCACCTCAAAAATTAATTTAAGAACAAATGCAAATAAAATTAAGAAAAACATAAAAAAATAAAATAATGTCTAGTGCATCAAGTGAGCTCTTTAAACTTAAAACGAGACAAGAAGAACAACAGAAAGACTTTCCCCCTGTTAAACTTTAAGATAGGCCAGGAGTAAAAAAGACACGTTTGTTTGTTTGTTTCATTGTTTGTTTTTTGTTTGTTTGTTTGTTTGTTTTTTTCCCACAGTTCGTGTTACTAAGAGTTAGAAAACAATCCAATTAAAAAAAAAAATCTCTCTCTCTTTTTTTTTCTCTCTCCTTTTTTTTTTTTGTGTTTTTTTTTGTTTGTTTGTTTGTTTGTTTGTTTGTTTTTGTTTTTGTTTTCACTAGGACTGGAGTTTTGACTTATGTTAGTAGTGGCAATACTCAAAACATCCAAGGGTGGATGTGGTATTTAAAAAATAATGTACTTTATGTTACATGACAGATAAGTTTTCCTGTACAAGATATGCACTGTACTGGGAGAAGATACCTGGCTTTATGGCTAAATCTGTGCTTTGTACAAGTGATGGTAACAGAAAATAAGTAAAATGCAAGATCAATCGACAAGACTGAGAAGGGATTAATTGGAAGCTTAACTCCTCACATGTGGTATTTGTTAGCATTTACTCTTCCTCCTAACCATTCCTATTTCATTCACATATGCCTGTTCTTCTCACAATTGCAATCAGCCAAATTTACTATAAGGATTTATAAGCTCTGTAGAGTATCTGAATTTTTAAGGGCAAATCTTTGAATTGTTTTCATCTTTTGCTGCTGCTCTATGCTTCCTAACACTGTGAAGATAGATGGAGAAAGTAATAGAAGATGGAAAGCTGACTGTTCTTCATTTACTTTCTTAACTAAGAGAGAAGCTCTGATAAAAGGTAATGTAGATTTTAAAAGTATGTGGACAGGCAGTACAAAAGAACTTTTTTCTATCCAGATGGGAGACAAGAAAAAACAAACAAACAAAACCAGTGCGTACAGGCAAGCAGCTAGCCATTTTCTAATTTGGGAGCTACTTATCAAAAGTCTGTTACAAATATTTGAGTAACGAGCATTTTTTCCAGAGATAATCTAGTACAGGGTCTTAAAATTATACAGATAAATCTCTTCCATTAGTTACAGGATTACTGAAGTTATGAAGAAACATTAGACAGTACGTTAGACACATGAAACTAAAATTAATGAGAGCTGTACTTCATTAGTATGCCATGTTCCCTTCTGAGGCTGTAGCAAAACCTAAAGTGTGTTTTTGATTTTCCTGTAATTCATAACAGTGAAGATGATCACCAAAAGAATAAACATGGTCTGTGGAGTCAGACTTTCAGTAGTTCTACTCCTAAGGAAATCTAATGCTATTTTTCCCTCACCCATCAGGTACTTCACATAATTCTGCCACCTAACTCTCCTGACGCTTTGTTTGCGGGAACTGGAGCTATTGGGCAAATGCTTCTCAGTTAATCAGAAGGAGATATCAATGCAATTATATATTTATCTCATTCCTACCCACTGTAATAAAATAGGAGCATCTCGCATCTTCACATAATGTGCTGCTCCCCTTAAAGTTATGAGGAGCTTTAGCAAAAAGGGAATGCATCCTTTCACTAAGTATTTGCAGAATGCCATACACTAACACCTCACTTGATAAGTGTGCTCTAACTGGGGATACCGTGTACGAGTCTCAAACTGATGATTATGCAAATCTTACAGATAGGCCCTTTAACGAGTAGATTACTATCCCGACTACATTTGCTATCACTGAGTCCTTCATAGTTCTGGCTAGTTCAAGCCAAACTCCTATTATCTTTGCTGTTTTGCAAATTTTTCTTTCTTTGCAATAATAATAGTGTTCTGAGAATGAATATATCTCTAGGCATGTTTATCCGCACGCGTTTTTTCTGTCATGCAGAGCTTGGGACTACATATTCCACTGGCTTCGTGTGAAATGCGGCGTGCTACTTAAGAGACTGCCAATAGAACCAGGCCACAGATTAATTCTACTGCCAAGGTGCCGTATCAGTTTACTCTCCATGTAAGATCTGTCCTGCATGGTAGATCCACCAAACATTTGTAAGTGTGAGACATTATAGCTTAAAAAGTAGGAAATTCTTCTTTCCTCCAGTCTCCTCATGGGGAAAAGGAGATTAGTTGCCTCCATCCACCAGCTGAACCAGACCTAATTGCTACATAGAAATGACAGTAAATCGGACCGTAAATCAGTGCTGAACTGCATTAGTTGGCTGTTTGTCGTGGTGACAATTTAAATATATTAATTAGCCATGTGTGCTGTATGATTCATCTTAAGACTCCTAGGAAACTGGTAGTGTTTCCATATAGAAC
Source organism: Aythya marila (assembly GCF_965140915.1). Lineage (NCBI taxonomy): Eukaryota > Metazoa > Chordata > Aves > Anseriformes > Anatidae > Aythya > Aythya marila. The sequence goes on from NC_139051.1 coordinate 17,603,382, forward strand.
AGAGTCCACCTCAGACACTTACTACAGAATCCCAACCAACTATTTATCTTTTAGCGATCTTGAAAATGGGTGTTGCTAGCCACATCCACTGCTATTTACTGTAAAGAAGTCTTTTCTCATTGCTTGATGGAATTGTAACAAATTTGGGTATATGGAAGAAGCCTGTAATTTAAAGGCCTCTGCCCCACCTGTTATGGGAATGTCTCTGAACTGGGATCAAGGAAGCATTCTTTTTCTTATTTAGATGTTTTTTTTTCTGTTTGCAAGTCATGACTTAATCTATTGAAAACTGAAATGATTGTTTTAAAATTACAATGTATCAATCTCTTCTACCCTTAAATTCTAGTTCACTGAGAGGTGATTACCACTCTATAATATATATTCATTTACTCAGCTTTGTTCTACAGTACATTTTTAAAGACATTAGCATTTTTCACACCTTTTTTTTTTTTTTTTTTTTTTTTTTTTCTCTTTTTACTAGAAAGGGAAAGCATGTGCATTGACTCTGAGCCATACAGAGCTGATGTAATTTCATGGCAAGAAGACTCCTGCTGCCCTTAAGAATGTTAGTACAAGTTCTGAACTGACTTACCCTCCTCTGGAATAATTATGCATTCCACACTGGCACATTTTATCATGCAATTCTCCTGCTTTGTAGATTACATGTCTTGAGGAGGTACAAAAGGGAAGAGCAAAGACTGTTTTATTTCTATACATGCATCTAACAATTATATATATACACACATACACACCTCAAATAGTACTTTTAAATGTAAAATTATGTGAGAATTTACTTTACAGACTTATTTAATATGTACATTAAATACAGGTATCCTTTCATGCATCAAGGAGATGCAAGCATCTCTTGGGAGGAACACACAAAGTATGGGGAAAATACATTGTTAAATTATAATTGAACAAGCTGGAACTTGTTCACGTTAAACAGCCCACCCTCAAACTGCAAAAAGCCAAATTACGCCCTCAGCGACTTCTGAAAAGCAAACTGCCTTCAGTGGATTTCTGCAAATTTAACTGTCTAGAGCCTATAGCCACATCAGAATAAGTCTCACTGATCTCGGAGATTAAGCAGTCCCCAGCCTAGTAAGTATTTGGATATGAGACCACTTGGCAATTCCACATAGTATTAGATGTTAGCACAGGATGCATTTATAATTGAGAGCTTGGGTGTGAGGGGGTGTTCACAACATCAGACTTACAGATATAATAAATGAACCTTCCAAAGAGGCATTAGGAGGAATTTAATAGCTTACATCTCTCTGACTACAGCAAAAGCCTAAAATAGGTTAAAAACAAACAAACAAAAATTTGGAGGCTTATCTTAAGTGGTGTGAGTTCTCTTTGCTAATAGCAGATAGTAAAATCAGAATGAATGAAAAGACTGAATTCATTTATCTGTTCTGAAAAATGGAGAATAAAGTATGGTTATGTTCAAGAAAGACTACAGACCGGATCACTTTTTAGACTGAAAGATGTAAATACATATGTTACCAGAGTCAGCAGAAGCATACTGGGAAATAGATATGCTGCATAACGCTACTAGGGCCCTTGTTCTTCAGGATAAAGCCAGAAAGAGGAGACTTTACCATCCTTACAGTCACTCTTTCAGATATTACAGTGTATTTCCTTGAGGTTTGTGTTTCAAATCAGCATTTCTTTTTGGCTTTCAGGATGTCACACGTGAAACTTTGAAGAGGTTCAAGTGCTAGGAACTCTCTTTATGCAGTGTTCCATAAGAGATCATATTTCATCCCCTGAAACTCTAATTAGGTTATTAAAAATATCTACCTTGTTGAACAAAGCAGATAATTTTCCTTACTAAGAATTTATCTGGACTGATTGGTCAGTAATATTGATTTGGAAAGTCTGTGTTTCTAGTGGATATGGAATATATATAAATATATGTAACTAAAAAGTTTAAAAAAAGACCCACCAGTATTTTCAGTTCTCATCTAATTCAGAACTTCAGGAACACTAACAAGACAGAATAGTAGCAGAATGGAGTAACTAAGACTGCTGGACCTATCTATATATATGAACTATACCTAAAACTTACAATCCTTTCTACTGTCTGCACACAAGTCTTCCTTTTTGGAAGTTGCCAGCTTCATGTTCAAACCAAAAGCAAATTTTCTACAAATGGATCAGATTTGTGATGTGGGGTAGGGGGGAAAATACACAGGGCATCACAGAGGCCACATAGACAAAATGCAGTTATTCTTTATTTTTACGCCTATTCTCCCCACTACCAAACTGAAGCCTGTGTTATATTTTTTTCACTTTTTTTAAAGTCAAATTTTCCATTAAACTGAAAAATAATGTGTGAAGTTGTTAAATGATACTGATGCTTTTTGTTCTCCCTCACACATATGGCTAGCTGAGAATACATAGCAAGTCCAAGCTTGAAATGAATTTTTTTAAGCAACCAGTATATAACACTAAACATGATTTAATAATGGAAGGACTGGCACAACCTTAAAGGAATATCATCAAGTAGGCAAGGTATGCTTGTGACTTATTATAAAACAGTTAAATCAAGTAGGAAGCATAATCCAGATTCTTTACATAATTATGGCAGAAGGGTGTGGAAGAAGGAATATCAATTATTTCTTAAAGTGGAGATATAACAGCAAAATAAGCTATACATTGATCTCCCGTTTCTCTCAACTGTCTTGAAAATGCCTGTAATACTTCAGTTAATGCTATCGGCAGCTTAATGTTTTGGGAACACTGGGCTTACTCTGTTGTTGCAGAAGTTAGTAAAAAAATTTATTGCAATTGTTACCAGGTAAAGCTTAACATCCCTAGGATAGTATTGTCTCTCCTTAATCAAACTGATCACAGAAAAAATGAAACAGAACTGGTAGTCCTTGTTTTAACTTTAAATTAGTCACAAAGAGAAATTGCTTGGTAATAATAGTGGAAAGATACTATTCAAAGTTATGTATGGCATTGTAGAAGTGATTCAAAACACTGAAGACAATTTTATTTATGAAGAATTTATTTTATAGGGTTTGCATTTACACTCAGTTAAAGCTCATATAATTTCTGCTACAATTAAAAACAGATTCTGTGTCAAATGGCACACAACGAAGACTTTTGACTAGTATTGAGAATGAGATACACATACACATAAAAACATGTTAATAATATTCTGCATTTTAAAAGTACTTTCTTTCTGGATCTCCTTGTGTAAGTCACCTTGCAATTCCATGGTAAAAGACTGAAATTTCCTTAGAATTTTGTCCTTTAAAGGCTCTCAAGTTTTACGACATTATTCTTAGAGATTGAGACTAGAAAACAGAAATGTGATTTGTACACACTGGGTTAGGTCTGAGGAATCAACAGTCCTTTACTAAAGCTATTGAAATCAGAGGTGTGTCTGTGATTACCAAAGAGATCTTCCGGTGATAAAAGAAGAATTGCATCAGCTTTTGGCTCAGCGTGTCAGAATGACTCAGCATCTCAGAAGAATGTGTTTCCATTTTCTTTCCGGTTGGAAGATGGTGAGCCTTCGTTAATACTTTCTCTTAAAATGCCATGAAACAGGCAACAGGAGGATGTTAGATTTCTCAGTGGACTAACTTGACAGCCTTTATTCAGAATAGTATAAAACCCATACAGAATTCACTAATACCTTTCTAGCATATATCCTTTCTTTGCAGTAGTAGAAGGAAAAGGTTTGTTTCAACAGCTCTGCAGCTCTCCCATAGTAAGTTACCAGATCATTTCTGCAAGTTTGTACAACTCATAGCACAGGAAATTCTAATTTGGAATTAAAAGTTAATTGTGTGAGCAAACATTCCTGGTAATTCTGGTGATTAATTAGTCCTTTCTTCTATGATTTTAGCCCTCAATCCATAATTTTGTCCTTTCTATAGAAATTCAAAGGAAAAAATAGAACATCTCAAGAAATTCTCATTAACCATTGCTCTATATTTTGGGTATTATATCAAAGTACCATGATCATCAAAATGCAATTAACCATATAGTATAGCATTTTCTTATTATCCTTCACACTGCCAACAGTCAGAGATTGAATAGTGAACTATATAGCTGTTGGTTTGACTCAGCAGGATGTTTCTTGTGCTCTTTTCTTCCCTGTAAGCAATGAGTTTGCATGAAATTAAGGCAGCCCAAGTTAAAGTTAATTTGGCAGGAGTTTCTTCTGAAAACAGAATTATAACTGTGCAAGCCAACAAAGTCAAAAATTGCCAGCAAGACTTGTGAATGCTGAGTAAATTTACCTGGATATTTGATTTTAGTCTGCACTGAATCAGTCAGTCTCAGTTAGAACCAGGCAACTCTATAGCTGTTCCTGGAGAATACTGCTGATTATTTTGAGTACTTCTAATGCTATCACTGAGGACTAGAGTTAACATCCAATTGCAGGCAGTTTACGCTTGTATATAGCCTTTTATCTACACTTCTGCTCTGCTCATACAACTGCAGCACCCTCTGACAAGCTCAGACCACCACACCTTACTTTCTATTCTGTCCCTGCTCTCTAATATTCAAATCACTTCCTTGACCACTGGCAGGAAGCAATTACAATCTCTGCATACTTTAACAAGATGTTTAAACAAGATATCATGAGACCTAAACTAACTAAATTTCATCATCAGACAATGACAGACCCAACACTTCCTTTAGGCTCTACTGCGCCTAAAAAGTGGTCTCAAAGAACTGGAAAAATCTAAAAGCTACATCTCCAGTTAGCCTTATTCTTAGAAAAGGAGCCTGAAAAGATCCCTAACAATTACAAACATGTGGGGATAAAATAGACACAGTCAAGAAAAAGAACATGTATTTAAATCAATCAATCATTGTCAAATATTATACAGTGTTCCAGAAAGTCTGTTTTTTCTCCTGATATAAGACTATGCATTTTCTAGGTTATATTCATGAAGTTTGAAAGGAAGTTTAAAAACATTTTTTGAAGTCTGCCATTTCCTCTGCATCAAGTTTAATAAGTCTGAAATAGGCGATGAAATAATGATGAAGTCAAGACTAACTTTTGTGTACAGTTTGCACAATACAGTTCTAAAATACAATCCATCATCTAATCTAGAAAAGCATCTCAGTGCCAACTGTGGTTTTCAGCAACATGCCCTTTTGAATCAGCATTGAAAGTAATTTAACAGTGTGACTGATCAACCCCCCCAATTACTTAGTTCCTGACACACAAAGAAGGCTAAGGGATTTTCTGCTTATTTAGTTGATCTTGCTGCAACAGTGCTGAAAGTTGTTTTACAATAATTAAATTAATTTATGTCATTTTTGTAGGAGTTGGTCATTTCTTGGGACAGACTGAGCTTTGAGAAGACTGGTTTTCTATGTGAAATATTGGCACCCAGTCTGCTGCTACAGTAAGCATCCTCTGTTCACAAAACCCACAACAAAAAGAGTCGACATTTACAGGCCAACTACGTTTATTTTTAGCCTTGGTTGATAAGCAAGTCAGGTGTGTACTATCAGAAGGACTGAAGCCAGAGAAGGCCATAAAGTTGCAAAATTGCTGCCTAGCACAAGGACATTTCCATTTTAAACAAATGGAAGCATGCGTGGTGTTTTGTTTTGTTTTGTTTTTTTGTTTTGTGTGTATCAGCATTTCACAGGGTATATTCTTAATGGAAGAAATATTTTACTGGTGAAGATACCAGTAAAAATTTCAAAGCTCGGGAGGAGGAAAACATGTTGATTCAAAAATTAGAAGCCTCCTTTCTGCCCAAAGCACCAGTCACCTTCTCAGAGTTATTTTACCAAAAAATCCTGAAAAGCAGGTAACTGCCAGCTATGACCAATTATGCTGCCTTACAAGAAAAGTGGCGATGAAATGAGCAGCATACCAGAACACTAATACATGTGTTCCATTGTGAAAGATAAGACACGGGGACCAAACATTGGTTGATAGGAATCAAGAGGCTAGGACCCCTCTGAGCGAAACACTGAAAATCAATAGCTGAGCTGTTCCATGCCCCTAGATGCCACCTGCAGTGACAGACGCCCAGATGGGTATGTGAGTGTGCTTACACTGGATCCCTGTGTGCCACCTTCCAGCGAGCAGAACAGCCTTAGCCTTAAGTCTTAGCAAGTCTTTCATGCTTCTGGGTGAGGAAGAGGAGATTCCCAAAAGGAACCACCAACATCAGTAAGAGGTACTTTCTAATCAGGGAAATTTTTTGCAGTCTTATGTACATAGATGTTTAATAGTTTCATGCATCTTACCCCAACGTCCTGCTTTTCAGTTACCAAGAGAAAAGAGTTCACATCAGTGTCTTGCTTCACAATGCACACAGGACATGTAATCCATATGTGACTCAGTGACCTGTATTCTCTCTCACTCTCACAACGTAAGTTTTTGTAACAGTGTACTAAAAATATATATCAAAGACTCACTTCAATGCAAAAGGCCTATTTTCTCTCTTCTGTTAAGCAGATTTGGATAGAATGAACCTTCCAAGTCTATTGCCACCTTCTCTATAGAGATGTAACTGTTCTTTGGTTGTTGTTTCCTTGATACGATTATAAAAAAATCTCACAATGAAAATTTCTGTACTAGAAAACTTCTGTTAAGATACTGGGTCACCTACAATATTATCAAAACAAAAGCAAAAAGAAGGAAAATTAGTAGGATATATTAATTCACCTAAGTTTTCTGCTATCTTATTCCTTCTGCAATACACAAATATCCTGAAAGTAATACTGTCTATGTGTGGAATTAGTGGTTCGTCACTCATTGACCATTCCAATCATTACACCATTGCCTAAATTGCTGCTAAGACAATGTTCATGTGTTTTAAGTTCCTTGCTTTTACATTAATCACTAGAAACGAAGGCATTGCACCAGTTCAGCAACTGCTACCACACCCGGTTCCACCAATGTCAAACAAACATCTGATAGAATTTCTGCCTGATGCAAACACATACGAGATCAATCTTATTGATTTTGTGAGATGGCTGCTAACTATTCTCAGTTTATTTGTAACTGTTCCTGGAAGAGTCTTACACCTTTACACCCGTGTTTTGGATTTGAACTTATCTGAAAGAATGTAATTGAATGACTTCTTATTATTACATTAAAAATTAAAGACCAAATAAATTATATTTGGAAGATCAATCTGGATAATCGAAACAAATCTGGATAAGGCAGCTTTCAGTTCTATTTTGGTTTTGAAATAAAGATTCTGTTGTCTTAATAACACAAAAAGTTTAGAGAAATTGATATTCAATTTCTTTATTAAGTTCAGTTTCAGTGTTGAAAACTGCAGTGACAGACTTTAAAAGACAGATTTTAAAAGACAGATTTTTAAAATTTTACAAAAAAACCACTAATATATTAAAAAAATAAAAAAAGTATTTCACGTGCTTTCCAGCAGGGGGCAATACCATATGGAGCTGCTTAACCACATGCCATGAACCCTGTACTCCACAGCAAACAGGGGAGTAACCCCCAATCGAGTAGTGGAGTTGTCCACTTCTTGATCAGACAAGTTCTCCTGCCCATAGCCATCAGGAAATTTCAGGTTATAAACGGGGTGTATCAACAAACTTGTATTAGCTTTTCTTCCAAAATGCTTGCACAGAAATTAAGAGCCCCAATGCCATTAAAACTGAAAGCATGGTAAAATTCAAATACATTTATTATTTCCTCATTTCTACTTTTTTGTTTAACTCAGCTTGGGCTACATTAGCTTGGAAACTTCTGCCTTCAGACAATGAGAAATTATATGAAAAGGTCTTGCAAAAAGAGGAAATAATACAACTAACAGAGAGACAGTGGGCTACAAATAACTGAATGACCTACGGAAATACAGCCAAATCATGTCCTATATTTTACCCATGATGGCAAGATTGTTTTCAAAATAAATGCATGGTTTTAAATAATACATCTATTTTATATTTTTAAATAAATTAATTTTTATTAATTTTAAATAATATAATATGAAAAATAAAGCGTGCTGTAAAAGAAAACCTTAGATAGCACTCTAAAAATAACACCAAACCAAACCAAACCAAAAAAAAAAAAAAAAATCCATCCCTACAATTAAGATTTTCCTGTCAAGTTCTTTGGCTGAGTATATGCAGGCACTAAATTTCACTTTCTTGTTTATAACAGCTGCAGGAAGGAGGCTTTTGGGGTTGTTCCTCTGGCCTCAACCCAAGTGCATGCACACACAACCACATTGCCAAATTCCCCCAGTTGACAATAGGGAGATGGGAGGGAAAGGAGGGAGCAGAAAAAGAAGAGAAATAAGTCCTATTTTTCCCGCCCCTGGGCTCTGACACAGGTCTTGGCTGCACTACCTATAGGAAAGATACAATTGCAATTAAGCTCGTAACAGTGTAGCATCCCAGTTAAACACCCACATTTTTATCATTTTTATCCTTCTGCATCTTTGCACATAGACTCTGTAAGTCTTACTTTAAAAGGGTAAATTGCTCCAATGCTGAGCCATGTGTTAGCAGAATAACTTGCCTTTACCATGCAAGACAATTCAGACAAAATATGTCAGATCAGTCCTGGGATTACCTCCCACAGGTGCACCCAGACACCCACCCACTCCCAAAATCCTGCCAGCAGTGTCACACTATGCTGATCAAATGCCAGTACGCTCCTGTTCATAAGGGACTGGGCTTATAATGAGAATACCCCAGTACTGCATATCTCCAGACTTGGGTTCTTCACAGTATCTAGAGCTTAAATGTCACAATGTGCTTTCCTTCCCCTTTCATAACAGATAACTGGATACATCTACTTTCATCTCCCATGTCTTAAACAGAACAGTATAAACCAGCAAATTGTTCACTGACATAGAAAGTATTAAGCAAAAATTGTTTCACCTTGTCCTGAAGTAAAACGCTTTTCTGCTGTGCTTCAATGGACACTGGGTTGCCAGAAACCTCATATACATTTTATAATATGAAACAGTAACTGCATTTAAAGTCACAAATGCTTACTGCCATTCATGAGTAAATTAAAAATAGCAGAATTTGTTCCTGATATTTTACCTAAGTGCATACAAATATATATATATATATAAATATACAAATTCTGATATTCCTTCTCTTCATCCTCCAAACGGTTAGGAGTAGAAGTGATCATCAGAAGCTGAAAAGCATTTTGATCTTTGTTACATTGGGACTATGGAATCTAAGCAACTATTTTACAAGGCATTGTAATTGTTTGTACTTGCAAAACTGGATTAAGAAATCACTGCTATTCTTAAAACACATTTATCACATACATACAAAAGTCAGCATATTTCTGCTTCGAGCTGAGCCTTCAGCCAACCAGAGTGAATTCCCGTGCACCGCCCACGCTCATTCTCGCATCCTCCCCTTCCCCAGAGCAATCACTGCATCTGGCCAGTAAAACACAAAAAAGTCTCCAACATGCCCTACCAGGGTACACCTGCCCTATGGATGACCCATGTATATCTCACCTATACTCTATTGATGTTGTCACTATTTCCAGCAATTTCAGTGTAATTACTGAAACACGGGCATTAGAAGTACTGAATAAAGAAGGTGAGATTGTGTGAAAAGCTTTCGTTTAATGTAGAAGCCCAATTTTATTTCAAAGGAACTGAGAATTAAAGCAGTGGCATTAGTCCTTCACAGTAAAGCAGGGAGAAGAAAATGAGGTAGCCACAGAAAGCAAGGTTTCATCAGACCTCTAGAATTTATAAATACAGGGCTTTTCTGCACTTTTGAAAGTTCTATGAAATATTTTTTCCTGTAGCTTACATCCATTTGTTCTTTGGTAGAAGCTTAATTTAAAAAACATGTCTTTTGAGTTGAGTGGAAGTCTGACTAATTCTGTTGTAAATGCTTTTAAAGATGAACAAAACTAACACTCTAATTGAAAAAAGGCTCACGCATATACAACAGCCACAATCAGGCTAGTGCCTGAGTTATGAGACTACAGCTCTCACTTTTATTAGCCAAATGAAAATCAACATCCATACTGCTAAAGTTTGTAATAGTCCATAAGGAAATCTTCACAATTAGGGATTCAGAAGCCAGAGTTTTACCCACCTATTTTCTCTGCCCATTTCTTCCTTTTTGAAATGTCTGTCTCTTCTGTTACAGCCCCAACACCACACCCCCAAAAATACTCTCATTTAGATTTTATCCTTCCATCTCTTTAGTGATGCACTCTCCTTTGTAGTATAAACTGAACAGCATTCACAGCCCTTTAGCACCATTATCTCTGCCATGTTTCTTCTAAAAGGAAGTATGGTTGGTCTCCAGCCCCTGCCTCAGTGGCAGGTCTGCTACTCTTGTCTCCACTCTCCACACTTCACAGAAGATGAGAAAAAAAGCAGCAGGGATATCCTCCTCCTTTCCTACCTCACCTCCTCTCTCCCTCTCCTGCCCATGAAAAAATTCAGACCTCTTGGAAACTAGATGAAGCATCAGTTTACCTGATGAAAAGTAGTGGTTCTGTTCATTATGGTTCGTTCTTTATCTGCTCCTATACTTCCAGAAACCTCTCGAGTCTTCATGATATCACTACTTTTCATATTAGAATTTCTCTTAATGATATTAAGTACTTGTAACACAGTGCCTATAAACAAGATATCCTAATATTTTTCATAGGTACCAATCTCATCCTTTATTTTAAATTACATTTCCTGCTATGATCTATACTAGGTTGCAAATTATGAGATGTCCAGTTTCCTTTCTACTTAAATACTTGAATACATCTTCCTTCCCTCCATCCTCTATATGCAATCGTCTTTAAAAAGAAAAGTCATTCTAAACTCCTAAGAAAAAAAAAAAACAGTTGCTCAAAGGAAACTTGATTTGAGTTATTGGAGTCAAAATATATTGTTATGCCCTTCTTGCTGGCTAAGAATGCTGCTTTAGCCTTACCTATATTCTACCACTGCCAAAGAAGGAAGTCTATTTTTTTTTTCCTCTTGGCAACTCTTTTGGAGGTACACTATTGTGTTCCCAGAGTACTCGTTCTCAAAGGCTATTGTGAAAACTGTAGTAAACAGAACGCTCAGCATCAGGATGCAAGAAACAGGATCCAAGGCTGAAACTATTTGCCAAGAGTGGATGTGACCGCTGCCCCATTCAATCCTGGATGGTACAACAGTTCATCTCAGCTGCTAGATATAGCACATTCTGTAATGAGGAGGACAAAGGTGGCAATTACTGAGAAACCATGTTGTTGGAGAAAACAGCATCAGGATGTAAAAAAAATTTCCTTTCCATCAGGCAACTAAACAACGGATCTCAATTACAGATAGTAGGTTATAGTCTCAATTTGTATCGGCGTATTTCCACATACTGTTGAGGAGCTGCATGATTACGACAACTGAGTTGATGACAACTGAGAATTTGGCCTACAGATTGAAACTGAAATGCTCAGAGTATTTCAATTAGCTCCTCTGCTTTTTGGCAGAACATGTGATGTCAGACTTGCCAAATGGTTCACATTTGTATAAAACTAGAGAAAAACCAGAAAGTGGTAAATCTAAACATTTAGGAAGCTAAGATTAAATACAGAATTAAACTATAAAGCAGAAGTAGTATTACATAGGGAATAAAGTACTGTGAATAGCTATGGAGGCATTGATGTTCTTTCATTTAGAATATGGAAGGAATAATGAAATGTACAGGGAAAAAGAAAAAAAACAAAAAACATTAGATGATAAATCTGATGGTAAGAGGAATATTTAATGGATTTTACTAATAATTAAAATATTTACCATAGTGAATACTTTACATAGAGAAAGAAAGTATCAGAAAAACTCCAGTCAAAGGCAAATAATTGCTTGATACTACCAACCATTAAAATTCAGGCACATCAAGAAAGACTGTGGATGTTAAAGACAGAAAAGATTATTATCTGATTTGAACCCCTATAAACCATAGAAACTTCTACAGAAATTGCTCTATCAAACCTGTAGCTAATTCCTGGTAAATCAACCATATCTTCTAGAAATATATTCAAAGTCAGTTTGAAGGCTCTGGGTAATAATACGGAACTTTCCAGATTACTTGTTTCAATTATATTCTTAATCTGAATCTGTATAGTTGAAATCATAAGCATTACATCTTGTACCTCCTCCTCTAGTTTCCACTGCTAGAAGAACCCTCCCTACATAGATAGTTACTTAGTCAACTGACCTTTAACTTCTCTAGGTGGGCCCAAGACCCTGATGTTGACAAGTTGTAACAACACTAAGAACTGTTGTGCAGCAATCTTACTCTCTTCTAGTACAGCTTCCCACACACTATTATATTACACTTGAGTCATATCAACAGTCCTCCAATGATCTTTGCAATGTAGAAGCCCATTTAAATTGTGAAGCAATTAGGGAAACATTACTAATTTTTACTAATAATCCACCACTTCTAATCTTATTAGTAAGTGGATTCATTGGTGTTGTAGTAACTAAACATAAAGATGCTCTTTGCAGTGTCTGTACATCCTTGCTGGCACATACAGCCAAAAAGGATCACTACTATCCATCAAAAACTTTCTGTGCAGAAAGATGTCTTTTCTCAGTCTTAACACTTTATCATGAGCCACCAACAAAGTGGCCAAACGGAAGTACCTGGCACACAGTTCCTTAAAGAAGAAAAAGAGCACCTGTAACCGCAGAAGAGATTCAGGTAGGAGTTGTCTGTGAAAAGGACAAGTAGAGGGTCATCTGCAGGCACAAATTAATACTTGAGCAAAGCAGGTGTTCGTATAACATCTTAGAGAACTTAGTAACTTTATAGAAGCTAGTTTTCTCACCTTTGTCACTTAAGTCAAGTATGGGGTTTTTGTTTGTTTGTTTTTTTAGGAGGAACAAATATTTCTGTTTGCTTAATAGCTTTCACCCACGCAGGAATCTGAAACAGTTTTTAAGAACTGGGAAACAAAGGTACAGGCAAGTAACTGTTTTATTCTACAGTTCACAAATGGCTGTTTTCCATAATGGACTGCAGAAAAGTAACCAAAACCAAAGAATTGGGACAAAGAACCCCCTCAGAAACTAGCCAAAATTATGAGGAAAGGAGCAAGAGATTATATTTTGTTTATTTTACCCTCAGGCATGTAAAAGTCTTGATTCCTGCAGTTATAGACACACACAAACAAATAACTACTACATTAAAGTAGTTCCATGGCAGTGACAGTAGATGTGTGTAAACATATGTGGCGTTGTGGTCTAAGTCTAAGCACTAGTACTACAGTGCTACTTTTTAAATCAACAAAGAATACACAAGATATTCGGTGACACACCAAATATCTTCCTCAACTTTTCTGTCATTCGAGGTACTGCTCAATCCTTCAGCTCCATACTTTAAGGAAGGTCATAAACAGACCAAATCACCTAACTGGTTTAAGCAGTGAAAATAACATTAAAAAGTAATAGCTTATGGAAACGTTTTTATTCACCAGGAACAATTTTGTAAAAAGAATTTCCCAAACTAAATTTTGACCAGTGAACAGTCTGGAAACTATCACTATAGTAATGCTTTAAAAATTACTCACAGCCTAATTAACATCTGCTTTAAGAGTTTAAGTTATTACAGGGTCATTTATCTACTCAAAGCATCTTCTACACAATTGAGCAAATTTTTAAGGTTTAACATTTCTACCCATAAACTACCAGTGAAAGACATTCACCTAAAAGAACGTGATAGGTAATTCAAGTCTATGTTTCCCATCAACGTCTCACCTAATGACGGTTTTTCTAATCACAAAATAGGTAACAAAACATATGTAAGAAACTTTTTTATTATTTTTTTTTAGAAAGCTCAAAGCAGACAAAAAAATTTAGCATCAAAAGAGAAAATAACCAAATAACCAAAAAAAAAAAAAAAAAAAAAAACAAGCAAAAGAATAAATAAATAATAAATAAATGATACAAATGAGAAATTCTATAGATGGAAAAGAAAATATTCTCCAGAAGTTCCAATGAGCATGATCTTAAACGCATGCTGTTATGAAATAAGCTTAGAAACATACACATCTTGGAAATGTCCTCTCTAAATTTTCCCCACCTGCAGTAAGTCTTTTCTGAAACATAGCTGACTAGAAGGTGATTAACCAAACTGCAGCTATTCTTCTTCCACCAAATGCTGTCCTAATCTTTTAGGGGAATTATTCCTCTGAATTTCATTTTCCACTGTTAGATTGGCCAGGGTCTTACTAGAACAAATGGGATGGACGTTGGGGAACATGTATCACAGGTTGCACTGTTCAGACAAGGAAGAAAGTTCAAGCACTCAAGATTCACTTTTCTCATCTCAGGCAAACTGCAGCTTGCAGCACACGCATAGGTGGGTTTCTCTTCTGTTCCTATGACTGAGAAAGTATAGGCTTTTGTAAGGGAAATTTGAAAGTTATGAAGAGTTCTGTGTTTAAATGCAAGTAGAAGGGAGACCTAGGAAGTCAACCCTTTCTAATCTCATTTTGTTTTTCCTTAATGTTTTGTATTATGTGAATCAATCTAAAGACTCTGGAAAGTCTTTTTGATCATCATTCTGACAGTTGTTTTACTTTTGGTTTGATGTTTGGAATTTTGTTGTTGTTATTGTTGTGCCCTACACAACAAGCATAAATTTCTAAATTAAGAAAGTATTTCTTTTAACTAGTTTGTGTTAATCTGTAATCTCTTTTAACAGCATTTGGCAAAAGCTGAGAATAGAAAACGTATCTAATTAAAACAGTAGGGAGAATCAGAAAATACAACTTTTTTGTTGTTGTTAATGGCATTTTTACTAAAAGATGAGTTCCAAAGCATACACCTGGAATCACTGCTGCAAAGTACCCATGAGAGATCAAAAAAGCCCTCCTAGTTCCTTGCTTCCCCAAGCACAGAAAGAAAATCAAGGCAGTGTTTCAGTTAATGCAATAATGAGGTCAGAAGAACACAGAAAATCTGCTCCTTGTTATAAGAAACCTCAGAAAACCTTCTTTTCCTTTTGTCTGTGACCCCACCCCAACCATACACACAATTTATCAACTATGTTATTACGTTTCCTTGCTTTCCCTTTTCTCACTCTCCCATTACGAAGCCAACCCACTGAGGGCCCCAGCCAGACCCCGGGGACCCCAGCTGCGCACTTGCGGATCACGATGCACTCTTCCCTTTTTTGGACATTGGGTGAAGCTCTTTGCTGCTGCACAGCAAAAGGGGATGCTAATTCAGGCTGTGCATGCATTGGACCAAATTCTGATCTCAGACACCCACACAATTCCTGTTGCAAGTCACATGTGTGCACATTTCTGACAGCAGGATATGCCCACTTGCACTGTCTTAATGCATCAGCAAGAGTGGTGTGGCTGCCTTTTAACAGAATAAAAGCGTAAAGAAATTATTTTGTGAAACTTGGGGGCGTAGGCAGACTGATAATATTCCTCTAACTGAATTCCAATGGGTAAAAGAGGAAAAAAAAAAAAAAAAAAAAAAAGGAAGCAAAGATACTATAACAATTTTCTCACTTAAAAGGGATTTTAAGAGAGACTGTCAAGCATCCAGGGCAACTCTCTACCTCTAATATGGGTTGAGCGACAAATTTCAATTTGAAATTAGTTAGGGAGATATTTTATAATTTATTCAAATGGTCATATGGAAGAGCTTCAGCATCAGCTCAATTGTTATTATTTAAGCTTAAGGAACCAGACTGTAATTATCTATATTGTCATTGGCAATTATCTATGATTGGCATATGGAAAAAGCAGTACAGTGTTACAACTGAAAGTGTAGCTGGAAGTCAACACTATTCAAAATGTTTAAAAGAAATAACTATTAAATCATTTTTCGGATGTGTGAAGGAATATACAAATATGTTCTCATAAATACCTTTTACCAGATCTTAGGGATACGTGATAATGAAATATTCTAACAATCATTCTTAAAAGACAGGAAGATAATGCAATCAGAAAGAGGTGAATTTAACCTCCACTAAATTGGTTTTGCTCTCATACCAACAGATCTCAGAGCAGGTTGGTTTACTTTGTTTTCCACATTCCTAATTTCACCTGGCTACTAGAACTCATCATCTGTTCTTCCCAGTTTAAGTGGTTTCAGAATGTTAGAAAAGTAAATTAACATAACTGGGAAATAAGATATATTGTCCTCTGTTTCAGAAAATACTGCCAGTAATAGAAATGCATATATACTTACATGAAGGTTTCTCAAAAATATAAAAATTAATTTAAAGAAAGGTTTGAGAGCACTTAAAAACTTAACCTGGTAAACAGATTAGGCTGTAAGAGATCACATCATGTAATTAAAAAACAGGAATCTTCTCTAAGAACAACAACAACAGACGTTGGAAAAAAAACAAAACAAAACAAAACAGTACAAACGTAGAACGTAGCTGAGGTTTCTAACAAAATAAATAAAGAAATACATGTAAAAAGGTACACTCATGGATAAAGAACTCCAGACAAAAAGAGACTGGATCTGTGTGATGAGTAAACAGGAAACTGGGGACAGAAAAGTTAGAATGGAAGGAGTTTGCTGCCATATGTGAGAGCAGTTACCCTAAATCACTTCTTTGTTCTGAGCTAAGATTAGACATTTCAATAATATAATTCAAAGGAACAGGCTAAATTCTTAAAACCAATATTTTTTTCCATTTTTAGTAGTCTTCTGGATATATACCTAAAGACAAAAATAATTCTTTTTTCTCCCAATAATTACAAAGTTAAAATCTTGCAATACTCTGCATCTAGCATTATAGTATGCAAAATCAAGTCTGAAATTTTGCTTTTCACATTTTAGGCATCTGTTGTTATGCTTTCACTCCATTCATTATACACTACTGTAACGTAGAGAAGTTGTTCTATCTTGCCTGCAAAAATGTCTTTGAAGGACAAAGTGGTCCAAGTCACAGTCTACAATGCAAGTTAAACAAGACTTTTATTTTTTCTTCCCAAAAGTGTTGCAACTTCTATATTCTCTCAGTAGTAAATCATCTATTTTTAGTCTTGTAAATTATCAGGGCTATGTCCCCAGTGAGTTGAAAGTTTTGTGGAGGACTTTGCTATAATTTTTTTTTTACCTCACATTTCACTCACATTTACTAGTGTTTTCCTCACACTGTACTCATTTGAATACAGTGTAAATGATTATTGAAAAAACAAATTATGGAAAAGCAGCTGTAACTGAAAAAGTGAGTTCAGTTGTGACCCAGTATGTACCATTATACTCTAAAAAGCGGAGCTATGGAAAAAACATACTTTGCAAATAAATATATTTGCTCTGTAATAAAAAATACAACATAATTTCAATCATAAATTCCCAATTTAATCAGATTTTCTGCCCTATCTACTCATATTTTTCATGCTCTGGTAAGCTAGTACTCCAAGTTCAACTGCTGGGCCAAAGAAAAATTCAGTAAAATGACAGGTCCACAAAGACAGATGAACGCATAACAGGATGCTCTGGCCCAAACAACAGAAGTTTTCAAATGAAAGTAAGGGAGTCCTCAAGGTGACTTTAGTTCGCTGTAACAACAGTAGGTCACCAAGTTATAGCCTACAGTGTACCAACCTGCTGTATTTTATCATTTATTCATATATATGGCTAAATACCAGAAATCAACATGTCATGTATATTCCCAAGATAACATTTTTTTTTGCTTATACAATGATACATGGAGTAAGAAAATATTAATAATTCGGTTCACAGAGTAAAATCTTGCATAAAGAAATTACTTTAATGGCATCTGATACATACATGTCACATTGAAGAGACACTTGTATATTAGTTTATACTGATGCAAATACAAGTAAGCATACTGTACATGTCAACGTGCTACCAATAACATATTACCATTTGTTACATATACATGATGGACTCTTTAAACAGCATACTATTTTACTTTTGCTCTGCTAATACTGAGTACTCAAAGATTATTACAATACAAATAATAAAAATTTCATTCTGAAAAACAAGTCACAGGAAAGGTTATATATCAACTAACTTCAGTTGTAGTGAATGACAAGTTCCAGTAGTGTGGAAATAGTTTTAATTACTATTTGACACATATTAAAGCCACCAACCAACAACACTCCCTAAAACATTCCCTTTTTTAATCAATTAAATTTTGTAACAAAGAATTTTTAGCAGTGAGTATTTATATCCTAAATTAGAAATACAAGGTTTCTGGCTGCTTTGTGTTTTGTTCCTGACCCAATGTTATTTTTCCTCCATTTCTGATCCAACCAGCTATTTAAATTCACCAGGATGTTTGCACATGTTTCCTAACACACATTACATGTTAACTAGTACATTCTTTTTTACTATTATTATTATTTTTTGGCATTCAACACTTAATATTAAAAAGCAAATTCTATACTACAAACGTCAAGTCATCAGTACTCAGTAAAAGGCCTGTAGCCTTCTATAAAATGACAAATAATCTTCACAGATGATACAGAATGTCATTCCATGACAGAGATTACAATATGACAAAACTGAGAAAGAACTTCTGTATTGATAATGAAGGGTTTCAAGAACACAGTGGGCAGAAGTCCTAACATACTTGAAAAATATTTAACTGAACAATAATGGAGCAATGCCAAACACTAAAAGTTACCAAAGATAATTTTAATTGTTGTAGATATAATAGTGTTCAATGACAGCTGTTTTGGAACAAAAAGGTTATTTCCTGCAAATTATTATAATATTTTTCTCCCAAAATAGCCCCTGATTCACTGCTAAAGTTACCTGGCATTCTCTAATGGTTAGCACAGACTAAAAACCAATTATTAATTTTATTTTTTAAAGATTCTTAAGATCTTAAATGAAAATAATGATTTATTAAAAAGCCTAATAGGAATCAATTCAGAAACGCTGCTGACAAACCAATGGAACTATTTGCATGAGTGAAACATCAATGACCTTAATACAATAGCTATTTCAAAGATCAATAAGAATTAAAGGTACTGCTTCTCTACCTAGCAAAATTTCATGAATGCTGGCAGCACATTTTTGGGTTGATTTGTGATTTAATCAGAGAGCAAGCAGATACCATTTATGTAGTAGAAACTAACTGTCATCTGAGGCCTTTGAGTTTCCATTTGTACACATTTACTCAAAGTAACATTAGAAAAGTATTATGCCCTAATACTACAAATATTTATGTACTTCTTCACTATGCTACTGTCAGGAGTCTCACACTGATTGTGAATCTATGTGTAAAAGTTAGCAGTCAGAGTTGTGTGTGAGCTTATTTTGTTGGAGTATACCAAGGTGGTCACAACTTTCATGAAATAAGAAAAAAGCCCTTGCAATATATTTTGTGAGATGCAAGAAAAGTGTGATTACATTTTATTGGTTTGCTACTCCTTCTGGTGATTCTTTTAGAAATAACATTAATAAAGTTGTATAATTTTAGGATGCTTAGCACTATATTAATATATATTAACTAAAAAGACAAAATAACCCTGCTTTTTAGCCTTTTGTTTTGTTATTGGAAGATATGCAACCTATTACTGCAAAGACTAATGAAGATATTTAATTTAAGATAATTAACTCTCTATAATTGTCTGAACACCTAATTCTCTTTTAGACTTTATGATGTACATCTGCCTTATGTTTGTAAGTATGCAAGTATATAAACCTGATCTACCAGCCATTTGAAAAAGACAGATCATCTCAATTCTCCTCAATTTAAAATCCTCTAGAGTTTCTCTCAGTAATGGAAATCAAAGTTGTGGTAACATCACTGTGAGGTCTGTCCCACAGTGACTGAAATTCTGAGAAACTAATCCTTAAGGCTGGACAGTATACTGGGAGATGCTCTTGATTCAATGACTTTCACTGGGATTTGGCAGTTGCAGTGTATACTGTTTTCCTACAGAATCCTCATTTATTTGAGCGATAGTATTTCTGACATCTATCTGGAGCACCCTGGAGACTGGGTTAAAATATGTAAAAAGCAGGGATTTTAAAAATAGTATTTCAAATTAATTCCATCACAACAATGTATAAAAACTATAAAACAGGACAAAGGTCATAGGAAATGGAAGTGCCAAGCGATCTTCACACAATCCTCCAAAAGAAACAATAGGAGGGGGGGAGTTAATTCTTTTTTAACAATTATGAGGGAGTAAATATCACAAAAACTAACTTTCTCACACTCTTAAAGAGATTATTAAATTCTCTTCCTGAACAAATGTTCATTTTGAAGCTGGAAGCAATGTTCTCTAGATGCTTTAAGTTAAATTTTGGACTTAGGAGTTTTCAGTTGTCTTTACTGGAATCAATGAACTGCTGTGTGAGAAGACGTAGCAAACTACATGAACATTAGAAATATGGGGTTTGATCTGCTGAAACAGTTATATACCAAGTCCATTAATGAGCATAAACAATTGTATAAATACTAATGACTTACTTTAGTAATAAAAGTATTATTCACATTTTATATATGAGCAAAATGAGCCACAGCTAAGTGACTTAGCCAGTGACCCACAGGAAGTCAGTGACACAACCAGGAATAGAACATAGACCTCTCAGCAGCTAGTCCCATGCTTTAACCACAAGACCAGCCACCCTCTTCCCATCTTATATTAGCACAACTGTAAATCTTGGTTGCATCAGCTACTAATTTAAGATGTCTAAACAAGTTCAACTGTAGAAATCTCAGTTTTGAAAGTTTAATGACTTAGATTCATAAATCTCTCTTAACTTAATCACACAACAAATTAGGATAAAATGGTGTTTTTAATAGAAACTTAAAATGACCACAAACTTTTTGTTGCTTTAAAATGATTCCTTCAGAAATAAATTTCTGATGTATTAGAAGATCTGATGGATAGCAGTATACGCTTGAGCTCTTTATTACTACATTCTTTTGTCTGAAATCTGCGTGTGATACAAAATTTAGATCCACCTGATCAGAATGGACTATAACATGAAGACAATATCCTATTACAGAAGAACCAGACAATCCCAGAGAAAACTTATTCTCTTCAAGACAGAAAGAAATCGGAGAAGTTGAGAGTTGGGGAAAGACCAAAGATAATGAATAAACCATTATAATTAGAGGTAGGCAGCCTGGTGTGATCTTGGCTTTACAGAATTTAAAGCAGGCATGATTTGGATTTTGATCTCTTTTTATCTGAGCTTCAAGGTTCAGGAAAAGGAGGATCATTGTTAGTTAAAAGGGTTCTTGTTTTGACCCGCTCAATAGTTATCTACAAAAAATCTGCATTATGCCTAGTCCTATCACTTTTGCTGGATCCAAGGCACAGCATGCTAAAATGCAGTATAACAATACTGTAGGGTGATCTCCAAAGAGAGTCTGGAATCATACCAAGGGTCTTCCAGATGGTCTTCCACCATCACTTATTTCCGTATAAAACTCCACTGATTGCAGTTTAAACTCCTGATTTCCTTCAAGTAAAACTGCATATAGAAAGAATGTGAAAATTGAAGATAGACATGTGGCAGAATATTATGAAATACTTATTGCAAACATATCTTCCCAGAAGACCAAAAACTGCCAGTAAAGAGAGAATAAGATATGCTAATGCAAAATTCTTGTTATCAATAAATGAACAGCAGCTATGTAAATTGAAAAAATACATAACTCAAGATAAAGAAGACAGGGTAACTGTAAAAAATGCAGCAATACAATAGTTTCATAGCTTTCTTAAACCCCTTTACTTTAAAACAATGCAATTTACACAGCCAGAACTGTTCTGACTGCTAGATTTATAGTCACACTGCTGGAGTATGAGATTGCCCTCTAGATGTTACGCTTGGCTAGATAATTTTTCATTCTTTCCAGTATACCGAGATGGGACACACTGTGTGAT
Source organism: Aythya marila (assembly GCF_965140915.1). Classification (NCBI taxonomy): domain Eukaryota; kingdom Metazoa; phylum Chordata; class Aves; order Anseriformes; family Anatidae; genus Aythya; species Aythya marila. Next base: position 17,625,193 of record NC_139051.1, read on the forward strand.
TTGTGATTTTAAACTTCTGTAATGCACCTGGAGACCTAAAGCATAGACACAATGGAAACATCAAAATAATTAAGTAAATTTGAAACTAGTATATTTGCAGAGACAGGAAGGCGTATACATTTTTCACCTCCGTATCCTTAAAAGATTTCTACCCTTTTCAAGACCTACCTGGCATACCTTAGAATCAGTTGCACAAAAATTCCTTCATTAAGATTGGAAAGAAAAATAAAATTGTTTAAGACAGACTGTTTGGGCCATACCCTTATCCATCCCAAGATTCCAAAAGTACTCTTTCTCATTTCAATGGGACTATTTTTGCTGTATAATTCAAGTCAATCTGCTTCAACTTTTCTTAATAATTAAAATGAATAAATAGTATACACACACCACAGGAATAAAATCTTTTTTTTCAGATGCATCAAACTTCAAAAGATTTACCATTTCTTCCATGTAAAAAGAACTAATTAATCCTTTTAGAACCAGTAAGAAAAATAAAGTAAAATTGATCTTTTCTGAAGACAAGTTGTCATCTAACTTTAAAATCAGAACTGATGTTGAGGCCCTTTGCAACTTGCCTCTGAATTTAGGGAAGAATTGCCCGTGATTCAGGAAGGCCTGAGCCTGACATTTCATTCTTGTTTCATAATGCTTAAGGTCCCAGCCAAACCTGGGAATTCATTCAGATAGCAGGGCAGACAGTCGCCATAATCAAAAGCCTGCAGTCAAACGATGCAAACAAAAGCCGCATGAGAAATTGATAAAGAGATTTCTTTATTATTACCATTTCATTACTGAAAAAAGAAAATCTAGAATTAATTTTAGAAAAGATAATGTATTTGTAGCCTGCTTTCATCAGCAACACAAAAACAATTGGCTTTCTATCTTCCATGAGTGAAAAAAATGACCTTTGTTGATAAAAAAAAGCCAGATTAATTCAAATAATAAATAAGGTGTATTTTTGACTACGAAAGAAAATTTAAGAATTCTTCCCTTGAATCTTCAAATTAATATTAGCTGTCTTTCTAAAAGATACAGGGCACCAAACACTACATAAAAAGCTGTTAAGCAGGAAATCAGATTAAGTAATTTATTTTTCCTTTCCTGTCTCAATCTGTTAAAATGCATATTTACAAAACCTAAGTAATTTGTACATAATAAGCCAATATTACATTTCTGCTTTATATCCTACAAATTCTTTTCAAAGGATGAACTTGTTAAAACAGCACAATGCTTATAACTTAAAGAAAATTGTATAGTATTTGTAACAATTCTCTGAAAGCTCGGTTTGGTTGATTTCTTTGGGCTGAGTTGGATATGTCTTTATTCCACACATGGAATTTAATTCAAAGTATTATTTATGTGTGCATGCAATTTTATTACAATTAAAAGTAAAATCTAAAGTATGTTTTTTTTTCCTGCTTTACTTATGACCTTATTAAAAGTCTAGCATCAAAGTCTGACTTTATATTCACAATCAGATGTTTATTAATACCTGCCATTTTCTGGAATGCTCCCAGTTTCATGGAGTTTTTTAAAATGTGCATTTTAAAGTCCTGAGTTTTTGAAGAGCTCCTCTGTTAATCAGACAAATTAAGGGGGTATATTCTCCAGTAGTTTGCACAGAGAACAGTGTTGTTTCTGTTCTCAGCAGAGCTAAATTTGAACTCTGTGGAGGTGTCCAGCTAAGATCCTTCTTTTAATATCCTATTGAAACTTTACATAAGATATTGTTGTAAAGTGGTTAGAAATAGTATTAAAATAGGTATTTAAACCTCTTTTATTGGTATATTATTTTTACCCACATTTGCCTGTTTATTCATCCATGGCATCTTGAGCTAATTCTGAGGTTTTGTTTTACTTGTTTTCAGTCCCTGGCTTCTAATTCTGAGTCAGCGTACTACTGAATAGGTATTACTGCAGTAAGCCTAATAAAAAAAAAAATAATAATAATAATAATAATAATGAAGAAAACAAACAAAAGATTTCCACTTTTCTAGAGCTAAAAAATTCCAGATGGAAGGAAAATAGAAAAAAAAAATCCTTTATATGTCAAGGCAGAAGTAATGCTTGCTTCAAGCCCATACAAATAGATAATTCTCATAAAAATTAACACGAGGCTTCAAGCCTCTACAGAGATTGTTCTCATAAACAAAAAGCTGTAGGCAATGTTAGTATCTATAAGTCAACCAGGTATTTTGACGTATTCAACTCTAATCTATAAATTGCCTTCAGTATACAAATAATAAAGCAAACGGAGACTCTCTTTCAAAATGCCTGATGACTAAGAACCATAATGAGGCAAATTTAGGATCCTCTGAATCTTCTAATGATGTCCAATAGATCAAGGGTTTTTAAAGATAAACTGTTGTATCCTGGGGCATCTTGACTTACAAGATGACTCTCTGAAGAAGGTTGTTGATCTTATGACTTACTTTTAACATCTAACTTCTATTTAAAAGAATCTAAGGGTGAAATGGAAGGAGGTGACATGCTTGTTTGAACTTGCTCTGTCTTGAGACTTACTGAGCATAGTCTATACCGCTTCTCTCTGCATGCCTGAGAGGCAAGGGGAGGGGGGGGTCTGTAGCTAAAAAAAGTGGGGGAAAAAAGAATTTCATTTACCTCCGTTACTGCTAAGAATCTTTTCAGAAAAGCATTTACTCCTGCCACAGTAGGATGCAAACTGACGTGAGGTGACCAAAGCAACTACCCGCAGCGCAGAGAGGAGTTAGCTGGAGGAGAATGGGAATGCAAAAGAGAAAGCAGTTAGCAGCCGGAAAAACTAAATTTTCAGTTACAGGAGATTACAGGGAGCAGAGATCAAATTCCAGATCCACTCCAGGGCCCGCGGTCTGCCCTCACGCAAGGTACACGCTTGTGATTTGGCTTAACGGGCACGGACCCGGAGGGAACCGGCTCGGGTGAACGGACGGGGTCTGACGGGGAAGGGCAGGGGAAGGGGAAGGCGCGCCTCCTCCTCCTCCTCCTCACCCTCACTGACCCGTTCCCTCTCCGCGTCCACCACCTCTCCCGTCCCTCTGGGTGCTCGCCCGCCCCGGCGGCCGCAGCCGAGCCCCGCACCTCAGCCCCTGCCCCTCCCCGGAGCCCGCCACCGGCCTCGGCTCCAGCCCCGACCCGCGCAGCGCCCCGAGCCCCGGCCCGCGGCGTCGGCTCGCCCCTGGGCGACGGCCGGGTGGGCCGGCGGGGGGCGGCGCAGCGGCGGGGGAGGCGGCGCCTGGCCGGTAGGATGGGCCGGGCCGGGGAGTTTATCCCGCTGGAAGGGAACAGTGTCCCCGGCTGAGACTTGACAGCACCAGGTCAGTGCGGGCTACCGGGGGAGGGGAGGAACCTTCCCCTGAGGTGAGGGGGGCGCGGGGACAGCCGCGGGCTGAGGGGGGAGCCGCGGGCTCCTGAGGGGCGCCGCGGCTGGGGGCGAGGAGGGGCTGAGGGGAAGCGCCTGGGGCGGGAGCGGAGCAGCCCCGGCGTGGGGACAGGGCTCGGGCTCGGCCCCGGGGCGGGGGGAACCGAGCCGCCGGGGATGCTCGGGGACCGGGCGGGCTTCGAGGGCGAGCGGGCTCCCAGGGGTGCTCCCGGGGCTGAGGGGCGAGGAGGGGGAGTTCGGGAACGCGGGGCACGGTCCGGGGGGGGCGGGAGGGCTGCCGGGACACGGCTCCGCTGCCGGTGGGGGCCGCCTGAGGGGACGGCACGGGGCGGGCACGGGGAGCCCGGTGCGCCGGGGCTCCAGGTGCGCCTTGCCGGGCTCGGGGTCCGGGGGCTGGGGTTTGGGGTCCGGGGGCTGCCGCCCCTCCGGGGGGGACCCAGGGGCCATCCGCTGCCCGCCGGGATGGGGGCACCGCGGGCAGGGCGCAGCCCGGTGCTGCGAGAGGAGAGCGGGGCGGCCGGGGAGCTGCTGGCGCTCACCTGGCCCCGTTCGCGTAATGAATGAAGAGCGTTGGTTGGCGGTTTGGGTTTTTCTTCATTTTATTATTTATTTCTCAACCGCAGAAAGTCAGGGAGCCTTCCTGAGCCTGCAACAGCCGAGATGCTGTGTTGAAATGTGTTATGTCTTGATGGCATGCCTCAGGTTCGCAGGAGCATTTTGTAATCTTCCTGGTGTCATTTCTCTCCAGGGTATTCTACAACTGGAGAGTGCAAGTTCCTGTGGTGTTGTAACTTCACGGCACTGTGTACACATGACCATACAATGCTGACTTAACAGTGATGTATTTATTAATAATCAGTGACGTAAGACTGGTATTTGCTCTGATGGAAGGCTCAGGAAATTATCAATTTCTCCACGTGCTGTGGGCTCTGGGTTCCTTTAAATCAGAAGGATCGATTACAGCTCTCCCCGAAATACCTGAGGCCGTGGGCTAGCCTGGTAGTCGTGACCTGCTGCCCCATCTCTGAACAAGCTTTTGCTGTGGAACATGGTTGTAGCGTTCCACTTAAAAATGAGTAGCCAAAACAAAAATATATAAATATGTACATTGCTGGTAGCAACTATTCCATAATTTAATCAGTAATTTAGCTTTTAAAACGTTACTATAGTTTGTTACTAGTTAACTAAAATTTTCCAGTGTACACCATGTATGACATATGATACTCAGTGCTGTCCATGGGAGTGAACTTTCCTCTGTTGTGCTCCCATTAATATCAAAATTTATTGTGTGAAGTGGTGTTTGACATCATTATTCTTTTGGCTGTCACAAAAAATAGCTTCAAAAATTGTGTAGAGATTTAATTATAAGATTAAAAGAAATCTGTCTAAGCAGTGTGTTAAGGCATGTGGTGCAATATAAGCATGAACTTGTCAAGGGGAGAGAAAATTGAAAAAGTAATTGGCATGGAGTTTGAATGATAACCAATCATAGATGTAATTCAAAGGTTTTTTTTACACAGGCAGTACTTGAATTTGAATGTTCTTAGGCATCAGTTTTGTAAAATATCTCATTAACTAACTAAAGATAGTATGTGTTTCTTAGCAATGCCTCCGTGTCAGGTTCCTGGACATTACAACTTATTACACGTCAGCACTCAATGAAACTTCCATTACAATATGGTCATTACACAAATAATTTTTTCTCCTCCAAAATGCATTTATATTTCATATAGTGAAATATCACAAAAAAATGAAGGTGGCAAGATATTAGAAATTAGCTGATGAACATTGAAGCTATGCCTCTTTTAGCTTTCCCTATGATACTGATTAAAAACATCCAGTATCAATACTGTTTCTATGTCCGTCTCTTTTCTGTGAATTTTTGGAGACATCCATAAGTCCATTTCTAAATCAATAAAACAAATTTAGGTCCCACATCAATTACTAGCACTGTAATTTAGTACTTCTAGCAGTGGCTCATAAAATGAATTTTGAAGAAAGTTATATGGAAAAAACAGGAAAAAGTTTAAAAGTAGAAAGAAAACTGCCTTGTGAAATGATGGATTAAATAATGAAACGTATCTATCATAGGTTTTTTCCGTCTTGATTTCTGAGGCTTCCTTTTTGTTTTACATGTATGTTCTGTTCAGAGTGGCATCAAATATATTTACTAGCCAGTTTTTGTAGCCTAAATGTGAATTGTTAGTTATGCATATTTGATATTTGGAATTTGAGGATTTTTACTTTTTTTTTTGTCACAAGAATTATCCCGATACTATCTTCTGGCATACAGTAAAACAGTTTCCAGTGCAGTTACTCAAGAGAAATTAAAATACAATTATAAGTTCTCTACACTGGGTACTTTTGAAGTCATGGACACAACACTCTCCATTAGTTGTTGTTATTAGTTTCATTTTTAAATCACTGGTAGACTTATTTAATAACAGACTCTGTCCCAACTTAGCATCATATTAGATGAGTGCTAATTACTCTGTACTGTGTTTCCATAATGATCTATATTTTTTAATGTTAGGGATCTATTTTTCATGTACTTTACAGCAAGTGTTCACTGCGTGTCAGTTAACTTTTTGTGGCCTGACAAAAGAAAAAGTTAGAAATAACACAAAGCAAGAGAGCATTGTTATACTCAAGTCCTGCATACCCATGCCACAAACAGAAGCTGGGATTTCCCAGTAGCAGGTCAGTTCTTAAGGATTTAATTTAACTGCTATGGATCACTTGGAAAAAATCCCTACTGCCACCTCTTTTTTTGCCTGCAGAGGCTTTCCCAAGACTGAACAAAAATGAAAGAGCCGTAAGATTTGTCTTCAGATATTCAGATTCCCATGAGCATGAAACATAAATTGAATCCTACATTAAATGATAAACTTCTTGCCTTTCTCTCACCAGTTCCACACCACCAACTTGGCCCAGTGGTGTCGTTTTTTTTCTTCTTTTTTTTTTTAAATGAAATATAGTTTGTCTTTTTAAGTTGTTATTTTTCACTCCTCTCACACGACAAGACAAATATAAACCTAAATCTTTTGCTTTTTTTTTTTTTTTTTTTTTTTAATTCAGGAGGGGAAAAAAAAAAAAAGGCAAGGCCTGATCTGTAGTCTGCATATCTCAAAGCTTTCACAGAACTTAAGACAACTTGATCACACTCAAACTTTCTTCCCCCTTTTGAACTCACCTTCCAGCATATTATTTGGTCTGTTTCTCCACTCCTGAACCACTCAGGAATTGAGTGCTTGAACTGAATTGAACTAAACAATTGCATCATTCTCCAATTAAGATTTGTGATATATGAACTACATAGATATTTTTAATTACCTGTATTGAAGTAATGCCTAGCAGCCCGGTCAAAGTTTGGGCCATTTGGTACTCAGTCAAACAAAAAGGTTTTCCCTGTCCTTAATACCATGTGATCTATGAAACGAGAATGCAAATAGTTACATATTTGCAATGGAGACACAATATAGTAGTGAGATTGATGCAAAAATTGTAATTTACACTTTCAGTGTTTCAATTTATGCTCATAACAGTAACAGATTCTTACATTGGTAACAGACTCTAAACTGTATAATTACAAATGGAAAAAACTAAGGTATATTTGTTACAACAAATGTGGTAACTTTCAGCAAAAGAAGATTTCCAAGCAGCACCTTACTATCTATTGCTGTTTCACTGGCCTTCACTGTAAATAGGCAAAAGAAATCCTACTTAGAAAGGAGGAAGATAGGTAACTACCTCAAAAACCAGGTTGTATGTTTCTGGAATCAACTACCAGATGATGCTTTGTGGACTTGCATAAGCCACCCCCTTCCCTCATGACTAAGCAGATCACCTTCATGCCATGCAGTCTGCACATTCAGGACAAAGTCTATGAATTCAAGTCTATGAATCCCAAAGTCTACTCTGCTGGTTGATAATTAGCAATTTAAAAAACACAAAGCTTACGTAGCTTTCTGTATGTATGTTCAGGCACAAGTGTGCTTGATGAATGCCGTGATGAATGTATATGTATTGTTGTGCACATACTTGGAGGGCATATGTGTGCGCAGGTAACGTATTAACCCTATGTTATGGAAAGACTTCCTGCTTATCTCAGTGATGTAGAAAATCTATATATAACATGAGATAACACACTGTGATAAATATTGGACAATATCCAAACGGAGAAATACAGAGAACATTCCACTGTATCAAAAAAAGGTCACGTCAGTTTATTGGAAGATGCACAGAGGCTAGAAAAGAAGTCCCGGCTTCGTTTAAGTCAGTGGAGGTTCTGATGTTTCAGTAGGGTCAGGTTTGCCATCTACGTGCAGTGTTTGAAATGTCCTGTATGCAGCTTGCTACAACTACTGAAGTCAGTCGGTGGTTTTAGTATACAGAACATAGAGGGCCCAACTCTAAATGAGTTGCTGTTTTCCCAGTGAGACTAAAAGGCTGAAATGAAATAACCGTGAATATATATTACAGTAAAAACCCTAGGTTTTTGTTTGTTTGTTTGTTTGTTTGTTTTTAATGGTTTAAGAAATGTAAGTAAAACAGGAATGATATATTTCTCTTGCTTTTGTTCTAGAATTTGTATGATCACTTTCTTAAAGTATTTTAACTGTAAGTGAAATACTGACATTTTGGTACAGACTTTACAGTTGGGATTAGTTTATTCCAGGCCCTCAAATTAGGCATGTGTCTGAGGTCTTGTAACAGCTATTAGGAGAGGAAAACATGAAACTTCATGCTGTTTTACGGATCGTTGGTGATGATAATTCCATGATCTCCATGGGGGAATTGTGTCTTTCCTCTTTATCACAAATTTGATTGTGACATATTTTAGACTCCCTTCTGCCAGAATCCTATTCCTTTTTTATAGGGAACTTCCGGCTACAATTCAACTGACTTTACCTGTGTGCGTTTCTATAGTTATGAACATGAGATTTTGCGTACAGTTTTAGCTGTCCTGTAAGACTTATATAGAATAAGTGAGAGGGATGGAAATGTTCTTATTGAGTCTCGTGTTTTTCCACTGAGTTTAAGCACATTACTTTTCAGAGAATTTCATATTTGCACAAAGTAGCCCTGCCCAATTATGATCTGGTCTTAAACTTTTTACACAAGATGTGATTACAGTACATTGCATAAAACAGGATTTTATGTTATAATATTGCATTGTAAGTCCATAGTACTTGTGTGTTTGTTTAGATTTATTGAACAGAGGTGTTGTGTAACTGCTGTAACTATTCACAGTTGTGCAGCAGCAATTCTGAAGTTTGGGAGGCTTTCAGCTTAGGTTGCTATCTCTATACAAATAGAGTGATATATGTTCTTCATATTTATGCTAGGGGAATATTTTGATGTTTCTCAACCATGGTGGTTTGAAACATATGTCAGACTACCAAAAGAGTCAATCTGTTACACCAAAAAAAGGAACTATGAAAAGAAAAATGTTAATTACAGGCTTTAACACTCACACCAAGATCTTCTAGTAGGGGTGGTCAGAAAAACAGGTTTTACTACCTAGGCCTGGTGCTTTGTGGTGCTATCTAATGTGGGGGCTTGTGGAAAAATGCAGCCACTTCTATTTACTGCCTTTCATAACGCACATATTTCCTCATGGTAGGTTTAGGTTCTGACTTCTTTATGTCTACAGTAAATAACACTCAAGAGTTTATCCTTTCATCTTGAATATGTTTTACTTGGAGTTTCTGTTCATTCTTCCCTACAGTAGTATTTCAGCTACAAAATTTTATATGAAATCTCAGATTTTAAGCTTAGTAGAAGCTTGTTAGAGTGTGGTATCTTGCTAAATTGATTTCTAATCCTACCTAAGAATTTGAAAAATATAAAGCCAAATTTTATTTCTAGTTACACCCAGAGATACCTGTAGATAAGTAAGTACAGCAGTGCGGGAGGGCAAAAGGGTGCTTTGTTTGCACAGAATTTTATCTGTTTTCTCTAACCTTATTCAGGACTATATTTGATTGAATCATGAGAAAATTTGAAGAGGCTGAGTTGCTCGTTCCCTCCAGAACAATGAAAATGTCTGTTGTTTGCTTTCTAGCTTGTTGGATATGTGAACCAAAGTTATTTCACTGACCTAGGAATGTAGCTGTTCCTCAGAATCTGCTGAAGTTAACTACTGACAGTGGATGGAATTGCTTCTTGGAGAACTAAGTTCTGTTAGATTGCTACTGTGTTTCGTCTTTATCTCCTGGATGCCATCATTTGCATTTAAACTATGCGTATCTAACAAGCCTGATTTGTGCATTAAGACATGTTAATATGTATGATTTTTAAATGATTAGAAATATTATGAATAGCAGTCTAATACTTTATTTATTTTAAATATCCCATAGTAACAGTCAGCATAAAGTAGCTTGGCAAATGACTAACATATTGTAAAACTCATAAGAAAGTGTAGATTTTTGATGTTTTTGCCCAGAACATGATTAAAGAGGATGGAAACAAAAGTTCTGCAAATGTGCTTTCACTTTCAGAATTTCCAGCTGTTGCTGAAGATGTTTGAGATGATAAACAAGATGAAACTAGGCTATATTTAGAACAAAAGGATTTAGCATTAAATCAGTTCTCTGAATGAAATAATCACTATTTAAAAGTGGGGGTCATTTCTTTTCTGGATTTTTTTTTAATTTTTTTTTTTCTATTTTTACATTCATTCCAGAGTTAGTGCCAGAATTGCTAAATTAGCCCGGAGTAGGTTATTTAGTAAGGATCTCAGCTAAGTATGAATTGTTGTGATTAACTGTAGAGTAAGTTTCATCATCAGTATTGCAAAAGGTTACTATCACAGGTACTGAAATTAAAATAGGGAATTTAAAAAGTGGCATTGAAAATTTACTTTGAAGGTTCCAGATTTTTGACAGTGGTTTTAAAGCATTTCTCATGGTTAAGACAATGCAAAATAACTTCCCCAAAAAACTATGGAAGCTTAGTTTTTGTTCCTAGATCACTTTTTTGTTATTGTGATGTGTGCACTTAAAAAATGCAAGCAAATTTTACCCTTGCTTCCCATGTTTATCTTTCCAGTTGATCTTGGTTCTAGTTTTCAAGCTTCTTGGAGTATTAGTTATGATAGGAGTTTGCCTCTTGTCTTGAAGTGGTTAATTGTTTTTGTGATGCAGAGAAGAACATCATGGCATGATGAATAAGAGACCCCAGAGGGTTCCTTGCACAGTTTCCTTTGGGTACTGCCCAAAGACTTGTTCTCTGGGTCTGCCTCATGTGATCAGGCTGGCTAACTTTACCCAGTTAAATTGGGTGCGGCGGATGTTAATTATGTTCACAATATCTCATTTAGTGTTTTGGTTTTTTTTTTCAGTAGTCCAGCACCTTGTATAGAATACACATTTAAAATCATCGCATGGGTTCAGGTTATTACTCAGCCTAGATAGGATGAAACATCAAGTTATGGAAGTTACTTTCTGACGGATAATTAGATTCAAGGAAGGAATTTTCTTAGATCAGGATTACTGATTTCATAAGGAATAGTGATTATAGCATAATTGATGTAGGCAGGAATTCTTGACAATTCTTGAAGAAGTACTAGAAAACCCTTCTGTATCAAGATCTTATTTTTCCCCTGGTAAAGATATTTTCTTGTAGACACATCTTGAAAATTTTGGGATTGAAAGTCTTAATCCAAAAACACACTTTTCCCACAAACACATCTTTGTGTTTTAATTTATATATATATATATATATATATATATATATATATATATAACAATTAAGCATGCTGATGTCATACTGCATAGTAAGTGCCTCATTATGAAACGAGCCTGCGTCTATCAGTCTACCATTGTTTCCACTGTTCTCTGCATTGGAATACAGAATCTGTCAAATTTTTAAGGAGTCACAGTTTTGTTAAGATGTTTTTATGCAAGTCCTCTGCATTGTACATAATATGCTGTTTCATCTTTTTGTGACGTAATACTGAGGATGTGGAAGTCATGTGCACTTTCCATTCTTTTTTGGGTCATCAGGGTGCCACTATTAAGTAGGTGGGAGATCAAATGAAAACCCAGAAAAATACCCTGTACACTCTGTATCTTTTTCTCTCTCTCTTTTTTTTTTTTTTTTTTAATAAGAAACAATATTATCAACAAAGTGTTCTGCTTTGCAAACAAAACTATCCACAACAACATTTATGCAATGACATGTGAGATTAAGGCACTGACTCTGTGGTACAGTGGAGCAGTTAGATCTGCAATAGAGGCTACTGCTGGGCAGTACGTTTTAGTATCAGTGCAGTGGGGGACTAAGACGGGGATGTAAGGCCAATGTGGGCCCAGAAGAGAAGAGAGTTGAGGAAAAGTGAAAAAGCTGTCCATAATGAATGTTAGGAAAGGAAATTAAATAATTCATTTATTTATTTAATTAAAGGAAGGCAGTGAGAATATTGGCTAAGACTTTGTCCTTTTGCTTGATTACTTTAGCTCTTTTGATGTTTGCCAAATAAGATATTAAAAAGCAGGGAAATTCTTTAACAATACAGATGTTTGAATTTCTTTCTCAAAGTTTAAAATTTATTGTTGGAACCTTCTTGATCTTGAATTCTCTCTAGTCTCTTATGAGATTTTCAGCTTTTCTTGGTTTGAGATATGCTGACAATGCCATAAAGTGGTCTTTCACTGTATTTTGGCATCCTACTCATTGTTCTTTTTCTGCCCAAGTTCTGTTTTTTAAATCTAGGCTTATTTATTACTCCTTTGAGAACAGGAACTGTCTGATATGCTAACAACAAGTGACAGCTTTCCTGTCACTAAGGACAGGAGAACAGGCAGTGAATATTGCTGAAGTCTGAGGTAAGTTTAGAATAACAATAACTTGTACATACGCTAAATTTGATATACTGTAGTGTGACTACATTCTCTGACGCAGGCTGTGCAACGGATTCCTGTCTCCACCCCTATCCACTAACAGGAAGGCATAGTGTAATGTTATAGAGCATGTGGCAATACTACATTTCTTCTGAAGCTTGACCCTTAGACAGGAGGGTATCTTTTCTGTTGTCACTGATGAAACAACTATACTGTGAATCTCCTTATAATGCCAGAATGAATGGATATAAACAAAAAATTAAAAAATAATAATTATATATATTTTTAAATAAGGTGGACATGAAAACAGTGGGAGATAGTAGGGGCATCTCTCCATTTCCTCCCCAAATCTGCATTTTGAAGAGAAGAATAAAGGGAGGAAAAGGTTTGAGGTCAATAACATGAGAGACTCAATGTAAGAGGGAGAGACAAAGTATAGAAAAACATTCATTGTCCTTGAAGGAAAGCAAAAAAAAAAAAAAAAAAAAAAAACAAGGAGGAAGAAGAAATTCATTCAGATATGGTTGCCACTTCCCTGACAATTAGTCCAGGAAGGGCTAATGATCATAGTGACTATACCTGGCATTTACTCTATAGGAGAAAGGAATTCTTTGGAGTTTGAAATTGCAAGATTTATAGTGCACTCATTTAACAACTAATATGGAAATTAAATTAAGACAATGTGGGCAAAATACTGAGCAAAACTGTTTTCTGATTCCAGTATGTCATATAAAGTCCTGTATAACTCAAAGATGGCATCTTCTGGATGAGACTTTCTGAAATTGAATTGGGGGGAAAAGAGGAGGAAAAAAAAAATAAAAAGGAAAATATCTGGAAAAGATGAGTTTTATATTAGGAAGAGATACTGGCAGACTCCCCAGAATGTTTCTGCCTTCATCTTCTACAACCGTTTATTCATTAACAGGTTCCTGTATGCCCTTTGAGGATGTCCACTCCATTTGAAGAATAGTCAGTTTTCTTCTACAACTACAATGGGGGCTTTTAGTTCTACAACTATAGGATTGTTTTAGCTCATAGTAACTAGGGGTGATTTCGGGGGGCTATTGTATCCAGTATATGTTGTTACCTCTTCTCAGAGCAGGAGAATCTGATGAGGTAAATAATAAGCAGTTTCCTGCTGTAATATTGCCAATTCTATGTTGTAGATTTTTGAAGCAGCAAAATATTTCTTATGCTTTCATATGACATTAAGATAGATAGGTAAATGCTTCTGTTAGATGGTAATTACAGGAAATTGATAATTTTACTCATTTTGTCTGTAAGGATGAAGAAAGTAGCTTGTATTTTAGAACTTTCCCTCTCTGCCATTTCCTTCTGGCACAGACACAATGTTTTGCTGGAATGAAACGACAGTTTGGGAAAAATAGTTCAATACATTTTATGTTAGTGCTCAATAAAAGGGTGTACAAAGGAAATGCATATTTATATCTCATAAATGGTGAGATTTATGAGAGTTCTAGAGGGTTATTCACATTCACACTGATGCTGAGTGCCTTCAGAATTGTATGCTTCCCCTTCCTGAAAGCTAAGACTACTACACACGTTGCCAGCTCTCAGGCAGATAGTAGCACCACATTTAGGAAAAACTCTGATAAAAAATTAAATTACACAGTGAATTTGAATGGGGGAAAAAAAAGAAAAAAATAAAAAAGGCATTTATACTCCCTGGACTCAGGGACGTCTAAATGAACTCAAAGGCTAGATCCATACTATTAAATTAAGAGATGCCATAACTTGTGCACAGGCTCAGGAAGTGGATAGTTAAATGGCTAAATTATCAGAATTGTCCCTGGTCCAGTTATAGCTCAGCCAACAGTAATTCAAGTGCTTTCAAGAAACACTTTGAGAGTGAGCATGGACAAGTGACCATTCACAACAGGACTTTAAGTGAGTCTACCCCATTTTGAGAATGAAGAGACAAATACAGCCAGAGTACTCTTCAAATACATCCTGGTACTCTTCAGTTTATTAGTATAGCTGAAACTAAATGTCTCTCAATTTGTTATAATTACTTTTTAAGTTTCCTCCTGCCAACAGAACAAGATGAGCTGTATTTGATGTTCCATTCATAGATTTTTAGCCCTAAAAATTAATAAATCATAAATTGGAGATCTTTCACCATAAGTTTGCAAACTTACAAAGAAGAAATAGGAGTTGAATACCTGGAAAAATAGAGGTAGTAGACCATTGGCATTTATGTAAAGAAAATCTATATGCCATTTATTTTATGTTGTATGTCTGTTTGGCTGAACAGAAATGAAAGAGCATATGACATAAAGCCCAAACTCTTTAAAAAAATACTCCCAACGTTTTTTTCTAACTCCCAGTGAAAGGTCAGGCTGTTAGCAGAGCTTGTTTTGCATGATGACAGAGTTCTCTCTATACATATACATCTTAGGTATCTGTCCTGAGCAGATGTTACTAAAATGTGTTTATATGACATGGTCATTTTATACTCTGGAAAATATGAAAATTAAACAAAAAAATAAAATTATGTCCTACTGTCCATTCCAGGAATTACAGATAAACACACTAACTCACCTTTAGAGAATACATTACAACCTGTTTGCTCTGAAAATTCCTTTTGGCTCAAGTGAAAGTACACAGTGCAAACAAAGTTATGAAATGTGTACACAAGGTGTGAGAGTAGATGGTTCTACTTGTGTATAACTTTATGGGTCTGATCCTTCAGGGTAGTCAATGCAATCTGACCTTTACACTCATCATCTCATCGATTTGAATGAGATTACAAATGAATATTAGAATCAAATCAAACCACTTTATTTTCCCCATTAGTATCAATAAATGACAGCCAAGGTTTTATTATTATTATTAAATAGAAAGCACAGAATGGTAAAATCTAAACAAGATGAACACATCTTAAGAGTTGAACATTTAAGATCTAAAATATTTGACAATGTGACCACTATTTTAAATTTCATTTCTATTTTAAAAGCTGATAAATATTTTGATAGTTTAAAGGATTTTAACAATGTCACTGTTGATTCAGTTAAAGGAGCAGAAGATAGCATATTTTATTAAGATATAACAAAGATATGGCAAGGAACTACTATAGGTAATTAAAAAGAAAAACCGTTCCAGAAGAAATACAGAGTAAGTTAGCATAGTACTCTTCAAAAATATTTCTATAGCTTACTAATAAAAATATTATAAACAGAGACAGAAAGCATAAAATAAGATGAAAAATATAATATTTTAACTTCAAATAAATGACTTTAAATCTCAAGAATAGCAAGTAGAAAATTTTAGGCCTTAACATTGTCTTAAATATGGGTGACTGGAGATGGAGGGCATGGGGAAGCGCTGCATGAAAACTGTTTACACAGAAAAATACCCCAGGGTTACTCAGCATTATTCTTAATTAGAGAGTAATTTTGAAAGTAACTTTTAAAAACAAGCCAGTGCTGTTTTTAACCCACCACAAACTGGATTAAGTCACTATCCTGTTACATGCAGTGTACGCAGCAGCATGACCACAGCCAGTCTAAACTGGATCAGGAAGAGTAATCCAGAAATGCAAAGTTCCCAAAGATCATTTCCTGTTTTCTGAATCTTGAAGGCATATTTTTTCAAACTGCTGCTCTCACAAAGATTTTCCAAAGTGTATCAATTAAAAATTAAAATGCACTAAAATAATTAAAAAAAAAAAAAAAAAAAAAAAAAAAAAGAGGATATCTGGTGTGTTTATGTCAAATCAAATTCTTCAAGTGATTTGTAATGAAGGCAAGAGTAGCACAGAAGGAAAATAAAGGAAATACTATGTGCATTATCCTGACTGTTAAAAAAGTATTATTCCTTCAAATTCTTATACAATTTGTTCTATGAACAGTAGAATCAATGAAACTAACTTCCTGTGGATATGGGTTTTTTTTTTTATGGATTTTCACTTGGATTTTCTGCTCCTTATTACAGGGTGAGCTCAAACTGTTGATCTTTAAGTGGTGACGCTAACAACAATTTAGGCATGTTTTGATAAAACCCCTCTACCCTGGAGTCATTCTGACTGAAATAAGCCAGTGTTTCCAAAAGCTATTGGGAGTGAATAGAGAAGGAACAATAAAGGCACACATTAGGGAACAGCAAGTATTATCAGTCTTCTTTCTTTGGGATTGCATTTATCAATGAGAAATTAGTATTTTAAAAGTCATTATTTAAATCACAGTTAAATACCTATTAATGCTTTCGTAATATGGTTCAAATTGCAATTGAATCTAAATTCTGAGTACTTTTAGGATCTGCTTGCCATCTTCTGAAGCGACTGAAATATGGAACTTCTTAGAAAGACCTTTCACAATGAGAGACTGTATCTTAGCATTACCACAGGGAACTGGAAGCACCAGAAATCCCATGGTCAGATATGTTCCCTTTTGGTAAATTAATCATGACTTCTGGAGAAGAAGGCATAGAAAAACAGATAAATGTTTTCAGTTTATTCTTAATTACTTTTTCAGTCTTTTGAAATTTCTTTTCCTCTGTATTTGAACCACCAATTGTTATACAAAATAGTTCCAAATAATAAATTCATAAAGCCTGAAGCTTTTTCAAGAGAACAAAAAAGCTGCAGATTGTGGCCTCTGGTAGAGTAAATTTCAGGGTTAATTTATAACTAAAGCAAATGTATCTATAAAAACAAGAAAAGTTCCATAATAAATATGTTAACAAATGACAAGAAAAAAGAGGCTTGATAAAAGATAACTGAACTTGTTTGGCACCAGTGATTTTATGACTGAGGAATTCAATTATAGGTGTGTTGGGAGTACCAAATCACAATTCTTTAAATTACTAATGGGAAACAAAGCTCTTTATCATGCTCTGAATATGTTCACATGAAATGTTCAGTCCTGCCCTCTGTAAATAAACTTCTGGTGCCTACGCTAGGCATCTGCATTGAGACTCTGTGTCACCAGAATAGAAAAAGATAGGTGATTTCTGTTGAATCACTTTTCAAAGGTGCCTGCTGATACACTCTTCTATTAGAAGTTAGGTTAGCCAACAGATTTCATCCTGTAAATTTGCACTTCTCGGCTTGTATTTTTTCTGTTATTATTTGCATTTTTCTAAAAACTCTGTGGATTTGTTTGCAGAAAAGTTTTATCAGCGTACTCTACAGCTCTATGCAGTAAATCTCATCAGTTTGGATTTGTTTACTGTCTTTGTCAGATACATACGCTTCATGGAGGTCTTTAACCAGTAATGTAGATAATGACTTTGTACTTACACAAGAGAGGCAGATTAGCCTTGCAT
The DNA here is from genome assembly GCF_965140915.1 of Aythya marila. Taxonomy (NCBI): domain Eukaryota; kingdom Metazoa; phylum Chordata; class Aves; order Anseriformes; family Anatidae; genus Aythya; species Aythya marila. The sequence continues at coordinate 17,642,707 of NC_139051.1, forward strand.
CAATTGCAAATTAACTCCCACAGTCTGCATATAATCTAAAATGTTTTTAAGACTGTCTGCTACTTGCTTGTTAGAGTAGTAAACCAATACCTCTTGTCCGTCATTGAAAGAGGAAGGGCTGCTTCTTGAAATGCAAATTTAACTAATGGGGACATTGCCTTGTTAACTAACTGCTGTTGCAGGAACACTTAAAGGACTGCACTTTGATCGTATGCTGAAATTACAGCAGACAATGTGCATCACTGCTATGAGTTGCAGACAGTATTTCAAGTTTTGTCTAAATTCATTTTCTCTAAGAAGAACTTCCTTACAGATTAAAACAGTTAGGACTAATCTGAATCTTTATGGGTTTTGGTGGCCTTATCATTGCTATCACATTCAAATATGATCACGATGAATTTATATTAGACTACATTACATTATGTTATAATATGGCATTATTATAAGAACATCATACGCACAATGCTTATCCAAGTACTAGGTCAGCAGACTTATATGAAAAGCTAAAGGATAAAAATAATAAAGAATAATAAATAAACTTTATTTCCTCACAGTTTCATTTTGTATTAATATACCTGTAGTTGACCAAACATATTTGCATTAGAAAAGGCTTAATGTGTAAAAATTTTACCCTGAATATCAAAAGAGCGAAATATTCTTTTTAGCCATGTCTTTGCCTATTTTACTCTTAGTGAGCAAATTCTCCTCTTCTGGATAAAAGCTTTTTGAAAGCTGTTATTTTTTGCAGTCTTGGCCAGTAGAAAATGTTCAAGTATAGGAAGCGTCATTCAATTTATAATTATTTACCTAATTATCTCTGTGGGCTTCATCAACACAGTGTGATATAGGCTAAGAAATGTCAAATGTATGTCTTATATACAGTAAACATTTTTAATAATTTAAACAGTGTTTGTTATTGGTAGTTGGTAATCTGCTTCTATCACAGACTGAAGGAGAGAGCCAGAGCTCATCTACAGAACAACTCAGAGTAAGAGACTATTTTAGCTGTTTTGAGGCAGCCTCTAGAGGAACATCACTTACTGACTACCAAGGAAATCCAGAGGTGTTATTCTTCTTAGCCATTCTGCATTTGTGCCACAAAGGAAGCTGTTGAGAAACAATTTTCCAGCCTCCTGCTTTCTGGTCAGCTTCATGAGGATCCCAGCAAAAAATTATGCCAATATAATAAGCACGGAAATGCTGAAGTGTATGAATTTGTGAGACAAGACCAGAATCACCAAGAAAAAAGAGTGCTGTAGAGATAGTGATTGCTCACCCAAAGGAACTTGACTGTGTTCCAGAAACAAACCACTATCTCACAGCCAGTGCTACCCTGATCCTCTGAATACAGGGAGACGGTAAGACTTAAAAATTCCTCAAAGTTTCATCTCAAATGACATTGCAGGAAAAAAAAAAAAAAAAAAAAATGGGTGAAAGATTCAGGGAAATACCTTTGTTATGTTCCTTTTTTTTTTTTTTTTTTTTTTTTTTTTTTTTTTTTTTAGTTAATGTACCGCATGACTTTCCTCTCAACCTCTAGGAATGCATTGGATGTTTGTCAAGACCACAAAGTTGTCCGTACTGTAGAAATGTATGAAAGTCCTCTCTATACAGAGTTGCCATTGCTCTTTTCCTTATCTGTGAAGGAAACACAGCAACTCCCACTGGGGAAATTTCATGTTAACTTGATCTTAAAATAAAAAATCAAGGGAAAGGTCATATCCTAATAAGCTGTGCAAATCTAAATTCCCAGGGAGCTTCAAAATGACATTGTATGACTAGAGCATTAACAATTTTCCAACAATGTATTTTTGAACTGCTTCCAACAGAGTGTTTTTAACATCCGAGAACAAATAGTAAAATAAGATACAACTAGCAAGATAAAAATACAATTGAACTCTGAGATTCATAGTACATTGCCATTGATAACCTGGGGGCTTTTCTTGTGACAAACACAATTTAATTAATCAGCTTTTTCTGCTTTCACTGAGATGTAAATCTTGTAAGGAAGTTATTTATTGATTAATATACATATTGCTCTGATCTCAGTATCAATAGATCCTACTATCATTTGAGAGGCTACCTATGCATACTATGTTATGTATATTGGCAAAGGAGATTTGAATAATGTTATGCTTAGATATTGACCAAGAGATGCAATATTCCTATTCAATAACACTTCCCCCACCACCCCATAAGCCCACATTAAGAAGGGACATTCAGTAACTTGATGGGACTTTTGCAGTATTTCACCTCAAATCATTGGACTGAACATGTTCTGTAGCATTGCACAAAGTATTCCATAGTTCCAAATAGTGAACTGAGTCCAATACCAGTTTACATTTGAAAATGACTGCTCTGGAGTTTAGAAATTTTTGAAATGTGGGGGAAAACACAATGTAAAACTAATACATTTAGATAGAATGCCATGTATGTTTTACTAGCACATCCTTTACGTAGGAAAGGTACGTGTAAGTAAAGCTATAAAGAGAACAGTGTCTTTTTGTAACCCAATGAAAAACAGTTTCTACTTTTCAAAGTTTGGTGTTTAGCTTATTTTGTGATGATTCACTTCACAGTAGAAAGTGAAGCTGAAGATCAACATCAAATTTAAATTCCCAAACTCTCCCAGCCTAGGTGGGTGTAATGGAGTTAGATTACAGTTGTCCTTGTTTTCATCCTTGTCATATCCCTCTAAACCAAGTATATCACTGTTGGCAAAGAGGCACTTAAGCAGCTGCAAAGTAATCTCTTCCTCCTATACTCCTGCAGAGTATAGGAATAAGTTTTAAACACACACACACACACCTTGTTACACAGAGGATGGGAAGTATAGGGTGTGGAAAGTAGTCTGCTATTGAAGACCCCTTCTAATCTTTTGTATTAGAGATAGATCAGGAAGTTTCACTGGGAGTTGTACATATACTGTGAATGCAAGAAAGCATCTTATCCTGCCATTCAGCTCTACATTACAGTACACTGCAGTGGATGTAATCTAGATGTCCCTTGAGAATTTGTTTCTTTTTGTTATAATCTCAATTATATTTTAATATGATTCCTTTAAAGTACAACCAAGTCTTTGAAGAGGTCAGTCATCTGTGTTGTGGTCATGCTTCAAATTCAGCCTATAGCAATTTAAAAATTACTCATTTTTGTTTAGCAATAAAAAATAAAATAGATCTATTTCAGAACAGTAGAAAGTAACAGTAGCTAATCCTCAGTATATATTAAGGCCAGGTTGGATGGGACTGCGAGCAACCTGGTTGTGGGAGGTGTCCCTGCCCCTGGCAGGGAGTCGGGACCTCTATAAGGTCCCAACCCAAACAATTCTATGATTCTGTGATATTCCAGATCAACATCATTTTTTGTTGTTATATGCTCGAGGGATTACAAAAAGTCACAGTTATAACTTTTAGATCCTCACATGAAACTTGCTTGCCTAGGAATGAATCTACTGTACAGAATAATGGAGTATGACAATATAATTGATTGCAAGGTTAATTGCTGTTACTCTGCCCAAATTAAAGATGAATAGTGGATTTAAAATTATAACAGTCAAGTTATCAAGTATTCCTTAGTATATGGGCAATATTACAGTGTATAATTTGTGCTTTGTTTGTGAAAATGGCATCCATATTTAAATAAATATATTTGCATCTAATTATTCAAAATTACACCTTCCAGAAAGCTTAATTAATTTGATTTTTCTTCAGTATGCTAACTTACCCCATCTCAATAAACATTCTCGAAAAATATGCAAGTTCATTACAAGTAATTAAATAAACATTTTTGTCCTGAGTTGGGGTGTACACACTGGATTTACCTATTTATCATAACATGAAACTGGAACATTTGTTAGCCATCCTCTTAGGTTACTTGCAGAGGAATTCTTCTAGTATATTAAATATAGAAAAACCAAGATGATGACAAAAACACGTGACAGAGAAGGGAACTGAAATTTTCTCAATCTCTTTCTTCCCCTCTTTTTTTAATGCTGTTAAAATTTAACATAGCCACTCTGCTTGTACCACTATTGTTAATGTTGCATAACCCTATAATTATTAATCCTACTGCCACCAAGTTAGAACTTGATTATATGCTTTTCTCCTCAGTTGAAACTGGGAAATGCTTTAAAAGATAGAATTGGAATGGCAGTTCATGTTTATAAAAAGAACAAGCAAGCTTATATGAACTGGGATATCTACAGGCAATTCTCAGGCTCAGGCTCATACAGAGCTTCATGGAATCTGAAATCCACATGAACACAGGCCACTGGGGCATGCTGTGATATTGTAGCTTGGAGCCAATAGACACTTGGTGATCTCAACAATATTTATGTGCAAAATACGAAGTGCAATTAATGTCTTTATAATTCACGTGAGCATTGGTAGATTCTTTACAGCCAAAAACAAACAACCAAATAAATAAATAAATAAACCAACCAAACAAAGAAAAACCATTGTTCTGAAAGTAAGTTAATACATTTTTCTTAAAAATAGACTGGTTTTAGCTGTGGATACTCAACATTCTGTTTGTTGTCCTAAAATGATATCATGTTAACTCTTAAAAGTTCTTTGTCAAAAATAGGACCACTAGTTTCCATCTTCCTTTCAGAATGAATTACACAGTCATACAGTCACTATGCACATCAAAGCTCTGCTAACTTTGTGTGTCAAAGCGTGACAAGAATGAGACTTGCTGTGTAGGCTCTGGTTTAGCGATCACCAATAGCAGTAACTGAAGAATGACATCAAATGTAATTTTTAAAACGATATCTTCTCGTTGAGGCAAAGACCAGTAGCAGTTTGCACAATGGAACTGCAAAGTGACTGCTGTTTATTGCGGGGCATATATGTTTGTTTAAACAGTAACGTTGATATACCCTGCTTTCTGGTTGGGTGATGTGTCCAGGAAGCGCAGGAGTGGCATACAGTTCATGTGAAGGAAGAAGTGAATTGCGTGAAATAATCGTGCAGACCTTAGGTAAAAAAGTTTGTTCCTTCACTGCAAAAGCAAAGCAATTTCAATACTTCAAAATAGAAAGGTTGACAGAAGTAGTTCCAAGTCATACAAAACACATTCTTAGGACATTAATGACATAAAGGAAGAATAACCCAACAGCAAATAACATTGAAGATTTTTTTTCAGTTTTCATGCACGCTGGAAAATATGAACTTTGCAAGAGCTCTTGTTAGAGAACACAGGTAGTTTATGCATCAGTAACAAACTCAGGATTCTGCAGTTTTGCATCATAATCCAGGTTACATTTAAGTTCTTTTTGTAGTGTATTAATGGTTCGAAATGAAAGAAAAGCTGAAATCACGTGTTTTTCTCCTGTATTTTGTCTACTTCTTATTAAAGAGTTTCAGGAAGAGCATTCGTCTCTTTGTTCAGGTTCAAACAGAACTTACCCAATCAGTTTTTAATATGTGACTTCCGTATCCTTAAGAGAAAGGTATCTTGTGTGTGGTGGTTTTTTTTTGTTTTATTTTGTTTTCTCCCTTGAAAAGTGCATTTGGAATGGAGTTAAATATCTCTGTCACATTCTATGCCACTCTCAGACTTACATCAGATTCTCAGAAAAACTTGTGATGAGGGAGCCATTTCTCAGAAAATTAAGGATCAGTGACAGAAGGCTTAAATAACCATGGATAACGGCTGAGCATGTACCCTGGTGATCCATTATCTGAATGCATGTATCGTGATATTTTCTTTTTGAGTGGTACAGGGAGTAGTATTTATTAGTACGAGATGGTAGTAGCAGAAATGATATAATTGAAAAGTATTTGATTTTTCCAATGGATAGACTGACCTCAAGGACTTAGAGCTTGTTAGGAAAATTGTTACCCTATCAACTTAGATTTTAATCTAGTCTGTCCATTTCAGATCTCAAGACAATACAAGTCTGTTCTAGGGCTTCTGGGTAGTATCTGTTCCCCCACACTGATTCTGGGCTCTCGTGGTTTTCTTTCTCTGTTCTGGAGTTACTTTTGTTCTGAGTTCCAGGCCCCAAGAGCTCTTTCTGAAGTGTACCAAATGGAAAATTTCCAACCAAATTCCTGTAATTTCTGTAGAAAGTGAGGAATACAATGATATGAAAGGAAGTAAGTTGATGCTAATTTAATGCCAACTGAGTTTTCATAGTTGCTAGTTTGGTATTCTTTTTCTCCAATTACTATTATTTAGTAGTAGGTGGGCTTTAAAATTAATATTTAATATAATAGTCATTCTTCAGTGCTAAATTTAATTCAGAATGTTTCCACCTGTTTTTCTTATGGGATAAGATACAGGGTACAATGTGATAATACATTGTATTTTATAGGGACTATAAAATACAAGAAAGGGGAACATTGTTGTGATGCTCTTCTCACGTAGCCCAATGGAAGATTCACAAGTGAAACGGTTAAAGGTAACTTAAATTTAGAGCATGGTTCATAATTAATTCACTGGCGTTCATTAAATATTTCTCACAATGTTGCATGGTGTTGCAATTTCAGTTACAAAAGCAAGTTTACCCTACTTATGACCCGATTCTACACACCTTGTGTAGACAGTCTGAAGTCACCTCAATAGTTTTAAAGCTATCCGGAAAAAAAAGATTATGTAGAAAGATGGAGTACATAAGAAGCAAAGAACATTGATCTACATGTGCGATAAGCATCATACAGTATTGAGAACAGTAATTACTGAATCGCATGTAAAAACATGTCTTAGTTGGGGATATTTTGGAGGGTCAAAAGTACAGTAGTCAGATGACAAGGAATTGCTCTATTGCTGAAAAGTGGCAGAGCAGGTTATATGCTTCTTAGTTTGTGCAGTTGAGAAGGTTAATTTTTCTGCTAATTTAAAAGATCAAAGAGATACATTTGTGCAACAGATGATAGGTGTACAAAAGTTCACATAGGTCTGTTACTGAATTATGTTAGTACAGTACTTCTACTGAGGACTGTTACAAAGCACGCTGATATACAAAACGAGGTACCCAGTTTTCTTTTGCCTGGTGTTTATCTTGTCAGAGTAGTAGCAATGATGGAGTTAAGAGCAGCATCCTTCAATGCTGCACTGGGCAATATATAACTCTGGAGTGCTGTGTGTATCACTAGTAGTACTCTTCCAAGGTTAGCAATGGCTGATAGAAGAGTTTCAGCAGCTAAGGAAAATACACTTTAATCCTAACAGAGTATAGATTACTGGACTCACAGAAAATTGAACTTATTTTTGTGGTAGACTGTTTTAGGGGCTATCTAGAAGAGAAAAATGCTACATGTTAAGTCATCTTTGCTACTATTTATGTACCTTCCCAAGTTTGCCACATTGTTTGAACTAGCTCAACACCACAGAGTTTAGTGGCTGTATATGTACCTATACAGAGTATTATCTTACATGGATATAGATAAGAAATAACTTATATATATGTATGTGTAAATATATATGTGCATGTATATATATGTATATATATAAAGTGCATATATAGGAAAGTGTGTTCCCAGTCATGCTGGGGTATTTGTTGTATATAATTCACAAATATCATTAAGCATGTTTACATTAGTGAATGAGTATTGAACATGGTGCTTTTTAACTTTTAGGATTTAGTGATTATCCAATAGGTTAGAATATTTAAAATCATAATAAATAAAAATATATATTTGTGTTTCATCAAAATACAAGCCCTACAAATAGTCTTACCGTATTAAAATACAGTTTGTGTTTTTAGTATTTCAGAAAATGACAGCTTTGTGAGGAAAGCAGCTCTTCTTGATATGAGAGAAGCATTTTTATGGATAATTTGCAACATATCTGACTGCCAGGAAAAATTTTAAAAGTGGGATTTAATTCAAGGAATGAGTTTCAACTCATGTTGCATTTGTTCCTCCTCCTTCTCTTCCTGTGGGAGTATTCAGTATTCTGCCATGGCAGGGAACAGAATTTAGGATATTAATGAGTATATTTTACCCTGTTAAAGTTGTATGCCTTATTATCTCATCTCTTGGAAACAGAGACGTCTTGTGAACGTTAAAAAGCATTGACTTGATGAAGTCTGAGAAAAGAAAATCCCAGGCTTCTTACCAACAGTCTTATGCATCCATAAAAAGATCTCAGTAAATTCTCTGCTACTATTCTGTGGGTTGAGAAATTTTTATTTGATCAATTAAGTATTTATGTTATAAAAATCATTCGGTATTAGTATAAAGTATTCTAAGATGTCTTAAAAATATATTAACTAGATGTCGTGGACATAACATACAACAATTACTATTGAAGTTATTAACATTTCAAAAAGATATACAAACTGTGTATTCAGGTTTGAATCCCATAGTGGAGTACATCTATCAGTTAAGGTACCGGTCTAGCAAGAAATTTTACAATAATTATTGACCAAGCACCATTTTTAAAGAATAAAGTCCACGATACATGTATTAAAATACATTAAAAGTCAGATATAATGATCTAATGGAAGCAACTAAATATTGGAGCAGAAGACTTTCTTGTAAATAGTTGCAGCGGTTACACTCCTCTTGTAAATTTTGCCATACTAAGGGCTTAAATATTTGCTAGTCTGGCAAAGGCGTATGAAGCCACAGAGGAATTTGCAAATTTTCATATAATGCATCACGTGTGAACACAGCATAAATTTACTAGATAGCATTTCTACTGTACTAAAGTATGTTGGGGCAATGCTGTCTCCTAATGCTGTCTCCTAACAGTCGGCAGCTGGCTAAGCTCTGAAACTGGTGTTTCATGGTAGCTGTGAGAATTTTATTGACTCTGGGCACAGTGCTGTCACTGCAATTAGTGATAAATTTTACATAGAAAATACAGTATTTTGCAAGAATCTAATTCCTTATGGATCAGTATTGCAACATATATTGATATATTTGTTTATATGCATATGTATGGTACATAATTTAATAATACATCCTAACTAAAGAAATCCACCCCTAGTCAGGAACTGAGTTTTTAAAAGTACCTAACTTTAAACAGGTGTTTAAACCCCTGAAGACTGAATTTCTGTTGAAGCTATAAAAATTACTACGGCCCTCAAAACCAGCTTGATGGCATCTAAAAGCACAGTCACTAATCAGGCTGTGTATAAGTCTGTATATGATGCTTCTGAATCTGGAATTTTCTTTTAAAATAATTTTAATAGCATGCACTTATAAACTGGGCTGAAAACCTATGGAATGAAAAGATTTATTTTTTAAAACTCCTTGTTAATTTCTAATTTATCTTTTTCTTTTTCTTTTTTTTTTTTCTTCTGTTAATAAAAATGTGTATTTCCAATCAACATATGAGAAATCAGGATAACACTTGTATCTATTTTGTGACAGAGCATTTGATTTTTTAATTAATTAATTAAAAGTTACATTATCTTATTGTGGATCATTGGGATAAAGAGAAAGATATGTGGAGTACGGTCTTCAGTCATCTTAGCACAAATTCTGTTTCAAAGATTTGGAAGCAGACTGTTCTCTCAGATTGCTTTGGTGGCAAAACAAGAACAACAACAAAACTAAAAAATTGGTGTAGGTTTAAGCTGCGCAAATATAAAGTGTTTGAATTATATGAATTTCCTGCAGTTAGTAAAACTTTTACTAGATCTCTGAGTAATATCAAGTCTTCCCAGTATAATAAATAAATGCCAGCTATATGTGCAGTCTTTGAGCCAAGTACAGTTCTGACAATGTTAATGCTCTCATCAATTGATCTGTGTTGGCAATGTTCTAGTTGATAAAGCTTGCACTTTTTTGTATATTTTAAAATCAATGACTTACTTCAGTTTTATGAGGCCACTTACATGAGAAGAGAAGGCCTACTCCTTAGTAGCTTGGCACATTCAGTTAGTCAGCTTTGCCAAAGGGGGCAAAGGTCTCCCTTAAGCAGCCAGCTCTTTCTGATTACAAAATTGAATGTGATTCATTGCCAATCTATCAGTATCCTTTTTAAACTACAATGATTCATAGAGAGTAACGCCTACATTTTATGTCATGAGATAGTTTTACAATATTGCCAGTGCAAGTTAAAGGCATGTTGTTTGTTTCTGATTTCATCAAATCATTCAAAACCAAAATTACCCAGATTTGAGCCCTCCTAATGCAATTAGGCACGTTATAAATGCTGATACATGTTCTCTACCCTTTAGAATTCTGTACACATTTATTCTGATTTTTCTTTCAACAACCAGATGATATCTTATTTTTCACAATTTTTTGCTTCTGTTTCTTGTGTTGTTGTTCAACAGAATGAAATAACAATCATATTTTCGAGAAGGTGAGATATTTTTAAGACATTTTCAAACTAAAAGCATTGGAAGACAAGTTTTTAATTGAGACTAATATTAGTTCAATACATGGCACCTCGCAAAGCACAGGTTGCAGCTGCCTGTAACTAGAAGACTGTAGTTTTTCTGTTCAAGTATTTCTAAGAACAAATTGAGGGTCTGTTCTCACAAATGCTGAATCGGAGTTAACAGAGTAGAAATTATCTCTACAGCTCAGTGTTCTGCCAGACTTGTGACAGTAGCAGAACGCTTCCATTTCTATTCTAATCTTTTACCACTGGGAGCCCAGCACTGTGTCACTTCCAGAATTTTGTAGTTATGTTCTCTGTAATCTTGAAGTGCTCTTCCTCTTAAAGCTGAGCTATCTGTCTATACAGCTTTTCAGAGATATAAATCAGTATTTCTTATTCATTTACTTTCCCTTGTTCGATATTCTCAATTTCTATGTAAACTGCTAGTTTATTTTATATCCTGAAATAATTCAGTGTCACCAATATCTATCTGGTATAAAAAATAATAATAAAAAAAAGAAATGAAAAACCTCCATTAAATAATTAAAGTAATATTGTAGAATTTGTACTGTATCTGCGTAGCCTGTGGCATTTTTTGAGATTGTTTCTCATTTGCATTTGTATTTACAATAGTTTATGTTGCTTTGAGAATATAAAAGCAGCTATTTTGAGCAAGAACGCAGGCCATTTGTGATTTTATGTAAATGCTATAAACACAGAATAGAAAATATATTTAAATTAAACTTGTCTATTATTCCCTTAATGGGCTTTTCTTTTCTTTTCTTTTCTTTTCTTTTCTTTTCTTTTCTTTTCTTTTCTTTTCTTTTCTTTTCTTTTCTTTTCTTTTCTTTTCTTTTCTTTTCTTTTCTTTTCTTTTCTTTTCTTTTCTTTTCTTTTCTTTTCTTTTCTTTTCTTGTTGGTTGTTGTTTTTTTTTTCTGTTCCTGTTAGCTACTCCCTGCTGAAATTGTAATAGATTTTATGGGCTGTGCTTTTAAGTGATCATAGTTTGTAGTTATCATTTGGCTACAGGAATAAAATGCATTTCCTACTGGTTTATGGGTTCAGACTTTTTTTACGTGTTGAGACTTCTTACGTGTTCAGACTTTCACCATTTCTTGAGTCTCTTCTGATGTTGTACTGTGCAGTCTTGGTGAGAGGTGGATGCATGGACCCCCCTCACCACTAACTTTCATCTGTCTTTTTGGAGGATCTCAGTGTCGCTGTTCTCTGCAGCCCTTGGACCATGCAGCATTTGGATTTCTGAGCCAGTTTGCTAAGTCATCCACATCCACGGTTTGCACTGGGGTGATGTGACAGAAACCTGTATCTGGTGGCAGTGTTTCAAGGCATTTCTGGGAGTATCTGTGTTTTTGTCACACCTTTAACATTCCCCTCAGCCCCAGCTCTTTGCTATCAGAGTTTTGGTCCTGTGCTTGTTCTGCAGGTTAGTACAGCAGACTGTAAAAGGAGACTTTCATAAGCTCATATTCTCCTGTTTAGTGATTAACCCTTGAAGTGTGCCTGTTGGCTGCGCTCTGCCTCACTGAGGTGATACATCCCTCCTCCTCAGCACAAGGGTGCAACAAAACCATTTTGTCTAGAACCTTTGGGCTTGCATTTACACAGAATGTTTCTCCTGTTCTTTCAAAAGTATGCTGTTTCTGCTGCATCCTTGTTGTATTGTCAATTATCTTTTCTAACAGGCGTGCATTTTTGAGCCATGTTTAGATGGCTTGAGGGCTGCATCTGAGGAAGAGAGAAGAAAATGTCTTGTGCTTGGAGTCAGGGCTGAATTAAAAGTAGTGCACCACATCATCTAAGAGCTTATTGCTTCACTAAGGCGCTTGTTATCATGGAGCTGTTTTTGACTCAACTTTTGCTAGAGGACACTAGATATTTTCTTTGTTCTTACAGATAAATGAAGAAGTGGGGATGAAGCATGCTTTTATTTTTGTTGTTGTAACTTCTAGCTTTAGTTTAGCTTTCTCTAATTGCAACAGATTCATATAAGCCTTGTTCTTTTGTTCTGCAGTGATCTTAGTTTCCATTCCTGTAAATAGTTTTGCTAAGTTCATGCTTAAAAGAAAAATTGGAGGTCAAGTGAGACAGCAGTATGAGCAGAAGTGGTGTCCAAGGTGCATGCAGAAGTGTTTTCATTACTGCTACAATACACAGTCCTATGGCAGGAATGCCAAGGATAATACTGAGTTTTCAAAGAAAACTGATTGAATTTACAATACAGGAATTTAACAACAATTATTCTGTCAGTTACTGAAGTAAGCCTGGCTCTATTTTCCTCGATCATAGCCATTTCTAACTTGCCATGTGCTTGGGTAAAGACTGCTTTGAACAACTATTTTAAGTTCTATAAATGTATTGCAGTTCAGTGCACACTTCTTAGCATAAATGAATCAGTTTCTGCCCTGAACTTTACCAATGTCCATGGATAAAAAGAAAAAATCCTATTTCTCTCCACTTCTTGGTAATGAGAACATAACATTACAAAACCCTATAGTGGAATTTTTAAAACAAGTCTTTATGGCTTTTTGCTGTTAGTTTTTCTCACCACAGTTTGAAGCCAATGAGTTTGGCAAAAAATCCTATGTGATTTTGTCCAACATTGAGTTGGGGGTATCAGCCAACAAGGCTCTTTATGTACTTTTTTGCTTGTTTATTTATTTAAGAGCATCACCGGTTTTGTCAGTGGAGTTCTTGGAAAGAGCTTTTTTAGTTATGTTGTGCTCCCTCTGCTGACTCCGCAGCAACAGAGCACGAAGGAGTACGGGTCCTGCATGGTGGAACAGTGCGTTCGATGGGAGAACCTGCAGACCACACTGCAGTAGTTGTTTTAATGTATTAAACAGAATATGTCCAAGAGCTTTGAGTCGTTGTTTACAATACAGAAAAAATGTACATACTTTGGTTTAGCCAAAATCATTTGGATATATTTAGTGCCTTTGTTTTGTGCAAATTTTGCCTATTAAGTAAAGTCTATTATACTTACAGGTACTTTGCATGAAAAATATTTTCTTTACTCATGAAAACAATGTATCTCTCAAAGGCTCAGATTAAGCTTAAAACCTGATTGCACTCAGGCATAATTAGGAATATTAAAAATGTGTAGAGCAATGCCATCCCTGCTGAAAGAGGTTGCAGTTTGATTCTTACACAGAATAAGAAGAAAAGCCAGTATCTTTATTTCACTGGACAAGTGGAGAACTGAGGCAAAGAGCATAAACAGGAGCGTGTTTGGTTTTTTGTTTTTTTGTTTGTTTGTTTGTTTGTTTTTCTTCCAGGACAAAGTAGCTGTAGTAAGACAACACAACTTTCCCTAAATAAGCAGAACAATGAATAAACCAAACAGCTACCTTACTAGAATTGGTCACCATTTACACCTTCCAGAGACATGAGTTAATTACTGTTTGAACACGGTGTGTCACAAAATCAGACCATATGCTTCACATTCAGGACCTGAAAACAGCACCGATGAAAATGTTGGCTTAAGATACTTATGCATTGCCAAATACAATTTCTGTGTCAGAGGCAATGAAAAAACTGAGTTATTGAAAGGGGGGGGGGGTGCAATTACCTTATTGCAAGACTGTCCTTTCTCCTCTTAGAGACGTTTGTAGCATTTCCCTTATAAAAGATTAATGAAGCTCTTTAACTCATTGGATGCGGTACCATCATTTAGGGTAGATGCGTTTTGGCAAGGCACACAAGTGAAATGTTTCATTGTTAGATAGATAAATAAATTAAATATTTACGGGGATATGAAGCTTACTCTTCACTATCTCTACTTTTTTCTTAATATCTACGAATGGTTATGTGATCTTAGCCGACTTATATGTGATGTTTTTCAGAGATGATCTGAGGCTGTTTTAATTAAATTAATTAGCAAAATTCCCATTAAGTTTTGCAACACTTGTAGATGAGTTTACTTGACAAACTGTATGACACATTTATAGGTGAGATGAAATTTAAACTATTCCATGAAATATGTTTTAATTTTTAAAAACTACAATAATTTACATGACACTTATATATGTTCATATTTACACCTGCCCATATGCTATATCACTGCCTTGATTTACTTCTCAAAGCTGAGATGCTTTAGTTTTGTGTGTAGGTGTTTTTTTTTTCTTTTCTGATTTTCTGTTAACTTGCATTAGGCTAGGATGTTCAGGCTGCTTCACTAAATACCTCCAGGGTCATATTTTGGTAGTTTTGTCTGGAAAGAGCGTGCCTAGAATGCAGTGCAACAGGCCTTTCAGGTTAACTGAGCACAGGTAGTGTTTATGGCAAAGAGTAGCCTGTGATCCAGGATGTTTTTCATACCATGTTAATCTCTTATATGTTATGTTTTCCTAATACAAAAAATGTATTGAGAAGCTCCCTTACAAATTGGAAATCAATTCAACGTTCAATTTCTACTGAATGATCTGGTAGTTCTCACAGTCAGCACCAAAGTGTAAGCTGTCACTGTGGCTGACAGTTCTTACAAATATCAGATGAGTTCGTGTGCTGTGCCACCTTTTACTTCCTTGTAGACAATAGTTGGAAACTGGTTAAATGCATGTGAAGGGACTTATAGCAGCTAGTATCATCCCTCCATATGTAATGTTATCTCAGCAGCATTCTCTCTGGTGTTTTTCATGATGAAATGCTGAAGCATGTCCATTTGGTTTTGTATGAACGACATCTCTGTTACTCTTGCAGTCTTTTGTTGGTCGAGAATGATTTTTACGTATGAAAATCTTTTTAGCCTACTTAAATTATGTTGTTGGGTTTTTTTGTTTGTTTGTTTTTGTTTTTGTTTTCTGGA
The DNA here is from genome assembly GCF_965140915.1 of Aythya marila. Taxonomy (NCBI): domain Eukaryota; kingdom Metazoa; phylum Chordata; class Aves; order Anseriformes; family Anatidae; genus Aythya; species Aythya marila. The sequence continues at coordinate 17,657,823 of NC_139051.1, forward strand.
TCTCACATGAGCATCTTTGAGTTTTATGAAGGAATCCTGTAGTGGCCAGTTGATTAGACTTGTGTTTTGGATGTTTGGGTTTGTGTTTTTTTTGAAAAAGCCATGAGAAGACTACAATTAAACACTGTTTTTGCAGAAGGAAGTGCTGGTATTCACCTTTTCATGAGGAGGAAAATAGACAAAGATACAGCATAAATCAAGTAAAGTTATATACAGTGCTTTCAGTAATGTACAAATAAAATTAGCACGTTTTTCTTTCTTCTAGTATTTATAATACAAATTTGACTAAATAGTAAAATTAATTTTGTTTCCACTGTAATAGCAAATTGTATTCAATTTAAGAGGATAATCATGATTCAACTGAGATCAGTCATATGTGAAATGTGAACAATTCTGAAATGTTTCTGAATAATAATGATTTGGGATCATCAATGCCTACCTGTTTTGTTGTATAAAGAAATGCTCTAATATTCTGATCCAGAAGTAGGCAAATAGAGATTTACAACATAACTGAAATTAACTATTTTCAATGGCAGAAAATGAGTTAATACACATGCAAACTTCTTTGTGTTGACTAAATCCTACCTGTTTAAAGCATTTTGCTATGCTAGACCCTTATATATTTTAAAAGAAGACATCAGAGAGATATGCACACGTAGTTGTGGATATGTTTGTATGTTCGTATTTACAGTACAGTTGTTAGGTACCTGAGTGGACATTGTAAACAAAATTATAGCATAGATAACATAAGAGTTTTTGAAAACTTAAAGTATACATTTTTTGTAGTGGAATTATTTAACAAAGCCTTTTTAGTTGCCTGAAGAACCGATATTACTGGTCAGGGGATGTTAACCTTGGTAAGGGGTGCAGTGTATGGGCTTTTTTTCAAGGTATTGTAAGTGTCTGCTGATTGAGGATTTTATTTCCTTAGAATGCAAATGTGAGTAACATAAAATGGGATTACTGCATGACTTGTAGCAGCTGTTAGGTCCCCCCCCAGTTCTTTCCATGTCTCTGAGTATATAGAATCACAGAATCGTAGAATATTTTTAATATTGGGTGTTCTTTACTTCAGTATAATATTGTCATTTTTATTTCCTCTATTCCTAGCATACAATACAATGTGTGTGATGAGAACAGATGCACAGTTAAAAAATAATAATAATGAGTTAGGAAAAACAAAAATGCATGAAACAGTCCCTTGAATTAAGCGACTGTTAGAATAACAATTTTTTTTTTAATGTGCTGCTTCTAAAACTTCATAAAAATCCAAAACATCACAGTTCAAGGCTAGAAATACTTTTACAGTGAAACTCCTCTGGCTTTATTGTTAGACTTTGCTGAAACAAGCTAGCTGTACCAACTGTGTAACCAGAAGATTGCTGCTGAAGAGTTACCGTACCTTTGTAGCTTTTGCAGCAAGCCAGACCCCTGCACTTACATGCTTATTTGAGTCTTTCTAAGCTATAGGATATCTGTGCATAGTGAATTTCATACACACTGTGTGTTATAATGATTCAGAATTTTCTTATAATTAATTAATCATAAGTTAAACGTAGTCAAATTCTCCAACACATCACAATCATTCACTGTGTTATAAAGTGAAATATAGGCAAGCACCAACTTGCTCTAGAGCTTACAGTGGTTTGCAATTATTTTTTTTAATTGGTAATCCAGAGTGCTAGTCCCTCTAGATTGTTTGAGAATTGTTAGAGAGTTTCAATGGATGATTCAGGAAAGCCAATTAATTTTAACATCTGCTTCGTGTATAATACAAAAATTGAGATTAGTGGCAAGCAATTGAGTTTATCTCTATTCCACGAGCAACTGAAGCTTGCATTTGCCTTAAGCCTCAAGCCTCTTCAGCCCTTCTCTGTGGGAAAGGGGAAGTGCAGGGAAGGGGTCTGTGCAAGGGCCACACTAAGTATGAGCATCCCCCTGCCTTCTAATGACATGTTTGCCTGCAGATGTTTCTTGGCCATACGATAACACCATGGGGGCATCTGCCCATGTTGAGTCCTATGGACTCCGCGGGATGAACTGTGGCTACACCCAGGACCATGCCTGTAGGCAGCCTTCTTCACCCTTGAGGTAGCCCTCCAGGTGCAATGTGAACATACCTCTCTATGTCAATTGCTTAAAGAGATTTAAGCCAATATCTAATCTGTAGATGTCTGTAGGTTTTTTGTTTGTTTGTTTGTTTGGTTGTTTTATTAGGGTTGGTCTGGTTAATTACATGAAGGGACTCCTAAGAAGGAGTTTAGTCTATCTTATTGCTTTATTCTGAAATCTGTTTAAGGATGGTTACCAGTATTAATGGCCAGGGACTTACATCTCGTGCTTACAGAAAAGTTGACTATTTGGAAGATACTATATCTTCCAAACATGTATAACACCAAGATACTCTGGCAACCTCTACTGAGTTATTACAGGATAATTTCCACTTATGGCAGTTAGAAATTCTGTCAGTTGTTAGTAGGCAGGTCTTGTTTCATTAAAAATAACATATGGGTCTGTATATCCTATCCAATGGCTGAAACCTTTGGACAGGTAGACAGTTGGCTGAGTGTGAGGTGAACCTAGCCAAAAGTTTACCCTTAAACACCATTTGCTCTACAGAACTCTATGTTAGTAGGGACGTAGTGATAGGCATGGCAGTATGAATGAGCTATAGGGTGCCGTTTTGCTCTACTAGAGATAACACGTATGTTATGGAGTGTGTAATACAGTAGCAACACTTCCGTTCACACTGCAGTCAGAATTTCTTATCTGAAACTTAAGAACAAGAAACATCTTACAGCAGCTGATATCAGTGTTCAAGGTTGTTCTGCAAGCCCTAAAAGGAGAAAAAATGGTAGTAGCTTTTCTGGGGAAAGAGCTATGTCCATGTCCAGAAATTGCTACCTTAGCACAGTAGATAGGGGAGGACAGTCACTGTGGCACTTATTTATAGCCCTCTAGAAATAAGGGATCATCTCAAAGTAACAGAGCAGGTTTGCTCCATTATATTCATTTTGCAACAACAGATTTGGCAGTGTGACAGAGTAGTTTTGAGTAATACAAAGTAGATCAAATCAAAGTTTCTGTTATCTAGAGGTTAGCAGCCACTTAATTGATGGGTCTGAAGTCCAAATTAAACAGCCAAAGTGACCAAGTTATTTCAGTTCCATATTGTCTATTCTATTTTTAGATTAAAACGTCCTTTTTATAAGTCGAGGAAAATTAAAGACGAATGCTAGTTATGAAACATTCACTGGAATACAAAGTTTTTCATAGTTGAAATATGTCTAAATCAAGGATTCCGATTCAGCCAACTGTCAGAAGAGGACTCAAATAAACATTTTATATCTCAATCTAAATTTACTCAATTTGCTGAAGATTTTCATAGATTGAAGCTTTTTATTGGTTTACTGCTTTCAAGAACTCCATAAATACCTATGGGATTTAGAACGTACTAAAATAATTTTCCTTGAGCCTTAGGTTTAAGATTCTGGGATAAAACATACTTGCCCAGCTAAAGATTTCAGGTATTTCTGATTTTTATTTTTTTTTTTTGGAGTAAATGCACCGTTATTTAATGCTAACTACTTTTCTTTTTCTTAGTATGAAAAGCCTTAAGATTTTCACACATTTTCACACATAGGAAAAATGATGATGAGAATTTGCAAAAGCAAAAAATCAATTGTCTAAAATTTCTAACTGTTCATTTTTGTGTTATAGAGAGATGAAATTAAAGTCAAAGTAATCCATACATGTAAAAATGGTGAAAATTGTTTCCAGTTGTATTTTAATTTCACACAATTATTTTTTTAATAACTTGCATGCCTACTAAAGTACATAAGTGTACAAAATTATGCTATTAAAATGGAATTGAATTTCATCTGGCCATCTAGAATTGTTTAGATTATTTTTTCTATGTATATTTTTGTCATTTTTTTGTGAATCTAACTACCATTGTTCTTTGCCCCACAAGTTGTCTCTGCTGCCTTTTGAAGTGCAGATTAGATCACTCTAGTATAGTAGCATACCTATGACTAGCCATTCTGTTCTAAGGGTAGCCTAAGCTTTGGATCCCAACAAATCTAATTTTTTCTTATGACATATGACATTAGAGCCTTTCTAAGAAGAACCTCAAAGGTGGGTTAACTGCCCAGTGTTATCTGTGCAGTATTTCTAAACAGACTAATGCACTATGTGATGACAAACTCAAGCAAAAAGATGGATGGGACTAAACTTTTCCCTAAAACCTGCACAAGATTGTGAGTTTGCACCTCAACACTTTGGACGTGAGACAATGGGGCCTCTGCTAGGACCCAAACTCATTACAGAAATAACTATCTTCTTTTAAAATGTTTGTTTCTTTTCTTGCTTTCAGGCATTACAATGGTTGACACAGAAATGCCGTTTTGGCCCATTAATTTTGGAATTAGCCCAGTGGATCTGTCTGCGATGGATGATCATACACATTCCTTTGACATAAAACCATTTACCACTGTTGATTTTTCAAGCATTTCTTCACCACACTATGAAGATATTCCTCTTGCAAGAACTGATCAGACAAGCATTGATTATAAATATGATATCAAGCTCCAGGATTGCCAAAGTATGCTTTTTATTTTCCATTATTTCTTCATGTTCACATTTGCTTTATGCTCTTGAAAATATGCTACCAACAGTAGAAATTAGATGAATTAATATGCCCAGATGCAGATACCCTGTGTCAACAAAAAGATGTCCAAAAGCTATTCTGACAGGGCTGGTAGGAAAGATGGAATACACGTAGCACACCTTCACCCTTTCAGAGCAGCAGTTAGAGACTACGCAAGCTATCATATACTATCTAAAATGACCATAAACTATTTTTATTAATCACATGAATCCCACTCTTTTTTATGAAACCTTCAGTTTCCTATTCATATCTCTTGTGTGTAAAATGTCTATATTAAAATCAATGCAAAATAAATATCTTGGATGGTGTTTTTTTGTTTTTTTTTGTTTTTTGTTTTTTTTAAACATGCATACACAGTATATTAATTAATAATACATGCAGCTTTTGAATTCTGAACAAGGTAAGAAACCGATGGAATAGAAATATTGGCTATATTTATCAGTGTTCCTAATGCAGACATAACCTTGAAGCTTTGTGAGCTAGTATTATTTATACGCCCCTAAAAAAGCCCCTCTTTCCCCAGTTATATAAAAAATACACTTCCTTAAGAAAGGAAGTGGCCTATTCTTAAATAAGTTACTACTGCATTCCTACTGATAGTAAGATTAAAGGTTGCTGTGCCTGGAACTTTTTTAAAGATCCACTGACATCACTTTTGTTTGTAGAAAACTATACAATAATTATTTCAGGGAATTCTTGATAGGAAAATTGTGGTATTTAGTTTTGGTGGTAGTAGAGAAGCAGGTGCTATATACTTCTGGGTTATTTATGAAGTGAATTAAAATACATTTTTACAGCTAATAACTTATTTTCCTTTTGTTTGATTAGAAATTTCCATAACATTTTAACAACAAACTAGAGAGTCCAGTAGAGTTTAGGTACACCAAATCATCTTGATCTTTACTCAGATAATTTTGTGCTTTCTTTTCTTCCCAGTTTCTATATGAAAGAAAACTTTCTAGTTTAAGTTGTGGAGCCAGCTAGAAAACAAAGCATTCACCTTTTATAATACTTATGTATGTTGTATAATTCCTGAGCTGTGATCTGATGTAATATTATAGTGTCAAATGTCACAGCTTTCTTCTGTGACAGGTCATGACGGATTTAAAAATATCATGTTTGTTTGTTTGAACTTGTTTAATACTACAAAGTGCTGTTTCAATAATTAGAAATTTTCAGAAGAGAAAATTAATCTCTAGACTGCATCCAAAGTGGAACAGTGTTCACAGGAGAGTGATTAATTTCTTTAAATATCCAAATTTTTAAATGTGGGCCTGTTAGATACTTAGACTACTTTTATGAGATTAGAGACTCCAGTTCTTCTCCCTGCAGTTGTACTGAACACCTTAAAGTAATACAATGTAATTAGATACTGGGAAAAGGCATAAGCCCTTTTGAGAATAAGGTTTTCATATATATATTTTTTTGAATCTCCATCTTCAAATCACTCAACGCTACAGTTCTGAAAACTGGATCTGTAACACGGTTTCTCCATCAGAATCTGCCTCTTCAACGTTTTTCAGCCCATGTACTACCAGTGAAATATCTGCTTACGGTTTAGTTTCCTTTGTTTACTACTTGTCATTTTGTATTATGAAGCACACCTATGAATCTGACTATAATTACTGTGATTGCTTGTGATTATTTCTTGCTGCTTCTTCTACTATCTATTTAATTATACTTTGAGTCTATCATTTAAATCTCCTTTATATGCAGGTGCAATCAAAATGGAGCCTCCTTCCCCACCCTATTTTTCAGAAAAAGTTCAGTTGTACAATAAACCTCATGAAGAGTCTTCCAACTCCCTTATGGCTATTGAATGTCGTGTGTGTGGGGACAAGGCCTCTGGATTTCATTATGGTGTGCATGCATGTGAAGGTTGTAAGGTAGGTAGTTACAAATGTGTTTTCTCTGAAGTAAGATTTGATACAATTTTCATCTAAATAATCATTTGGTAAAATTAGAGGGGTATGTTTTTTAAAAAAGAGTTTTAAATCTTTTTAAAATTAAATTGTTCTGTATACAATGTAAATACTTTATAATTTAATAAGTGAGAGACTAAAATATTGTATTTTTTATTAATTATATTACTGATGTATTTGATTTTTATTGTGCATTTCTTCTACTTTTGTCAATTATGCAATTATATTTCATTCTTGCTGTCTTGGAGATCACTTGTAGAATTTGAATTCATAAAATGCAGCAAAAGTAGACTCATGCTGAATTCCAAAGCTCAATACTCCTAGCAATTTAAAATTCAGGTTCTATTGTTAACAGAATCTGATTAGAGTTTTTTTACTCAATTTATATTTCTAGGTGATTACAGAAATGTCTAATGATGTTAAAGAAATTGGCTTTCTGCTTTAAAACACCATTGACTACTTTTGATGTCACTGATACTTAGTGTCTTTAACAAATAAAGGAAAGTGAATGGTATAAGAATTGACTATCCTCAAGAATGAGAAAAGAAACACTGGAGATAGGAATTATTAACAATTCATTGAGTTTAAATTCACATCATCCTTATTTTCAATCTCTTGAGGAAAATAAGTGATAGTAAAGATCCAATGCAGACCTTAACTAAAAATTATAGCACTGAATGAGGAACATACTTAAAGCAGTAAGTATGTTGTTGATTACTTACATTGCACTGAACTATATAAATAAGAGTCAATATTGTTTTTATTGTTAGTATTATTCTACGAGGATAAAGTTACAAGGAACTAATTATGATAAATTCAGATAAACTTTATTAGCTACTTATCATGGATCTCGGAAAGCACCTGTAGACTGTCAAAAGACAGAACTCTGAATTTACATAATGGTTTCTGTCTTCATAAGACTTGAGTAATAATTACCATGAGTTTGGCACCAAGTTTTTGGATTTTTCATGAGCCAATGTACTTTGCAAACTTGTAAAATCCAAAAAGTAGGAACAAACTAGAAAATAAAAGAACCTAGAAATAGAACACTGAAAATTATATTGGAAAATTAATTTAGCATTGTGCAAACAAAAAGAAATAGAATAAATAAAGGAAAACAAATTCTCTGTAAGCACTCGAGCTCAAAAAGGAAAACAAATAATTAAAATAGAATAAAGAAATATGTGGGAAAGACAATCTAAATAAGTAGCAAACCCATAACCTTTTTATATACTTGAGATCAAACTGCTCTTTGCAGAATTTTTGGTTTGTGGTCATTTATAACACTTTTCCTACACTGTGAACTACATTGTTTTCCTACATAGTGAGCTTTAATTTTTTAAAATGTTATGTTCACTTTATATCCAATTGTTTCATGAGCAACTGAACAAATCAAGCCTTGCTTCTGTTGGCATGGTATTCTTCATGCTCAGTACTTCTGTAGTGCTCTCAACTTATGTTCCTAGGATCCTTTCAAACCAGTAGATCCCTATTAGTTTCCATAGCTTTTTGAGACACTTTTCTATCAAACTGATTTGAAAATAGCTAATAAATTCAGATTAGGAGCATGCTGCTACGCAGATGGTGTGATCATGGCATTGCCTATTTAAAACAAATTTAGGCTCAGTGTTTGTGTAGAAACATGTTTGTATACTTACAGAAGTAAGACAGTGACACTGGCAATGTTTCTTCTCTCCTTTTACATGTTTTTATGTTTGCTACAGGGCTTTTTTCGAAGAACCATCAGATTAAAGCTAATTTATGACAGGTGTGATCTTAATTGTCGCATCCATAAAAAAAGCAGAAATAAATGTCAGTACTGCAGATTTCAGAAATGCCTTGCTGTTGGAATGTCACACAATGGTGAGTGTACATGGCATGTTTTAAAACAATAATGTTTCTTCTCAAATATGAAGCATATATATGATTACTTAATGTGATGCTGTAACTTCTACAGTCTTCTGTTTCTCTACACCAGGCAGTTTAGAAATATGTATCAGAGAGATTGCCTCTTTGTTTAGCAGGCTATGTATATAATTGGAGATTGCTGAATATAAAAATAAGATAGGTAGAGATCTGCATTTAGCAATATAATACATAATATAATGAACAAGTTGGTTTTACTCTCCATTATTCTTGCTCATTACATTGTAAGTTATTCTTCATGAACATATTCCTAGTGTAATTGTTATTTTTCAGGTCATGGTCTTATTTTCTGGTAAGGCTCTGTTCCATACTGTAGCTTAGTATCATTTTCCTGTAAGTCAAAAACTTAACTTAGTTATGAAGAATGAAGTGGAGAATTTACCGAAAGTTTGTGAATAACAGCAACTTGAATTTGATGCAGAGAATGCTTTTCCAGGGCAGTTAACATCACTAAGTTAATACTTCCTCATACTAGAGCACAACATATTTGAATGAATGGGCCATACGCTGTACTGGTTTAAAAAAAAACTGTCCTCCTCCTCCCTTAGGATACCCACATCTGGGCATAGATTCCAATGTGTGGTAAGTAGGAGCGTAGTGTTTCTCAGCATGCTCATTCAGCTGTTGGCCTTTCATCATATTAGTGTGTATAGCTGTGATTCCTGTGTACTATGCACTGTCTGACCTCTCCACCATCCAGAGGTGAATATGCCCTCCCATCTGTGACCTGTGTAAGCAGCATTTCCATTTACTATATGTTGTAGTCTTAGCTTGCAAAACTGTATGCAATTGTGTATGGTTCTGTGATTGCCTTCTTTACAATAGGTAAGCAGATAGCATTAAGCATATCACAATACTGCTCTCTTGCATAAGATATAGAAGAAAATCCCACTGAATTTTAAAATTAACATATCAACTCATGTGGAAATACTTATTTGTGAATGTTTGGACAGAAAGACATAATGAAGATTCTTTGCTGCCTCGCTTTGGCAAAGTTGAGTAGAAACAGGAATTAAATGTCATAACATAGAGACTTATGTAATTCTAAGGGTAAAGAATTGCAAGCATGACTGGGAAAATAATTTCTCTGTGGCTTTTTTAGAACTTTCATTATTTTCAGTATGAAAAAATAAGTGTGTTGTCCCCAAGAGGGAAGCTGAACTGTGGTTTGTGAAGTTATTACTTCAGTGAATGTAAAATGGTATGGGAAATGTTTTGCTAATAGAAAATATGGTTTTCAAGTTCCTGGGATGTAACAGTAACTCTTAAAAATAAAACTAATTTGGAAATGCTACTGTGGGTATTTTTATAGTAGTTCAGGGGAGTTTATTATTACTATTTTCAAGGTGCATGCCAAATTCTTTCATAAACTAGCAGCATGGCTTCCACAATGTGAACCATGTCCAGTGCTATCAAGAAGGGGAAGGCCAAGATCATTCTCTCGGGCTTTACAATGTAAAAGTCCCAGGAAATATTTTTAAAATGAGTGCTTCACCTGCTATTTCTTCCTGGTCAGCCACAGCAAGGAAGAACCTGTGGCACCAGCAGGGACCGTGGTTATGAGGGGCAGGAGTGAGGTATGGTTTTGCCATTTCCCCCAGGGCTTGAAAGAATGCTTTAATTGACTTTTGCCACCAGTTCACTTAGCAGGGATTTAGTAGTGCTTATACTCAGGTATTGGCTTCTACATTTGCATTTTTTGCTTGCTCCAGATTGTATGAAACCATACCTGCCCCCTCCATCATTTAAAAACAAATTTCTAAAAAAGAACTAAATTTTGCCTGTGAAGACATGAGTCTCTATAAAGAAGCATGCAGAAATGCAACACTGGAAGTTGTCAGTGGCACTGAGACAGATTCTACTGTTACATCCACAGATTAAAGTTTGTCCACTTGGATAGTGAAACCATCTGAACTTTACATTCTTGGAATCAGAATGTGGACTATTTGTGCCGGAGGGCTCCAATCTATGACTCTCTTTTCATAGATATATTATTGCAAAATGAATAGTTAGGGCACTTAAAAATAAAAAAAAAAAAAAAAAAAAAAGGCGGGGGGAGAATGCAAGGAGACACTTAGCAGCTAACAGTCACATTTTTTCATGTATAAATGCTACATACCACTTGGCTGAAGGTTAAGAAAGACAGTAGTGTTCTCATGCTTTGGATATTGTTTTCCTTTCCTTCTCTAGCCACAGTGCTGCTCTGCATTTAACCCTCAATTGCTCAGATTGTATTCTGAATCATAGAATCATAGAATATCCTGAGTTGGAAGGGACCCTTAAGGATCATCAAGTCCAACTCTCGACACCGCACAGGTCTACCCAAAAGTTCAGACCATGTGCCTAAGTTCACAGTCCAATCTCTTCTTAAATTCAGACAGGCTTGGTGCAGTGACCACTTCCCTGGGGAGCCTGTTCCAGTGAAGTGCCACTAAGAAAAAGTTTTGTTCTTTCCTTTTGGAAATGCTATTAATTTTTTCTCTTACACTAAAAATACTATTTATATAGAGCTAGCTAATGTACTGGATAAATGAGCCCACATGGCAATATGTCTGTATTACAATTTCTGGGAGCACTGAATTGCTGAATCTGGGCACATGCTTCAAGTAAACTCAGCAAGGTTTCTGCACTGACTGTCTGCTGTTCTTCAGTGAAAGAAACTGAATTTATCATCAATATGGGAACTCATTTGTGCTCCAAAAAATCCCTAATCTAGACAATCAGAAGAGCAGAGTGCTACAGAGAGTAGTCTAGAAGCTGTCATAGAGACTTCTTCAAGTCATAAAATGTGGCATAAGGATAAGTGTTTTTTTCCACAGAAAGACAAAGACTATACTATGGCATGCAGGAGAGGGAAGATAGAGTAGCAAAGAGGATAAGTGGTCCAGAGAAATAGAAGGTGAAGCCAGGGTCATAGGAAGGTGGTGCAGAAAAGGAAGAAGAACCTGTCACCCATTTACAGATCCCTGAAAATTTTCTCAGCCACCAGAAATGCTGTGAACTCTTCTTATCCACCCTGTGAACTCTCCTTTTTCTACCCTAACCTCCACAAGGATTACCAATCCCTCCTACTTCTCTCACCCAAAGTCCCACTGCTGTTTCCCACATTCCTTCCATAAACCCACTGACCTTTTCCTGACTTTTATCTCAGTCCCCTGAAAACAAAGACAATGACTTCTCCAAAAGGAAACTTCCAGGCTAGTACCACGAAACTGAATTTTGACTCAAATTTGTATTCCATGCCAATAAACAATGACTAGCCTACTGTGTACAGACAGCATTTAAAGGTGGATCACTGTTATTAATCCGTCCTAAAAACACACATTTAGAAAGAAAGAAACATGTGGGAGTAACAGATTACTAATAAACATACAATTCATCTCCTAAAAATATTTTAAAAAGAAAGATAGCAAACTTTACTCCAAGCACAATTTTCACATGCCAAACATGACAAAAATGGCATCTTTCTGAAGGATTTTATCACTGCTTAATTATTTTACATAAAAGTTCACTATTACGATGACAGGCAACAAGATAGACCCTAAAGGTGAATATAGTACAGACAACAGTAAGATCCCATTTCCACTCTTGAAGTAAATTCACCTATTTAGAAGAAGACTTGGTCCTATCAGGTAAATGCAAACTCTGCTGATATTACTGGCTGTTTTGTTGCACTGATAGATGTAATCTGATAGCTGGCAAGCCTGCTCAGGTGGCTTGTTTTAGGTCAGAGTATTGGTTTTTTTAAGTCAGTAAAGGAGAGCTTTGCTATACCACTTTGATTAGCTAAAGAGCTAGTGCATTCTTTGATAACTGATTTAACATTTGATATAATAGCTTTCTATGATATGAGTAAGCTTTGCGATATCTAAGTCAATTCTGAATATAGCATACAAACATTCAAGAATATAAATTAATGCTTATAACCTAGGTGGCCATATAGCAATATGTATTAATTTCCTTTCAAAGTAATGTCCTCAGCATTTTAACAAAAAGGCTTGTTACATAATTCAATGCTACCTTTGGCAGTCCTATTTCTCTCTCTCTCTCTCTCTCTCTCTTGGCTAAGTAGAAGACTTAGAACTATTAAGAGTAAATAAATGTGTGATGATCTCCAATGCAATCTATAAAGTAATGGAAATAGTTTTGTATTAGAAGCACTAGGGATTATAACACAAGTCTACTTTGCAAAGGTAATTGGTTATCCTTTGTTGAATGTTAACACACTGGAAACATGATTCTGGAACACCCCTAGTTATCTTGTTTTCCATAAGGAAAACAAATACAGTGTAAATTGCCTTTTATTATAAATTCTATAGAGTGTTGTTGTAAATGCTAAATAACAAATTGTTGATAGGTTGCTGTTAAACAATACCAAACTGCAGGCATGAATACTGTAATTTACTTTCTAAGAGACTCAGCAAGATGAGAAAATGCAGAGTATTCAGGGTATAGGATACAAGGCATATGTAGAAACTGTACATACTATGCTGTCATTTTATACTCTAAGCTAAAAGTAAGCCTATTTTATCGTAGCATTATCTGTTCAATAATACAGTTCTGTGGAAATCTGCCACAAGTTTTAAAAAAGAAACTAATACCACTCTGCTAATCCCCACCCCCAGACATTTTGGTGACTTATAGAAATGTAGTTGGAAAAAAAAAAAAAACAAAAGAACAACAAAAAAAGGCGTTATTATATTCACCCATTTTTGAATTTGCAGCAAAATGTTACCCGTTTGGACTCTGTTATTTAAAAGAATACATATATACCTCTTAGTTATTCTCTAATGACAAAAGAGTCTGTTTTGAAAACCCCTGATTGCTTTAATAAAATCTCTCTATCAAACAATTCTATTCCAGTAATCAGTGGCATAGTTTGTGTACACGCTGTGGTATATCGTCAAGAATTTTCCAGTAAAGAAAAAGAAAGTGGAAATTCCTATTGTTTTTAATGCCTTGGGGAAGCGTATAAATTATTTTAGAGCTAAGTTAATATTAAAAGATAGGAAGGAAAAGCAATATACTGTCCATTTTTTATCCCTTGTTCATAAAAATAATCTTGGGGGTCTTGTGATAGTGAAATTCTAGATTATAAGCTTGCTTCTGCAAACCATGACTGTCAAGAATGGGTCCACATCAGAATCATGTTTTATACTGGTGTTTCGTCAAGCTTCATTTCCATAGTATGTACAGAATTAGTATATAGAATCAGACTATTAAGAATACATGATTTATTGCAAAGATAATGTTATTATAAATAATACCATAAATTTCCTTAATTCAATATAAAATATCAAAATACTTTACAAGTAGAATTTATCATTAAAAAAAGAAAATCTAGTCAAAAGCACCTAGCTCATGATAGGATTATGAAATCTCTCAAAGGACATGTTTCTTAGAATTGTTAAGTATTTCTTACTATGTGTGAAGAAGTCCTCAGGTCGTACTAAATTGCACTCCATATATTTCAGGGAGCAATCAACATTTTATAGACGTTAGCAACTCTGATCTCCCCTTTTTATTAAGAGTCCTTTATATGAAGCTAATATTTGCCTTGCTTTGCCTTCCAAATTAGAAAGTTTACTGTAATAGTCTGACAAGTCTTGCTAGACTTCACTTAAGATTTCAGTTTGCAAATTCGTCATCAAAAAAAAAAAGATGTTGAGAAGGAGCCGAATGTGTTGGCAAGAAACCAATATGAAGCATTAAAGTATCACAAGATTTTTTCCATTGATGAAGGTATTACATAAATACAGATTTAACAAATTAATCATAAAATATAATACCATGAATGTTACAAATTTTACGATTTTAAATCTGAAACAAGGTTTAATGAAGAACATAATAATTTATAATTAAAATAAAAATGTAACGAATGTATAGCTCTGTTTGATATGAACTAATTAAACTTCAACGCTTTTATTGGCTATATTATTTTAACACCTTCTTGACAACACATGTAGTTGTTTGTCTTTTTAACGACTACTTATGATATGTATGCAGTAATATATTTTAGCTTTATTATGGTGATAATAATTTGATTATTTTTTTAAAAAATATTTATTTTATAAATAAATATATATATTTATTATAAATAAATTCTATTTATTTTTTATCCTTATATATCACCAAAAATCTGTAAATGCTATCCGGTGTTGTCAGTGAGTTTTCACTGTGTTTACTTCATTAAATGCTTCCTATTTCTTTTGGCTTATATTTTCAATATCTAACATGCAGATATTAGTATAATGGGTTCAATTTACCAACTTTCATGTGTATTTAAAAAAAAAAAATAATCAAGGAACGGTTTCTGTTAACAACAAATAAGAATTTTGAACAGTGATAGAATCCATTTAACTGCAAAATGACCACAAAATGTTCTTGATTTGCAGAGTTCATTGAAGCCTATATGGTTGAATTAATTCCTTGGTAGTCGTGCTGAATGTTCTCATCATTTTATTTAGGTTACACTAAGTACAAATATGAACTCCTTTTGTTTTATATCAATTTTTATACATCACTAACTTTGACATCCATTCACATTGATATCTTAACAGAATGCTGGTAGTCTCTTTGAGCCATTACCGTATGTCATATAAACTAAGTTCATCATTTTTCTGTAATTATTTTGCTCTCAGAAATAAGGAGGGCTGGCAGTGATGTCTCACTGAAAACTATTGTTAGTAGCTGACTAAGAGTACTTAGTGTTCCCCATGAGAGGAAAAAAAAAAAAGTACCATGGTATATATGGTCCAAAACAAATATCATCTGGCAATCATTCAAAATTTCCTTCATGAAAAAATTATAAGCAACATACATTTACAGGAAAAAAATAAATGTTAATTTGTTCCTGTTGAACCAGATTTTCTTTCATGCTGATTTTTATTCTGACACATAAGCTCAAAAAATGCCCCAAAAATATGAAATATGCAACATCATTCAGAGACTAAGTATACTGAAAGGAAAATGTAGTAGAGTTGTAAAAAAAATAAGCATACAAACAAATAAAAATAAAGAATACTATGAAATAGGAGAAATGATCAATATACTAAATGCTATATGTTGCATGGGTTTTTTTTAACACAATTATTTATTCTCACAAAAAAGTGTCATTTTTGTTTATCAGCACACTGCCAGCATCCTCAAAACAGGAAAATGGCTGATGATTTCCAAAATAAACATCCCAAGTATAACAATTCATATGTATGTTTTTAAGAGCAATTTTTCTTTAACCAGGAAAGACACTAACCACTGAAAAAATATTTATAATACTTCTCTTTCCTCCTAAGGCTAAAATGCAAACCTTTATTTTTTCCTTCTGTTTTTTTTGTTTTGATGCTCTGTTGCTCTGCTTTATTTTCTTACTATAAAATAAATCCTGGTTACTGAAATATGATATGATAAGTCAGCTTTGATCTGGATGGCTCACTTGAAATATTTTCCAAGTCAATCTCCGTAAGTATAAGCACTGCATTGACTATTAAGTATGTAGGTGAAAACTACAATTTTTAGCACCTGCCTTACATTTGTGTAGAGCAATTGTGAGATCATATGACTAGGCAGAACCATTTCCTGTTCTGTCAGTACAGCATGTATGTAGGGTCACCGTGAAGAACTCAGCCTTTTCCTATTTTATTCCCTGTACAACCTTCTTTCCCATTCCTTAATTATTTTGGTAACATTTTATATTGCTTGCTAACTTAAGGTCTGTTGTACTATTTAGGAATCTATTCCTGCAAGGTATGTGGGTGTTTTTTTTTCTAAACAAATGAAGAAGCTGAGATCCACATGGTGGTTTGCCCAAAACCATACAAGGCTGAACACTCTTTCCTACCTTAGGCCAACTGAATTTTAATACCTTAAAGATTCTTTACATTTTATTTAGATTGGAGGTAGAATCAGTGGTTTTCACCAATTCTGTCTGTCAGGTGAACTAATAGTTTTGCATTTCTAAGCAAGTTACTGTAATCTTACTGTTTGGACACGGATTATTTCCTCTTTGAGACTGGTTTGTTTGCATATGTTTGAAGTACTTCAGTAGGTTGCCCATAATACTGGATAGAATCATCTTAGTCTTACTTGCCTACCTACTATTTTAATTAAAAAAATGAAGAACTTATAATAAAGGTGGCAGAAAAAAAAAAAGCTATTAAAATATGCATATACACTATAACTATGAAAATTACTTGTCATCTTTTTCAGCCATCAGGTTTGGGCGAATGCCACAAGCGGAGAAGGAGAAGCTTCTGGCAGAGATTTCCAGCGACATCGACCAGCTAAACCCTGAATCTGCTGATCTGCGAGCACTTGCCAAGCACTTGTATGACTCATACATAAAGTCCTTCCCTCTGACTAAAGCCAAGGCGAGGGCGATCTTGACAGGAAAAACGACAGACAAATCAGTTAGTTCCCTCTGTTTTGTTTTGTTGTTGTTGTTTTTTTTTTTTTATTTCTTTTGAGTAAATGATTTACCACATTGACAACACATCTTTTTTTAAAAAAAAAAAAACTTTGCTGTTGGCAGTTGCATGTTTCAAGCTGTGTCTGAAACACAGGAAATGTTTTTAGATAGGATAAGTAAACATTATTTGAAAAAACTCCAAGTTCACCTAATAAAATACTTGAAACCAGTACAAGAATTTGAAGGTCATCTTAACCTTTTTGTATTCTCTGATCCATTCTTCCCGTTTTCCTTCTCCTTTATCAGAGGTTATCTTCCACACTATCTGTTTAAGGTGGCTATCTAGCCGTCAGCAGTTTGTTGCTATATTCTTCAAGCATCCGTATCATAGCATAGCATCATAAAATATTATCAGTACTGGCTCTATTCAAAGGAATATCCTTTTCGTAAGTGTCAAATGATTCACAGTACCATCAGCATCAGTAACCTTAACTACGATACTTATGGTGCTCTGATGACTTCCTGCTTTTAACTGGATTATTGTGTATCAGATCAGTATTCTATGCTGATACAAACTGAACTTTGAAAAGTAAGGAATAGAGATACATGTATTTGTGGGTTCCTTTGGAAACTTCACTGGCAGTACCTAACTTTTGGTATCAGTGGAAAGAAGGACAAGTAAGATCTGATAATTGTGGTAGTTTTTTAAAAAAATGTTATCACTATTTTAGAAACTAAAGATAAAAATAGCTTTTCCAAAACTAACTGTTTGACATTTTCTGAAATGATTGGCAGAAATTTTATTGCCAGGATTACAACAAAGACTGTATTTAATATTCTTTGTAAATTTCAAAGGTAGGAGAGGATTTGTTTTTTGTTGGTCTGTCTTTCTAAGGGCAGTTAAAATCATAATTTTAACATTGTCTCTAATTTGGTTGAAGAATTAAAAAAAAAAAAAAAAAACTTTAGATATGGTGATACAAATTTAGATACTTGCAATTTGAGTAACTAATCATTATGGAGTATATAAAGTTTGAACTACCGTAGCTTATTTATTGTGCAGTAAGCTGATGCACTAAATCCACTTAAGGATCATTGCTTTTTCAGAGTCTTTCCACAATCCTTTTCCTCTCCATACTAGAAACAGTTTTCTGAGAAAGAATTAATGCAGCAGTTCAATGTAACTAGGTATCTGCATTGGGAAACATAATAGAAGTGGAGTGTGTAATCATATGTCTAGTTTATTGCCCTTCATCATAAAAATGTCACCAGGAGGCTTATTCTTTCTGCAGCTGCCCACTGTACACCTGTAGTACTACAAGTTCATCATAAGCTTCATACTATGCTGTAGTGATTATAGATGTGATTGGCAGAGCGAAAAGGAGAGAAGACAAGATCAATCACAGATGAGCATTCATTAGGCACAAGAAATCCCTCTGCTAAGTGAATATCACAGCCAAAAAAAAAGTCAAATTTATCATTTGAGCAAGAAGCACAGATATATCCCCCCAAAAGATTCTCTCCATCTATTTTATACATAATAGGAGAATTCATATGGGAAGGAAGTTGTAAGGAAATTTCTTTATTCAGAAGCAGAATGACTGTGCTAGGAGATTCTATTGCTTCTTGTACTGGATTCTTTAAATTTAAGTACAGAGAAGATAACCTGATTTCCTGCTTCTTCATCACACAAACACCAAGTATTTTAACAGTGAATAAGAATGTTTTGCAAGTTTTAAGGGTAAGGTAGCCAGTAATAATCATTTCATTGCATTGTCATTCAAATTAATAGGTTTTATGAGTTAATGCCACCTATTAAGTGTGGTGTCTTAAATCTATCTCGACCTTAGACTGTTAGACTGCATCAATTGAAAAATGATCAGATATGTTAAGTCAGTATGTCAAAATTAAAATTACTGTTAGACTGCATCAATTGAAAAATGATCAGATATATTAAGTCAGTATGTCAGAATTAAAATTACTGGGTAAGTAATTCATCCTCTTTTGGGATATAAAGTGCTCATTTGACATAAGATTTTAGTCACAATGTTCATCTGAACTTTTTTTTAAATGACTTTTAACTCTTGATTGTCATCTCCTAATGTCAATAGAATGATGGTATAATATGGTCATTCTAAAGCACATATACATGCTTAGAATAGACAAATTTTTCTTGTACTGATGCTGCCACTTAGGATTTTATAGAAAGAATAGAAAGGAAAGACCTACCAGTACTAAAATATACATTTTTAAAAGCCTCCCCTCAGTCTTTTTATAGCAGTGCTTTACGTATGCATATGCATGCATATACATATGTGCAACTGTATAGAGAATATTTTTTTTCTGCTGACAAAAAAGCACCCCAACTTGAAAAATACCTTATCCTGCTGGCTGTGTGTTTATTTTTTCAGTTTCACACTGAAATCCTAGTGCAAGTGGAAAAAACACTGTATTTGACTGAAACTCATGGTTTGGAGCTATGATTGCCTGTGGTTACTGTGCAAGCACTAATTTCATTGGTCCTGTAAGCAGCAGAATATTGAGTTAACTAAAAGAGTTTAGAAACTGAAATCCTCTTGTGTGGATACTATTATTTGAGTTCACAGATAGACCTTTTGTCTTCTAAGCAGCTGTATCAGTTAAAGGCAAAGCTATGACAGCTGTCATCCCTCCCTCTCTTCCTAGCGAAAACAGGTTGGAGATCTGTGTTCAACTTAAGAATTTGGCACTGAGTAGACTGAAAAACTGGTTTAATGAATTTGGAATAGAATATTAGAAGGTTCCACAAGCTAATTCTATGAGAGAGGACTACTGCCCTTGTACAGGTTGTCTTAGGTTATTTTCTAATCTTTTCTACAGCTTAAAGTGAATACGAAATCTTAAGAATGAGCACCCACAAGGCATTAGAATCTGTAATCATAAAGGATTTTAAATTTTAAAATGTACTTCTCTAGTCCAGTTGTTGGTGTGTAATTCCTTGTATTTTAATTAATCGGGCATGTTAACAAGCATATTAATGTCAGTAGGTATTTGTTCAAAGCAGCATTGAACTGTTTAGTTATTTATTCTCTATGGAAAAGGTTCTTCAGATAAATTCAAGAAATCCTCAATTAACCATTTCTTTAAAACCAGAGGATACTTCTGCAAATCCTGAAACAGATTGTTGAAAAGAAAAGTTTTCTTTTTCTTAAAAGTTACTTTTCTCATCTGTTTTCAAAATTGATTTATTCCAGTTGCATTTATTTCACAGTCAAACTCATTCCTGTGTTCTGTATTGTGCTGCTGCATTGTATCATGTTATTTGTGATCTCTTCCTCAGAGACAAGTTTTAAACATAACACATCCTAACTTTGTTATTTTTAAAGCAATTAGCAGTGAAAGGTTGAATTTATCAGATAATACCATAAATTTTATAGTACTTACAGTACTTTCTAGAACTTGAACGTAACAGCATATGAAGTAATCCAAATATGAACATCCTATATCTTTCCACAAAAAAAAGTTGTGTCAGCAGAAACGCAGACATGTCATTGTATACTGACAAGATTATATTTAATATAAGAGATATAATAAATATATTTAATATAAGAAAGCAAAATTCATGTAAAAGCATTAACATTTTTGTTTGTTAATAAGTATTCCAAACTTTGAATTCTGTTATTACAGAACTTCTGTAAAGTGAAGGGAGTGTCATGAATATTCTAATTATTTATTAATATTAATGAAAAATTAATTATTTATATTAATTATCTATTCCTACCTTCCTGCCCTTCTAGTTAAGAAAAATGTCACCCAAAGTCCTATTTTTAGCATTTGCATTCATAAAGCATGAGAAATCCTTAGGAACTACTTGTATTTTCTGTAAGTCATTTTAACATTATGAGGATATTTACTTTAATTGGTTTATGAAGGTTTAACCCCAAAGCACCTAACCTTGATACACTTCTCAGACATTCCTAAGAGTTTTCTGACGAATTATAATTCAGTTTCTCATAAGTCAAATGGTCATAGAAAAAATGTAAAAGTAACTTTTCTTTTCCTTTTATTTTTAGCCATTTGTTATTTATGACATGAACTCTTTAATGATGGGAGAAGATCAGATCAAGTGTAAGCATGTGTCACCGCTGCAGGAGCAGAACAAAGAGGTAGCAATTCGCATTTTCCAGCGATGTCAGTTTCGCTCTGTGGAGGCAGTGCAGGAGATCACAGAATTTGCCAAGAACATTCCAGGCTTTGTGAATCTTGACCTGAATGATCAAGTAACTCTCCTGAAATACGGTGTCCATGAGATCATATATACTCTCCTGGCTTCTCTGATGAATAAAGATGGAGTTCTTATATCTGATGGACAAGGTTTCATGACACGGGAGTTTCTGAAGAGCCTGAGAAAACCTTTTTGTGACTTTATGGAGCCCAAGTTTGAGTTCGCTGTGAAGTTCAATGCACTGGAATTAGATGACAGTGACCTAGCAATATTTATAGCTGTCATTATACTAAGCGGAGGTAAGTGCTGTCTTATTTAATGATATTTTATATAATAGAATCGATGCTTTAAATTCCTGTCCAAACAGGAAAGTGCTCAGCAGTAAAGGATGGGAGTGAGTTTATTTACAGGTACTTCTTGGTTAGCTTTCAGCTTTCTTGGTGTTGTTTACCACTTCTTCAGTTTTGGGCAGAAACCGAAAAAGTAAATGACCTGATATTAGTGTTGGAGCTGTAAACATCTGCTGGATCAGCAAGTAATTTAGTTAAAAGACAAAAACAAAATCAGGACTGTATTTCTGAAAAAAAGAGGGAGGGAGGGGGGTGGAATTTCATTGGCAAGACTTTCTGAAAGTTTAACTTCTGCATGAGGATTTTTTAAACCTGCAATTAGACTGTGTGGCTTGCTAATTGTACACAAATAACTTTGACTCCATAAAAATTTCAAAATAGATGTGGCATTTGGCTTGCAGGATTGCAATGGGTTTTTTATTGGTTTGGGTTTTTTCATTCACACAAGGTTTTGTTTGCCTTGAAGAGGGAAAGAAAAAAAAAAAAAGAATGCATTTCTCAGGAAAATGATGCTCTGAAAAATGCCTCAGAGAAACAGGCATTGTGTGTCCACTCTATTCACATTTCCTAAGCTGCTCTGTTTATATTAATGTTTATACTTTGAGTGAAACATGAATCTAAAAGTCCATGTATCAACCTACATTAATTCTAACACTTCTTTAAAAGGCAGTGAATTTTCAGCTTATGTCAGAGAAAGTTACTATGTTTTATCTGATTCTGAGGTTATACAGCTATTTTGGGACTTAGCTACCCAGATTTAGTTCACTTAGAATCCTTCCCACCAAGAATCTGTGATATCAGATATACATTTCACGTCAGATTGAAGTTCTTTTACTTTGGTCAATACTATCAACTTAGTGATGTCGCACAAAGAAAATTTTACCCAACTGATCTGTGTGTATCTTGGCTTAGACCGGTGGTGCAGATATCAATGAGAGGAATGTGCTGAATGTTCTGAATTCAGATCCTCCACAGAGCAATGCAGAGTATTTTATTATTAAATTATGTTTAAGCAATCAAACACAACAACCACATGCTATTGTTCTAAAATGAAACATCCTGTTGAGAGTGCATTGCTTGTTATGCATAGCTTCCTATACATTTAAATTCACAGAAAATTACTTCTGGCATTGTGTTTCATTCAGTAAAAATGTAGTATCACAGTATGGGTTATTAGACCAACTAAATCCACTTCAAACAAGTACCGTTCCCAGAAGACATTTTCTCGTGCAAACCTTTGAACACGATGATCCCTGAAGACTCTGAATTAATTCAGTAAAGGAAAATATGTTACTGGTGTATTTTTGGTTGACTTTGATGGGGGAGGAGAAATTATACAAGCCTATTAGGGCACTACACAAAACATGCCAGTATTTTGCATTTTCTAATATAATGAAATTTAACAGATGAGAAACAGGCCTCTTAAAATGCAATCCTAATTGAAAAAAGGGAACTTGCAATCTGCAAAACTAGATCTGCTATACTTCAGTGATGTTTGGTTTACATTAGAGGAAATAGGTATGATGTAACTAATCATACATTTTAGATCTCAGGAGGACAATGATCAGGAAAAAAAAAAAAAAGACTTCTCTGAACCAGTTTTATCAATAATTTTTTTTAAGAATAATTTCTGAATTTTACCAATTAGTTCTTAAATAACTCTGAAGTAAATACATTCCATAAATATATATATATGAGACTTATCTAGAAAAATTCTTTAATTTTGTGATACCAAAAATCCCTCACTGTCTTTATTCAGAACTTATTTTTTTTCAAAAAAGGATGATAGTTATTTGTACAAACTGAGATTATATTTTGAAAGCAATTAAGCTTTGCTGACAATTAGAGAATAGTTTTTATCATTTAATTTAGAGCCAGATGCTACATGTATTGAACTGTATATATTCCGTGGTTTGGAACAGAAAACTAGTTTCTCAGATGTCTTAGATACTCTTTTTTTTTTTTTTTTTTTTTTTTTTTTTCTGTAAGAACTTTGTGAATATCAAAACAGGACAATATCATTGAAAATAGGATTTTAAAGCCAGTACATATTACCTCAAAGACTTTAGTAGCTACAGTAATACCGTTATGTTTAAGTCACTGCAAGAAATCCTGTGTACAAATATCCTAAAAAGAAAACCAGTTAGCGAAACAGAAAATAATCCTAGCTGAAAGTGAATTTGTCATTCCTCATCAAATTGATGCTGGTGCTGCCGTCTCCATGAGTGCTATCTCCTATGCAGCTTTAAAGAGAAAAGGAAAGGGAAAGAGAAAGAGAATTCCAGCTGGAATATTACATGTAGAAAGCTTTTCATTATGAAGTGAAATTTGTCACAAATCCGATAAAACAGTTCAACCTTTTGATATCAAAATAGTTGCTGTTGTAGTATATGTAGCAGTAACAAGAAGCTGACAAATTAGCTGTAATAGCAACAAAATGAAAGCACTCCCACTTCCACAACCATTTGATTGTTTCCGAGGTGCTCGGTGCAGCCACGCTGTCTCAGTGATTCCAAATGTTACTGTGAACTTGTTATTGCAAAGCTGAAGTTTGTTCTTGATATCTGTATATTTTGCTTTAAAATATTTCTGTAAATACAAACAAATCCTAATACTCTTAATTTTATACTGCTGAGACAGAGATACTGTGTGTGAGCAGCAAGACATTACCTTGTTCTTATGAAAGAAATACTTTATGCCATTAACAGCAATGCCAAACTTTTATTACAGCGTTCTTTTAGTTATAGTAGCTTTGAAAAATACACTTCGGTAAAATGAGATAAGGAAAACATTTTTCATGGAGATATTTTTCCTCCCTCTTGTATACCTCTGTGCCACTGAGGCATTTCCTCAGTTAGTAGCAGCCATCGTGGTAAAAATGTTAAAGAACTTGGAGCATCTTAAAAAATGGTATGTACCACTGAGGTGAAAATGAAATCTATCGCAAGAAGAAGATTTAAGGAGAATGAGGTGAATGTTTGGGTTTGTCCAAGACCTACTGGGCTTGATCCACATTTATAGGTAGAATAAACTCACTCAAAAAAAAGTAAGGGAAAACTTAAAAGGTAATTCTATAGCATGTTTATATATTATGGATGGACCTGCACTCCTGTACAGTATCTTATACAGTGTTCAGCATATAGTGGTGCTGGGGAATTGTGACAGGGTATGCCTGTGAGGACCCAGGCTCTCTCAACACACAAACCAGTATTGCAATTCAGAAATGCTGCTATATTCACTTTTTCTGGTCTCTGAGTGAGTGTGTTCTTTACAGTGAACCTTGAGCTGTGAATAACTGAGGCTTGTTTAAATATTGCGTTCAATAATTTTGCTACAATCTGAGGTCAAAAAAAGGTGAAGTTTTATCACTGAATAGTACCTAGAAATGGTCCGTATTTGACTCTTACACAAATCCTGCTCTAGCAAACCTGTTAGAACAACAACAACAACAAGAAAATACTTCCTAATCAGAGCAAGCCATGCAGATAATCACTGTGGGCTTTGAACCACAATTCTGGTGACTACAGTACATGTGACTGTCTCGGAAGAAAAACTCAAACTGCCAAGTCATATCTGCCTCAGCAAAAAAAAGTAGTGCAGTTGTTTGGTTCAGCCATATCTTTGCCTGTTTTATCACAGTAAGATATTAGAATGTATATTTAAATGCAAAATTCTCTTTGTTGAAGATAATAAAATATAAAGGCATGGATAAAAGCATGTAGATAGCAATTTCATGTGTGAGGAACAGGAAAAGTTACAGTTACTGTTAGGAACATGAAAAAAGCATCCAAATCTGTAAGTAAATATCAAACAAAATATTTTTCCCTGATACAGTATAAGACATAAATTTATACAAAGTCATGCTGTTGACACCCAACACTAAGGGGTTATTAGTCTTTCCCAGTCACTGTGAACATTTTTCTTTTTTAGTTTTAAACAGCTTCCTGCAGAATGTTCAAATGAAACAGCAAATATGACAATGAATGAAAACCTAAAGAAAAACTGAGTAAAAAAGTAATAATAAAAAGGGAAACATGGTACTCTCTTAGTCTGAAAGGATTAAAGGCACGTAGCAAACAGCACACAGGAAAAAAAAAAAAAAATCAATAAATTGATCTTGTTTATCAGAGGCATAAAAATGGTTTCCAATTCACTGTCATCTCTGACCTTAATCACATCAATTACCTGTCCTTTGGCCTTCTGTAACCTAATTTCATTTTATCATAAGAATGTCCTTCTACAACTCAATTGTTTCTCTTTCACATCCCTCCTCAGTTCACATTGCCATTTTCTCCAGGAGCTTTCAAACAGCATATTAGGTTCTGTCTTCTTCAGAGGCCTCCACCACAATGTCTCCTCTAGTTTCCTCCCATTTCTCTTTCTCCCTATTCCCAAGCTGAATTTTTCTTGAGTCTTACTGCTAATCATTTCCTTTGTATTTTTTTCCACATGCCATGTCTACCTGGAGCTTCATACATTCACATTCTCCCTCCTGCACAAAATACATCTTTTCCTCTTGTAACCCAATGAGTCTGCAGCATATACATTTAAAAGCATCAGAACAACTTGAAGTATTTGCCAACAGCTTGAAATAAAGCTTTTGCCTCTTATTTCCTTCTTTGCTCATTTAGATATGTTTCTTGGAACAGAAACAGCATTTTCCTCTGTAAGAAATTTTTACTGAGAAAGTATAGCGAACTGTCAACACCCAAAAAAATAATGTCCATATCCTGAAGTTCTCATTCATGAAAAATCTCACTTGCCTTCAATGGGAATTTTCCTTCCTCCTGATTTGGCCTATTTAAAAATAACATCTTATGATCTCCTAGGCTTTTGTCATAGTCATCTTATCAGACTGTAGTTCCACTGGGTCATTATAAAACCATTAGACTGGGTTTTTCAAAGGACCTTAAGAATGTTAGGCACTTAAGTCTCACTGAACTTCAACTGACCGAGGGCACCCAAATTTGAGGGGCTCTCTGAAAAGTTCCAGTCTCGATGCTGATCTTCTGGGTTTGCTCCCTGCGCTCTAAAAATTGCACTGGGGAGCGCAGTGCTTGAATTAGGTTTCACTTCTGAAAAACTCACACCCTAAAAATTCCCACCACAAAAGAAGCAGGGGGCAAATGGAGATTAATCTCAGAGGAAATCAAGGCCACAGTCTTTGTGCTTCTTGATTTTTATATCGCTGTACACTGAGTCATACCCAGCTAGTTCAGAGTTCATCTGCAACACAGAAGTAAAATTTAAAGCTATCGCAACCCAAAGCCAAAATTGTCAGTTTTTAAGTACTTCAAGTTGGGAAGTTTCTGAAAGATATAAAGAAAGCAACTAGATTTTGCAGCACATGTAATCTAAAAATAAATATCTACAATTTATTAGAAATGCTCTAAGTATTTTTAAAAGTGCCTTAGTTATATTGCCAAAGTAAATTAATAAAAAGAAGCTTTGGAAACAGTTTGGAACCAGTTTCCTGCTTGCTTATATTTACTTGCAGACTTTCTGAACCATATTTTATAGTATTATCAGTTGAATGGTGTAAATAAGTGACCTCTGGAAAACAAGAATGGCTTATTAGCATGAAATACCAGAGGGAAAAAAGTATTGTGGGTCACAGAGTCTAGTCACTTACGGCAGAAGGTAGTCACATCATTAAACCACAGTCAAAGAAATACCAAGCTCCATGTTCAAACTTGCCATTATTCCCAAAATTCCCAAAATCTCCAAATCTTGCTTCTTTGATTTAGCTGCCCTTTCCTAATTAGTGACTTAAATGTATTCATGGTTTGCCTACTCGTTTGTTTCCATGCCAGCTTTGCCTTTTAGTTTACACTGCAATTTTTTCTCCTTTAGGTAAAACCCCAAAGTATTTATAAAGAATTTTGTTTTTCTCCCAGACTTTTTTCTAGTATACAACATAAGCCAAGGTTATATAGTAGAACTGGATGCATAGAAAGGTTACTAAGATCATAGGAAATAACAGCCTATTTTTAAAATGTTGAATGTAGATCAACCTCCTGACCTTTCTGAAAGGGAAATATTTCCTTAGGAAAGTAACTTAAGGCTAGCTATAGGCATTACTTTTTATTGATCAACCTATTAAATTGATTTCATGGCTACACAGAAAATGTTATTTAAATTATTGACTTTTTCTCATGGAATACTCTTGATAATCAGGATGCCTTACCCAGTAGATGTGAGGATTTCATAATGTTAAGCAACCTTTGCTTTCATGGCTATAGAATTAAATAACTTACTTCAAGTTAGAAAAAAAATAAAGAATTATGTTAAATAATAATGACAACCACTTAAGAAGATACTCGCGGGCAGACAGAAATAACAGAACAGCTATTATTTGAAAGATAATAATGGTTGATGAGGAAAGATTTGCTTCTTTTCAAATAATATGCCAAAGAAAATCCTGGACTCACAGCTGTGGCAGTGCAAGTAGCTGATTTTGGTTGTAAACATCCATCCTAGATTCCTCCTTATGGAGGAGAAGGCTCAGATGGCATGAGCCCTGAGAAGTCATTTTCTGCCACATCTATCAGTTTTCCGCTGCTATAAGCATATGTGGCTAAACTGAATGTAAAAGCTATGATGAGATTTCTTAATAGCAAGTGGAACTTGGGTGCGGAGAAGACCTGAACCTGTGATTTTTATTTTTCTGGTTAGTATGACTGCGTCTGTCCAGAGCTGTACTCAGTCATGGAATATGTCTCTCACAGAAGTTGAATTTATGCTTTTATTTTTTTTCTTTTAATAAGCTAGCATACACCTTAAAAGTAAACACTCTTAATGGTAGCAACTACATGCAAATCTGCTTGAGTATATGTTGATTTTCATAAATTGAATTACCTGGTACAGACGATTTATCTTCCAAGTATATCTCACTGTTCTTTCCCATAGACACTCCAAGTTTACCAGGAAAAAATGCATTTCAGTATTGTATAAACCTATCCCTGAATGCACCACAGAAATCCTTGAACAGTTTCTAAGACTAGTTTTAATACTTTTAGCAAATTCTAGCAAAATCTTACAAATAAGTACATGTACAATAAGCTGTCAAACAGTTGTCAGTGTTATCTGTAAATGTTTAATATACTAAGAAATATTTAAGAAATTAATAAATGAGATTGGTGTTTCCATATTATTCATAAATGTAAAGCTCTTTTTGTTTTTTTTTGTTTTTTTTTTTTTTCTAGACCGCCCAGGTTTGTTAAA
Organism: Aythya marila; assembly: GCF_965140915.1. NCBI lineage: Eukaryota > Metazoa > Chordata > Aves > Anseriformes > Anatidae > Aythya > Aythya marila. The sequence goes on from NC_139051.1 coordinate 17,686,522, forward strand.
TGTGAAGCCCATTGAAGATATACAAGACAATCTGCTGCAAGCTTTGGAGCTCCAGCTGAAACTGAATCATCCAGAGTCATCACAGCTGTTTGCCAAATTGCTTCAGAAAATGACGGACCTCAGACAGATTGTAACGGAACACGTGCAGCTGTTGCAAATAATAAAGAAAACGGAGACAGATATGAGTCTTCATCCACTCCTACAAGAAATCTATAAAGACTTGTATTAATGATGATAGTAGTTCTAATCCGCTGACATAATGTATGTTCTTCAGATTGCACTATTTCTTTGAGGGAAAACTTTGCATACCTAAGAAATTACTGTGAAACAGCATTTAAAAAAGAGAGAACTTAGTATAGTAGATCTATTTTATGCATATTGTTTATAAAGACACATTTACAATTTACTTTTAATATTAAAAATATCTATATCATGAAATTGTTGGCAGTATTTTCAAAATTAATTTTTTTTAACTATCTTATTTCTTAAAATTGCTTGTCCAGTATGATTGCTTCACTGCTTCACTGAAGTTGGTTAAGCATGCAGTTAAATTTTCAACTTAAAAATAAAAATCTTTCTCCTTAAGCATTTCTAGGGAAATATTTTAAGTATTATGTTTGATTCTGTACTCCCAAGGCAGCAGCAAAATAATAGTAAAATTGAATCACAGATTAGTGAAACTTCCTGTGAGAAAAACTTCCTTAAAAGTTAGACAAGTCAGGTCTGATAATATTTGTGCCTACCTGTAATTTTACACTGATACAGCTCTTTAGAAAAGTCTTTGTGTAAGCAAGAATTAGGCCCATCATTTGTGGGCAAACCCAAGAACCAAAAACTTGACCCCATTTCAAAAACTGAAAAAGGAAAAAATATGCACTGCTCATCCCTCTTAGGAAGCAGTCTTGTCAATAACTCTGCTCATGCAATTCCAAGGCAGGTGAGCAGCAGCCTGTGCGGAGGCACCGTGCAGCTGCCTCCCCATGGCCTGCAGTGCACGTGTCACAACAGCCAGTGCTAATGCAGCCTTCAGCCACTGTATGTAGTTAGAATGGGTTAACATAATACCACTTGGCCTGAGACCTTCCCAAATTATTTGATGAACTAGCATTGAAAAATATCTTCAGCCAAAATGTCATGGAAAAATGGAATAGAGTGACTCCTCTTAAACAAAAGAAAGGTTTGAATTCATTCTTGAAAACATTAACCTGTAATGGAAACCCTGCTATATTAGTTTGACTTGAACTATCATTATTTATCACTGCAAACAAGAATGCTTTGAGATATTCACTGCTGTAAAGACTGGTAATTTTCTTATATATATTGCCCTATAATGTCATCCAAGATTTCCACTGGGAGTAAAGCATAGGAGAGTGAGTAAATCAATCTTCTTTTGGTATTCTCAATGCAGCTGAGAGATTCCCTTAGATTCGCATGTACTGTGGCCACATTTACTTTTTCTGAATGTAACCACTGAGAAAGTCAAACAGGTGTGGTCCACACTGGGGGACCTGGAGAGGGAATTTTGGCAAAAAAAAAAGCCTCTGATTGTAACATACATTATTGAAGCAAGGTGCGATCCTCAACTGAATACTCTTAGTTTCCCCACAAGATCCAGATTTTATTTATGTAGCAAAAAGTGTGCCTTCAACTTAGTTAGACAAGTTCAGTGGTGTTATATAAGTGGCCCAAAAGGAAATGTAAATGGGAATATGTGAATAGACTTGATGTTCAGTGAGTCTAAATTGGCCTTACTCCCAGTGTGGACCTTAGAAATCTACGTTGGTGAAAATTATGCAATATAGAGGCTGGCAGAGTTAAATATTAAAATAAATCCTTATGCTCATGCCTTATGTACCTGAAAATATTTCCTACTACTTGTTTCAGATAACCCCTGGGCCTATGGTCAGTAGTAAGCATTATGCCCACCAGGAAGTGTTTGGAGAATTGGATCATTCAGCCTCAAGGTTTAAAACCCACAGATGAAATTGCAGAGAGATGAAGTCAGTGTGAGGCTAAAGTGAGCAGCTTTGATCTTCACTAAGTTCGCAATGAGATCATTTCAGGTAACTTAGAAAAGATTGCCCTAAAGCAAATGGAATGTTGCATGTTAATGATGCTCAGGATTGCATGTTTCCTACACATTTCAAGATAGGCACCTTGTACTAGCTGAGCATCAGATTCTGACAGGAATTACATGCACACTAATTTATGATTGTTACAATTCTAAAGAAAGTATTCTCTCTCTTATAAATCTGTTTTCCACTGGACACTGGACATTTGAAGTTTTGCCATCTACCACTCAGTGGGAGAACCTCTATTTAATTACAGAGTTCACCCCCTGGATAGGAGAACGTGTCAGAGACTGGCTGGTACTGAAATGGACCACAGCTCCAATACTATATTCCTACAATAGTCCTAATAACAATTCCTAAAAATATACACTGCAAAATTTATTAACCCAAGACTGCACTTCTTACACAATCCAATTTCACATCAGCATCACTAGAAATGAGATATCAGAATTAGATTTAAATAAAGAGAAATTCTAGGGCATGTTCTTACATAAGTAATATTAAATATTATTTGAAAAGGACAGTGGAAGAGATGCATTGACAATAAAATGTAATTCATGACTGTTACAGGAAGAACTGTGTATCTTAATTCTATTTATTGCAAGTGGTAATGTTTTTGAAACAGTTTAGCAGTGGCACTGCTTAAGGATTTCAGTCCGATATGGACATATACAATGCATATATTTTGAGAGTGGTAGGGTAATTGTCTAAAGTAAAAAAAAAAAAAGAGAAGGCAGATTTGCAGGAACAGGTGTTATCCTTTATTATTTTGAAGGCACTGAATGCCCAAAAGTCTATATTTTTCATTCAACTGTATAAGCTGCTTTAATAAAATATATTGTTCTCCCTACATCCTGGCTTCTCTTACATTTTGATAGTTATTCATCACGTTTTCCTCAAGCCAAGGAAAATGTTAATTTTTACGTGAATTACTAATCACAGAAATGTTCTGATTCTAAGCAGTTACATCATGGTTAGGAAGTTTTGCCTAAAATACTTTTCCACAAGAATAGGTCTTAAGGGAAAAATGTTCATTTAATGGACAATTGCTATGTACTAATTTAGAACAAATGACTGTTATGAGGATATGAAAACATTTTCTCAAAAAATAGTGTTTTCTCTTGTGAATTATATTCAGAATTTTGATCTAATTGTAAATACTTTTTGTTTCTATGGGATTTTATTTATTAAAAACAAAAAACTTGCTAATGGAAGTTTTTAAGTAGGTTGTAATATTTTCAGTCTCTCTGGAGTTTTGGTTAGAGTGGGCCATGCCATGAATGAACAATTTGTTTTTTTGATCTTCAGTGCTACTAAAAACATTTAGCAACTCAAAAATAGAAACAGCTGGTATATGCCTTTCTTTGAAGAAATTCATTTTCCTTGTGTTTTACTGTCCTTCCTTAGTCATCTGCTTACAACATTGTAACATCTTAGAGATGATGGGCTGAGTGGGATACTGGTACATTTCCAGAGGTTTTACAACTTCTGAGTTTTCTGTCTTTTATTTTGCTGATAGGCTTTTTCAGTAGAAAAAAGCTGGAGGCAAATCATGTCTAGAGAAAGTCATTGGGTATACCTGCACATATTCAGCAACTATCTGCCTGTTTCCCTTACTATGTCAAGCATCAGCTAGTCATCAAAATGTTCCTTGCAGAAGCATGAAGTTCTCCATCTAACAGGAAACATGAGAGGTTCTTCAGACAACACGCACTGGTGACTATTAACCTAGAATATATTGCTGTGAATTTCAGAAAATGAAAATTTAGATTAGACAAAAACATTCCCAGCGAGACTATTATTGCAAAGGCAGTTAAGACCATTTTAATCACCGCTTCTATAACAGTAATGAATAACTACTTACCCTACTAATGCAGGTAGCTAACTGTCTTTCAGCACTGCATGAAAGGAAGCAGTGAGTTGTGTGATACTAACATAATCTTTTCCTAACATAGACAGCCCTTCAGTGGTCTAAAATATTGAAGCCTAGAAAATGGACCTCCTGATAAGTGTTGTCATGACTTGTGTTACAGAACTTCAGAATTACCACAGGCCTGCCCTGCTCTATCACTTCAGCATACATGCTCTTGGTTTCAATTCACCACTGGTACAGTTAAATCCTAGGGGATCAGGATTCAATATTTGATTTGCAATTGTAAACTCTGTTCTGAAGTTGAGTACATTTTAATAGGATTTTTTTTTTTCTTTTTAAATGTGAGTCAGTATCCCTCGCTTAAATGAAGGTAACATCAACTTTGTAAACAAGCAATACAAAACTGCAGCTAGAGATTTATAGAAGGAAGGAAACAAAAACCAAACCAAACCAAAAAGAAAGGGAAAAAAAAATCCTCCTGGATCAGCAGCAGCTTAATCATACACTTGTCAAATGCTTCAGCTTTTCATTCAAGCATAGGAAAAATTTATGTGCCTGTTCTTAAATCCCATTCCAACTGCCTTGCCTATGGTGTTTAAAAATCAGTTGCATAGGTGTGTCTCCAACTACATAAATACAGCAATATCCTTTCACACTCATCAGCACTAACTAGCCCTAAGCAAGTTGGTAATTGTAGCAAAAACAATTTCTGAATTTCTGATTATTCATTTTCATATGCAGGATGTAGATATGAAATTGGTCTATGAAATTAGACTGGAGAAGCAGCTCATGTTAAATATTGCTCACCAGCTTTAGGAAAACAATCAGTAGCTAATGACTGACTCAACAACAAAACAAAGTTAGGGAAAGATTCCAAGCCTTCAGTTGCAATATAGCAACATTATATATGTACATGTATGTGTACACATAAGCAAGGACATACATAACATTCATTTATAATATAGCTCCTAACCAGCAACTACTTACTAGTATCTAGTAATCAGTGGGTGGAAGAACTCCAGACAGAAAATAAATTGCTACTTGCTACCTTTTTGCTCGTATACCAAGTGGGTTGCCTCAAAATCCATAGCACTCATTTTCCAGTATAAAAGCAGTATTTAAATGTAAGTACTTTTGCTTCTGGTTAATCCTGCAGTGCCATCTGGCCCTCTATTTCATCAGTTGATTCTGCCACACTCCGACTTTCAAAACTATATCAATTCAGCTGGATATCTGCTCAGCATGTGAGCTGGTGTTTGTTATATATTTGCTGAAGTCTCCGTGTAGAGATGGAAACTGCTATGAGCAACTGCATCTCAGGATATAGAGACAGTGTAATTTCACCAAGTCTGCTAATTTTTCAGACCTGGCAAAAATGTACTCTGTTTCAAGGACTATACAGAGTATCCCTGTTTACAGTACCCCACTATCTGGACCTTAGTGTTCTGTATGAAAGCTGTGGCTTGTGAAGATACCAACTCTTTTTTCCAACACATGCAGTATGTAATCTGTGAAATGTATCCTAATCATACTTGTTTGTATGCAAGGCACCTAAAGTTCCTAAATGAGATTAGAGAGCCCTGCTATGTGTGGCGTTATAGAGACCAACACCGTTACAAGTTGCTTACACACCAAGACAAGGCAGGCAAAGGAAAGAAGCAGCATGGAAATTTTATGCTGCCCTATTCAGGATCCATAGATGAGAAGTGACACTCGGATCAGTACCCAGCCCCATGGCTTAGGCTGCTTCTTACAGACTTCTACATTTATACTTTTCAATAGCTGATTGCATTATGAGACTGTTTGCAGTTAAACAACGAAAACAGAGTATATACATTGACAGGCTCCCAAAACTTGAAGTTACTTCAATTCATGACACAGGCCTTACTCTTTCATGACACAGGCCTTAGATGTTTGTTGTACCAAATCCTGGGCTAGGTCAAAGGAAGAGCATGGTCTCTGCACTGGACTTCATCTGGATCATACAGTGAGAATTCTCTGGGCCCTATCATGCAAGCCTCACTCAAGGCAGTAACTATTAGATCTTTGGGGTTAAATTATTTGGGACTTCTTTTAAATGTGAAACCAATTTACTTCAATAGTTTTGCAAATGTCTAAAATTAGTTCTCAACTCTCAGATGGGACAAGTTTCTAATTATGATTTTTTTAACGGAATATAACTTTCAGCTCTGCTATGGTAGAGGGCTTGCATGGTAAAGCAGAAAAGCCTTAGCTGCAAAGGAACATAGCTCCTCAAGATTGTTTAAGGACTGTCTTTTTAATTATTAAGCTTCCTTATTGTGCTGGAAATGGGCAGCATTTTCATAAGAGCATTGGCCAAGAGGAATATCCATTGCTCATTATATTATATGCTGTTACCCAACAAGGTTTTTTTAGTTCTGTAGAAACAGCAAGGGAAAACTGTACTCTCTAGAGGCAGGGGAGGGAAAGAGAAATACGCAGCACCATTGGTTCTCACACTGGGAAGAGCTGGCAATGCAGGAGAAGATCTTGTCCTGCTTGCTGCAATGATGATTAAAGCATTCTGTCGTGTCAGCATATCCTCAGTTTGTTAGTGCTAACTCTCAGCTGGCCATATCCTGCCAGATTTGCAAGCAAAGCCTGCCAAGCCATCTCAACAAAAATGTAGCTTTAAATATTATAAATGATGCTGCATTTTGCTGTGGAAATGTTTCCTGAAAAGGCTGTTCCAAAACATCCTTTATTGTTGGGGGAGGGGAGCAAAAGGGGCCTGGGAGAGGGAGGAGGGAGGAAAAAGAGCTACTTTTAATAGACTTTTTTTTTCTTTTGAGGCCAGAGATTCATTTCACATCATTCTGCAAGACCAAATGGATATTATTATTTTTTTTCCCAGTGACTATAAAACATTACAGTAATAATTTTGTATGTAAGTTTTGGCAACTAAGCTTGGGGTGGGAGGAAGGACAGAGGGCATCTTATTTTATAAGGGATTGCAGTGAGGGATTTTGCAATTGATCAGTTAGTAAAATCCTTTTGGAGGACATCTGTTTGCTGGCAAAGGAGATCTCTCTTCTTCCCATTATATTAAATAAAAAATTACTGCAGAGTGAAGGAGGTGGATCTCAACAAGGACAAGGTTTGGGTTCTAAACCCCCCAAAAATGGGGTTTGGCCTGTATTTAATAGCAACAGAGTAGCACAGACTGCTCAATGAATCCCTCTAAATTGGCTATTCTTATGAAACGTTGATTGCTAAGTTTCTTTCTTTTTGTGTATATGACCCAGAACCAAAACCATGGGATGTAATCTACATGTGGGGTTCCAACCACTCATGCAGACATGCACAGAAATTCAAAAATATTGAAATTAAAAATTCCAAATTTTGTCCACCTGTACAGCAAGGTCCTTTTAGAGAGAACATGGTCTCGTAAAATTCCTTACAGTTCAGCCTGGAAATAGAATAATTATGCAAAGAATAGTCTGGTTATAGTGTGCCTGAATCCAGGTTATTCTAGCTATCTCTTAGCTGAAACTTAATCAAAAGATTTAGTAGCTATTTAGCTTAATATTTCTGCACATATTTTATATTTCTATTTTCTTTAGATTTCACATTTTTCCACATTTTACAAGAGTCACAGTCCACCCCACCCCACCCCCATGATTAATTCTAGGCTGATAGGCAATCAAACACATAATAGCTATGTTCTTACAGGCAAGATGGCACGTTATACAGGCTCTTCTGCATCCATCTCTTTAATTCCAGACTCTCAGACTCCCTGTCTATACAGATTGAGGTACAAAAATTAGGTATTTGTAGTCTGTAAACATTTATAATAAAATGGGAACAACGGTACTAAAGCCAGCTTCAAGGAAAGTTAGACTTTTAAAGTACTTTTCCTTTGCAGAATCAATTTATGGAATAAGATTCCCTGAGTGTCATTTTTAGCCTTACTTGCAGTCCAGTGGTAAAACATAGTGCAAATGTCTATCAGAAACAGTTTTAAGAAAAATATTAAAATTTAAACAGACTAAATGCTTAGTAAATGAATATCTTTTTGATCATGCAGCTCCTATTTAAATAAAAATCTAAATTTAAAAGCATAATGGAAAATTTAGTCACTGGGAGTTCTCTACCTTCATTACTGCCTGAACTCTACAAGAAGTGATAACTGCAATTACAATTGCAAAGGTCCAGAGTCTGCTTGCAAGTATAGTTCAAAGTTAGTATAATATTGTTAAAGGCAATGGCATTATACCAAAATGAAACCACAGTGGATGAAATCATACTCAAATACAGATTTTGAAAACAAGACAGAGGTACAAAGGTGGTATGTAGGAGTTACTTGGATAGTCTAAGTTCTTAAGAGGGTAATTTTGGCACCCAGCAATAAAAATCTTGTACTCATAAAGTGAATGTTTTCTGATGTGAGCTATTTTTTGATGCCCATAAACACGACCTTTAATTTGCTCTTTGTGGAAGATTGTGAGGCACATACCCGCAAGGTGCCATATAAGTGCAATGTATTTCTACCTTGTGCTACCTCACTAAATTGTCATTACAGGAGATTATACAACTTAATACATATATGATGGGAAAGGAAAGAATGGGCTGTAAAGTACCCACTTACAATGTTTATAGGTAATCCTTCATAGATGTTCACTCTTCAGTGAATTTTCCATTTGTACATAGTAAAGCTGTATACGTCAAGCAATATGAAGCCTGGAATGTAATTAACCAACTTATATAGAGTTTGGTCCAAAACCTTCTGAATCCAAGGAAAAATCTCCAAAACTGTGACCAAGTCTAGAATTTAGTAGTTGGTCTTGTTTGGAGAAAAATCACATTTGTATTATATATGATATAAGCTAAGTGCTTATGGTTTAGATTCTAGCAGCTCTCAATCAGACAAGCATTGGAGCTTAGTAGAAGGGACATGGGTTGTTCTATGCCAGTTGGCTTCAGTGGTTAAGAACTGGGCATAGTTCACTAGTATAATCACATCTTCAGTCTCCTTTGGATGTTTCCTCATCTCATTTTGCATTTTCATCCAGATCAGCTCTCCTGAGCACTGGAAAGTGTCTGCTAGCAAAGGAGAAGAAGCAATACAAAAGAACTCCAGGTGTAAAACTTGTTTGAATATTCCTGTCTCTACTCTGTTCTACTACATTTCTGTTTACAAAAGTGCTTCTGCCGGCGCACAATCCTAGTGAAATCACCTCTCAACTAGGACTACTTGTAGAATCAGCCTTCAGAGAATGAAATACAATAATGAATGAGTTTCAGGTCCTTGACCATTACCACTCACTCTTCAGTAATTCATAAAGCAATACTTACAGTGCCAGCAGGACAGAGTAGGCCTACAGAGCAAACTTTCACAAGAGTTGTAGCAGAAGCATTCTTTAGAATCCATGTTGCTCTTTGGTATTGTGTACACTGCCTCCCAAACTGAACCACAACCCATTGCAGACAGTCAAATTGCTCACAAACGGTACTCCACACTATACGGTCAAATGTGAGGAGTTTGGGTACTAAGTACTGTGTGGGCCCAAAGTGAACAGGATTCGATCCCAAATGAAAGACTGGGAATATCTGTCCCAAATATGCAGAAAAGACACTTACAAAGACGAGTTAATGCTAAGATTTAAAAAATAATAAAATAGACCTTAAAAATAGTGAAAATGGACAGTCAGTGTCACTGCTACCCATTCTGAAGCAATACATTCATGGTCCATAATAAGCACAATGTGAATCTCTTGCCAGCACTCTGCCATCGCTAGCTTGGGCCAACTGGTTGTTTTTCAGTGACTGACACATCTCCTTCTGTACCAGTAAGGATCCCCTAACCTCCACTTGCAGGAATATGAAGATTCAGTTGTTGGCATTAATCAGAAAAGAAGGAGAGAGATGAATTTATTGTACAAAGGAGTGTGTCCAACTGCTTTTCCTAGTTCGTATCTTTTCTTAATGAAGTAGCTGCACAAGGAGCTGACTCTAAGTGCTAACTAGAGGACAGCTTGTGGCTGTTGTGGCTGCTGCTGCACCCCAGATTCTTCCCATTGTCCCCAGTTCCTGTTCCCTGCATCCGGCCTGTGCCCTTGCTGGGTGTGAGTGTCTGTCTTGCTTAGAGTTATGATAGTTTGGTTAGCAGCCAAGGGGCTGAGGATACAAATTATAATAGTATTTCCTTCCCCAGAAACCATTGTGCCAGGGGATGGGAGCTATGCAGACCCAGCTGTTCCTGCCTTCTGCAGCTATCCTGAGGTCAATGGCAACCTTAAGGCATCTCAGGAAGGAGCATCTTGCCAATTCCATAAGGCAGCAAACCTCTCCAACAGCTCTGAATGTGAGAAAACTGAGAACTTACTTACAGGCAGTTTTCCTGCTGAGCATGAATGCGTGATCAAGATGTCAAAAAAATGATCACAGTGGGGCAGAAAGAAAGAAGTGCATTTCTGCATAAGCAAATATAAATGTAGCTACAAAATGAACTTCTGGTCTGCACTAGAACAAATACGAGACTGTTCACAAATTCCATGACTATATCAAAAAAAGCCCTTGATCTAGAAATATTTCCCTATGTGGACAGTTGCCTGGCATGAGTGAAAACCCAGGTTCAGACTTCTTGTGCCATCATACTGCAATCTAGTTTTCCTCAGCTCTGGCAGGGAACTTAGCCATTGCAGTAAGGTTCTCTTTTTTTTTTTTTCCTGATGGATCTCTTCTACTTTGCATAAATAAATAAGCATTGAAAGTTACAGCACTCATCTGGAGAGTAGTGCAGGGATTTGAAACATTTGTTCCTTGCATTACAGGTGAGTGCTTTAGCTCATTGGCCTTTCCTTGTCCCATTCCTGATCTTTCTCCATCTCTGCTCTGTATTTACTCAAATAAATACAAGGTCTGGAATTCAGAAATACTGAGCAACAAGCAACTTGACTCTAGATACTTATATATAGGTTTAAGAGCCTAACTTTAGGCAGTGGTTTTGAAATTCTTGTGCAATTCACATTGTGAGATAGTGTAGGGACAGTAGCGTGTCTAGGAGACACAACAAACATTCTCCTTTACATTATAAACAAGCCTTAAATAAGTAGTGGATGGAGCTGTTGCCCAATCTGTTGTTTTGTTGTTGTTGTTTTTAATTTAAAAAAAAGGGGGGGGGGGGGGCATTCCAAGGTACCCTACAGATTTTTGGAAATATGTCTTGTGAACTATTTTTTCTTTTCAGTAAAATGACAACAACAACAAAATGAATGGGTCCCATGTTACAGATCAGACAATGTTTCTTAACAGGGTTTTAAAGCTTGTTGTTACACAAATGCAATTCCCACTGCCAAGAGTAAGCTAATATATTCTTGGCATGCTTGGTAAGTCTTAAATCAGAGACAGTGGGTACATTCTGCTTGACGTCCAGAGGAAGAAAACTTCACTTGGATAGCTGCATGGTAAAGAACTTCTTATTCAAAATCCAATTCTACAACGCTCACACACAGAAGACCTCCTCAAGCACAGTAGGCATTTTGCATATGTTAGGACCTCAGGGCACAAGAATGTTGTTGTATGATTATATCTCCTGATTTTCTTAGAAATTACCCCAGCTGCGTTTTAATGCTTCTTCTATAATTTGAAATGAGTAATTGCACAATGGATTAAGAATCCAACATGTTTTATTGGGCATTTAATATATCTTTCAAATGTGGTTTCAAAGATAAAATCTCAGTCTCCAAATTGCACCTTTACCAAATAAAACAAGTTGCTATATTCAGACCATTCTCGGCTCTCAGGTTTTACAACAGTATGCATGACCAATCCAATAGAGAACATTTGTTCAGGAGTGGTCTTTCTACAAACAGCTTAAAATGCCTTACAACAATCAGTACTAGCAAGGTTCATTTTACTGATTGGGGGAAGCTGGTGCATTGGGCTTGGAGGTAAGTGATTAGCCTGAGTTCATGCAGAAAGCCAGTTACATACTAAGCCTCATTGTCAGTTGCCTGCTACAGTACATTCAGCAGTATTCCTCCAACTTTTTCAGAGGAAAGCTCCACTGGCCATCTTATAAAGCACCACCAGAAATATTTTAAATTACATACAAGAAAACTAAGCTAGGACTGTTACTTTAAAACTCCATTTCCCCAACTGTGTGTTTGCTTGCAAGTGAGCCACTTTTTTTTTTTTTTTTTCCTTGTGGTTTTGTGTGCTGCTCTCTCATGTCTCATAGAAGAGCAAGAGTGGCTAGACAACATGTGAAGAAGCACTACTCTAGATTACCTCAGGTCAGTGTAGTTGTTCAATAAACATTAAACCAAGGTGAAACTATCTAATGATACATTCTCTAACCAATGTAGTGCATCTGGGTAATGGTTTAGAGTGTATCACTGGAGCTGACTTTGATAGGACAATATTACCAAGAAGTGGAAATGACAGAAGACAATGAAAAAGATTCGTTGTTCAATGTATTCTTTGCTTAAGTTTTCATAGTAGAAGATTAATTCCTAACAGATGCATAGAACAATTAAAACTAGCAACAAACTGGAGTATTGAGAGTAAAAGAATAGGTTAAATACATTCAGCTGGGCTAGATATATTCAAATTAGCAAGCTGTAAGGAAATTTACCCTGGAGTATTGAAGGAAATAGTTGAAACAATCTTAACCATTAAATGATTATCATTAAGAACTCATGGATCATGGAAAACAAGTCTCAAAGGACTTGAGAAGGACAGCTTCTTTTCCTGTTTTTTTTTTTTTTGTTGTTGTTGTTGTTGTTTTTGGTTTTTTTCTCTTCTTCTTTTTCTTTCCTTCTTCCCTACTTAAAGGAAAAAGAAAGGAGCAGAAAAATTAAAGACTAGGTGAGCTTCAAACTCCCAGTTGGTTACTAATTTCTTATTTGAATTTTTGCTGTTTGATCAATCTTAGAGCACTCAGCCAAGAGCAAGATAATAAGGAGTCCACGTTTTTGTCAAGAGTAAAGTCATGCCACATTAATTTAATTTCTTCTTTTTTAAAGAATAAAGGGGAAGCAGTAGATGTGCTATAGCATGACTTTGCACAATTGAATGTAACATTCATATAAACAAGCTAGTGAAGCACTGGAAAATGAAGCTATTATGAGTGCAAAAATGGATGAAAATGTATTTCTCAATAGTTTTCCATGAAAAAGAGAAATCATACCAGCTGAGTTGCACAGCAGTTTTTTTGGGTAGCATCTGTTTTAAACTTTTCCTTAATTATTAGGATAATAGAATATACAGTGTACTTGGAACATTTTAAAATCAGATACAACAAGGGGACTTCAGTGTTCTGGAGTACAAGATTTTAATTCAGCCTGATCTTGAGCTATTGGAAGAAGTGTCAGGAATCAATACAGTGAGATTCAGCAAACACAAATGTGAAATTTTACCTGTGCAAGAGAAAATTTAATATGCCATTAAAAATTGTGGAATAATTGGCAATGTAACAGTGCAACATGGCACGAGCATCTGGATAAAGCAAATCATGATCCCAATACACAAAGTATTACTTTGCTGTTGCTAAAAAAAAAAAAAAAAAAAAAAAAAAAAAAAAAGCAGGCACTACTTGGTAGCCAAAACATCTGTTTGGCTGACAACTGATTCTTACCACCATTATCCATGATTATCATGCCCTTGCCCTGAGTTTGATGGCACAGTCCTCTAATGACTGGAACAGAGATAATAGGAAAGGGGGAAAAAAAAGAAAAAGAAAAAAAAAATTCATTCCTCCTATAGGATATGAATTTCTTTTTGGAGGGAGACCTTGTTTCTTGGTGAGAAAAGCCATTCTCCCAAGACAGTGGTAAACAAGCCCCTAATATAGTGACTGTAGTCTTTTCTTGATGGCATTTCAAACTTATCTATGTCAACACTGGCTGACAATGCGTGCTTCAAATCCAGGATATACTTTAGAGACAGCAACGCTCTTTCGAAAGACATTTTGAAACCAGACAATTGTATTAATCTGTCTCTCCCTCTCTAATAGACGCTTAAACTAACCAACCTCTCGCGCACAGTCTACTGTTCCCACGAATTGCTGGAGAGAGAGGACTTGATGTTCCCCAGTTCAAGAAAAAGCCTCAGGAAATTGCAAAAAGTCCTAAAAAGCCGCAGTTTGTTTTCATAACATTCTTTTCCTTTTAGAGAAGTAATAGATATTTTTTAACATTCTCTCTGATATTTCAGGAGTTAATGGCCAGTAATGATCTAAAAACTGCAGGAAAAAAAACAACTAAGGCACAAAGAAAGATGGCTTGGCTAATTATCAGGGCTTCATTTATGTACGAAAAAAGAATGTGTAAGTTAATGTGTAAGTTAGACCAAAGGGTTTCAGATTTTATTATTTTATTTTGTTTTATTTGTCAGCATCTGGTCCTGGTGGATTCCTAGGTCCTCTCTAGGTCCTCTCTTCTAGCCTTTTACAAAGGCAAAAATATGCATATACATGTATATTATGGGTGGACTTCATATTACTTGAGACTGCCTAAAAGCCAGGCACCCAACAAGTCTTGTTCTACAAAGCTGGGAGTTGAACTTAGCACAATCTTCTGCAAAGATCATTGTCTCAAGCTGTGATATGGCTTGCACTCAGGAGTTGCTTCTCCTGTAGACAGGGCAACTTTCAGATGGCTAAATAAAAATGAGACAAAATCATGGCCTATAATACTTTCTACAGTATTATGACACCCTATGTCATCATTCCAGTCATATAAAGAAGGCTTCTTTTTCTCATGTATTATATGAAATTCTAAAGGAGTCCACTACTATAAATAATATTGAATATCCATGGAACCTAGCAAAGCTGGCGTAATTAGTTCCCTCTTCAATTTTTCTTCCTCCTCTGGTCTTCTTTTTACCTTCTTTGATACCTGAAAGTACCTTTGTACATTCACATTCGTGAGACTTGTAAAATAACCAGGACATAAGTATTTTGAGTCAGGCAAAGGAAACTTGAGACACAAAAAATGGGTTTGTCTGAAAAATCTGAAATTTTACTCTAATCCCCTCCACTTGCTGTGATTGTGTATACTTCACCACCTACTGGGATGTGGTTACCAAGATTGTTTCCAAGTCTTCAGGGTGCTCAAGTGCTGCAATTATTTCATTTCACTGAAGGCTGTTATCGCTGGCTTCTTCTAAGGACCTTGGCACAGCTTTGCTGAATGAGCTGAGAGATTTACTTTATAGAATATATGCTCAGTCCTAAACAGTGCTGAGCTTCTTTGAAGGGGATCTATGTCATTCATTTGTACTATATGCACATGAAGGTGTTAAAGGGCATTTAATGTCTTTCAGAAAAAGTTTAATTGCAGGATCGAGTTCTCAAAGATCATCCTAAATTGGAATTTAGAGCTCTTTGTGTTAATCTTTGTGTAATCTGGAAATCATTGTAAGAGGAACAGTTTGTAAGAATTTGTAATACAGGTGTGATAATGTTTCTCTTAAGATTCAAGAGGGGTTCTGATTTACCTTTCCAAAAACCACGGTCCCATTTTGCCTGGGAGCCTATTTCAGAATGCACTGGGCATATTACTGGAGCCCCTCCCAAAATGTTGGGTGCTTAGAACTAGCTGTTCCGGGTGACAGTTCTCCTCTTTGTTTTCAGCTGTTGCATTTTATTATTAGAGGACAAGCAATACGTTAAATACTTTCTTAATGTTTGTTTCTATTAGGCAATTGTATTTGCCATGGGGATAATACGCAATCAGGGCTGGAAAAATCAGCAGTGTTTGCAAGCTGCTTGTTGCATGGGTGAGGTGAAAATTTTTGAGTGGGTGCATCCAAGAACAAAAGGAGAAGGGTCTGCAAGGCAATCTTTCCATTTAAATGTGGTCCAAGTATTCAAATGTAGCAGAAAGTACAAAACACTTTTAACAGATTGAAT
The DNA here is from genome assembly GCF_965140915.1 of Aythya marila. Lineage (NCBI taxonomy): Eukaryota > Metazoa > Chordata > Aves > Anseriformes > Anatidae > Aythya > Aythya marila. The sequence goes on from NC_139051.1 coordinate 17,702,345, forward strand.
TGAGCAACAGGTTGTCATGTGATCCTCTCCTACTGCTGATGTAACTAGTGCTACTATGCTTATCCCTATAAATGAACTAGTTATTTATTAATTACTTCCAAAGACGGAAATGATTATTCTCTATGCATGTCCATACTATTTGCATTAGCAAAAGCTTATCCACTGAAAGAATCAGCTCACTAATTAAATGCATTATGATAACAGGAGCAACAAGTTAATTGTGTTTCATCAGTGTGTTTCCTTTATTTAGCTTAAATGTGTTGTTTTTTTTTCCATTTCACTGGCAACAGCATTTTTCAGATCTGTGGCTGCCTACAAAGCCTGCAAAACCCCACCTTTGAGACAACAAATAGACTTCACTATGTGTTTAACTTCCTGTGTGAATGTGCAATTTACAAATTTGCTCATAAAAAGCAAGAGATTTTGCAGGAGAACAGCCTACACCTGCTATTGTACAACAGCATCTGTTACACAAAGCTTTATATATATGACCTCAAATAAACCTGATTCAGAAAAAAAGGAAACTATACCGAAATGCTCCTCTACAGCAGTCACTTTTTCAGATACTTTTGCTGTCTACCTCTATTTTTTTCCTCCACACTACCAGAAATAGTTCAAGTCTCTCAGTTCCTGCATTGGAAAAGCAGAATGGATTATCTGATCTCTTGGCCCTTTCTAGCACTATTGTTCTATTTGTCTGTTTCAAACTGTGATATTCAAGACCTTCTCCAACCTCTCCAAACAAACTTTCCTTAAACTGCAACTTCTAGCCTTGAACTGCTTCTTTACTGCTTCTCTGAATACCAGTTCTTCAGAGCTAGCAACAGCTTGGTTATTGATTTTATCTGAAGTAAAAGTGGACACCAAGTAAAATACAGCCTCGCCTCAAATCCTTTATTTTACTGAACTTTTTATGTCATTTTGTGCCTGTTTTAAAGTAACAGAATATATAACACACACTGGACTAGTTTAGCAGAGGCTGAGGGTTTGAGCCTACCAATCACCATAGATTTTCTTTGATTTAGATGCTATAATTAAGTATTTAAGAGAAGAAAGAAAATATTATTAGGGGGAAAAAAAAAAAAAAAAAAAAAGGGAAAAAAAAAAACATTCTTCTGATCAGATGCTCTCAGAAATCTGTTCCTGAAGCATATCAACGAAATCAGCGTTTATCTATTTTTCAGCTTAGTTATTTTTCCTGCTATCACCTGGCTGAAATATGTGAGCAATAACCTATAGCTGAAGTGAGCCTCCAATCTCACAATCAGCTTTTGCAGTTGCTCCCAGAAAACATAATGATGTTTCATTATTGCTCCCACATTGCCCTGGGGTCTGTTACAGAATTTACTAAGACTGCACACGATTGGCCAAGGTGTAATAGAAAGAAGCAGGTGGAAAAATAAAATACGATTTTAATTTCCTGCCATGTACTAACCTTTTACTATACCCAAAGCAAAAGAAGGATTTTAAACAAGATCTTACTTTTTGTGTGTCACTTGATTGATGAACTGTTTAAGTAATTCTCACTAAATGTATTTAAAACATATTTTTCCCTGCCACAACATGCTCTTGGATTTCTTCTCTGGGAACTTGTGTTTACAGAGCTTTGCAAAGCATAAGTGCTGGAGCTGAGTTAGCAAAATTCCTTGGCTTGCTTGTGTAGGATTGGGCATATAGACAAAATAGTGGAGTGACAAACTGTAAGCAAAGCACCACTGCTTCAGTTCTGCCAGATAGATAGCAGTGGTTCACTGCCAGATGATAAAGAAATGACGAAATTATCAGCAAGAGAACTTTGTGACTTACAGACTGTACTGATGCCTGATTATTACTCCAGCTGGGGAATACAGAATTGGGTAAATGTCTAACTACAGCAGAATCAAACCAAACCACTTGACACTGACCTAGAGAAGCAGGACATCTAGAAGGAGTCACTGACTGATTAACTGAAAAGCAAATGCCATGCTAAAGCAGAGAGCACAGAGTGAATAGAATGGCCTGTTTCTATGTTTTTGACTGCATTGTGCCACTGTATTTAAGGTCAGCCATGGTCCTGAGGCAATTCTGAAACAAGCAATGCAGAAATGGGCATTTTCTGAAATGGTTGTTTCCAACAGGTGAACCCTCATCCACTGTGCCCGCAGTCCTGTCACCAATGTGGCAACATCCTACTTCATCAGTAGTTCTGCAGAAAACAAGGTGAACCCTCAGAGCAAAACACTACTTGGACCTTGTATCCACACACAAGCATTTCATCTCTGGTTAGCTGACTGCCCATTAACTCGCAGTAGATAATCCCACTATAAATCTTGTTTGAACACTCCCCAAGCATTTGTTCCAGACTACAAATGTGTAAGCTTCCTCCTTGCTCTGACCCTGTTTGGCAGCAGAGTATCACCCCATGCACATCTACTGTAAAGAATCTCAATCCTACTGCATTTTTTTACTTTGCTCACAAGTGCAAGGTGCGTGCAGCTTTTCACAGGCATGACATTCTTTCCTCCCAGCCTGAGAAAAAGCATATTGTATTGTTTCACAGATTGCTTCCTTAAGCAAAACTCGTGAGGGGGAATTGCTTTGCATCTAAATATAGTGTCCTTGTGGTAAGAAAAAAATAGTGAAACAGAAGCACTTTTAATAAAGTGCTGCTTTTATTCACTGTTAGAAAAATTTCTTCTCCTTGAAGGATGGAGTGCTTTGTTACAAATGCCTCATTCTTCTTTCATTTTTAACCCAAATTCCCAGCTGTAATTGGTCCCAGGTCACATGATATTTGTTCTGCATCCTCAGATGTTAGCAGTCGTTATGAGTCATGCTCCCAGAAAGAAAGGCTATGCTGCATATTTTCTCTAAGCCAGTCAGAGTGGGGGGAAAGCTTTCAAACACAGCAACTCGAGAGAATTCCCTTGGTGTTTTCTGTGTGCAGAGGTAATTTTCACACCTCCTTTCCTCACACGTTAGTCAGCTAAGATTAATGGAGCAGTGGCCTTGCTTGGTTGCTGGCAATGTCCCGACAGCAGTGGAAAGGACAGCAGAGCCTGAGCTCGTGTACAGGAGAGGCAACATGCCAGCCATCAGTGAGACAGAGCTGGAAATACTTGTACAGAAGAGGTTTAAGGCAAATCTGTAAGCAGAATCAGAGTGTGAAGAACTATCATCCTTCTGAAATATCAACAGTATTCAGATAAACTGGCTTTAAAAACACTTAATAAGTGTTTGGACTCAAACTTCAGACCAATCCTCTGTAGCTACCCCTGCCTTGACTTCTGAATGATCATTTTCACTCAGTTGTTTCAGCGAGCAGCTGGCTGTCTCCTGAACATCTTAAACTGGCTAAACTGCTTTGTTTGCTGGACTTCTATTCCTGCCTCCTCATCTTGGTGGCAGGTGTTACAAGTTCTTGGTGGCTGATCATTAAGTCTCCCTTTGTTTTATGCCTGCCTCTGAACAGGAGAAGCCTCTCCAGTTATTGAAAAGTGAGTCCCATTGAATTTATGGTAATAAGTCACTATTCTGTCCATGAAGTTGAGAACAGTATTATTTATTTCATTAAATATTTGCAATTTTTCCTAACAGAATTATGAATCATGTTAAAATTCTTGGGTAATTCCTAATGCTTCTAAGCCAGCAACCCTGCCTGCAATTGCTGTTCAAAGGTAGCAGAGAACAGGGTCCTTTCTGATGTTAAACAATTTGCCTGTTTTCCCTTAGTCTGAGCCATTATTCAAAGCAAGTTTTTCTATCATCTGATAGGGGAGGCGTGGTGCATGTTTTCAGACTAGTCCTGACAATGGCTACACAGGCACAACCACAGCATCTATATAGAGTTCTCTTGTTTTCCTTTTGCATCTGGCAGTCACATCTTTGACAGAGAGACTCTAGATATCTAATATACCAGACTTAACGGCCTGACTCAACCTAACAATCACCCAGTGGCTCAGGATATTAGATAGAAAGAATTTTTATTTTATGTTTTTGCAGGTAGTAGCTCTGTGAAAGGTAATAAGTAGAACCAACGGCTTGTATCATCTGTTTCTTCTTTCATATTCCTCCAAGGTAATAAATGAAAAGAATGGCTGGGTTTCTGGAATCCTACTAGGGTTTTATCCATTTAGTTCCTCCTCTGTTTATACATAGGAGACATGTCAAATGTCAATGAAATCACTAGAGAATTAATTTTATTTATACATAGGAGAGTACAGTTCTGGCAGCAGGATTTTAAGTACCTGTTCATGAAGTCACTAATGTCTATAGAACCTCACCTGGAAAGCCGCTTCTAGGAGCACATGTTAATTTAGTATTTGTAACCTTTAATTCCTTACCTCTGTTGAGGTAATGAACAAAAGGTCTTACTGAGCATCCTCTTCTAAATGAACAGGACTAATTCCAACTTGTTTTCTGTTAAGTGCTATGCCACATGTATTACTTCTGTCCATACTTCACTGTCTTTACACTATTCAATAACTTTGCTGGTATATATTAAAGCTTACTTGGTTTGTGTTCGATACAAAATATTTTTCAAGTAACATAACACTTGTATAAAGCAAAAATAATGCCTGCTTCATGATGCAAGGTTCAACAGTGCTAGCATTAATATATTTTCCAACATTAGGATTAAATTCTGCTGGAATTATTGTAATTTAGCAGAGTACTATTTCTGAAATCTTTTTGTAAATGAACACAGCCAGTGTATTTCACATGGCATTTATCAGCTTACAGGCTCTCATGGGAACCATAGACATTTGTACCAGTGCTGAATTTGGACTCTGAAATTTTGTATACTAGAAGCTGTAGATAATACTCTAGTGTAGCTGATGATGATTATAGATAATTATATATTGGGCAGATAATTTCTATAGCAATTTTTAAGCTTTCACAGGAGAAGAAATGGAATAATTTCTTGTCTGAGCAAAAGATATCTATTTAGTGCAATTGTGCTAGGAGCAGTTTTGCATCCAGATTAGTAACTGGAATACAGCCTGAACTATAAAGCAATGTGCGGGGATTGCAGGATGCTAACTGAGGGAACAAAATAACAAAGCAATTTAATTAAAGAAAATGTAAGTTTTCTTATTCTGCTAAACCATACAGGCAAAGAAATTGCTGTATTCTGACTAGGCATAGAAGGGGGTTATCTTTTGCAACTGGTCTACGTCAAGTAGTGTACCTGCAAATTCAAACGAATCTTTTACAAGCCCTTATGCAAGCCAAACCTGTTTACTAACAATATGCTGTCTTGTTGCCACAAGGATGACTCAGCATGGCAACATCTTATAGCATCAGTATGAAAAAAGAGGAAGCAATGGGAACAAAAGCGATATAGATGTCAGACGATATACTTCAGAAAAAAAAATGCTTTTGGTCAGCACGTGCGTAAACATTTATGAGAAAAGAATGCTTCTGGTATGCTGATTTTTTTTAGTGCCGTAACTTATTCCAAAATATGATGGAGTCTGTGTTAAAGCAGGATCATTCTGGAGGAACATTAGGAATTCACACAGGAAAATTTTAGAATACACAATGCTGTTTTAAAAGATGATTTCAGAAGAGATTGTGCATTGAATAATACTCAGGCTATATCTTATCTGTCTATGCCAAAGTGAAAAAAAAGTTGCTGCAGAAAGATTCATTTCTTCCTTTCTGGGAGGATGGGCAACATACTGACAGCAGGGTGTCCTGGAACAGACCAAAGGTGAGAATGGGCATCATGTGCTTCTGCTACATCTATTGTCAGAAGATTTGGAGGCCCCAGTTTGTGTCATTTAGCAACCTCTGACTTCTGCTGCAGCCTTTAATTTGAGTTCCTGTCGAATCTGGATCTCAGTAGCCAAAAAACTCTAGGGACACCCTTGGAATAATCTTGAGGCTGTAGAAAACTAAAGGATAATTCTTGGCAGTGTACTTCTGTATTTTAAGAGAACCTTTCCTATATGCATGGTTTATTAAAGACAGTGAAAATGCTATCTATTCCTTTTCCTCACACCAATATGCCTCCACATCTCTTTAAAACAACTCCATTGTTCCCACAGTGATGAGACTGTCACATAAATCACACACGTGCAACAAGCATGATTAATTATAGCTCCAGAAATATGCTTACCCACATTCCCATTCCTCCACAGCCCGCAAACCCCTGTGGCAATTAAAATATGTGGATTATGGGTTGCTTTCCTAGGGTCACTGGAAAGCTAAGGACAGATATTTTGAATCCTCAGTATTTTGTCAGTGATGCTGCTACTCTCTTAGACATTAGTATCAAATTAAATAAATAAATAAATAATCTAGGGCCAAGTTGGTTCTACTATATTTTGAAACCTCATGTTGATGTAACATGACCTTGCAGTGCTGCAATAGGCCCGTGTTTGAAAAAGACAACAAAAGTTCCACCTTACCTCAGTACTAGACAAAACCACATGAAGTTCGTGAATAGCCGAGGTTTGGTGTAATTCCAAAATGGCAACACATTCTTGTGGTATATTTGCCCTAGGTGGCCTCCGCTTGCCTTTCAAGTGATAGGAATTAAGCATGATGACCAAATATTTTATGTTAAGATGTTAGTTCCTGATACTTCATTTAAGTGAAAGAGAACATTCATATGGGGAGGGATACAAGGCAGTGTTTGCAAAATGCAACTAGAAAAAATTGAATACAATTAAGAAAACTTCGGTTAAGCAATGAAGGAAAGCTGAAATACTATAATGGAAGAACATTTTTTCCCTGTTAAGTTCCATTTCTTGGAATCTTAAAAGTAAATTTAACCTACTTTTTAGGGTCAACCTTAAACTTGCCTTGAAGTTACCTTAATCTTTCTGTGATGCCTCTTTCTCACTCCTATGAGTTTCTCAAAACTAGGGAAGACCCTAGAGGAGGAGTAAAGAGTATATCCTGAAGTACTGTGACAAAGTGCAGCCACTTTCTCACTTTTGTCTCTCTTTCCTCTGAAAATTCTTCCTTTTCTGGCAGCCATGTGAAGAGTGAATCAATGTCTCTGAGCCAGTGAGGGTAAAGGAGACCAAAGGCTGAGAGCTTAGACAATACACATCATAGCTCGGGCTGGCTGGCCGTGTCAGATTATTACAGGAAAGAAGGAGAACAAAATGTAAAAAGCTTGAGAAACACTGAATTGTTTGTCTCTTTATGATGAGTTGGCCTTCTAGGAATTATTTAACAGGTTATTGTTCTTGTTTCATGAACAGTTCAACAATTACAATCAAAGAAATCAGCAGTTGCTGCTGTGCAATTTCTAGCCTTGAAAGAAGTTTAAGAACAATGAGCAAAGGCAGACTGGGAGATGACTTGGATGGGAGTTCCTTTAAAATTCGAAGTTCTATATGATTTTCTCAGTTTTAACAGACATTAGAAACTGAAGTGGAGGGATTTACTTTAGGATCATCAGAACATTTAGGCTGAGGACATACTTAATGTTAATGATGAGCACAGACCTAAAGATAGATTCAACAAAATTCTGGCAATTTTGCTGTAGAAAACAATTCTACATGGGCTAACAGTCCATTTCACCCCCTTACACTTCTTTCTGTGGTTTTGAACATTGTAACACTGGTTTCATGAAATGAAAGTTCACTCCTCTTGAAAAAAATATGGACAGTTTTCCTGGAATTAATTATATTAACATAATTCCTAGCCAATTTTAAAACATTCTTTCTAATGTGTCTGCCTTTATTTTACTTTGTGGTTGATGAAGTTAAGCTTCTCTTCTTCCTAGAAGAATTTCTTTGTTTTATTTCCAATATGAATTAACTGCTACTGAAAATTCCTCTCCCAAAAGCAGTTGCAAATAGGTAGTCAATTATGAATTCCCTTGGCTTCCACAGTTAAATGTTCTGATAATGTCACCAAAATATCATATAGCACAGTCAGATCCAAATGACATTGGATCCTTTCGTTCAATGGCACCAGACAGATAGCAGTGGAGTATCTCTAAAGAAAGCTAGTACTTTGGCATCTCCTTTTTGTTTTGGCTATACAATGATAAGATATAGCAGACTCAAGTTTTTCTTATGAAATAAGATGATATCCACTACCTTTTTTCTTCACTGATAGTTAGAATCTGCTAATTCTGAGTACATACTGCCTCGCAGAAACGTAAAATAGATCACACCTCTTATCTCTTCTCTTCAAACAGCAGTTAGCAGCTTAAATTTAGGTATCCTGTAGTACAAATAGAAGTTATGTCATAGGTAGTAAAGTACATATATTTAAATTATTTATGTACATTGACATTATTTAATTTTGTGGCCAAGTGGAAGAGACTAAACATTTGAGTTTGCCTTGAAATTCTGATATGTGGAAGAAACACTGGTGAGATTATCTACATCGATATTCTATGCTGAAGTCTAAATTACAATGATGAACTCCAGATTCTTCCTAACCCTAAACCACTTATTAAAAAAAAAAAAAAAAAAGATAGGTAGAAATAAACTGAATAATATTTAGCCTTTCAACAGTTGTCATGCATGTGGTTATTTTGCACATCTCTGAAAAGATTGCATCTGTGTAAGTAGGGCTTACACATCTGTGTAGAAGCAGGGCTGACACTGGTGGTCTAGGACCACTGATTCAAAAACCATCTCTGTGTGACATAATCTGAATGGGAGCCATTGTACTGCTGCGTCCACAGCTTCAGAGCTGGTATTGAAGAGAGGGTTTCATTCCTCTGAAACCTAATGTAACCTGGCTATTTCAGTTGTGCCCTGAAAAAGAGATTTTCTCTTGAGGACGAGATGAAACCCATGAAGTTTAGGTCTTTAGTCAGCCTGCCAAACATATTTGTTTTAGAACCACTGTTATCACTCCAGTAAAGACGGTAGCTTTAGCACAAATGCAACATTTCACGTTCTTTTTTAACATCTTCCTTTGAAGCAGAAAGAAAAATCTCACTGTAATACAGAATACTAGATGAGAAAAAGATAGGGTTTTATACTGTTTAGCAATTCCTATCTGTTTTTGTTTGGTTGGTTGTTTTTTTGTTTTTGTGTTTTTTTTTGTGATTTTTTTTTTTGGCCTATAAGAGGGTATTTATAGTTACACTGGCCATCCATAAAAATCTGTATGGACATATATGGGAAGATTTTAATTAGCCGAGCATGGGTTTATTTCACCTCTCTGTTCTGATTCAATGTCACTTGACTATGTAAAATCAGAAACAATTGAAGGCAGAAACAAAGAATTCATTTTGTATTAATATTTGCCCTGTTGTAATTGATAAAATAATTTGTCACAGGTATAAACAATTGATGGTCCTCAATCCCTCTATAATCAATGTTATGTAAATAAATGTAAGGCCCCCATTTTATCAGCTGTCACAGAGTGGCTTTTTCTATGGTTCAGAATCTGAACTTCTACCACTACTACTGGTTCAGAGTTGTAGGTATGAATGAATAGTTAAATTCTCTCCTCACCAGCAGTTTTACTTTAATCCATATTTTCTGGGTCTTTTCAATTTACTGCAACCTGCATACAGACCATAAATGAGCTTTAGAAAGCATTTTCAAATTCCTACCACTTTCCTATGAGACCAGAATATTCCTTATGGAGTAAGGAGGCTTATGGAAATTTTAAATATGCATTACAGATACTTAATAGGATGAAGGAGTAAATTTGCATTTAGATAGATGTTACCATTCCTATGAATACGTAATCATTTTTAAAAGAATTTTTAAAAGGAATTACATTTAAAGGTCTTTTTAAAGGAATTATGAGAAATAATAAGTCTTGAATAATAGTCCTCTATTAACATCAAAGTAAGTGGAATGTAAGTGGCTCCATTCTGTTTTGCAAATAAGGACACTGAGTAACCAAAGTGTTATTTGCCGACTGCATGTCAGAATGAGGAATAGGACCCAGGATTCATATTTGTAGTCTAGCATCCTGTCTGCCTAGACCATGGTGCCTCTAAGCCTGCTGGAAAGGTGTCAGAAATGTGGCATCTTTGTGAAAGTCCATGGGGAAAGTATATAGACCTTGCATAACAGTCAGTTGCTGTTTTATTTATTCCAAGTATTCAAATCCAACCACAAGTCATTTTTTAATCAGACAGTGTCGACTCAAGGGAACCATACACCCATTGCAAGAATTGGTGCAATCATGCTACAGTCTTGCAGTGAGTTTTGTTAATAGTTTCTAGTCCCAAGACTTTCCATTAATACACATTACTGACACCAGGCTGTCATCAGATAACCATGCCATTAATATATACAATATCAACCACTTTCAAATCCTAAGATTTTTGCAAGAATCAATGGGTATTTACTTTGTATGATTTCTACAGCAAGCAGAAATTGTGAAAGGGCTGATAAATGCATATGACTGTCCTGTGTTTGGTGACAATAGGCACATAGAATTGTGTCTATATGAAGTGACAGTGACTACTGTAGATAGGATGGGGGACATTGGAGAATTTTATTTTATTTTATTTTATTTTATTTTATTTTATTTTATTTTATTTTATTTTATTTTATTTTATTTTATTTTATTTTATTTTATTTTATTTTATTTTACATCTAAAAGCCTGAAAAATTTAGCTTGGTTTCTGGAATACAGGATCAGATTCTTTCAGGATTCTTGCATGCACCCAAAAGTGTAGAGTTTGAAAGGTCAAATTAGGTCTTCAAATTAACCCACACGATGCCCCATATCAGCAAACATTGCCCTCAGTGACCAATCTGGCACTTACAATGACTTTGTTTAGGTGTGATTGATTGAAACTCAGTAAACAATTGTGTTTGAAGTTTCAGGGGATGAACTGTAGTCAGCAGTTCACTCAGAGTTATGTTAACTCACCTGGTTGAGGAGGAATAGAAAAGTACAATTTTTAATTGGTCAGCTGATATGAGCAAAGTACAACTCTGCTGAAAAAGAAGTTTAGAGTACTAAGTTTAGAGTTGCCCTTAATTTAAACCAAACAGCATATTTACCAACAATTATGTATGGGACTTGGGGAACTTCTCAACATTAACCAATTTAGTCTTTCAACACTTCTGAAAGCCAGATTATATGACAGAGGATATTGTGTTCTTTAACAATGTAATGAACACTTTATGCTGGCTATATCCGAATTATTTTCTCTATTAATACATTCACTCAACAAGATAGTATCAGGAGGGAAAAGCTCAGTATAAACTATAGTTCTGTAAACAGCATTGGTGGACACACATACTTTCAAGAGGAAAGTAGAACCGTTCTTTTAAAAGGTAGACCTCTTGGATGTCTCAACTTAGAATAAGGAAACTGAGTGACAATCTGCTCAGAAAAATTGCACCAACAGCCCAGAAGGTATCTAAAACATCTCCTTTTTTTTTTTACCAGCTGGTTATCAGGTTGTTGTCTGGTGATATTAAACATTTGGTAAGAGAGATCAGTTTTGAACTATTTTATCTATTACATATTGAGATTGATACTTTTGCTTTAAAAGTGCTCACCACTCATCAGCCTTCCAAAAGGGAATAATAACAGTTGCAGTCCTGCTCTTGGATTGACAGGCAAGTTTATAGACAAGAAGATGAAATCCCAACTCCACTCCTAGTCTCAAAATACTGCGAAATTCAACCCTGCTAAAGTTATAAAGCGTGAAGCAAAAACTGAAAGATGCTTTCAAAAAGACAAGAAAAGGTATTCAGATGAAAGGCAGCTTTATAGGCTTGGCAGATGGCTATCGAAAAGTTGTTTCTAAAAAGAAAGTTAAGCTAAGGCACAGTAAGATGAATAAGCTGACACCAAGAGTGGTGGTTTATTTAGTATACGTAAGTCTTGCTTTTCAGTCTGCTGTCTTAATCTATGCTGTTCTTGTGCCTAAAAATAAACCTCCTCCCACGGTAAAGAAAATTGTTTACTGGCAGTTGGGCCTGATTTAAGAATTAAAAAAGAAGGAAACATTAGTTGCATTTCTGCAGAAAGCACTTAATCAGCAAATATGAGTTCCTTCAAAATCTCAGTATGTTTAATTCTCCTTCCTTTTACTAAGCAGTCTTCCCCTTCAAGCCTCAATAATTTGTTTCCCAACAAAAGACAGAAATAGTTCTAGAACAGCTTTTACTAATGTTTACTGTGGCATATCATGCTTATAAAGTCTTTTTTAATATGTAACCATTTAACTTCTCTTGGCAAGATAAATTCATGGTGATACAGATATTTTGTAAATACCATACTTACTTAGCATCTGAGTCAGAACTGATTGTAAAAGAAATTACATTTGTAATAGACTTGTTTTTGCAGTGTAATAAGGTATATTAAGCAAAAATTTTTAGATGAGCTAGAGCTGAGAGTTCGGTATGTTCTTTATGGTACAGATGGCAACTATGTGCCCTGCACTGCTGTGAGGGTATTTCTGGGGTCATCAGCCATCCCATGGGGAAATGAGTCAGCAAAAGCGTAAGTGATTTCAACACTTCTGTTATAAATTCCATAGATTAGTAATATGAACTTTACAAAAGTTTTGCTAATTTGGGACCTGTGAGACTTTCCACTGAGTAACTTTAGCTTTAAAAAAGTATACACAGCACCATGATATTTGCATTAAAGCAGTGTTAGGGATTGAGGCAGGAACAAGATTTTACTTTGCTGTTGTATGGCTGCACTTGAAAACAATTCCTGCCTTAGGTTAAACCTTAGCCAAGGCAAGACACAACTAGCTATTATAGGCTAAGTGAATGAAGAACATTAAGGTTCTGGGGACATTATTGAGACAGAAAAATGTGTTTATACCACAGTTTAGAAGCTACAAAAGAACTTTAAAACATAATGATAAATAAAAGTTAGATAAACCTAAAATAATTGTACAAATAAGTAATACTAGATAGAAAACTTATACCTCTAGGTGAAAAGAAAGCTAAAGAAGCAGTTTTCACAACAAAAGAAAAAGAGGTATTAGAGGCCTCTAGGATCTGATAAAAGAATAAGAAAAGCATGCATGGTTTAAACTGTAACATTCTTCAGGAGCATGCACAAAAATTTCTATCTGATCAATGGCAAAAGGGAAGTAGGGATACCAATGGGCTTACCAATGGTCAGGAAAACTGGCCTGCTAAACCAGGAAGACTAAGGAGCATTGTGTCTGCAGCTGTCAGTAGTGTAGGTAGTAAAGTTCAGATGTCATTGCATGACTGTGGTCTGTTTAACATAATGAATGTCTCTTTATATGGCTCTAGAGTTAGACTTCAAAATTGCAGCTACACCCTGACAGCAACCGGCAGGTAACACAAACATATGTGGAATGCAAATGTGAAATAGATGTGTCCTGGGGACAGTTCCTTCACAATATTTTTTTATTATCATTCCCCAAATGACTAGTTCTATATATCATCTCACAATGATTGTGTCCATCAGGGTGGGCAATAGTATGGCAGAACAGGAATTTTTATTCCATTGTTCCAGGCATCCTATATATTAAATTCATGCAATTATATCTAGAACAAATTTAGCACATGTATGTTGTTCCAGATGTTAATCACTTTAAAAAGCATACACACGAACCCTTTCAGAGGTGTACTCATCAGGGTACCCTCTGGTTACAAGCAATTTTCCCAGTCCAAGATCCAAATACATAAAGCAGTATCCTAAAGGCAGTTTGCAGAATTGTGATTTTCCTACGGGACTTTGTGGGTACAATGCAATGAATGGAACATATTCATCCGTAGACGGAGTTCCATCTGTGGCAGGTCGAAGGCGTTAAGCAATTCGAACATCCCTCATTTTTCTCTAATGTTTCAGGACACAACAGAATAGCAATCACATATATTAAATGTGATAAACGTTGAAAGCCAATACATTTTAGATCAGTAAATTGCATGTGTAATTTGTATCTGCTATTGTCAGGGAAAGGCTATGAGAAATGGGATGGGGGGCAAGCTTTATGCACGCTATGTATCTGTATAATTTTGCTGGGACTTTGAATATATGTTAATGATTTGCTTGCCTGTATTGACTTTTTTACGAATCTGAATGCCAATAACTAGTAGTCATGTGTTCATCAGCTTCTGTCTTTGTGATATGAAATCCAATCGGGTCATTAATCGCACAGTAGGTTTCATGCTGCATTACAATGACAAGCTCATTGTTATTCAGATGCAGCCACCCATATTGCTTGGCTGCATGCCTCTGTTCTGGATTTATATAAGAAGGGTTTGAGCAAAAGAACTGTAGGTTGGTGTACATTTTATCATGTGTGAAAATAATCTTGCAGAAACGTATTCTAAGGTATTAATTTGGCTACTAAAAAAGCTATGACTTTTACCTCGTGCCAAGCAATGTGCAGAAGTAATCTTGAGGTAAAAGCTCAGTGAAGACCAAGCACTTCAAGGCCAGCTCCAAATGTGGGTTTGGATAATAGCTCAGTTACATCATGTTAAAAATAAAGTGCTTAGTCTTCTCTTTTAACGTCAGAATAGTTCTAATAGCTCTAGTTTTTCACCTGTTTCAAGGTGAAAAAGCCTGCATTTTAAGCAATGAAAACAAAGTCTTCTGTACTATGGTAGCTTCTGTATTAGTTTGTCCATCCACAAGTCAAATGCAGCATAAAATGCCACTCTTTCAGAAGGTTAGCAGAGGTCATTTTCAACCACCCATACATCCTCTGAGACTCAAAGCACCGTTTACTGGTTGTACTGCTCAGAAAAAAGCCTGACCAACTAGTTCTGTCCTGTTTCTGCCTCTTTAGTTTGCTGTTAATATGATCTTACTGACATGTTCATATTAACACAGTCACCCCTTTCAGTGACCATGGTCATGATCAGCGTTAATATGCTCATGTTTTCAATTCTTAGAATAATGTAGAAAGTCTTTCTGGACCAGCTCCTTCCATTTTGCCCTGAAATTTCCAAATTATATCTTTCTTATAGAGCCCTTTCCTACTAAACACTGTTCAAATCCCACCCAACAGACCTGGTAACATGCTGTAAAGACGTCTACTTTAGTTGAAGTAGCATGCCCATATCAGCATGCAGTTTTAAAGGACTTGTGATTGACTTACCCATTCTAGTTATAATCCGCCACAGTCATCTCACTTACAGAAGGTGTTTCTTAGACAAACTATTGGTAAACTATTCCAGATCAACAGCATTGCTTTTTTATTCAGTGAAAGTGAGGCCAGCCATTTTTAAAGTGGTGCTATTGATCCTTCTATTTTTTTGCTGAATCATATTTTAGTAACAATAACCAGGAGCAGATATCATCAGTGAAGTCTCTGAGCCTACCATTTACCTCTGAAACTTTGGTTTCTAAGCCAGAGATCTGCTGTGTAGCTAAGTCAGTGAAGATGCATAGCAAAAGAGCAAAAATGACACATTCTCCTCCAGTTCCTTGAAGTATATAAGATGTCCTCAAGGCCCAAGTCCTGGTAGCCTCCATGAAGCTCACTACATATACCAGTACAGCTGTCCTTTATGTGTATTGACACGTAGAAACTAGGTTTTCCTATTCTGTACTTCCTTTTATGATTTTTTTTTTAATCTAAAAGCTGGATTTCAAACTCTACTGTGCCTGCAGTTATAATCCTAAGGGAATCCAATTGCTGGCTGTTTGTACCTTACTCATTGTTCAAACAGGCCCACATCTTGTAATGGCTCTGTGCAGGGAACTGGCCTATTTGGTACAGCTTGGCCTGTCCTACAGAGGCAGAACTCTTCTATGTTTCTAACATGATTACGCCAAAATTTGCTGTAGTTACTTCAGCTGCCACCATAGAACAGGCAAGGCCAAAATAGGTTAAAGTACTTCTGTACGAAGCCTACAGAGTTTTGAAAGTGTACCTAAAAAGCAGCCCCTCAGCTTGATACTCCACTTCTTCAGTCCAGGGGCAAGC
The DNA here is from genome assembly GCF_965140915.1 of Aythya marila. NCBI lineage: Eukaryota > Metazoa > Chordata > Aves > Anseriformes > Anatidae > Aythya > Aythya marila. The sequence goes on from NC_139051.1 coordinate 17,718,159, forward strand.
CTCGTCCTGTGCATCCAGTAACAGCTGTACGACAAACCTTTAGCCCAATGTTCACTATGGCTAAGACACCAAAAGAAACAGAGCCCAGCAGGTAACGCGGAAATGAAGAAAAGGATTTAATCTACACTTGAGTTCAAAAGGTACAGACAGAGGTAATGAACAGAACACAGGAAGGGCAGGGACAAATGAGCCAAGGAACTCTACAAAGAAGTACAAATGAGATACTAAGCCATTATAAGTTGCTCCCTTAGTTTATGATAGGCAATTGTTTGCCTTTGTGTGCTCATAAATGCATTTAAAACAAACAGAACATTTCCTAGTATAGGCCATGGCACTGGTTTTTGTGTATGGGTTGTGTTTTTTTTTCCTGGTAAAAGTTTTAAGAATAGCATAGGTATATTAAGATGCTGACATGAAAAACTCAACAAAAGAGCTACAAACCTTTTCCTGTTATTAAAGAAACGGAAAGTAAATATTCAGGATTGGGAGATATTCCATAAGAGGATGTTCTGTTGTTTTGTATTTGAAACCATATATACTTTTGGCAGCAAATTGATTTATTTGGCTTATTTCAATTCTTAAAAAATGTGATGATTTAGAGATTCATCCTGATTTGCTTGTTGTTTTGTTCTTTTTTCAGTTATGAACCTGGATAGCATTTTGGAAGACGTTTGAGACACGTTTCAGATAACATCTGAATCCCAATAGTATTATTTGTGTCCTTAGTGGCAGATAGCTATGTTAAAGCATGCTCCTGGATTAGAGAGTGTTGAGATTAAATGGAGTGTAACCAACTTTTCATTTTGCTGTATAATAAAAATTAACCTATTTCTGATTTCTTAATATTGCAAATGAGCTAAAAGTGTTGGAGACAAATTCAGTTTTAGATGTTATACACACATCCACATGAACCATAAATCGCTAGTATCTGGTCTGCATGTGGTCCTGAAAGTTGTCTTTAGACGGTCTGATATACAGCATTCTCTAAAATCTATTCTATCCCTACATTTAATATAACTGGCAATGCATAGGAAACCAGAAGAAGAAAAACAGTGAAAAAAAGTCTCTCTTCTGGGTTATTCCTAGAATGGAATTCAGCTCAGGATAAACTAATGTTAAGTAACACCTTCATTTCAGCTCCTTGGAATTGCCTAGTACTTGAACTATAAATAATTAAAAAGTATATAAAAACATCATCCATAAAAACATCATGGAGGATATAAGCAGGTACCTCCACTCGCAGTGTTACAGGTAACCAGGGAAGTGAGTAAGAATGCTACCAATTTGGCATAACAAGATGACTCTCCAGATATGCCGAGGCAAATGAGCAGAGTGATGACAGAGATGCTCGTCTGCCAGCACACGCAAATAGATATTTGGAGTCGTAGCCTGGTGCTTTCCATGAGCGCTGCACTCACTATTTTGGCAGGAGATGAGCACGCACTTAAGATGGAGTGCAAACCCTGCTGTTCACAGTTGCCATAAGGGTCCCTTGCACAGCCAAAGCAGTGAAAAGCATCTTCAGTAAACGAATACCAAGGCCAAAAGGCTGTCTACAGACAGTTTGTTCAAAATTGTGAGCATAAAAAAGAACATGTGCTCAGTTACCAAAACATATGTCCACATGAGCATAACTGTGTTTCCCAGCACTCATTGGAGAAGTAGGTAAATATTGGCTACCACTGTTTGAAGAGAAATGCCATGAGCAAAGCTAGTATTGAACGATTAATTATTCAGGCATACCTAAACAGTTGAGCCACTGTTTTTGGCATCTGCATGCATGTGAATGCAAGAAGAACTGTGTGCAGAAAAGCTTGAAGCCAAACTGAAAATAAATAAATAAATAAATAAATAAATAAATTAAAAATATTTCCAATTTTTCCAACTGTTTACTCCTGCCAGTTAATTCAAAGCACATAAAATTGGGGGTGAGGTGGGGGGAGGGGGGTGGAAGGTAATTAAGAAATGCAATGTTGTAAACAACAGAGAAATAATATTCAATATCTGACTGATCTGATAGCCTTCTAGGTCCTTTTTCTGAATGTGGTTTAATGACTATTAGATGCATGAAGTAAAAGGGGTTTTGTGTGTGTATGTTTTGCATTAGATTCAGTGCCTTTTTATATAAAGACCCAGGCACACAACGTCACTAGTATGAAAGTCGGTCTTGTCTTTACAACTTTCAGTAGAGCGTAGCACTTTTTGTGCATTTTGCACAGGGCAACTGCGTTCATTGAAGTTGTGACTGAAAATTGCTGAAATACGGACATCTAGTGGAGACAGCTAATTATTACAGTTTACCTTCCAATGGAAATACACCCCCCCCCGCAAGTCCCCCCCCCAAAAAAAAAAAAAAATGAAATGGCCTGTTCCTGACTGTCTTGCAGGAGCCTGGAGTTTTGTCCTTACCCTTTGCTGCCTGGCCACAGCACAGCTGCATGCGGTGAAGGTGACGCAGTCAGAACTTGGCAAAATAGAAGCTGTGCGTCACTTAACTTACCTAGGTGATTGATGGAGCAGAAAAACTAACGACCCATGAAGGAACAAATGTTTCTCAAACAAAAGGTAAATAAATCTGATAATGGAGCTGTAAGGATGGGTGAAAATCAGAGGTTGTAAGTGCCCTTAAATCCCCCTGAAACTGCAGCCTCAGACCTTCTGCATGAATTTCTATGGGGAGAAGAAAAGCAATAACTTTGGGAGTGTCGAAAGCTGTGATGCAGAGAAAATTAATGTTTACATCATTTTTAAATGCATACAGTTTGTAATACACATTGAGAGCTAGCTGAGGACAAAATTGCAAAATGCATTTTATTGTAAGTGCACTGCAATGGCTGAAGAGAGCCCCCGGGTCATACTGACAGGATGGCACGTCAGCTGGATCCAACGGTGCCCTAAGAATTCCTCATCAAGGTGTGTTTAAAGTCCGAGAATACAAAATCATTTTCCATTAAGTATGATATCTACATAGTCATTTTTAGTATTCTCTTTTCTCATGCTATTCGCTTTATCGCTGTCCACCTTGGAATTTCTGCTACTATGGGATTTCTTACTGGGCTGATGCTTGGCCAATATTTGTCCAACTTCTCTTTTTTTTTGTCCGCTGTGAAAACTGTCTGAAACTAAGCAGAAACTAACCTTAATTTATTTCTTTAATAAACAAAATTAAGATACTGCATATTAATAAAAATGAAAAGTATTCCCTTGTTGGTTTTCTTTTTTTTTTCTTCTTTTTTTTTTTTTTTTAAGTTTCCCAAAACAGTCCCATATCTCTGTCAAAGTTAATGTAACTAGAATTTCCATGGGAATTTGTGTTGATCTGGGGAAACTGGAACTGGCTAATGTAAATAACTATAGCCCATCCTCCAACTACTGTTCAAATCACCTTGTGAGAAAGAAATGGGCTTTATTTAAAAGCAAGTGTCAAAATATTTTTCGTGGACTACAGCTAGCATGGGATACAAAAACTTTACAGGAACATTCTGTGGAAAACAGAGACAGAAATGAGTCTAATGACAAATCATGACTTAAGTTTCATGAAACTCTATTAAAAAACTGGTTTTTTGAGTTGTATGGAGTCCAAAATTAACAAAAGACACTACTAGGACATCTCATTCTTTTACAATTTTATGACTAACTTCCTTGAGAAGATGCAAGAAAATGCTACATAGGCAAATATTTTTACAGACTGACATTTCTGTTTCCTTTAATAAGCCTAAGAATGTAAAATACGTCTTTAAGAAGTACCTAGCCTGTATGTTTCTGCTGAGATGGCACTGGGAATTAACTTCCCAGCCCCTTGAAAAAGTCCCCAAACATCCAGAAAACAACCACCTTTGATAACAAAACTCTCCAGCACCTTCTGCATATGGCAACTTAATTTTATTGTCAGTAGAAGCTTCACAGCATGAAAATAAGTTAATATTAGGTGTTAAATATCGGTAAATATAATATTAAATGAGTTCTCATTGTATGAATAGAATGTGTTTTATCTAATGGTACTAGGCAAACTCTAATACAACTGCTATTGTGGAAGGACACAATAACATGCAAAAAGATTGAGAATACATGATTGGAAATGCTTATGATTTTAAAGGATATTTTTCAAATATGTCATCACTAAGAGTTTCATTAGTCAGATAGTGAGAGCCTGTCTTTCCTTTGTAACTGTTTTTCAGTTCTACTCCTCAACCACTGGCTAAGAAATTCTGCACCAACAGAAGCTAGCAGCTTCCCCCTAGAAAGACATACTGTTAGTTCAGAGGGACAACCACATATGAACTGGTACTAGCGTCCCCAGATAGGATATTTGGCAGGAAATCATGAGTATGGCAATGTGAACAACAGGACATTCAGAGCCAGGCAATGGACAGCTGAAAACTGCACAGCAACGGCAAGAGTGTTAACATTTGAAGCAATGTACGTCTAGTTGTTCTCATTACAATTTGGAAAAGAGGGTTATATCAGACTTTTCAGAAAGCTGGTGTTGGTTTTGGACCTTAATTTGATACAGGATAACTAAGCTCAGTATCAAGAAATAGTAAGTAATGGAGTACCCCACATTAGAAGCAATGAATCAGCCACAGACAACACAAAATAGGCTATTCTCACAAAGATACTCTTGAGCCAAAAGACTGTAAAACAGGAATGGAAATCTGAGAGATGATTTAACAAAAGGTATGGGCTTTCAGCCTCCGTAGGGCAGTATAGAGTACTGCAGTTTCTGTGGCACTTCAATGAGATCAGAAAACCTCCTGAAAGGATAAATCCTGAAAACTGCCATGAAAGTGATCTTCGGTCTTCTTAGTACTGTCCCTTGTCTCAAGGCAGGATCAACTTTACTTGAACTGTTCTTGAAATATGCTTGTCTAGCCTGCTATTAAAATTTCCAGCAATGGAAATAATCCTATCCTCCTAGATAAAGATGGAGTTGACCTTCTCTCCTAAGTACAACATTATTTTGCAATGTAATCTAATGGTCATGCCTTCTATAATGACCTGTTTTGTCAAATTTACATTTTCTAGACTGAGTTATTTCAGTCTTTCCTCACATGTCACTCTCATCACTCTCTTCTCGACTCTGTCCAATTGCTCTACATGAGCAGTTCTTCTAACTAGACACGCTTCAGCTGAGATTCCATCTCATGCAGAAGAACTATGAGTTACTTTATGTCTTGGATATGACACTCCTGCTTATAAATGCCAGTGTAATACCTTTTTTCACAATATGACATTTCTGACACATTCCCAATTTGTGATTGACTATAATCCTCAGGGTTCACTTTTCAGACCTACTGCCTAGTCATCTAGCTGCTGCCTTGTCATTGCTGTCTCATCATAAAAAGAGAAATCCAGACATTCGTGAAAGCATCTGTACAATCACTGATATTCTAAAAATATATATATATATATTGTCATGACTCGTCTTAAAGAGAGCTTGTCCTTCAGATAGCAAATATTCTGGCTGAAGAACAATCTGAACTTATAATCAGAAAAAGAAACAAGAACAGATACGTATTCTGCATATTCAGTTGAATAAATTAGTGTGATTTAGTTAATTGACTGAATGGCGTATACTGTGGTTTCCCTCTCAAGGCTGTATGAAGATAATGAGATGTGGAGAAAAGCAACTGACCTATAGTTTTCTGATGTTTTGTCTACTTTTCACTCTAATGTACGTCTCATTGTAATACGTCTGCACAATGAGAGAATATAGACATATCTATCCTAGATATGGTCTACTTACATATAAGACTGACTTGATTTGACAAAATTTCAAGGAATTTTGAAACCAAGTGTTATCGTTGATATTTGCGTATTTTCATGTTACCTAGAATAGTTTAGCTCACAGGTATTTTAATGGTAAAGTTCTAAGAATGAACCTGAAATTATCAGAGCTATGTACTTTGGAGACAAGAATATAACAGGGCCCTCTGTGGTTTACCCTCAATGCTTTGTATGTGAATCAATGTTCAAGATAAATAAGCACTCATCAGGTGGTATGTAAAGTAGATCTGCATGGGAAATAACTAAGAATACTTGCTTGGTATTCTCATGTTTTGCTCTACATTTCTTGAGTAGCCTTATAACTGTCACTCCCCTCTCTGTGCCTCATGAGTCTGTCTGTAAAATGGGAATAAAAGATGAAATACCTCATCCTAATGATGTGGTTTTACAATTTTCCATCAGTACATTCACTGATCTCCTCACTGAAAATCAGATGGACTTCCCTACCGAGAGTCTGTCCCCCACAAACCAAAATGTCTTGGTCCTTTATTGGACAGGGGTACCTCACAACGTAACCCCTGAGCAAGAAACGGTAGTTGCGCTGTAACTGCGTGTATGACGGTGAATTTGATGAGGCCAAGACGTGTTGATTTCATCAAAAACACAAAAAGGGATGTTTGCTTCTTACTACCAACTGAAAATGCTTCGCATTTTATTCTTTTTTTTTTTTTTTTTTTTTAATTACACTGCCATTTCCTCCTCAATTCAACTCTGGTAATAAGCTGCACAATCACCTCTGTTAAATTGTGCAAGTAGCATTGCATTATCCTAGGCAGCCACATGAGTCACCGCAAAGTCAAGGGTTTGTCACAGCGCCAAAACCAACCGCTTCAAGCTGAAAACGATCTTTTTCCCTTACCTCCCACAGCTATAAAGTTCCACCCACCCGTGTATCTCAGCCGCCCCTCATTATGAAGATCATCACTCATTTCAGTAACAGGCGTTCCACACAAAACGCCGACTTTTTCGCTTTATTGAACCGCCAGCACGGGCTGTCGGGCAGCCTGCGGGCACTCCGGCAGCACCCAGGCCGGCAGCAACCACCCCCGAGGGGAACAGGCTTCCCGCGGCCGCCATTTTCCCTCCCCTCACGCCATTCCCCTCAGCCTCCGCGCAGGCGCAGCGTCCCGCGGGGCGGGGGCTCGGGGCGCTGCCTCACGGCGCCCGGCGGCGTGCGCGGCCTCCCCGCGCTGCGGACGGTGCGGGCGGGCGGCGGGGCCGGGCAGGGCCAGGCGCTGTGTGTGGAGGGCGGCGGCGTGGGGGGTAGCGTAAAAAGGGGTGAACTTTCACTCTTCAATATGTTTTGTTTCCGCTTTTTTTAGGAGGAAACGTTAATAGTAGGAAATGGCAGAGGCGGTTTTCCGTCCCCCGAGGAGGAAAAGAAGAGTGTTTGAGTCGTACGAAGCCCCCTTTCCCGTGGATGTAGGTGGGGAGGATTTCAGAATGTGCCAGGCTGAAATTATGAACAACAATGTTATTGTGAGGAACCCCGAGGACATTGAGCGGCTCTATAACAAGGTGGTGTACAGCTTCTGCACAGTACCTCTAGTGCATAAGCACAGGTAGAGCCCGTAGAGCATAATGTTTGTTTAAAACCTGCCTGCCTCATGCTGCCCTGCACTGTTAACCTCCATTAACACACCACATCTCCCTCCTCTCCAGACATATGTACAAAACATACTTTCTGTAACAAATACAGAAAGTATTTCATCCTTAACCCAGCAAATAAATACTGGAATGAAGTGACATGAGCAAAAACAAACAAAAGTTCATGTCTGTTATGTTTGTTTGTTTTTTCAATGCTTATGCAGTCTTGCAGAAGCACTTTCTTGTTTTTAAAGCTCAGAAAGTTGGAATATTGATGTGTTATAAATGCTTGTAAAATTCCTTTAAGCTCAGAGTTTATTGAAGTTACTTCTTGAGTAATATGAGCTCTGAGCCCTTTATGTCTGAGTACTGTTTCATCACCATTCTTAAGCTGTAGTTTTATCCATCTCTGTTTTCTGTTACACATTGTCACACATCAGGTGCTTTCTTCTGCATCTGCTTTCAACAGTCTGCTTAAAGATGTTATCTGACAAATACTTGAAATTGAGGAAAAAGACACAAAACTCCCCTGGTTGAAGTTTTGAGTGCAAGAGTACTGTGCATGGGTTATGCTTTCCCATTAAATCTACTTTGATCCAGATTTTGGAGGCCTCATCCCAAATTGAGACTGGCCTGTGTCAGGCACTGTACAAAGGTGGAAAAAAAAAATGTAGGCCCTGGTTCAGTGAAGCTCACTAACACAGGGACAACAGATCGGTGCAGACCAGCTCTGACTGCAGCCCTTCACCAAACTGGCACAAGAGGCTGTGCTATCAGGCTAGTTATCAGAAGCTAAGCAAAAAGCTTTAGGCTAAGATTACATGCTTAAGATTTCAAATACTTATTTTCAACAGATGAGGGCAGTAAATATTCTGTCACTTGAATAAAGATTCATTTTTGTCTGATGATAAAATAAAGATTTTTTCCTTATCTTTGAAGGGTTATTTTGGAAAAGGTATTCTTTCGAAAAGTCGACCAGTGTACAGCATTTCCAATCCTTACCTGGTTTCTAAATGGCAAGGTAAATTGTGCCCATTTGTACTTTATTCACTAACTAATAATACTTTTGATTTCTCTTCACTTGTTGAAGATATACATGTATATCTTCATATATACATATATATTATATTATATACAATGTATATACTATATATTATATATAGTATGTAATAATATATAATATACGTCATATATATACATATATACTTCATATATTATATACATGTATAAACAGCACACAGAGTCTGTCTGTTGTGCCAGATCAAAATCCATCTATTCCCATATCTTGTCTCTGATGATGGCCAGTACAAGATTCCCAGAAAAAATACGTATGTTGATATCTCCCTAGCGCATTCTTCTAACCTCCACTGATTTGTTTTGGTACTCTGTTAAGTAAAGGTGTATTCGTTGGATGTGTCTTCCCATAACTGTCCAGTTTTTCTAGGTTTTAATCTGCAGATTTAGTGTCCATGAAATCATGAGGCAAGGATATGTGAAAGCTGTCTATCTACTAGTTGCTAGTAGTTGCTGGTGTGCTCGTTTCCTTAGAGAAAGACTGTCGTGCTTTATCCATCTGTTCCATGACAATTAAGTCTACACAGACCTCACTGGATTTTATAATATCCTTGCAGAATTGTCTTTTTAAAAGCTGGAGAGAAATAGTTTATTTAGTTATCCTGTGTAGGCCATTTCATCTTCATTACCTCTGCACCTTTTCTAGTTCTCATGTGTCCTTAATACACGTAGGACCAAAATGGCACAGTATTGAAAATGTACTAATAATTGAAAATTATTAGGCTGTAGATTATCTCAATGATCAAAATGTCATGAAAACTTTTTAATGTTGATGAAGCAATGTATGATTTTTCTTAATACAGGTGCTAATGTAAACATGCCTATAATTACGTCAAAAAAGTAAGTCAACTTATATTCTTTACAAGAATAATATCATATGTAGAAATGTAGAAGGTAGGAGTTCCTGTTTAGTGTTTTATCTTATTATTTTCAGGTGATGACTTCTATTTCTTTCTGTTGTATTTCAGTTATAAATTACATTTGAAAAAAAATGAAATAAATTAGATAGTTTGTTTTTTTCATGTAAGCTTATATATATTACATGCTAAATAGAAGCCAAGATTGAGTGCATGCATAGTAACATGGTAATTAATTCACAGTAGCAAGCATAGCAAACTTCTTCCTCAGTTGAGGAAGAGAAGGAAATTTCTGGGGCTGACTTTAAAATCTTTTCCAATTTCTTAGTGAATTAATACAGAGCTGAAACAGCTCTTGAATTTTATATTACATAAATGCTTTACCTTTTTACCATAGTCTCTGTTAGCATTGACAGTTTGTCCATATAGCAAAGCAGCGTGGAGTCACGTATTTATTTATTTCTGCTTAAATAATGTATGATCTAATCATAGCATGCATATTGTGTTTGCTTTTATTCTGTGATGACATGATGACAGTAAAAATACTATAAAATGTAAAGTTCAACTTCTTCAGTCTTCAACTTTAGGTAAAAATGTAGTAGCAACATTACTACTACTACTACTTGCAGAAACACTTGCCATGCTTATGAGTCTACTTTGTGACTGCTTAATGTGTTAGCAGATAGAGCTGAGCATTAGTGGAAGTATCATTGCATTGGTGCAGAAGGTGCACTGTGTCTGTCTCAGTAGATTGGAAGTGCTAATTAAATGGTAATTAAGTCACTGAACAAAGAGGAGTCTGTTTTTGTAACAAAGTACAACACTGAATTATATGGCTTTATTATGAGACTTCAGAGAGGATTGGTGCTTTGTGTTGACACATGAAATTTGTGTTTAATTGCTTTTGCAGTTCAGCATTACCTGGTCTTATAATTGCTGTGTTAAAGTTTTGTTTTGAGAAGTAAAGCACGTTGTGCCATAATTGTCCAGGTTTGATTAAGGACAACTGTGCTCAGCTACCTGTAACTTTCACAGAGAGATTAATGTCTTGAACTGGATATTAATGCTATCTTCAAGTTGAGAACTAACACCTAACATCTGGGATTATGGTAATTATTAGAAACTGTAAATCATATTTACAGTTTTCAGCTAATAAATCACTGTGGGATTATTGCTATTCCTCAGAGATGAGAGGAATTTGGTTTAAAAGTTTTCAAAAGTAGTTAAAGCCATGTTTGAAGATAACTGTTCTCAGTGGTTAGCTGTGTAATAGATGAAGTATTTAAGAGCTCTATATTCAAATTCTTTGTTGCAGTTTTTAATCATGCGAACTCTGATACTAAGATGTTTTTTCAGGGAAGTAGTACTTAAGACTTGTGTGGACGAACTGAGTTTTTGCTTGAAGTTTCTGCTTCTTGAAACTGTATCAGAGTAGTTCTCCATGTGGAGTTCTGGTGTAGCATTCTGTAGCCCTGTTTGTTGCCACAGAAATTTTAAAAGTCAAAACAAAGCCAAAGAAAGTAGCAAAATCTTGGGTGTTCCTTCTTGTCTGAAGTGTTCGGAGGAGTGGAGTGCCCTCTCATGTTTTATGGGGCAGTTATTGGGATGCATGTTCAGATTTGTTTTGTGAACTGTGTTGAGTCTTCCTTTGTCTTTTTTTTTTTTTATTTAATACACTTGTTTTTAGGGTATTAATTAGAGGCTGTAATGCTCTAGAACTCTTCATTTGTTTTGCTTGTTTACTAGGTACCAGTGTCGTGTTCAGTGGGCTAAAAGTATTCTGCAAGAGCAAGGACTTGATGACTGCTCCATTACTGAAATTCTTAAAAATTACACTAAGCCTCTTGAGTTGCCACTTCTGGAAAGGGAGGGAGCTGAGCAAACTGGTGATAGTTGTAACAGCACGGGCCCAAATGCAGAAAATACAGAGCTTTCCAGACATTCTTCTGCAGACACTGGAAGTGTAGTAGATCCTGAGTCCTGTAGTCCTGAGTGCCATAATGAAGGCCACCAGAAGGCCTGTTCGGAAGGAGGTCCAGCTTCGGATTCCGTGGCTGCATTTGGCCCTAAAGAACAGAAGCCCGCTGACTTGAAAGAGGCAGCTGAAGTGTCTTGCCAGAAGCATAGTTTTTGTGTGCGTTGCAGCTGCAAGGCTAAGGAGAGCACTGAACGCAAATCTTGTGAGATGGTCGAGTCAACCGAATGTGCTCCAGAATATGTCTTGGTGGAGGAGGAAGACGAAAGTGGCTTATGTCCTGAAAGTGACTCTGCTCATGAGCAAGAAAATGTAAGGCTAAAGAGAGTCCTGTTCTTTCAGAGAAATCATGTAATCACTGCTAATTTAAGCATATGGTGTTTTTTCCCAGTTTAAAGTTTTAGTAATATATCGATTTTTTGTTGTAGCTTGTCAAGAAGGAAAAACTGGTGTGTAGAAAAAATCCATTTAGGATTTTTGAATATTTACAACTCAGCTTGGAAGAGGTATGTTTCAAATAAGTTGTAGTGTATGTTTTAACCACCAAAAGTAAGCATTGATATATATTACACTGTAATTTAATATCTGTCCCTGAAGTACAGGGTTCTCCCATGTCTCCTAAATATTTGGGATGTTTTGGTCATTAAACAAATTTTTGAAGAACCTGCAGTAATTACAGGAAATGTTTGTTTTAACAACAACAACAAAAAAAAGTAGGGTCCAATCCCATTTGCTTCTCCCGCTGACATCAAAGAGACCAGTTACAGGAGTTAAGTGTAGAAATATGAGGAGTATAATATTTATATAAATCCTGTTTCTATTGTGCTACTACTGAATATATCCATGTTACTTTAATACAGTGCCTTCAGGAGTCTACAGGGCGTGCATAGATTTTTTTTTTGTAGTTTTGCATTAGATGAAATTTAAAGGTTGTAAAGAAAAGGCTCAAATGAAAATTTCAGGCAACTTGTTTGTCTGATGACATTAGGATTTATGTATAAAATGAACGTGAGCCCTTGTTCGTGTGAAATATAAACTACAGGAAGAGTCTAGATACCAGTTAAAATTTACTCTGTTTATTTTTTCAGGCTTTTTTCTTGGTGTATGCTCTGGGATGTTTAACTATTTATTATGGTGAGGTAAGAGATGAGACTGACCTTGAATTAATGGGGATGCCATTGGTTTTGAACTGTTTTGGACTTAATTTTTTTTTTACTGATTATGGCAGCATTGTATGCTGTTAATTCCAAAAGAGGAGAAGGCACAGTAATTCGTAAAATTTTATTATGAATATAATCTGTTTATCTGAATATTTCTGTTTTTAAAATATCGGTCTGAAAGTGTTATGTCTACCCAGACAAATGTATCTAAGCAGGGTCTTTCTGGAGAGAAAGTTTTCTCATTGTAATTTATGCAATAAATATAGGGAAAGGAAGCATGGGAGTAATAATATGGTGAATATTCTTTCTTTCCTGAAACAAGAAAATTTTGTGGCGTTTTAAGTATTAGTTTATAAATATATCAAACTACTGCTAATGTAAGGATAAAATAATTGAAACCTATGCTTCTAGTTTAAGATTTATCAGATTTCCTTTTAAACAAAAGCCTTATGGGAGTGATCATGAAATGATTAAAAAACTAAATGGAAACTACAGGATTCTGTCTTGTACTTAGGGATTTCACATTTTATTGCCTGAAGTTTGTTCTCTTTGCAGTGGGACTGTGATATCTGATATTTTGCTGCTGTGCTGTACTATACACGGTATTCTCTGTGTGCTGTAATATTAATATAGATGTGTTAATGCCTTTGCTTGACTTCCAGGAGCCCTTAACGATTTTGAAGCTATGGGAATTTTTCAGTGAAGTGAAGCCCAGTTTTAAAACTATTTACATGGCATATCATTACTTCCGCAGTAAGGGCTGGGTCCCCAAAGTTGGACTGAAGTATGGAACCGATCTCTGTGAGTAGCGTCCTTTATTTTGCGATTGACTTCCTTTCAGATGTGACAGCCAGTGCAAGACTTCGGTGCCAAAGATAAATTGAACAATGAGGAGCTGCATGACAGCAGAAGGCTTTGCTGCTTGTAGTTAGCAAATGACATCTTTGGCTAGACTATAGATTTGCAATAAAGTTAGGATGTGAATGAAACATAACATTACATTTGCAGTAGCTGAAGAGATAGCTTAAGAGTCCTTTTGTTTTGCATAATGAAATCAAGAATTAACATAGGATTGCAGGTTACATTTTTTTAATCATACAAAAATAATTAGTAGTGTCCATAATCCCTTACTGAGTAACTGAAAACAAGTATGTCAAGATCGTGCTGAGCTAGTCCTCTAGATTGGCATGTAGGTTTGGCTGAATTCAGCTTCCTTATTCTTAATACCCAGGGCTATGGATAGGGTTTTGGTACTGATCACCTAATGTGTATGTGAAATTTATATTAGCGTGGTCATCATTTATTTGTGTTCTAGCCTGAATGTGGTGTCTAGCATATCAATGCCTTTGGATTTGTGCCAAACAAAGTGGATTAGTTTAATACAGGCAAGTGTTCGGCCCTCTCTTGAGCTCCTCTAGTGTCTTGTTCTTTGGCAGTAGCTTCTTCGAGTTGCTACATATTGCTACGACTGTGCATAACAGATAACTTGCAAATCACGATTGCCACTGGAATGAGGTGCAGCTCATGCTTTTCCTGACAAGGTCTAAGCTAGCCAGCCGTAAAAGAAAGCCTGTGCTAGATAGTCACCTCTTAGAAGCTCATAACAAAGGGGAGACAGGAAATGTAACCATTTAGCTCAGTTAACCACAGTCCAACTTCAATGAGTCTTGTCTTTATTGGAACATATAGAAGGAAATTTTAGTGGGTCTACAGACAGAACTGTGGCAGTATTTAAGATCTTGTGCCTTTTGCCTCTCCTAAAACTTGTGGAAAATGTCCACTTCAAACAGAAATTCACTGACTTAGTGATCTTCCACTTGCATTCCAGCAGCTCAACTTCTACTGCAAAGACAGTGTTAAAAGCATGAGTCTGTTACAGAAAAATTCCATCCTAAATCCTTTTTCTCCATGGCAATTGCGAACTGTCTTTTGGCTCTGTGGTTTTAGTTTATTTTTTTTTCTACCTGCCACTATCCTGTCTCTGCTGCTCCCATGTTTTTTGTCTCTCTTCCCTCCCTCTTTGCTTTCTGGGACAACTTAACTCTGAATTCAAATGTGTTGAAGTTTTGTCTTGTGTAATTAAAATTTATGAAGCATCTGAAAATATTTATGGACCCAGATATGAAACTCAGAAGGAAACTTTGATTATCTAACTCAGATGTTTCTCTCCCTTTTCAGTGCTATATCGAAAAGGACCACCCTTCTATCATGCAAGGTTTGAAGCTGATGTTTTTTATGAACTTTGTTTTAAACTAGAAAATTTCTCTCACTATTTTAGTATCTTCACTGATTTAAGACATACTCTTCACCCAAAATACTTTGCCAGATGTATTCATTTAGCAGAGGTACTAAGTCACACAATTTTATTGAATTCTGTGACAGTAGTAAGATGTTTAAAATTAAAAGTTTCAATGCACTCAGGAATGTAATTTAATTTAGTAATAATGACTTTTAAAAATATATGGTATGAATAACATGTAATTTGGTTGGAGATTTGACCCTCCAAAAAAAAATAAAAATACCCCCCGCCCCCCCCCCCCCCAACTTTTAAGGGATGATTAATATCTTTATTCCTTAGCTAGTCAAATTGAACTCCTAAATAGTAAATTGATGTTAAGTGTCAGATTGATGTTCATAAGAGAATAGCTCCAAGTACTGGCAGAAGGGTAAGGAGGCAAAGTGCCAGTCAGTGTATTCACAATTTCATTTTTTCTCCTCTAGCTTATTACAGACTTAAGCTTCAGAGCTTACTTACTGCATGCTGGCATATTGCTTAACATGGATTTTTAGGCTCTATTCTTAAGATACACAATCTTCCTAAAACAGTAATTTTCTTTCTGTGAATTGTCCAATTTGCTTTGTTTTCCAGTTACTCTGTCATTGCTGAATTAGTGGATGACACTTTTGAAGGTTCTCTTCGCAGACCATTCACCTGGAATTCCTTGTCTGGCTTGAACAGAACAACTGTTAATGCTTCTAAGGTAATTGTGTAAGCTACCCGTTTTAAAATAACTTTGAAATGACAAATACACAATTCAGTTCCAGAGAATAGAGAGCTAGGAGCGAGGCCGGAAAGTGAATCCTTCTAGTCTGCAGAAACATGTTGAGTTGCTAGTAGGCAAACGAGTTTCATTTGTCAATATCCACGTGACTTTTGGAAAAAACTTATTAAAGTCCTGTCCCCTGTAGGAATCTTACATGTAAATGTTGCATGAAGAATAGAAAGACCTGAGGGACGCTTTTCTGGTTACCAATTCCGATTTTAAACCCGTATCCATCTATCAGGTTTCCTTTTCAACTGCAGAATTTAAAGTTTCCCAAAGACTTTTCCTGTGACAGAGCCTCATACATAATGCCTTTATTCTCATAGTCATGCTGCTCAGGTGTTTTGTTACAATTCTAGTTTATTTCATAACCTTATTGTGCTTTGATGAGGAAAATGAGATATCCAAATTGTACAGCTCTTGGTTTGCAGAAGATGTCTTGTAGGAAACATGGAATCTGCATTTCTAATTAGTCTAAAACTTGTGTAGAAAGAAACCAGATGAAATTCTTGTATTTTGTTTACCAACAGGAACTTATGTTATGCTATTTGATTAGACCATCTGATATGACTGAAAAAGAGATGTCCACACCAGAATGTTTGAAAAGAATTAAGGTTCAGGTGAGTAATTCTCTTCTTTGCCTGTGTAGTTTTGCTCTGGGGCAGCTGGACAGCTAATACCGATCATAAGAGCCCCCTTGAACTGCTGCTTGCTTTTTAGCATGCTTTGTTCTTGCATGAATAGCTGCAATAAAACAAACAGCTAGATCCATTTGCGCCCCAAGGCAAGAGAAGTGTATGACATGCCATTTAAAAACTTCAGGTCTTCCAGTCTAAATCTGTATGTTACTGCTACTGTGAAGCATGTGCATGAGAAAATTATAACTATGGAGACTAATGTTTATGAATGTTTAAAAATGGAGAGAAGCATGAGAGGAGCTCACTTCAGGAACAAATATAGTCATCTGTTGAAGTTTTTCAGCGGTTATATAATATATGTCAATCTGCTAAGGCTTAATCACAATCTCTCACTGATTTTAGCATTTTTTTTCCCTTTTCATTTCCATAATAGGTATTGTTGTTTTTTATTTTAGGAACTTATTGTAACTCGTTGGGTGTCTTCCCGTGAGCGTAGTGAGCAAGATGACCTTTAACTGAATGTATAAGAACTTATTTTTTAAATACATTGCCATTTTTTAACCTGATCTCACAATGAACCATTGCCTCAGAACAGTCTTTATCAACATTCAGTTGGTATGTATAAATGTTGTCTAAAATTGAGGCATATCCTATTTAGTGGAGAGAATGTTGTATTGAAAAATAATGACTGGACTATAATAATGCATATGAAGGGGGAGGAATTAAAGCTGTGTCCCAAGTCAAACTACTATGCTGTTTTCTTATAATTTATAAATTGTAAATTGTTTACAAAATGTATTATTTTGAACAGTGACTAGACTGTAGTGATTAGTAATGATGTTTTTAATACTCTGACAGATTCATGCATTAGTGCTGAATAGGCAGTATGGCTTGCAGAGCCACTGAAGTCCAAAACATGGATCTCTGACTGAAAGCCTAAGCAATGAGGAATCAAACAGTTTTCTGATAATACCTCACAGATTCTTCAAAGTTGAACTGGGGAGTTGTAAGGCTCGTTTAGTTCTGTGGTTCACACAGGGACATAATTTTCTTTAGAAAAAGAGACTTAAGCTTGAAAGGGAATTTAAAAAAAAAAAAAAAAGCAGTAATTACAGTGAGTCAGATAACCTTTCTGTCTTTAAACTAGGCAGCACTTTATCTTCTATACTTACATGACTGTAAAAATCTCTGGCCTAAAATGATCCAAGTCTTCTAAATGCTATGGAGATGTGGTGCCCTTTGTTGGCTTTTCTTTTGATTTGGCTTTTGCCTGTTGCTCTTTTCCTTTGCTGTGCTTTTTTTTCTAAATTGGCATTTATTTTCAAGTTCTCTTTAAAATTCTTTTGCCATTGAAAAGATGATGGCAAGTGATTGTTGTCTGAATATTTTCTCTCTCTCTCTTCCCACTCTCAACATCAGAACACAACAATGAACAGTAGGCATGCACAGTGACAAAAACCAAACCCTATGCCCCTCAACCTTGAAATACATTATTATTTTTTCCTCCAGTTGAACTAAATCCATGTTAATGTTGCTGGGAGGAAGGCTTGGCTTAATGATTCAGTTGGAGGCTTAGGATTTGAAATATCTATGGTATCATTCATCTTCCACTGAAAACTGACCTGGTATGATAGACTTGATGAAGTTGTACAAACTTAGATTTTGGAAGAGATTTGGTTGTTGCAGTATTTGAGCGTTGTAGGTCTTTGGAACGTAAGATCAGTCCAGGCTCTTAGGTGGCTAGACCCTGGAATTCAGTGGTCCCAACTGAAATGCTTATTTTCACAAACAGTGCTCAGAATTGATGAATTCTTCCCAGAACGTGCAAGGATTTAAATTAATTCTGGAGTCTAAGCACCTAACAGCAATTTTAGGTGTTAGGCAGTAGGAAGTGCAGGGACGCCTTTCCTCATTTGGGTAACCTCGTAAGGACTGGGAGACTGCTTCTCCTGTGGAGTGAGGCATAGGATACTGCTGAGCAGTTCTGCCATACAACACTGGGTGCCTGCTAGTTTCTAACTTGCAGGTTCCTAAACAGGGTGTCTGCTACTGAGAAGACGCGTTTAAAAAATAAATAAATAAAAAAAATCCCACAACAATGAAAAAGAAACAAAAGGATTCAGCTCCTTCAAGTACAGCCAGCAGTTGTGGTTTAAGTATCAGCTACACTGGAGTTTGAGTATTGCTCCTATAGATTCAGGCAGGCATCTGAATTCCATCTTAGTCTCTGAACAGTAGGCTTCCCTGCTTCACAGCACTGTGAAACATTTATTTTTTTTTCCCCTGTGCTGTGAGACAAAACATTTGCTGCTATGGTAAGGATATACTACAGTTACTGACAATGATGGTGGCTTTGAATTTTCCTTGTGCTGCTTTTGTTCACTATAAGAAAGGGGGTTACTTCTGGTCCCAGTAAAATTCCCAGGGCTGGTAAGAATTCTGTCAGCTCCGTCTGTTCCCACCAAACACAAAACCACAATCTTGTTTACTGAGGAGTTTAAATTGTAAAGACATGCCATGAATGCAGGGAATGATATGCAACTTAGTGGAAGATCTAGTGTTTTTCATTTAATGGAAAGACATAAAATGAAAATGTTAATTGTGTAATAGCTTTTTCAAGCTCAACATCTATGTATGTGTTCGCTGTATGTGGCATGGTGTCTTATTTCCAGCTGCAGATAACTACGGTTCATGTTTCAGTACTACTGAACCAAATAACTCAGATTGTTCTACCAGGGCACTGATACTTCCCATGTATTTATATTTTAACAGTTAAAATACAGTTCTTAAATGAAGTATGGATTCTGACTTACTCGGAAATAACATAATGTAATTTCTTTTTGTAAGCCAAATCTTAGTTGAAGGATTCTGACTTGCTTTAGAGGTTGCAGGATAAATCTCTAATAGTAGCAGAATTTTGTGTGTCAAACTGGTTGTCTCTATTTTGTTGTTGTTTTGAATATGCTTTTAAAGGAACTAGAATTTAGCAAGAAGTGAAAGAATATGGGGGTGGGAAACCGTGGTCTTTGCGACTAGACAGTGTTGTGGAGGGGCAGGGTTAATGCAGTTTATGCATACAAAATTATACACTAGATATGGGCAAAACCACAATCTTTTATGATTACTTCTCCATCATCGAGCAGATAGTTCGGGTCTAGATTTGTGTCCTACCTTATTTTGAAGAAACTAGTAGAAGGAAAAAGACAGAATACTTGTCTTAAACTAGAATATGTGTAAATAAAGTGTGCCAAATTATGAACAGTAGAATTTAATCCTCAGTATATGTTTTTCTATAATCTACAATAGGTAGAAGTGCTGTTGGAGGATCTCTTTAAACTTAAGTTTCTTTTTGGTAAATTCTCAAGTTTTACCTCTCAGATAAATGCTGAGTTTGTTGCTCAGCACAGACATGACACTACATGACTAGCTTCTAATTCTAAGCATCTGTCTTGGTGTGAGGATTAAGTGTACAAAATGCAAAGAAGAATTGGAAAAGAAATATGTCAGACAAAGAGGCTGGATTTACTTGTTATATTTATTAGCAGTTGAAGTAAAGGAAAATGACTTTGCATTGTCATAGACTTTAGACTTGAGCAGCAGGCAAGCACAAATTCCTTTTCTGCCTATCTGTAAACAGATAGGGAAAGTGATAGTTTGGTTTGATACAGCTTAAGTTACAACAGTTCACTTGTTAAAACCCTTGATAACCCAGCAGTTATGATTTCTGATATTAAGGCTCTTGGCAGAACACAGTGTATAGTGAATGTAAAAAAAAAAAAAAAAAAAATTTCCATAGTTCCCAGTTTCCATAGAAATTTTCTGCAGCATGTACATCATGTGCATGTTATTTCATTCAAAATACACAAATCTAGTTTCACGATCCTTCCATAATATGCAGGTTAACATACATGAAGTTGTATTTTTAAATACATCAAGCAGTTCATATATCTTAAACCCTGAGATTTGGAGTCTTAAGGCTTTATTTTCATGTTGTATTTTGCTTTAGGGTGTCTATATTTTGCATAGGTGTTTTAACATCACAACTTGTCAATTTCCACCCTGGTTTTCTTGATCAGGAAGGGGTACAATGTAGAAATCTTTAGTAGTTAGCTCCTGATGCAGGGTAATATATTTAGAAGCATTCTTTGTCTGTGGGATCACAAATTTCTCTGTAAATTCACTTTTACTCATTTGCTGCTTTCCTTGTGCAGTCAGTATACTGTTAATGAATGCTAGTGCGTACGTGTAGCAATTGTAGTCATGTTCTTCATACCTAGGAAAAATATCTCATTAATAAGAGTTAGCACTAATTGTTCAATCACTGTGCATGAAGGAATATTTTAGTGAGTGACATAAAGAAGCACACAATCTCCAAGATCTGTTGCCATTTGCTTTCGTTGCTGGTGCTTAAATATATTCTATTAATAGCAAGTTGTGCTTTCCAGACAGGGATACTAGAAATTGTGAGCATGAAACCAAAAACAAAAGCTGCAGATTTCAAAATAAGGAGTTCTTATTTTTTATACATAACTTTGTTTTTACCTTGTTAATCTTTGCTTTCTCCTGTGTTTTTACTCTGTTACCTTGAAAAGTTCTTCCTGCAGCAGTAACATCCTGTGCCATTATATATGCTGCTTTGTGTGCCATTAACTTGGAAGCTTGCTTTAAAATCAAGCAGACTCTATCACTGATAAATAATTGATACTGTTGCTTTGCTGTACAGAGTGCCAGTCAAATTCCCATTGGCAGGCATTTGTACCAAGTGTGCAAGGACAGAAACACTACTACCTGAATGGAGTAGCCATTTAAAATGTCCTGGTCTTTTTTTTTTTTTTTTTTTTTCCTTTCTTCCACTGTCCAAAGCTAGGAGCACAACACCTTTATTTTTCACTGTCAGAATGTTTTGCAGATTCTGCCAAATGTTTCATGTTGGTCACTAACAACTTGAGTAACTTACTCCTTTCCCTCGCTGCATAGTGCTGCTTTTTCTGTTGGCCCTGTGCAACTGGATTTGATGGTCAGTCTCCTGTCTGCTATCTGCCTACTTCTCAAGCTGCTTCTGTAACTGCCTCATCCCATGTCACTTCTCTATTGCTCTTCCTAGCCCTGTGACTCACTCCTAGTCTCATACTGTCAGTGGCTCCATGGTTTGTGTTGCCACAGGGAATCATCTGCAAGCCTTGCATGTCAGCCCTGGGAATTTATGACATCTTCTTGCAAGTTCTGAGGACTATTGCTATCAAAATCAACCCTGAGCCCAGTTCAGGATTGCTCACTGTTTTCTCCAAAGCTCTTCTGGTTTGTTAAAGGTATTTATTTGAAGTGACATACGAGATCCCATGCAGCAAGCAAGAATTTGCTACAGTGCTCTTTACCAAAATAGTTGTCACCAAAAAAAAAAAAAAAAAAAAGGTAGGAGGAATTTTGATAGGGACCATCACTGCAGCGCAAAACAATGGAAAATTACATAGCAAAAATGCTGGATTCACTTCAGCTCAGTGCTGAATTAGGTCGCTTTGCCAGGAGGTGGCACATGGGGAAAACAGAAGGAAAGCTTGTGGAAGAGATGCATGCATCTACCCACCTTCTGCCATTGCTTTTTTGACATCAAGTTAACTTCAGTAATAACATTAAAGCACTGGGAAATGTAGAAGTGTCAAAGATGATTGTAAAGCCGATAGGATTTGTGTTCTGGAGGTATTTCTTAAAATTATTCTAGGTCAAATTCTTTCATCTCCTGATATTAGGGAGATAATACACTCTCTCTGAAAATTTATAGTCAAACACATGCAGAATTGCTAAAAACTACTTTTGATTTGTTGTTGTTTTTACGTAAGATGACATCTACTTCCATTAACTTAAACACTTCACAGAACTCTGCTCTGACAGACTGCTTGTTAAATGTACCATTATCAATGAGCAGTTCAAGGACTGGTGATTTCTGGGACAGCAGCTGCTTTGTCACCAATAGGCTTGGTGATGTGGCACTGAATGTTTTTGCTGGGCTGCATAACTTGTAACACCGTCATCAGGCATTAACTTGAAGGAAAGTTGCAAAGAGAACTGAACATTCTGGATGGAACATGCTGGTTCAATTCAAAATCTATGGGAGTCTTTCTGTGTGTAACTATCCAAAGCAATGTTACCAACCTGCTGGAAGAGCTAGAAAAGCCTCATTATTTTTCCCATTTCTGACCGCTGTCAGCAAAGAAGTCATCTGGAGGTAAGATCTGGGCAAGAATCTCATCAGTGTAGTCATGATTTCAGCCTTTAAATCTAAATACCTCTAAAACTGTTGAACCCTAGAAATTATTACAGAATTGCACCTGAATTTTTGTACTTCTGTACCCAGCGGTATACTCTTCAAAGGTAATGTTCCAGTGAAGTGTTCCTTCTTGTGCAAGATTATTTTATTGCTGAAAAGTCCCCTAAAATGTTCTCTTATTTTAGCACTTTTATAGTCCAGCTACTTAAAAACACTTGCAGATTAGCAAGGCCACCGAGCATCAAGACAACCTGGAAGAGTTGAGTTTGTTAGCAATGTGTGTTGTGAAGGAGCTGAATGCACCACAAGCCTCATAGGTCCAAAACAGAATAGCTTAATTTATCATCCCAGGCTAAGTACCTTTATTACATTCACCTTTTAAACAACCTACCTGTGAGGAAGCCAGGCCTCTCCCACAGAAAATTCCTCTAGGAGCTTATCCCACTGCTGAAGAAGCTCAAACATATCTGGCTGTACTAGTGGGACACTAATGCACTGTTCCCATCCAGTTTCATCTCTGTGAATGCCCTCCTCATCGTAGTTATATACCACTCCTGAAAACAAAGAGCAACAGATAGCACTGGAGAAAATGGTTTCACATGTACTTTTCCGTGATTTTGAAAAGTAATTTTCCTTAATGCCATTCTTTCTTAACTAGTTAAGATCATAGCTTCCCATCAGTGGCCTTCTATGGCTAGAGTAGAAAATGCAGTGTTTACTTTTATTGAACAACTGTTCTTATTTTTCACAATGTTATTTTGGAGCTTTTGATAAGGAAAACAACCTAAGGACAGACATGTTTCTTTTTTGAAACCTCCTGATTAGACTAGTTTTCTATTAAATAAACATCTCAAGTGAGATATTGAACAATGAGCCACTCTGAGAACCTGTCACGACTTACTGTGGCTCTTTTTTTGTTAGGGATGATTTTTGACTTAAACATAGTTCTAAGTCAAGATTTCCTGAAAATGTTTTTATTTGGGTGAACTTTTTTTTAATAGGCTGCCTAGCTTTGTGTTTCCGTGTCAGGAGTACAAGTCACCTGTCCCTCCCTCTGCACCTCCTCAGCATTTAGGTGGAACTGGGACTGGTGCCTTCGGCTTGAAGCCCTGCGCTCACTGCTGGGCAGCAGGATAAATGGTTGGATTGGGGTTTTTTGATCTTGGTGTGATACTCCTGCAGTCCAAAACTAATCCCGTTTCCAATTCCTGTGGTGTGCACAAGGAACCTTTGCACCGTTCCCCAGCAAGGCACCAGCCGTGTGTGTGCTGCAGCCGCCCTCCTACCAGCAGTCACGGTGGCAGAGGGGGCTTCAGCAACCCCATTACCTCAGGCAGAGGGGGGCAGAGGGCAGAGAGGCGCGGGGCAGGGTCCCGCGCGGCAGCTCCCAGCTACATTTTACCGTCGCCGTTGGTTATCCCCACGTGCAGGTCGGCTCCCCCGTCGTACCCCCTGCAAGACAAACACCGCCGGGGGCTGAGCGGGGCCGCCCCCCCGCAGGCGCCCTCCCTCGGAGCGCGACCCCCGCGGCCCCTACCCGAGGAAGGAGCCGGCCGCGGGCCGCAGGAGGAGCGCCCGGCGCTGGCGGTGCCCGTGTCGGAAGGGGCACGGGAGGCGCACGGGGGCCGCGGCCAGGCCGGCTCCGCGCAGGGGGCGGCCGCAGGCGGGGCAGAGCGGCGGCGGCCGGCGGCAGAAGATGGCGGCGCCGCAGTGCCGCAGCCGCAGCACGGGGCCCGGCTCGGGGGCCGCCTCCATGGCCCCGCCGCCGCCGCCGCCCTCCCGCTGAGCGGCGCTCGCGGCCCGGCCCGGCCGGGGAGGCGGCCCCGGCCCCGCCTCTTCCCCCGCGGCCCAGCGGAACCGGGGAGGCGGCGGCGATGAGCACCAAGCAGGTGACCTGCAGGTGAGCCGCGGGGCCCGGGGCAGCCCCTGCCCGACCGGGGCTCGGCGCCGGAGGGGGGGCTCGGGCAGGGGCCGGGGGGACGCCCCCCGGGGGAGGTGGCGGCCGCCGCCGGGCTCGTCCCCACAAAATGGGTTCCTGAGCGCTGCGCTGCTTCCCCACAGGTACTACCTGCAAGGAGTGTGCCGGGAGGGGAGCAAGTGCCTGTTCTCGCACGACCTGGCCACCAGCAAGTCATCCACCATCTGCAAGTACTACCAGAAGGGACAGTGTGCCTACGGAGCGCGCTGCAGGTAACGGGCCGGCCTCCTGCGCTCCGAGGGACCGGGGGAAGCGGTGCGTGCCCTGGGCCTGACACCCCGGGACACGAGGATCAGGAAGAGCCGGGGCTTTCTGAACAGCAAAAGGGATGAAATGCTGCGTTAAGCGATGATGAGCCCTGTCTCACACTGCTAAAACCGGCTCACGAATGCAGTGTTGTAGTTTGACAGTGTCCTAGCTTCAGGGATGATCCTATCCTGTAGAAACTCAGCTCCAGGTTTCCCATGTGTTCTTACTCCATTCTTATTACTATGAGAACTGCTAAATGCTAAACCCAGAAGTTCAGGTGTGCAGCCTCACGAGGAATGGCACCTGGCAGTGCTTTGCTTCCCGTGTTACCGCGGTGGGCAAGGGGCCTCGTTTCAGCAGCACTGTGCTGGGTTGTGTTGTGGAGCTCACAGCCGTGCTCCTGCAGATCCTAATGACAAATCTTGAGGACTTCCAGCTCTGTCTTAGAGCAAAGTGCATTTTTTTCATGTTCCCCTAGGTTTTGTGGGAAAAGTGAACAGCTTTGCACCCTTTCCTGCAGCCTTCTGGTTGAGGCTCCTTGAGACCTCCAGTAAGTGCTGTGTGGTGGTGAATGTTGTCACATCCCGCCAGCCCGGGGTCCTTCACAGCCAAATTCTGGCCACAGATAAGAAATGTGTGTTTGCACGTTCGCCTGACAGGAGCTGGAGGTTTCAGGGTGTTACTATGTTTGTAATAGCTTTGTTGCGATCCTTTCTTTGGCATTGTTAATGGTATCAGGCTTGGAGCAAGAAGCCAAACCTCAGTGAGCTGCCTGACTCCCATAAGCTGCTCAGATGGAGCTGGCCGTTTGTAACGCTGCTGCTGGCTGTGCTGCTCGCTGGGAGCACCTGGCACGCTGCGAGGAGCACAAGGACACCTGCAGCCTGTGCTGCTCTGCTCCAGCTGTTTGGGGACAGCTGAGGGCACGCGATGCACGTAACCTACTGACGTGTACGGCAAAACTGGGCGCTAAGTACAGGACCAGAAATGAGTGTGGAGAATATTTCTGTTCTCACCAGTAGCACTCTAGCATTCAGGTGTGCCTGTGGCTTAGCTGCACCGGTTGCTCCTGTTCTACTGCTAGGCATGTTTCCATTATTTTACCAGGTGTCTTGAATCCTTCCCTATCCTGCACACAAACACCACATCTCCTTGCTGCCTGTGGTGTGGCAGCATGGAGTCTTAAGTGTTGCTGCTTGGAAGGGGAAAACAAGATCAAAAAATGTCAGTCCTTACTGCACATCTTTTAATTTTGCTTCTCTGAGAAATGTCAGCAAACCTGTTTGTGTGGGGAGATGACGAAGATCTGATTTAATATGCACATGAATAATGTTCTTTCAGCTATGCTTGGTGTCTCTAGAGAAGAAAATCCAGGTGTGCGTTCAGAGGCATCTGTTTTCTGAGACTGAGAAACTTCTAGTCTGGCCTTGAAAGAGAGTCAACATTTCAGTCAACTTGTTAAAAACAATCCTTTATTTTTATTTTTTTTAAAGGTAGCTAAAGTAGCTATGCAGCTTTATTTTGTTACAAAAAGGACAGGGAAATGCATCGAGGGAGCTGTCCCTCTGCTGTGCCTCGGTTTAGCTTTCATACCAGTTATTTTGTCTGTTTCTCTCATAGATATGATCACACCAGGCTTCCTGCGTCAGGGGGTGCAGCAGCTCCTGTGCCACCTCCCCTCACGTCGGGAGCGCTGCACAGCCCTCGCCAGCCTCCCGAGCACAACGCGCCGGTAATCAAGAGCAAGCTGCGTGAGACTGGCAGACGGGAAAAGAAAACACTAGTGCTCCGGGACAGAAGTGAGTAGGGCTGGTTCTGTGCTCATCTTCAGTGATGTCATCCTCTGATCTTTATGGGAGTTGGGTATTTCTTCACCTTTTTTTTTTTTTTGTTACTTGAATTTCAGCTGGAGAGGGGTGCTGTAGGCCTTCCTAACTCATGAGTCCCCTTTCCTGTAAACACTTGTGCCTGTCAGTACCTTTCAGTGACAGCATTTAACTGACCTGCTTGTAACCTGGTGTTCCCTGAAAGGGGTTTTTGGTCTGCGGTGGATTTTTTGGTAGATAGGTTGGGAATATTGTTAAAATATCCCCACTCCTTTTGTGCATTTTGTTCTCAATGAGAGGGCATCTGAAATGGTGAGAAGCCTGGCTGCGTTGTGCCAGGGCACCACTCTGTGGAGGATTGTGTCAGTGCCTAGGAACACAAGCCCCAGAGGTGTCCCTCCATGCCTCGCACCCGGGGACAGGAGCTGAGTCCCCCTGTTGCCAGCACGCTGTTCCTACCCCTTATCACAGTCACACCAAACGAGCCAGTTGCCCTGATGTGAAATGGGAGGATTTTTTATCCTGTTTGTAAATAGAAGACAGCTCAAGAGACTGTGAAATTCGTCTTTTCAGTAAGTAGTTTGTGAAAATTCTTGCAGTTTGGGACCAAAATAGGCTTAAGGATGAGAAGATGTAATTGTGAAGGAATTAAAAACAAAAACAAAACAAAACAAAAAACCAACAACAAACAAACAAACAAACAAACAAAAAACCTACTATTCCTTGAAAAGAAAGTACAGGAAGCTTCTTGAGTAGGTTGTGTGCATTATCCTATATCGTTCATACTATGTTTCTTTTTCACAAGATCTGAGTGGCTTGAATGAAGAAAAGCAGAAGCCCAGTGCCACAAGTGATGTGGTGTGTTGCAGTGACAAAACTGATAACGTGGAAATGAAGCCCCATTCGTATCTGGAAGCTATTTGCAGTGGACTGGAAGATCCTGTGGCTGGAAGTTCCTGTGCTGATGGAGAGCAGTGGTGTCCTTACGCTGCAGCAGGAGCATGCCACTTTGGAGATCGCTGCCTTTACCTGCACGGAGACGTGTGTGAGATCTGTGGATTGCAAGTACTTCACCCTTTCGACCAAGAACAGAGGAAGGCTCATGAGATGGTAATAGTAACATGAAATTGCGTTGGATTTGGTTTGCTTGCTGCAAGAGTGGATTTGTTTGATCTAAAATCCAAAGGTGTTTTATGTAGAATAGCTTGTTGTTCCAAAGGGCTTCTGTTGTGCTGTTTTTCTGGCTGTACAGTGATCCTAACAGAGGTCTGTTTAAGTATCTAGGACTTAAATCGTAACCGCGGTGCAAGTAGCTTTATACAGCAACTTCTTTTTTTCCCCTTTTCCTCCTTATGAGAAACTTGCCTGCAGTTCTGGGAGACCACAACACCCTAAAACTCTACCAGGAAAATGTCTTTCGGAGCTTACAAGAGGTCTCAGTGGTAGGCTGGTGTCTTAGAGCAACCACCCTGCTGGTCTGCCGAGTCGCCTCTTCAAATATCCCAGCTTGTTCAGGGTGGATTTCAGGGCAGTGTAAAACAGGGGCAGACTGAACGGAGTACAAAGATTTTGGAGATGAACTTCAAGTAGGAAGGACGGGGGGCCTGGATGAGGCATTGGCTGGGTGAGGAAGGCCTTAAGAGGCTGCTCTTCCCTGTCCCCAGATTTAGGTCAGAGCAGGTGAGGAACAGTTTTCATTTCAAGGCTGAGGAGGAGAAAGAGCAGAAGCTTCAGTGGTTGCTGAGTCATGGTCCCTCCACAGCCTGGAGTGGAATCTGAGGGGCCAGAGTCTCAGTTCTTGCACTCCCAGCAGATGCTGGCAAAACGTGCTGCTGTGGGAGTTCTCATCCCACATGCGGGCACAAGCACCAGCTCACCCTGTAGCGCTGTAAAAGTAAATCGGTTGATGGTCAGTACTGGGATACCCTGATGAGATGCTCTAGGAAAGCCCGTAATAAGGGACTAATCCCTTATCTAGGGTAAAGCTTAGTACCTGCTGAATGAAGAGGGTGGCTTTAATAACAAACAGGATAACATCTTGAGTGTGGTATCCATTCTGGACCCTGAATTAAATGATATTTAGGAGTATTTGAAGCATTTCCTTGTGTGATAGCTGTTCCATGACAGATGCAGGCAGGTGTACATTGCGAGTGTTCAGGCAGCCTTACTTCTGATGCTTCTGAAGCTGCAGAGAACATCAGAGGGCTGAATTGTGTGATCGCCCTTGAAGTAATTAAAAATAAACAATGATTACGAAGGGTAGCAATGATGCTCTTAATCAGTGTACCTTGTGTTTCCTGTCAGATTTCTGTCATAGACACTTCTGTTTTTACAAGGAACAATGATGTTCTCTATGACTACAATAACCACTGACATCTCTCCTGTGACAGATGTGCATGGCAACATTCGAGCATGACATGGAGAAGGCCTTTGCCTTTCAGGCAAGTCAGGACAAAGTGTGCAGTATCTGCATGGAAGTGGTATATGAAAAACCGTCAGCCTCTGAGAGGAGGTTTGGGATCCTTTCCAACTGCAATCACACGTACTGTTTGTCCTGCATCCGGCAGTGGAGATGTGCCAAGCAGTTTGAGAATCCCATCATAAAGTAAGTTTGTGTTAACTAGACTGTGGCCTGTGTCAGTGAGATGGGCTCTGCGGTGTGCTTTGACTTGATTTGGAAATAAATGTGGTCATTCCTTAGCAGTAAATGTTAGCCTAGCCATTAATAAGATCTAAGCTCAGAAAATCCTGGTCTGAGTGCTGGGAAAGTGCAAGGCATCAGAGTATGTCTGTGAGATGAGAAGATCAACCTCCACGTCCAGGTAGGAGGCATCAGGTAAGTTTACTTGCAACTAAGTTTAAGTTTTGGTAAGTTTACTGCAGCTAAGCATGTTGGCCATTTTTAACTCAACCCTCTCTCGCTGCATTGACCATATGGCAAAGTGCAAACATTCAGCTGCAGAATAGCTGAGTTGACTTCTGCCCCTGCTTCCTTCACAGGAACCTGCTTGCAAAACAGTAACTCCTTCCTATCTATGTGCTTAATTACTGCATTCTTCTCTCAAATATAGCTTACTCAAGCTAAACCTTCCGTTAATCACACATCTGTGTCTGAGTAAACGCCTTCATCTTCTAACTATGTAAAAAACATAATCTAAACAGATTCTTCCTTAGATGAAAGAATTTTAAACATCCAATTAGGGCAATTTCCTTTTCTTAGAATCTCTTTGAAAACTCTTTCGAGATATAAGCACACTGAGCAAGAGGAGGGAAATATTTTCAGTCTGCTGCCAAAGTCGACTTTCCTGGGCAACTTTCATTATGAATTCCATTGAAGTGAAAGTTGTCTCTGTACCTGCCTAATGAGCTATTCTGGTTACAACAGGGACTGTGGTTTTTTTGCAGAAACAGTGCTCTGGAATCAGGTTTGGGTGTGATTAGGCACTGATATAAATTCTCCAAAAATATTTTTTAAATTATTCACAATACTGAACATACCAGTTTTTGTATAGTTACTCTAAATGATGGACTTGGATAAGTTTCAAAAGCAATGCCTGCAGAGACACGAGGTGTTTTTATGGGACTTACAGGGAGGTACCAGGTAATAAAGGTTTTCCTAGGCTTGTTGGGGTACCAGAAGTTGCTTATTTAATTCTTGATCTTAGTTCCTAATGAATAAATCCATCTCGTGAAACCACTAAATGAACAACTCATCAGTGCTGTAGATTTCAGATCATATTTCAAAAGGCTTAGGGACAATCCTTTTCCTTTATTCTTCTGGTTTGGCTTTCTGCTGTATGGGAGCCGCAGCGCTTCCATAGCAGTTAGTTTATTTCTGTGTATCAGGCCTTTAGCTATGTTTCTTCAGGAAATACCTATCGCTTTTGTTCAAGTTTTGAAACAAATGCAAGGCAGCACAAGCCTGACCGTGCCATTTCGGATTATTTCAGTTGAAACAAGTAAGAAATGTGCTGTACTAACCCGTGAAGCTGTCTGATGCATCCGTGTGACAAACTGTCGCCCTTACACTCAGGAGCCTGCAGTTTCGGGCTAATTTATTAAGTATTGCTTTCAGAAAGTAACAAAGCATTCCTTCCTTGTCTTGATCCATTAAGGTCTTGTCCAGAGTGCCGTGTGATATCAGAGTTTGTCATCCCTAGTGCGTACTGGGTAGAAGACCAGGAGAAGAAGAATGAGCTGATTGAAGCATTTAAGCAGGGAGTGGGGTAAGTTCATTAACCGTAGATATTACTTACATTGTCTTTAAGATACACTAAGACTTACTCAATTAAAATCCCTGTATTTTGATACTTAGGTGATTACAAACCATTCAGTAAATAACTCTGAATCTCTGTTAACGGCACACCGTTTTTATTTAGCTTAACTTTTCAGCTGTTGTGAAAGGGTCTGTTGTATTTATAGATCAGAAGTTGCTCAAACTCATTGTGCTCTGAAGGGTTGAGGCTTTGTCGTTTCACTTGCCAAAACTGGACTTGTACAGTTTCTGCTGATCCTTTGGATGTAATTGCCTGGAAGGCTGTCAGTTATGGAGAAAACAAATAAGGAAGGAAAGCTTGATTTTTGTGATAGTATCTTGATATATGGGCTTAAAATTTCACAAATCTTTTGTAATGGCTACTGGAAATGGAAAATACATCACTCCATTCCCTTTATTGTCTAATAAAGATTTGCCTGGTGATTGGAGCACTGGGAGAGGTCTGCTAAAGTGTTGTTTTACAGCAGCTTTGCAAAGCTGTGCTTGCCTGGAGTATGTACAGGTCACTTAGTTCAGGGAACAATAAGGAACCATTAACTTATCTCATTGCTCACTCTTTTAAAGGGAAACAAGTAGATTTATGCTTGACCCAAATGAGTCATGACTATTTTGCTAAAGGTTGTGCAGCTTTATTTTGTGATATGCGCCAACTTTTAAAATTTGCCCTTTGGATTGCAGAAAAAAATAGGTTTGATTTAAAGCTGTAGCTGTTTGGGAAGATTTGCCTTTGAAGTATTGTTACAACTTTTCAGCAGAATTGCTGAAAGCTGTACTACTCCATTAAATCTTTAATCCATTTTCAATCCAGCTTCTTGTTTTACCTTACAGTCAGGCAAAATACTTGAATAAAATTAATCACTTTACACTGAGGTTCTTGATACTGTTGGTTTTCAATACCCTATTGCTGGTGTGGTTTTTCACTTTAATCCTGAAGGACTTTGTGCTGAGCGTAGTAAGTTGTGCTCAATATCTTGGCGTAGGCAGTTTTTAAATGACTGCACATTCTAAGTAAGGGAAGCTTTTGTTTTATTGGAATAGCGCCATCAGGTAGTGTTATGAGCTGGGTTTTGGTTTTGGCTTTTGCTTTTGTATTTTGAGAATACAAAAATGGTTTTTGCTTTAAGTGTTTGGCTAAGACTAATGTGTTGTACCTAAGCATCTCTGTACCAAAGTGGTCTTACAAGTACCTGCCTTGGCAGTCAGTTTAGCTTTGAGGATGTAATATTACACACAATGAGAAAATGTTAATAAAATGTTCACTGAAGGGGAGTCTGAGCTCAGAGCAGGGGGTCATCCCAGCACAAACCCATTCTGATTCATATGCCAGCACAGAAAAAAACAAGCCAAACTTAGAAAACTGGAAGTCACAGATCACTTGTGTTCTAACCCAAGACAAATTCCATTTTTAATGCACTGCCTGCTTTTTTTTTTTTTTTTTGTGGTGGTGTTTGTTTCTTGTTATTGTTGAGCTTTCTTCTCCCTTCAGTTGCTATTTGGGAGGCTGTGTTTAGGACTTAGGGCTCAGTTTTATCACTATTTGCATATTAAGTTTGCATATAAGTTCAGTTGCAATTTCTCTGTAGCTTCACCTTCATCTATTTTTCATGGTAGAACAACACAACAAACTCCACTCCATCCCTAGTAATGCCTTTATAAAAAAAAAAAAAAAAAAAAGCTATGTCACTAGAACAACTTAGTTGAACAACAAAGCTGATGGAAACTTAAATTGATACAGTATTGTCACAGAACTTCCAAAGGAGATGATGCGAGGAACTGGTTCATAAAAACTAAGCGGTAGAAAGCGATAGATTATGTTCATGGGAATGAGAACATACCTGTGCAGGACAGAGGGCATTCTTTGGACATCCTTCACTTTTAGTGTATTAAGATTTTTTTCTTATTATTATTTTTTAACTTATGATGCTGCTCTTTTATGTATTTCTTTGTTCACCTTTAGTTTTCTTTCCCATCTATTTAACTGTTGCCAGTTAACACACCAAGAGTTTTGGTCTTAACAGTAGTACTGTTGGTTTTGTTTTTAACAGTAGTACTCTGAATATGATGAGATAATTAAACCGTGGCAAATTAACTGTATCTGCTTCCAAACTCACTGAAGTTAATAACTCTCTCTTCTAATTGAATCAGAAAAAAACCCTGCAAGTACTTTGAACAAGGGAAAGGAACTTGTCCGTTTGGAGGAAAGTGTCTTTACCTTCATGCCTATCCAGATGGGACACGAGCTGAACCTGAAAAACCAAGGAAACAGCTCAGCTCTGAGGGGACTGTGCGGGTAAGGGAATACTCCAGTCAGTTGTAATTGAAAACACTTTTTAAATGTGAAGGGTACCACTTAAATGTGGTCCGTGTAATGCATGGCCTTAAGAGAAGAAAACATCCCCCGAATTTCCATGAGGGAAAAGTTTGAAGAGTTTGTTGTTGGGGAGAGAGGGCACCTTTCATTTAATAATAAAAATTTATCTTTTTTAACCAGTGCTTCTCATTGCAAACCTCTCTACAAAGAAACAAACCAGGTAGAGCTTTCACCTATAGTACAATTAAAAACTACTCTCAGTTGCCTGCATGTAGCTATCACTGAGACCAGCTAAGATGGTTAAAGACTTCTCAGAAACTCATCGTGCCTTGGCCGCCATCCTGAATGGTCAAGACAGGCCTAATTATTTTAATAGTATTGAGATATTAGATACAGCTCATTAATGCTGCCCTGTCTGACAAACTATTATTTATACGGTAACACTAAAGAGACCAGTTGTCACTTAAATTAACAGCAAATATTGCTGTTTTAAGTATCAAGTTCAGCCTTTTTTTGTTTTTAAGGAGGACGGAGGACCAATAACGGAAAATACTTTAACTGAAGTATGTCAAGCTAAATAAGATATTTTTTTTTCTATTGCAGTTCTTCAATTCTGTTCGTCTGTGGGACTTTATTGAAGACAGAGAAAGTAGGACTGTGACCAGCACAGATGATCAAGTAACAGAACTTGGAGAACTTTTCATGCACCTTTCTGGGGCTGATGAGGATTCTGCTACTTCTTAATAAAGGCAACTAAAGGTGCACTCTTTGGTAGCAATCCAGCTATTTATTTAGCGATGGTTTTACTTATTACAGCACAGTTAGAATGAATGTGCCCTGTGGTTTACTTGTGCAGTCCTGGTAAAGTTTTCAGATAGTTTTTTGTATGGCAACAGAAAAACTAAAATATATTTAAAAAGTTAAACTGATTGCATGGAAAAAAATCCCTTAATACCAAGAGGATTCTCTTCCTCTTTGGTCTAACATATGCTGTCTTGTAAACTGAGTGGTAATGTTAAATATGGCTCTTCTCTTGCCGTTTAAAGCATAAGCTGTTAAAAACTGTTGCTAAAGCTGTTTAGGGTGCTTTTTTTTTCCCCGCTAAAAAATGTGTATCTACAAAAACCCACTAGGAATTATGATGAGCGTAGCTTCTCCTTTCTTACAGAAGGGATTTAAGAGCTAATACATTATACCTCAAAGTACTTAGAATTCAGAAAAAGCTTTCTGTATTCTTACAGCGAGTGTTTCAGGAATGGGACTGAAGACCATACAAGTTCGGTTCCTACCATTGTTTTAAAATAATCAAGTGTATAGTGGCAGGAAATGCCTCCTGGAGCACCTGCTGGAAAGCAAATACAATTGTGCTATATCCAGGCAGAGAGCAGTAGTACTAGTACTGGAGTTACAAACATACAGCTGAATTAATTTCACAGCACAAATTGGATATTGCACACTGCATAGTAAGTAGATAACTTTCAGTATTAATTGCAATAGTAATTTTTTTTCCAAATGTATTTAACTTGAAGGGAAAACCTTGATTCAGGTTAAATGAAGTAGCCAAAATTAAATGAGGTAACTAAATAATTTTATCAGTGATCTTACAGTTCATATCTGTACAACATTAAATAATTGTTTCTTTTGTGACTGAAATTAGTTTTAACCACTACTTATCTTAACTGTGTGGGGAGTAGACATTTAGCCTTTTCCATCTCCATGTGTTTCTAGGATTGAGACACATCCTTCTGAGTCTCAGCCCCATTTCCATGTACCTCCTGTCCTCAGTTGCAGCTGGCAGATGCTGTTACTGAAACCACAGGGAGAAGCTCCAACATTTACTACTTTTAAGTGTGGCAGTTCTTTAGGAGGACTGTCTCCAGCTGCTGATTTGTCTTCTCTGATTAAGGGCAACACTGATAGAGGGCCGGAAAGTTATGTATTAAAACACATCTCTTCTGAGCCACTTGAATTGTTACTGAATTGTATTTTCTTTAAAAATTTAATTCATGTTTGAGTTGCAGAAGCTTTATGATTCACTATAAGTTCTGTTTTTTTAATTACACTTTGAGCAAAAGTAGTTTACAGTATGATTGTGCAGTTTGTAAGAGGTTATTTCTGCGAGGTCATTTGTATTAACTTTGCAGTTAAACTAAACTTTGGTCTGGACTATCTTTTAAATGGCTACTGAGCAATATTCTGAGTACAAGCAAAGTTTTTGGGTTTTGTTTTTTCCAAGCAAGTTCAGCATGCAATTTTAAAATGAAGTACAGGGCTAATTTTACTGATACCTTTATGATGAGACTGCATGGCCTTGAAAGGCTGCTCATCTGTAGAGAATATTTAAAGATAACCATTTCAGGAAACATGATCGACACAACAAAAATTGTTGTGACACAAAGTGTATTTAGAGGCATTTGTGCAAAAAACCTCTTGTCTCAGCATAACACCTCGAGCACTACTTTGATCTGAAACTAGAATCTGTGTCAGTGTCATAAAGCAAACAGCAGGAACCTTGATCTGGTATTCACAATTTTTTTAATAGTACCAGATTACTTACTCCAGGATTATCTGCTTCATCTGCTGTTTGGCATTTCTGGGTCAAAACTAAATCCGAGAAGCATGTGGGATAAAAGTACTAGTTTTCTGTAAGGGTTCCAACAGAAGAGGGAGAAATCCCATCTCTGTTGGCTAACCGTTCCCTCAAATTGAGCAAGCAAATGTTGCTCTCTGTTCTGATCTAGGAAAAGTAACTTTTGTGTATTTCCACACTAATTGTTAACAATGCTTACTGTGAAGTTAGTCCTTAGCTTGTAAACATGGATAACTACTTACCGTTCAGTTTCCTTTTTAAAACTGGCATTTGAAGGCACAGGTGATGGTCTTAATCTAGACATACAATATAATTCTTCATTACTGATTAACTACAGAGATGAAGAAAAGTAAGTACCTCTAAGAGCAATGCAGTTCTGTAAGATGAATATTCAAGAGCTCCAGCCCAGCCATACTTTCTACCCTAAAATAGTTAAATAGTTGCACCCTTTAGCCTCCCTGCTGGAGCTTTTTTTCAGCCATTCCTGCATTTTTTTTTTCCCAGAGATAAATATTTCAGTGGTTACATATACGGGGGGGGGGGGAGGGGAACAATGGAGAGGATATTCTTTACCTTAAAGTTAACCAAGACATGCCTGATTTACTTTGCTCCATGAAAACAAACTGGGAAAACAAAAATCTGAAATTTAAAGGTAACTTGTTTTTCAAAATTACCTAGGGATTACATAAAAGGAACTTTTAATGTAAGAGCAGTAAGACAAACTCAAACCTTTTTAAATTCTTCATTTTACAGCTTTCAAAATCTAATGCTATACCTAATACTGGTTCAAAATAATCCTCTTGCTTTTATCAAGAATGTTGTTTAGTTTTTCCAGAGACACATAACCAGTTTTTAAAAATTAGGAGTTAATGGTTCCTCTTTTGGAATTCAGTGCTAAGGTGAGAGCAGCTTTCCACTTCTTTTTATCATTTTTAAACTTTTTCAAATTCAACTGAAGGTAAAATGAGAGACAAAGGATATTTAGAGAGGGCTATGTTTAAATACCAAGAATATTGATAAAAAGCATGCAGAACTCTACAGGACTGTTTTCATCAGTCCTAAACATGAATTTTGTCATCATTCTCAATTGTAAGGGTGGAAATATTATTCCCTAGGCAATAATGTTATACTGATATTCTGAGGACAAAGTCTAAATATTTTTATGGTGGAACCTTTCTGGCTTACATACTTCAAATTCCTTTCCTTGATAATTGCTTTGTGTTGTTTTGTTGTTTTTTTTTTTGCTTGCTGCAGATTAGAAGCTGAAATGTCTATTTTGACATTACAGGCAGTTACAAGTTGCATATGGAAGATGTCAAAATTCATGGCAAAACAAACCATCTCCATTTTGCCTAACAAATTTTAGAGGCAGCAGTTTAGCCTGAGATAAGTGGTTCCATTTCCTCACTAGACCTTGTATGTGGATACAAACCCCATACTTGCAAAGCACGTAAAATCCCAAGAATGGAAATTTGTCTTCCATTAATGAACGTATTTGAAAATAATGCTATTTATGAGTAATTCTTTGATTAAACCACCAATTTCTTGTCAACTGCATATCAGCCAAGAGAAAACACACACTACCTGAGCAAAAAAAGCTTACAGAAGATGGAGCACAGAGCAAAAATGGTGCAGTGAAGTAGCTTGATAGTGTATCAGTACAGGTATGTTAAAAAGTAGATGCTGCTGAAAGATTATTACAGTAGAATAAAACCATATTGTAATGCAAGTGATCAGAAACTGATGGTTGTCATATCAAGTATGTTTTACCTGTTTTTACCATTTTTACTGGTACAGTAGTATCTGTCCTAAGAACTTCAAAAAGTTATTCTGTTGTTTTTTCTGAACTTTTCAGATCTACACGTCTGTGTCAGAACTATGGCTTACTATATTAAATGATGACATTGAATCTTAAACCTAAAATTTAATTTATTTTATTAAAATAAGATAATCAGAGGAACCTTGGCTTACAATAAATGCATTTTCTCAGGAGCAATAAAAACAAAATTAAAACCCAAATCAGCAAGAAAAACTGTGTATGCTCAGTTTCCTCTTGATAGTGCATCTCTGACAGCTTCAGATGGGATGAAAACAATGCTCATTTCGCAGAAGTATACTGATACTGTTAATTAGCCTTTTATCAGCCACAAAAGCCTGTCTTTCTGCACTTACCACCTCATTGGGCTGCAAGAAACAAGTCAATAGTACCAAAATAAGCTGCTTAAGTTACTCAAGATGACCATAGCAAGACTGGCTAGCTTCCTTCTCTGAGCAGTACAGTTTAGAATATACTCCATTCCTTTGCAAGAGTTTGTCTTCTATGTGCAAAACTATTGCAAAACTATTTCGTGTTGAATTAGCATTTTAACTTATTTCATTGGCTTGATGAAAGCTCTTAGGCAGGAGCTGATTTCCACAAAGTTTTTTGTTTTGTTTTGTTTTCCTCTTCCCTCAGTCTTGTTTGCAGATACCCATTTCCAGCAAAACTCCCCCGACTTGAAGCGGCAGATGGCCTGGGGCAATCAAAGAGCACCAAAACGCATTGTCTTTCCTCAAATGCCAAGTCGAGCCATCCTTGCTGTAAAAAATACCAATTTATCAGCAGATTTAAATCAATCCAGAAACACTGCCGAAGAAACATCCATCTCCTCTGTGTATGGGAAAAATAAGGCTCAAGTGCATCTATTAAAAAAATAGTAATAGACCTCTTGATTTATAGTCTGTTAACTATCCCAGTAAAAGAAACTGTAGAAAAAGGCAATGTGGAGCTGTGTCCCTGCAGGATAAGAACTGCAGACATCCTTAGCAGCTTGCTCTTAAAACTGGGATGCGGATAATCCTGCTGGCACTGATCCTGTACACCGAGGCATTAAAAGCACAACTTCTGTTACTTCTGTTTCTTTCCCATCACTGGAGAGAATAAGGGAAGGGGCGCACGATCCTAAAAAACAGGTAGTCTTGTGGATGTTAATGTGCACGAATTTATGTCCTCTGTATGCGCTGCACGATGCAGAGATGGTTCAGAAGCACTCCGGTTGATTTTGGGTAAAGAATGTTGCAACAATTCAATGGAAGACAGTATCTGAGGGAAATGCACATAAAATGAAAAGAGACGTTAGAGCTGCATCTCCTTCTAATTAAGTCTTACGCCTTTATTTGATAAGCACCTTCTCTGCTTTAAGCACCTCCTTAAGAACCACACTACGTTATGCAGAGACACTGTAAGGAATACTTTGGGAATGTGCCAGTGTGAGCAACTGAACTGCCGTACGTTTTTATTGCTACGGGGAGTCTCAGGAGAGGGGAGGATACGTCTCATTATTTCATTGATATTACAATCAATGTGCAAGCATCTATGCAAATCTCCAAGATTTGCATAGGGAAAAGAGTTTTTCTTCTGCACAGGGAAAGAACTGCATCCTCTGCCTAATCATCTGTTTAGACAACCAAATTTAGAAAGAGGCTTTCAACAACCGAAGTTACACTTAAATGTAACAGCAAGATGTTTTTAAAACATCTGCTGTTACTCAGTTCCAGGTATTTAATGAGTACAAAAAAAGTCCCTTAATCATCCTCACAGTGACAGAACAAGGGTCAAGTATGCTTTGTAAAAATAACAAAAACTGGCGTGTGAATTTAAATCCCTTAGCAAGTTGTATTTGCTTGTACAGAGGGCAAGGAAAATTGGAACGGTCTCTTTTATTTCAGTGCAGAGTTAAGGGAAATCAACGTACAAACAATTTTTTTTTTTTTTTTTTTGCTTATCTCTGAAATGGTTCAGGTATTGAAAGCAAATTGTTCTAATGTCAGTCTAACACACCTTCAGTCAGCATGCATATAGTTTTTAATGATTTTGTACATAATTCCTTTAAATCAGAATTATAAACTGCGCAAGGGAGCTGGGTTGCTAAAGGTACATGTGAATAAACACAAAAAGAGGAAGCATGCCGCACTTCATTCCTGCATCTACCTTCAGTTTCTAAACCAATGCTTGTGTCCATCTAGAATGTTTTGTGTGCTAATGGCTATTTATAAAATACTTTGAAACGGTTATCTGCAGAAAAACAAACACTTACTTGTGGAAACAAGGGTCTTTCTTCCCTAACTTTCTTCAAACAATCTGCTACAAGCCTCTTCATTGCTTTGGGGCAGTTCTTATATAATTTGCTGAGGTCTGGAGAAGCATACCCTCGGCCAACCATGAAAATAATCTAGAAAAGAAGAACAAGTAAATAGCAGAAAACCAAAGCTGTAAAAGTTGTTTCACTGACTGAAAGCTCTAGTGTACCAAAATGATCAAACATGAGCACCACAGGCAAACACACCAGCACAGAAACAAGCACACCATGTAGATTTGTCCCAATTAGTTAACTGAAGAACATAATTAGAGTGACACTGTGGTTTATCATATTCCAAGCAGTGAAGGCACTGCTACAGTTAGAACAGAACAGCACATAGTACGTGCCACGGCAATTTCCTTGAGTTGAAGTCTGCAGGTGCCAAATGATCCTCGCTCAACTTGAGCAGTTACAAGCAGCCAGTTTGGCACAACAGCTTCACTGGTCAGTAGAGCTGCATTTTCAGGTATCTCAGTAAAATATATCTGCAACACCAGACATACAGCTATCAAGTGGAAAGGAGCTCATAATGAGCTGCGATTGCAGCATAAAGGAATAAAGGAAAAGAAGGTTGGTTTGTGTGGTGTTTATTGTGTGGTTTGTTTTTTGTTTTTTTGTTTTGTTTTGTTTTTTTAAACAAACACTATGAAATAGTGTTCGAAAATGCATTTTTCTGTTTTAGTCCAAGTTAATGGATCTCCACTGAGATTCTATCCAATTTCCAGTAACCTTAATGGCTAACTGAAGTGCTGGTAAGCCTATTGACTTGTAAAACAGTGTAGGTTTTGTTGGTTAAAGGGGGGTTCGTTTGTTTGCAGTTGCCTTTTTTTTTTTTTTTTTTTGGGGGGGGGGGTGAGAGGAAAGGGTGATTATTCTTTTGTTTTTAAGCAGGACTAATTGTGCTATTATTTCTTTTTCAAGTTATGTTAGCTCCAAAAAAAGTCCATATAAAGTTGCTAAAATAAGGTCAAATTGCCGAGGCTATATTCCGTCCTTCCCAAACAAACTTATCTGAGGGGTAAGTGTCACATGTTTTGTGATAGTACTGATCATTACAAAATTTCAATATGATGAATTAAAACACATTCCACTATCACAGTTTGTAGACAGCTTTTAAAATAACAACAAGTCTCTTCAACTGACCTGGTTTCTCCTGCTTGGAACAGATGATAAACAATAGGGGCAAAACCAGTGGTTTGTGTCCCCCCCAGCTCATTATTAGATCTTCATTTAACATAGCAAAGCAAACAAATAAACAAAACAACAAAAAAACTGAGGATCAGCAAAACAACAATCAAAAAGATCTAGGAGTTTTTAAGTTCATGCCCTTCGGGGGAAAAAAAAAAAAAAAAAAAAAGGTTTCAATAATGAATTAGCTCTACACTTGCTAAGCAAAAAAAAAAAAAAAAAAAAAAGCATTCATCTGAAGAGAACACAGTTGAGGTTTCAATCCCTAATGTGCCTCTTCAGCTGTTAACTGACTGGTAAGAATACAACCTCGTGGAGACTAAATCACAGGGCACTTAAAACATTTATAAACATTTTTTTTGTGGAGTAACTCATTATCAATATTTGAATATTCAACTACACAGATTTACTGCTGAAACAAATGATGTTGTAAACAACATTCCTATTGGTGTTTTGCATTTATCCTTATCTTACGTTTCTTTAGAAAAAGTCAAAAATCATGCCTAGAAATAAAGTGCAGTATTCTGAAGATTGCTTCTTACCTGATCTCGGTTGTTTATGTGGGAGTACGGCAACTCTCCTGTCATTAGTTCGTATAATACTATTCCATAGGAGTAGACATCTGACTGGAAACTAAACGGGTTACTGTCCTGCATCCGTATCACTTCTGGTGCCTTCAGAAGGAGAAAAGAAACAAATTAAAAGCATTAATGGAGTACTGAAAGTATGAATTAATTCAAAGTATTAACAAAGCTTTGAAACAGACAAGTGGAATGTACAATGGAAAGCAGAAGAGTTCAGAAATAATTAGTAAACAAAGGTAAAACTCAGATCGTGAAGTATCCTGAGTTCAGTGTTATTCTGCATCTTACAAATACACATGCAGATACATATACACACAATTGAGTGTAAACAAAAAAAACAACACTTGAATTCAACAAGCATTTTGCCATTATATTTGCAATATATATTGGCTTTTTTTCTTTTATCTCTTACATAAAACTGCGAATGATTTTCTCACTGTCAGTTTTAAAGCAAGCATAGAGGTTAAAAGGGAAAGACACCTGCCTGACAAGAACACTATTTGTTGGGTAGGAAGTTCCAAAATATTACCTGCAAGTCAAAGCTGCACGCATGCAAATAATGGACTTAAAAAAAAAAAATACAAAAAGAAGAACGCCTAAAGCTGCACTGCCTAAACCGTTCAGGTTCCTTGCAGCAGACTCGCTCCTGCGGCTCCAGAGAACTGGGCACTCGGCCCACACCCACAGGCACTGAGCCCCCTGGTTCTGCTGACAGCCAGGGCTGGGGAAGGAGGATGAGGAGGTCCCATGCCAAGAGCCTTCTCCATCAGGCACGCTGCCTTGAGTTAGAAGAACCGCTCGATGCTCTCTTCCACCCAGAAGCATTCAAGCCCCTATCTCACACTTCAGGAAGTGTCAATGGCAATAGGCAGTTTGGCACAAGAACATTTTTCTGCTCCTCTCCTGAACTTACGAGAAAGTACTTCTGAAGAAAATAATTCAGGTAAGATGGATGCAAAAATAATACCAGTGGTTAGAGCACCTGCATGAAAAGAGACCTTTTCCCTACCTGCTTCAAGACTATTTCCCAGGGCATTAATGTTACCAGTAGGCATTTCAAATGGACATGCAGTTTTGTTCTTCTGTTAACAGAACTCACATCCTTCTTCCAACAAAACCTAAATGCTCCCAAATTCTTTTCTGTTACTTTAAACATTTAACCACGTTCAATCTATCTGTCCATTAAAAACCCGTGAGCAGGCAAGTAAGAGGCCTAAATATAAAACTGTTATACAGACTAAATTGCTTGAAAAATTGATAATAAAACATTTACACAAAATAAAAAATTGCATATATTGAAGATCATGGAAGAAATGCAAGAGCACTCTCATCTTTGCAAAGCAAAGTAACATTATGATGCTAAACAAAAAAATAAAAAAAAATGTTGACTGATTTAGTGAAACAATGCATAAACCATCAAAGCATCTTTCTGGTTAACTAAGACTTTTTCCCCTGAAGAAGTCCCTCAGAATTACTGAACAAAGCACTACTTAAAAGTACCACAGCATGACAAAAACTCAGATCATATCAACTTTCAAGGAAACCAAATTGATCTTCTTTCTATGTAATGACAAGTCAGCAAGATGGTCTATAACTGATTAAAATGACAAAACTGCAAAAAGCAAAAAATGCATTTTTTTCCTTCCAAGATGCTTTATGTATATAGGCATACTGTTACGTGCTAATTTTAAGTATCTTATGGAAGTTATAAGGAGCTTTGTTTAAATTGATTTCCTAACTTGGTTTCAGGTTCTTTGCGCATTTTCTGTCACAAACAAATGTTGGCCAAGTATCCTGGTATTCTTAATGAACACTTCCTGCCTTTTCTCAAAGCACAAATACCCAACTAACAATGAAGGCTGCTAGGAATTAGAAAAATAAAAATAAAAAGGAAAACCTGTTTCAAGTAACACCTGCAAGTCATTCAGCATTAAGGATCTGAAGATGTAGTATGTACAAACACGTCACACTCAGCAAGTCCTCTCTAACTGGTTAACACTTCTATGAAGCATATACCACAAGCGTTGCTACCTGGGAGCTACAAAATACTGTTAATTAAGCCACATTCTGAATCTAAATACATCACACAGTATTAACAAAAATGGGTCAAGTGAAACTTCAACAGCACATTTATGGAACATTGG
Source organism: Aythya marila (assembly GCF_965140915.1). NCBI lineage: Eukaryota > Metazoa > Chordata > Aves > Anseriformes > Anatidae > Aythya > Aythya marila. Next base: position 17,761,810 of record NC_139051.1, read on the forward strand.
TGCTAAACAAGACATCCTTGTATAATTTTAATGATGCTTTTTAACTTGGTAATTGGCACTGTTCAATTATTCCATTTGCTGGATTCAAGTCACATACCTGAAAAGTTGCTTGATTTTTTCCAAATGATTTTTGGAAGGAAAATTGTGGAACTGCCTTCTAGGTTCTTGCAGAAATGAAACATGAAGGCAATCACTGGGAAAGTCCTCTCAGACAAGGACTTTGCCATAACACTTCAAAAGAATCCCCCCAAACTTTCCAGCAGAATTTGAGAACTTCCACACGCAAACTCACGTTCACCCACAACGCTTCTGAGCTGCCTCAAAACTTCCTGCAGCAATCTCGTGCAAGGGAAGGACGAGCGGTGGGCCTCACAGCTCCATCTGGGTGCATATCAAGCATTGTACAAGCACCAAAGATGACTGGTGCTCCTCCCCACACTTCAAGGAGCACTTCCCATCCTGTGCCCAGCCACCTGACAAAGCTGCTGGATGTGTAACCAGCAAGTACATGAGGTGAGATATCACCGAGTCTGTAGCGGGGCGCAGGGGAAGAAGAGGCCACGATGAAGAACACAGATAAAGACAGCACCTCACCCAGCTCCCCCAAAGCCACTATTAAGCAGATTAAAGGCTGCTGTTCTCCCGTGCAGAGAGCCCTTTGGGGGGAAACGTAGGATGACTGCAGGAGAAAGACTCTCCTCTCCTCCTGGAACAACTCCTTGCAATTCCACCAACAGCTCTGTCTCTACCCTCTATGTTTAGAGCTCCAAAAATGCAAGAGGAAAACCTTTAGATTCACACGGTGAATGGTGTCTACTTTGGACAATCAAATACCTCAGCACTTCGTTCTTCAATTTTAACTTGTCCTACAACTGGAATAAATGTCTACACAGTACTAACAGCATACATCGTCACTTAGATTTAAAGCTTTGTCCAAGATCTCATGCTCAACAGACAAAACATACTTTAACAGAATGAAAGGAAACTATTCAAGAAGCAGCACAGTGTTTTGCTCACCATCCACAAGATTGAACCAGTGGGTTGTTCCACCTGTTGTGATCCACTCCACCTGGACTTTACAGTTGCCAGACCAAAGTCACCTATTTTCACTGTGAGTCCTTCATGAAGAAATATATCTGAACAGTTGTTAAAGAAATTCTGTAGAAAACTTGAGTAAATAATGCTGAATTTTCTGTCACGATTACAAAGCATCTGGTTAGGGTCCTCACAAATACAAGTCAACTATCCAGGAACAGTGCTGTTTTTTTCTTTTGCCTACTATGCGTTGCATCTTAGAGAAAAAGTAATTTTATGGCATCTGTATTTACAGAATTAACACTTAGGACCAAACAAGACTATATGTTTTAGTGTTACTTGTATATTTATCTTCTTTACAAGGTACTATAGAAATTAACTGTTGACATCAAATACAGGTACTTAAAGTAAATGCTGTCAAGAGACACAGAGGAACACCACAGAAGTCATCACAACAATAAAAAGAAAACTAAGAAAAAAAATATTGCAAAACAAATATCAAAATAAAATTATTTACATAAAGCCCTCTGGTGGATCTCCTGAAATTTAACCATGATCTAACTACTCCCACTGGAAAAATGCAGGTCTGCACTAGTTGTAACCTATCTGCTTAACAGGTTTGTCTGTAAAGATTGAGAGGCTAGAACTTTCTTTGGATTATTTTAAGAAGAAATACTTTTACAATTTCATTTAAGAATGTCTTAAATTTGAAAAGATGCTTTAGAAATATCATGACAGACAAAAGACTCATAGTTCAAGGTTACCATAATGAGGAATCACAAAGTCCTAACCTCCTATACACTAAATTCCTATATACTGAAGTGATTATTTTTCTAGCCTAACTGAAAAGGGAAATTCCTTAAACTATGGAACTACTGGATTTGACCTATCTTTTAATACCTTTGCAAAACATTCTGTTCACGTTAGGAAAGGAAGTTACCACCCATGTGCTAACTCAGTAAGTTCTCTTCTCAGCAATTTCAAAATCAGACATTTTCAAGGGTGAAAGAGATCAGTTCACAACATACTCTGTATGCATTACTAAATTCACATTTTTGAAAGAAATATATTGGTAAAAGGTCCCATTTTCTTGAGTTTAAATTAGGATTTTTGGCTTCATTTCTGCCAGTCATCTGAAAAGGTTTTAAGTTTACTAAAGATACAGAGGATACAGCGTGGGGCCAACGAGTGTACATATGCATTGGTATGCACATGCATCCCCCCATCAAGTAGCACGTCCCTACAGTAACTTCCAGCTAACAGAGATACATTGCATAAATACCATTTAATTAAAATAAGACACTTCTGGAGCAGGCCTGCTGCATCTCTTTTTTCATCTTCATAACAACAGTTCAGTAAGCATGCACATACCTTCTATGCAAGTCCTTGCTAAACATATCTTCTCACTCAATTGAGTGAGGAATTGCTCATTTTTAGTTATATACATTTGAAACAGTTATTTCAAGCCTCCAGAAAATCCATGTTAACAACAAATCACTCACATTAAAGTGTGATTAAGTTAGGAAAGGATACTATTGGACTTCATGTCTCTGTGGATGATATTCTTCGCATGTAAGTAGCTACAAAAGAAAAAACAGAAAAGTGACATATTGGAGGCTGTTCGTATAAACTGGGTCTTTGGATTTACTGATAGGCACTGTCAGTTTACTACATACCACGTTCATAATCTCTTGCTTTAGTAAATTTACAGGATACAGATAGATTTACAGGAAAAAGAAACGTAGCAAGTGCTAGTCAACGACAAAGCTCCAGCATTACAGAAAGTGAAAGCCACGTAAATAAATCTCAAGAAGAGAAACAGCAGCATCGCTGTCGTGTAATGTAATAACGCCCTAGAGAATCTGATGCCATCCTCTTATTTGTGAAATTTGCATGCTCTGCTAAGGCTCACTTTTCACAAACTGTTTTAATCTGCAGTCATAATATATGTGCCTGGTTTGCTGGGTGTCAGACTGGAAACCTGGGTCCTGACTTACAAAACAGATGAGCACTGACAGCTTCAGCAAATGTCAGCATCTCCTATGCTATGAATACTCATTGATTGGTCTGAAACAGAACTGAGGTGGTTACTGTTTCTACTCAGACATCTATAGAACTTTTCCAAGATTTATCTGTGTGACGGATCTGCCACTGGAGAATGTAAAGAGCCATCCCTTCATCTCACAGAAGTACTGTCAATATTAATTAGTGCTTACCAAAGCACTGCAATGTTATGGTAACACTGTGTGGTGGTAAAATTATTATTTTTGAGAGGTCTAAGAAGTTTATTTTACCTAAAAGAACATTCCTTTCAACTAAAAGCTATCAGTCTGCGATTATTTCCAACCTCTTGCTTCTGAGGTATGATAATAGTGAGGTTGCCATTCCTACAGGCTCTACCAAGAGCCATCTCTCCATACTGTCACACCGACTCCTTGCTAAAACCATGGCAGTTAACAAGCTACTCGAGATGGCCAACCCTACCAAGTAGTTGGCCTTGTTAACAGGATGATTTTTTCCTTATTGCCTTTTTCCCCTCTAACAGCATATAGATCTTTGCAATCACTTGGCAAAGAACAGGGGAGCAGAGGCAGAGATGCTGTCCAATGTTCTTTCACTAAGATATACGTAGTTGATAAAGCTTCTGTCTGACCTGTCTTAAATTGTACTTGCATTATTATACACTCAGAGTCCCTATATTATCCAACAACAGGGGAAAAAAAGAAGGAACTTAATAATTCCAAGTTTAGAATATGATCTCATCTATTGCTTTTCAGTAAGACCTTAAGGTACGACCTAGATAAAATACAGAAACATTGACTCTTACTGGCTAGTGGTCTAACATGAATTAAGACAAGATTATCAGAAAAATCCTAGATGAAAGAAAGTGACAATGCATACAACAGTGCTGGATTAAGGCTGCACAAAATCTTTTTCATTTGAGTACTTAACTTTGCAGTCTTAACAGTCCTTTGACATGGATCAGAACGTAACCTTTTAGAACTATGTGGCAAAGATTTCATTAGTGTTTAAGAAGTTCTGAAATATGTAGATTCATCACAAATCTTCATTCACACGCTCTGTACACAGACACTAACTCCTGACTCAGTATACCAGCTGGATAGATTAAAGTCTCAGAGCAATAGCTCTAAGGTTGCATATTAAGGTTTGGGGAAGGAAAAGGAAAGGTAATTCCAAGAGATGAGAACAGACACCATTATTGATCCTACTCACTCCATTCCCTGTGCTGTCTGCCGAGCAATATCAATGAGCTGGAACATTTGGAACTTGGTCTCTTGAACATGCAGGTGTTTATACAGACTGCTTCCTTCACACCACTGTGTAACAATGGCCAGGTTATCTTTAGTCATGTAGCCCATAAAGAGCAAAATATTAACATGCCGAGTCTTCCTAATAGAAAGGAGCAGAAAAACAAATTAGTATCTTTACAAAAAGTATTTTCAAGTTCTTTTGAAAATGTATTCCCATCTGAAGGAACGTATATTTCAGCTTTCAAGTCCAAAAACAAACAGTTTAAGTAGAGACGTGTAAAGTTTGTTTTTAAAAATAATAAAAATATGCCACAGTCACTAATTTGTTTGCTTTTTTTTTATTAGCTTATTTTCTTTTTAGATAAAATACTTCCCTTTAATTCCAAGGAAGTTATTTAAGAACAACATTTAAGAGAAAGAAGTCAAGAAAACTCAGGGTTTTTGAAATTAGTAACCAACAGTTACACTTGCAAGTGGTATTAGAATAAATGACTGAAATAATAAAAATCTCCCTGAAAGCTATGAAAAAGTGACAACTTAAAATATAAGACTGAATCCCAATAGGAAACTAAAGGGTTATTATAACCTGTAAAGGAGTTAACAGATGAAAAATACAGTTCCTATATATCCTAACAGGTTCAGTTGCAGGATTCAGTTTTAAAATTAGTTACTTCATTTCAGTATTAAAATTAGTTACTTTAATTTTAATTAGACATTACAATACCAGTATTTGAAAGCAGAATACATGGAAAGTTACATGGATCAGGGGAATTATTCCCATGGATACAAGGGAATTATGCTGCAATTTAGAAAAGGTACAGATTGAATATTCTACCTGGTGATGAGCATTATGGCAGAATTTGTTAATCTTCACCTGCTATTACATGCCAAATGTGACCTGAAGGACTATGGTTGTTAGTATTAGTTATCTGAAAAAAACAAATTTCAGATTTCAAATTTTCAAACAAATTTCAGTGAAGAACCACTGAGTTACTGCTGGTGTCTCACAGCTCTACAATAGTATTCAGGGGTTTCACCATATGCTCTCTTTTCTGTTGTTTTTCTCTGGAGATCTGCTTTTTCTACCTATCAAACATAGAATATTGGGTAAGATGGCTTAAAGGAGAGGTAGTAGGTAAATACAGTGCCATCACATAACAAAACGTAGCAAACAAACTGTGAACTCACCTTAATACAGCCACTTCGTTTCTGAAAGCCTGGAACTGTTCTGGGGTTGGATCTACAACCTTTAGTATCTTCACGGCTACATCCCCTGAAAACACATTTACAGTAAAAATTATTTAAAATGCCTTTGTTTTCCAAAAATAATAAATAATGGTACTTTACGGTATATGCAAAATCCCTAGGTTGCGCACAGCACACCTCTAGTAATCTGTACATAGGTCAGGATTTTCCTGCAGACACTTGAACTTCTGTAGTAGCACACAACTCATTTACCTGAATTTGAGAGCAATGAAAGCCATTAATTGTTCAACATGCTTCCCTTCTATTTTTTAACAGATATAGTTGGCTAGAACTATATGTATGCTTTTTTGCAGGATTTGAAGCTATTAAAATCTCAAATGGGTGCAGTCACAGCTGTTTCATAGGATGATCTTTTAATGTAGCTGCATTCTCAGCATATTAGTTCAAGCACAGTCACGACAGAGTCTCTTGGCTACCAAACAATATGCAAAGTCTCATCACTATCCTTTTTATATCCAGCTTTACCATATACATGTGTGTGTATAAACTTTTATTTTTTTAGAATACATACGAACTCTGTTTATCCTAAAGCTGGATATTTATTTTTACTTATAAACATCTCAAGTCCCTGAATCTCAGGGTAGGGCCTGGGGGAACAAAGTCACTCCCATTGTAAAAAAAAAAAGTCAGGTCCAGGGCTATCTGAGACACCTGAACACACGTGTCCATGGGACCTGACAAGATGCATTCCAGGGTCCTCTGCTCTGCCAAGGCCCCACCTGGAGCACTGCATCCAGCTCTGGGCTCCCCGGTACGAGACATTGGTGAACCTGTGAGAGCACATCCAGAGGAGGAGCATAAAAATGATCCGAGGGTTGGAACACCTCCCTGTGAAGAAAAGCTGAAAGAGCTGGGGGCGTTTAGCCTAGGAAAGGCTTTAGGGAGACCTTACTGCAGCCTTTCAACAGGAAGATGGAGGAAGACTTTTTTTTTATTATTATTTTCTGTTACCACATTGTGTAGTAACAGGAAAAGGGATGGCAGTTTTAAACTGCAAGAAGGTTCATTTACAATGAAAAAAAAATCTTCTAGAATTATATTGAGGGTGCTGAGACACTGAAACAGGTTGTCCAGATTTCTTGTGGTTGCCCCATCACTGGGAACATTCCAAGTCTGGCTGGACAAGGCTTTCAGCAACCCCATCTAGTGACAGCTGTCCCTTCCCAGGGACTAGGTGGCTTTGAAAGGTCCCTTCCAACCCAAACCGTTCCCTGATTTGTACATAAATTTCCCAGCTGCTAAGGTTCAGAAACGGGAGGAATAAATATTCTGTTCAGGAATAGCAGAAAAATTATGAACAATATAACTGATTTTAAGATTTCAGTAACAACTTGGGGTCTAAGTAAAGTATCTTACTGTTCTTTAAGCTGATATATTTTTTTTCCTAAAAGATTAATTTGAATTGATGTCAGTGCACATGCTTGGTTTAAATTTCAGTGTCTGTTGAAGGGTAATCCAGAAAGGAATGAATACATTACGTCTCAGTCCTATCTGTTTAAGGACTATTTCTGCAGAATAAAGTTGTAAAAACCTTTAGAGTGTACGTCCAGAAAACAGTAGAGTGTACATCCAGAAAACAGTAGAACTGAACTGATCAAAAAGGTACAACAGTAGAATGAAGCTGACTGTTCTAACACAAGTAAAGCCACCAACAGCAAGACCCACCGATTCCTCAGTGAAATATGTAAACACCAAAATCGTATTAACTATGGATGGACAGAACATTTTATAATTCAAGAGGGGGTAAACTTGCCTTGACACCGTCCCAAGAAGGTAAAAGGGGCTCAGGAAAACTGAAACTTACTCTTAGTGCACATACAAGCAGAGAAATTTGAGAGCAGCTCTCTTCTCAGATAGGCTTATTGCACCGTTTGGGGGCTGCTGCCACTTCGCATTGCAGCACCACCACCTACACTACAGAAAAAATCCCTAGAACGACAGATTTCTCTGCTACCACAATCAACTCATTCTTAATATGGTCTCTCTTCCAAGATACACATGGAACACAGAATATTTTAGAGAATTTTATATTCTCTAGAACATAATGATCAGCTGAAGACATTAGGAATACTAACAGCTCAATTAAAAAAGATGCAAAATACAAAAAGCATATGCAGACTGGTACTTGAAAGTTTCAGAGAAAGTACCCTGATGGAAACTGCAGTACCTTCCACTGTAGTTACTGTATAATTTCAATTTACAGAAAAGAAGTGCAAGTATTGAACACATTGCTGTACATTTATATCTTCTTCCTTTAACTTCCATAAACGCAATGTACTTCATATTCCATCCTTCAGCATCTTCCTAAAAAGAATCATCTCACATTTTCAGTATGAATTTTTTTTTCTATAGTTTAAGAGACCTCTCTGTTTACACATCAGAACGGTAAAAAATTAATTGGTAGAAAGACAACCAGTCTCACATGACTACCAAAACCAGCCCATGAAGTACCTGGTACATACTGCAACTACCGTTCATATACAACGCAAGACCAACAGATGTCTCTCAGTACGTGAAGTATATTGCTAGGATATGCCAAGACAAGGATGCAGCATCCACTGATTATAAACCAAGTATTTTCATATTATTTTTCAACATATTCTCCATTATGATCCTTGCTCGACTAATTAAGTGATGTTTTTAGTTTCACACTATTTATCGAATCAGGTGCCACACTTTTTTAGGCTGCATGGTATTCCCCAAGCAGTTTCCTCTACAGAAAGAAATACACAATAGCACTTGTTTGTTTAGCAGCAATCTGAAGACAATTAGCTTCCACCACCCCCCAACCACCAAAAACCTAGAACTGATTACCAGGGTCAAAGGGGAAATGAGTGTTTATGATAGGTAGTCTTCCAACCCATTTAAACTGCCTTGGTTCTCTTTCCTCCTTTTAAATTTAGAAGCATGCTACAGGACACTACAGGATCCAAATGAGGTCTGTAACAGAAGCGGTGCAAATATTAAAATTAGTACTTAACCATCAGAACAATCTGGAAAAGTATGGAAGTGCAAGATACCTGTTCAACTAGAGACGCACTCCTCATAGCAAGACTGCCCTTGACACTATCATATCAATGAAATTGATAAATTTAATTCTTATTTTGGAAGACTAAGTCAGGGAATCTTAGTGGAAACCTAATACAGTTTACACACAGTTGTACACATTCTCTTAACAGCTCTTAGGTGCTCTCCAAACATACAGTGCAAACAGACCTTCGTGGCTGAGCATGTTAGGAAAGCTGACACCTCTACCTGAACCCAGAATTTCTGTTTAAGTTTGCAGCAATCTGCAATACTTGATTTCCTTTAGCTTCACCAAGACAGTTTTATTGCTGCATTTGTACTATTAGAATAGGTTACTAAAAAAATCTGCACTTCATTAAATTGTGCACTGTGAACTCCCCATTTCTACTATTCTAAATGGAAAAGACTTGCAAGAAATACACTTTTAAATCTTTCAAGACAACACTGCAACTGACGGTTACAAAAACAACTAACAAAAACAAAAAAAGAAAAAAAAATGCTGTCCTAGAATTTCACTTTAACAGGAAGTCAGCAACATTTAAAAAAAAAAAAAAAAGGAAAGAATGATTTCAGTTACTTTGCTTTGCTGACATTAATTCATAAAATCAAACTGTTGTCTTTTGGTAATTTAACTTCATCTTTTCCCCGAAAACAGGAGAACTATATCCAGTTACTCAAACAAGACAATGAATCTTACTTATATAGAATTAGGTGATAGTTATACAGCTATTTTGTGCACACAACTGAAGGTCATTTGTAAATTGCAGCTCCACACAGCTCCCATTTAACGCATGAAGTTCTTGATACACCAAAAATAGTTGCAAATGTTTTGGTAAAAAAAAGTATTCACAAGAAATTCACATTTATAACCTTGTTTAGTGACATCTTACTTTTTTTCCCCCTCTTGATTTCTGTGTTTCAAGGGCTTTGTGTTGTGTTTCTTTTTATATCAGATGCCCTGAATTTGGAATCTAGTTCTGTAGTTCTGCAGCGTGCTTCTTTTTGAAGTATTCCAGCAACCTTTTATTATGAACTCTCACATTAACCATGTTTTTCCCTTAGAAATAATCCACAGTGAAAGCAATTTATAGTTATTTCCTTCCCCTGCCACCTTGAATATAATTAAGCAAATTAAACCACAGAGGTATTAAAATGAAAAAAGGTAAATTTAATTCAACATCCTGCTGTGAAATTTCAGAACATGGTATTAAAGAAAATAATGCTGGATCCAATATAACAGACATGGATATAGCAGTTGGTAGATTCAGATTTTGATGTCTGGTCTGTGTCTTAGTTTTTCCAATGTTAAAATTAGGAAATTAGTATTTCTCACCTAGGACCTTTGGTGGTAGATATGCACACAGCACCATTAAAACAGTTTCAGTTTTCTAGATTACTGTCCTTCTACAGTATCAACATTTTGAGAAGACAAGAACTTACCATGCCATTTGCCTTTGTAAACAGTTCCAAAAGAACCTGACCCTATTCTTGTAGAAAGCATGACTTCACTTGCTTCTATTTCCCAGTAATAACTGGAATCTCTTTGTCCACGAGGCCTCTGGAACAAAAATAGGCATAGTTTCAGTTAATTATTTAATCAAGTAGATTATATACATTAATATATGCACCAAGATTAAATAATTTCATTCACACAAAATTAGGATGCACTAAAGCCTTGAGGATTTTGTTCTGTAGCTTGCATTTCTGTTTTTCTCAGTTTTGATAGGCAAAAGGGGTACCTAACAACACTAAATGAAATAAAAATTTAAACAGATAACCAAAGAAAATATTAATACACGTTCTTTATTTATTCATTTAATTATTTTCCAGAATACCATTTAATTATTTCCCAAACTATTTTCTTTTCATAGAAGAAATACAAAATGTAATTCTTCCTGGAAGACTTTAACTGCTTAGGAAACTATCTTTAATTTCCGCACTAAGAACTTAAACCCTGATCTATGACCTCAAGAAGAACAAATAATTGTGGGTTCAAATAATCAAGTTTTTGAAGACATCTGAAATATTTAAGAAACTTACTTCAAAAAAAAAAATCACAACCCTCAATCTGAAGAACTCTTTTACATATTTAAAATGTTAAAAATAGTAAAAATTACTTACAATTTTGTTTTTTTCTTGTGTATTAGATCCAGGGGCTCTCTCTCTTTGGGCTGGGACTGGGGTTTTGGGCTGAGACCAGCCAGTTGGGCTCATATTGTTAGGACTTCCAGACAGAGCAGAGGGTGAAGCTTAAATATAAAAATAGAATAAAATAGTTATGAACCATAAAACACACACAAAATAACACTACACTTTTATTATTATTATTATTGAAACCATACCTGATTCACTATGGCTTCGAATTGCATCCTGAAACAGAGAAGATAGATCAAGAGTTAGTAAGTACATAGCAGCATACAAAGAACCAAGCACAAGTAGTTGTGTTGAAATACTTCTTGATAGTTTTGATCAAGTATCATACGATATTAACCAAGACCCTTTAAAAGATAACAGCTTAGTTATTTTCTAGTTATAAGAACCCTATTTGCTATGAAGCATGCACTTTTTCAATTTTTACAACATATTAAAAATATTCACAGCATATTAAAAGGTATTACTATCAAAAAAAGGGGGGGGGGGAAGACATCGAACAAGAATAAACACCAGAAATACTTTCTGCATTCCCAGCACTCTGTTGCTGTACATGCTTGCATTTCAGATCTGAACATAGCTCATGTCATGGTCCTGTATCTCCAGGGGACAATTTTTCAAAAAGGTTTTGGATTATAAATAGGAAACTTCAAAGAGCCTCGAAAGCATTCCAGGTCAACATACATCTTGAAATAGTACGGTAGAGATATTTCAACACATAATAAGCTACATCTTGTGCTCTAATACAAAAAACAGCTCCTTTTCAAAACATTTTTTTCACAGATTAAAGTTTGATGATATTTGAAAAGCATGTTCTTACACAGCTCACTAGTTGGTACAGTATGACAGCTCTCACCTCATGCCACAGGCACTTTACAACACAACTCTACAGCCATGCACAAGATAAACTAAGCTCTGACAAACATGACTTCACAACTTTTCTCACCTGCTATGTATTATCCCAAAGAACATACAGGAAAGGTAAAATATCCAGGTACTGTATAAGTACAAAGCAAGAACATGCACTACAGAAATGTTAAACACTGTAAAAGTTAATAGAAGTCAATTCAAACTTTCTAACTAATTAGTAGAATAACAAATGTAAGACTTCACAGGAGGACAGAACAAGCTGATATTGCACCACAGAGTTTTCAAATTAGCCCAAATTATCCTTAGTAAAGATTCATTCACGAAATGCATCATTCTAGCCAGTTAGCTGTATTCCAGGCTTGAGTTCTAAACAGTGTATTCTTGCAGAACTCATCTACTCTATGCCTGAGTGAATTAAAATCTATATAAACTAACAGAGAAGAATTTTTGCGAACTATTACCTTTGTCCATTTTGAGGACCATGAAGTTATTTTCAGGAACCTGCATTAATTACAAGGGGCGTTTTTCTACATCAGCCTGAGAACATAACTTCTTTCAAGCTGGCAAAGAATCACTAAATAATTTTCAATTGCTCTCGTAGTCACATATAAGTAGCTCTTATCCAAGAAGAAAGGTATTTTTGTTGAACTTCAGTCCTGATTTGAATAATATGGTTTTTGTTTATGAATTCTACAGCAAACGAACCAAAAGTGTTCTCCAGAGTTTTTCTTACAGCACAAAAAACACCATGCACCAGTGCTGCAGCCTGTCACCTTTGCTTTGATGTGAAGTACATCATGTTCCTAATCTAGGCTTTTGTACAGCTAAATTCAACAAAATAGTTTCCAGAGAAAAACAGCCACACAACAGATGTATTTGAGAAGGTTTTAGACTTAAAAATCTGCATGACCTAACGCATCTCTAATCCAAGCCTGTTCAAGTTTATAATAAGTATCACAGTAGTATGGCTTCACCCGCCTAACTAAAAATGAAGCTCCTCTATCAATTTGCCTTTTTCAATTGTTGTCCTCTGTATTTAAGTATGAACATGCTACAAAGACTTTCATTAAATCAACTCCAAATTAAACACTTCATGTGGACACTGCCATGGCTTAAAAGTTATAGCAATCCTGTTAATCACAAGAAAACAAAAGGCACCAAGGAAATACCTACTCTTCCCCTCAAACAAAATCGTCTGCACCAGGAACTGGGAGAAGCATTCAGGCTGTTATTCTAGGCCAACACAGTAAGAGATAAAAGAACAGAACAGAGGAAGTATAAAAAAAATATAATGAAATGTTAGGATAAACGAAAGAAAATGTAACCTAAGTTGTTTGATATATGATAATTAAGTGCAATGAAACATTTAAGTAATTATTCCTCTTCAAGCCAAAAAATATATTATTCAACCTCTCGTAAAATCCTTCAGTAGGGTGGCCTTTCCCATAGCATATCTAAAGGTATTTACTATCTTTTTTTCTTTCTTTTTTTATTCAATCCTCTATGCTATTAAGAAGAGGCAGAATAGAAATCATTTCCTTCTTTACTGCTATGCATAAAGGACAAAAAAAGCAATGTCTCCTCAAAGGCTCGTTACACTACCATGTTTAATAATGTATATTCTCTTTCTGGACTGCTTCGTTTTTTGTGTGCCGTAGAAGACAGTAGGTCTGGCTTCTGAAGCAGTTAAAAAAAAATAAAAATAGAGCAAACTGCAAGCCTATAGGGAATGATATCTTCCCCATGAAACCCTGCTGCCACAAAGCTTCTCACCAGAAAATCTTCATGGGGCTGCAGTGCACTTTGCTTCACTTCCACCAAAGATCCAGAGGACTTCTCTGGAGCATTGAAGAAAGCCTTCATATTTCAAAGAAGCCTACAAGCTAACAGCTGAAGAAACATGCAAGTAAACTCAGCAAAGGATTTGGTTTGGCCTAAGGAGTTTTTAAACTACTCCAGAGGGAAAAAAAAAAAACAGCATGTTTTCTGTAGTTCTGCAATTCATCACTTTCTTTCTGCAAGCCTTTCCTGCAAACCACTCCCTTACACAAACAAATAATACTTAAAAATAATAATAATAATAATAATAAAAAAAGAACTCTTTAGGCCTCACTTCAAAGAATTCTCTCTCAATGCTGCCAGTCTAAGGCTCTAAGGTAGGAAAAAAAAAAAAAAAAAAAAGTATTCTTGTAATCAAGTAACAGCAGAAGGATTCTCAAGATACAGGTGGTTTTAACACATGAGCCCAGAATCCCCAACAGTTACACATGGGTGTAACACACAACCTACTGTCAGTAAGCTTTGACTAGAGGATTCAAACTCTGAGAAGTATAATATCTAGACTTACACCTCCAGCCTGACTTAAAAACAAACATTAGCCCCCCAGATAATCCAGATTTATAAGTCCCTAAGAACATTTTAAAATATGCCCATTAATGCATACTTTTTCAAAAAAACAGAGCTTGTTTTCTTTTCAGATATGTGAAACTTGATTGTTAAGCTCCCCCATGTCTTTACAGACACCAAAATCTACCTAGAATTTTAGTAGACTGCAAATGAGCTATCAACTTTCTAGGCAATTATCACCTATATTCTTCATCACAGCCTACAAGGGAAACTGTACACAAATGACAGAAGCAAAGAAAAAAGTGTTTTTGGACTGGACAGGACATCCTGGACTATCAGATAGTCAGTCACAATTTACAGTTGTAGTTTAACTGTGTGATATTCCATCCCTCTCAGCATTACCTCAATTATCCGGCTGTCTACAGGCATTGTAGTGCTAACCATATGGACATTTGGGGTGGATGTAGATCGCTGTCTTTGGGAGAGGGAGCCCTCGTTGGAAGGATTTGATGGGTTGAATGTAAAGGCATGAGGTGTAGAATACCTGTGCTGGGAACTGGGAAGAAAAGAGAGAAAGTGGTTATGGTTATTTTTCGCCCCGTCTAGCAGTTGAAAAATACTGTTCAGCATAGCCTGTCCCAAAGCAACAACGTACACAGGATTTCAAACACAGGAAAAGCTGGGACTAACGTGCTAACTAAAGCATTTGGTGAGCTGAATTATTTTCACTTCAGCTTAGAAACACACCACTGATCTGGTGTGTACCTCCAAGTGTACATCTGCCATTACAAAATTTGCCATGGTTCACCTCAATCCCCATCAAATCTCATTTAAAATACTGATAAATTACATAAATTACTAACTCTGTTGGATTCATTCAGACCTGTTAAATTTAAACAAACCACTCATTTCAAGCTTATTAAATGAACAGCTTAAAAGGTACTTTTTACTGCTAAGCCCTACGTTTTTAAGTTTGCAAGACTGTTCAACTGTTCACACAGAACAGCCAGCAAGGAAGTCATGAAACCCAATACTGGTTAAAAAGAGGCCAACAGTAAAATCCAGTTCAACGAAGAGTTGTAAATCACAACTAATGTCAATCAAGCCCTATTTAGTACAAATCACACAGGTAGCTTAACCAAAACCAATCTTCACCAAAAAAAAGTATAGTTAAGTCGTCATTGCTCAGTAACACTGGAAATAGAGTAAGACAGCAAAGAGAACAAAATCAATTACTGATGTAGTTCCAGCTAAAGGAAATAAATAAACAAACAGAACCATTTGCAAGTCAGCTACGTGCTCTGTGTCTCATTCCTGAATAGGTCAAGATTTTTTCAAAGGGATGTAGAAAAAACAAAAGATGGCCTGCCTTCTTCAGGCTCTAGAATTTAGAGGAAAAAAATACAGGCACAAATTAGGATCAGAAGACAGGCCCCTTTGGAAGAAAATAAAATTTATTCCAGCATTTAGAACTACAGGAACATTCTTGCTAGGTCTCAGAACTTTCTTCAAAAGAACAATATTTTCTGCTTCCACTGTTCTCTCTTTAGTCCCTTATTAATGGTCATAACGTCAGGACTTTATTTTATTTTACACATTCGAGTCACGTATAATAAGTGAGTTAACCCTTACGTGTATACTACCTGATGAGATGAAATAGATTTGATTCACACAAAACCAAAGGGATCCTCAAATTTTCTTAGTCAAAAACACAAATGTCTCCACAAGCCTTTTAATATCCTCACTTAAAACCTAAGGACTAAAAATTAAAAATATAGATTCCCAATCAATGCTTTGCTTGAATCTAAGAGCAAGGAAGGACATTATGTATCATCTATGACGAAGTGGTGTTGCCTTGCACATTTATCCCAACCTTCTATGTGACTGTTCTATTTTCAAGTAGTTGGGGGTGTTTCTTTTTTGTTGTTGTTGTTGTATTTTGTTTTTAAACAACTGTATTTCCCAAAACAGAAATGACAGGAAATACTAGCTTACCTAACAGGTATCCGGGAGACAGACTCCCGCATCCGTCTCATTGTCAAGGGAGGTAGTGCAGGGACACCACTGTCATTGATATTTGAATTTGGGAACAATCTGAAATATCAACAAAAACAATTACAAATTCAACTGCTACACTACCTCCTGTACAATGCTCTTTAAAACTGAGAATTTAAAGGGCTGTTTCTTTTCGGCATAATTAACTTCATGAACATGTCCCTGTCTTTACATCAAGTTTTCCTTCTGTATGATATGACTAAAAACTATGTCATCGGACTCCCATCAGACTTTCATGTGTTCTTACTAAACTTCAGATACAAATCTGCAAGACTTCAGACTTTCCTGACAGAGTACTTGAAGCCAAATTTTTTATTAAACCCAGGCAGTCACAATCATCCTAAATTCCAATTACTAATCAGCAGAAGCAAATGCATACCTGTTTGACCAGTTGTTTTAAAAAAATGCAATCACTAATCAAGACATAAAGCCATTTATAGATTTTAACACTTTTGGATACAAGAACTTTTAACATAATGATCTTCATTTTTTTCTAACTGGTATTATGAAAGTATTATCCTTCATCACTTTTCTCACTGTTCCATTCATTTTCAATAGGGTGTGGAAGGCACTGGCAGTCCTGAAACACTCACATTTCCAACAGCTAAAAACCAGCTGAACCACGATTTCTCTTCTTCTAACGCAAGTATTACGCAAGAGGAATTAGGATGCCTTCCCATGCTGAATCAAAAGGGCACTATGGTACCTGCCTGTTCATTCAGGAACTTTGTTTGCTTGTCCCAGAATATCTAAATTTACAGCAATAACAAAATGCATATAAATGGCCTTCTTCACCTGGGAACAGACAGTCATTGCTGGCTGTTTTATGAAATCAATACACACGGTCTGGAACTCGATGAAAGTGATTACACTTCCCCAAGATCCAAATTCACCTCTATAAGAAAAGATTAATAAAAAAAAAAAGATCCGAATTCACCTCTATTATAGAAGATTAAAGAAAAAGTGCTTGTCTGTCACAGAGTTACTGTTGCTATTAAAAAGGAACAGTCCTTACAAGAGTTGCCTGATATTGCTCCAGTCCACACACATGGTTGGAACTTTAGTGCTGCAGTGCTCATGGAATTTATAACCGCATGTCTGACATCGAAACCCATTTAAGAGGAACTTCTGGCAGATGTCACAGAAAGCAAGCTTTAGAAATGTCTTCCGAGCCTAGAAAACACAATGAACGATTAATGCAAGATACTAGCTTCTCTTAGTCAATTGAGATGAACATCTTTCGAGCTTGACATAAATAAAAGCAATGATAAAATGTTATCAGTGCCCCCAAAATGTTACTGAACTTTGAATCACACTCAAGCACTTTTGCATGTATTTCCAGTTTGGTTGGAAACCTGGAAAGTTTACAAACATTTATGGCATTATTTAATCAATAATTAAAAAAAAAAAAAAGAAAAAAAAAAGGACAAAGTGTTCAAACATTCAAAATCACCATTTTATACTTTGTAAGTACAGAAGAGTTGGATGGGGTGGGAATTGTTTTTTGTTGATGTTTTTGTTGTTTTGTCTACAAAGTATCACCAAAACTGAAAGAGGAGATCATTTATTAGCTCTATTCATTTGTTCTCCATTGGACAAATCTTACCTCTCCCAAAAGAGAGACTGTCAAATTACTAGGCAGCATTAGCTCACAGAGTAACTCCATGACCTTGCAGAATTAACAGCACCCCTGTAAATTCAGTGCAATTGCCAACAGATCCATAAGGCTGCTGAGCCTTTTTTTTTTTTTTAAAACAGATTAGACAGAAGAGACTGAAAATGCAAGTCAGTTCCCAATTCAGGGTTCTAAAGACATGATATTTTAATGCAACAGTTACAGAAACTTTTTTATATAAGCCCAAGTAATAAAAACGGCAATCATCTGACCACTGATGAATGTGTAACACAAGCTTTTAAAGTCTCTGATACCTATGAACCACTAAACGTAAGTAAGATTCTGACACTCCATCATCAATTGATATTTCATATTTAGCAAATTCAGTTCATGGGGAGTGGGGGAAGGATTCAAATCATCACGTCTGAAATTTCCCCCTGCTTAGAGAACCAAAAGGCACCTAATGCCTAAAACATTCTTTGACTAAATGCGTAGTTAAACTGGTATAATTTATATCAAAATACATAAAAAGAAATACTTACAAAGTTGTGTGTAGTGAGTGGAACATGATCAAGAAAGTCCACTTGTAATTCCTCACCAATCAAGGAGGCAGCATCAGTATTCCAATCCAAACGCACTTTTTTACTGAAAGAAAAAGTGGAGAGGACAAATTTATTTAGGAGATAAGAAGTTATGTCTCACCAATGATCTATGTTTTGCAAGCTTTCTTGAATAAACTGAAAGCAAATACAAAAAAGCGCAGCTAATTTCTTATAGTAAGCTGTATTTCACTTCTTTAACATAAAAACATTAGAAGCAATTTCGAAGCCATAGCAATTCAACTCTTTTTATGTCTGTTTTTAACATGTAAGTCATTTAGATATAAAAATTATTTGAACTAAGACACCTAAAAGCTATAATGGAGTCGCAGAAATACCCTTATAAACAAAACAAAAGAAATTATGAATTATGACTTAGTGACATGAAAGCTGTATTATGTGCTTCAGCACTGAAGTTACTTGTGACCTCAAAATGGACTCAGTTACATAGAGACATAAACCCACAAATGACTGCCTCATGACTGAGGCTTAGAAGAGCATTAAGCCCACGCCTTTCGAGGTGTGAAGTTAAATGTATTAACTCCATGAGATACCTTCACTCCCTCAGCTTGTAAAAGAATCATTTGGTATTTAATAGCAGCATCCCCGGTCCTACAAAAAATAAGGAATACCTGAAGTGAGATTTAAATCCAAATACTGAAAATTTGTAGAGGAATGCAGAGCCTTAAAACTGAGCACACAGAGGAGATCTTCATTTAAGTTGGCCAAGAATTTCTAGCACTGATGTTTACAAACTACAAATGCACACGAGAACTGCACCTCAGATATGAAGTCATATCACATCACTTCAACTAGAGCATGGCAAAAATCTTTGTAAAATGATACCAGCAACTTGAGCATACCCCTCAATTTTGAACACATTTAATACTTAGCTAGAAAACAAAGTCAAACTTTTTAATACCCAGGAAGCTTAAGGTTTTGCCGTAGAGACAAAAGAGTAAGGTAAAGAAATCAACATGGAAGCGTTCACAATCAAACTGCACTTCTAAAATAAATTAGTAAAACAGGGAAATTAAGCGTTATTGCTGCTATTCCAGAAACAAGATTTTAAAATGATCTAGCTGACAGTTTCACTTGTAACATTATGGACTTACCCTTTTGGTTCAGAAACAAGCCGAAAAACTGCACAGCATTCTGGCTGCAGACCTCTTACTTTAAGTGCCTTCATAAGACAATCATGTAAGGTCATCCCATTTCGCACATTTACCTGTGAACAAAGGAAAAAAACTGTAATGAATGATGGCACAATTAGTTTAATTTTTTTTGGAAAATAAAAGTGTTTTTTTTTTTCCCCTCCTCTTCTTTTCCCTAGAAGTTTCAGTATAAAAGTAACCAGTTGCGCATTTTAAGTTAATAAATACACAAATATACTTGACTTATTTAATGACAGACTGCTGTGCCCTCCCATTTAATTCCCTGCATGTTAAGCCAACATTTGGGACTGGCATGTTTTCTGCTCCTGCATGCTTGAGGCAAAGGAAGTTTTGAAGCCATTTTATAACTTTTTAATTTCTTACTAAGTTTCTGTGAAACAATTTTATACAGCACTTATACATGTAGGTAGCCTATAAAAACAACAGAAATGCAGACAAATGGAATTACCTTAAATATAGAAAAAGACTTAATTCAAACTTCAGGAAACTTTGCTAAAGATTGTATTTATTGCTGGTACACTCAGCTGTAGGAAATCTCATAGCAGTGTTCCCTCAAAAAGTTCTACTTCAGCTTTATCTACCATACTTCACTGTGGACATTTAAGGGAAGAAAATGGTGACAGAAATGACTACAATTTACTTCACACAGGCATAATTGTTTACATCAGCCAATTGTTTTCTTTTACTGTTAAATATTTAAGCATCATGTCTTGCTCACATACATTCAAAAAATACAGCACTGAGACAGAGAAACACCGGTGCTCAAAATACAGCCATCCTGTTTTCAAAATGTGTCCTCTAGAATTAGAAAACTGATGACAATGTATTTAAACACAGAAAGACCTTTTTGTGAAGCTTGGTATTTCTACTGCCAAATACACGTCATAGTATTCGCAATGGGAACAGTACTACGTTTCTTACATAAAAGTAACACAGACTTACCACTGTGCGTTGCTTGTTGGGCAAGAAAACCCGAATGGTATTACTCGTTTTAGAAGTATCTGATATTTTGCCATCATCAGATGCTCGGCGTTGATAACCAAACTGCTGGACGATAGTCGGCGAAATACAGTTTGGACCATCAAAGACTGAATCCTTGAGTCCAAAACCGTTACTGATAGTCTTCCAAGCTCCCTGAATGTGCTCCATTGATGCAGTCTGAAAAACAACAAAATTAGGAGAGTGAGGGAAAATTAAAATATACATCGTACAGTTCACCCACATCTGCAAAGTTAGCCCAAGTCTTGAAAGCATTTGCTTTTCTGTACATTCATAGGTCATCGGGCATATATGTGTAATTCCATTCTCACTGCATCTCTGGTGTCCAAGCAGCAGTTTACCACCATCTTAATTTAGACACTTGATGCCTGAAGGTAGTTAAATGCTAGCTGCAGGCCAAAAGAATAGTCCTGTGTGCAAGATATGGTATGCAAGCATTAGCACATTGTATATTTTAAGACAGAAAAAGAGGCCCAACAGAAATTATAATAAACATTAGGGAAAAAAAAAAATACATCTGTTTTTATCAGTGACTCTGGGGGGCTGGCTTGGGTCCTCCTTTCTGTTTTTGTGGTTTGTTTGTTTTGAAAAGAGTAGCAACACTCAGTGACATTTCAGCATAAGCATCTCCAAGTGCAGAGACACGTACACACCCCTGCACACTGCTAAATGTGTACCCAGTACTACTTTTGCAAACTCAGGGATAATGATAAAGGTATTTTTTTTCCCAGCTCTTACAACTCCAGTACAGTTTGAACTCCAGATCATATTCCAAATGCATCTTATTCAAAACTAAGCAAAGTAAGAAACAGTTCTGAAATTTGAAATGTAATCCTTGCCAAATTGCAAAGTAGTCAGACTCATTACCAAGCTTGCAGTAATAGTAATAATAATAGCAATAATGGAATAGTGAAAATAAGCTTGGTAGCTTATTAACCACCCAAAAAATGCATCCCTTTATAAACATCTGAGAAATTGATATTCAGCACTACCTAGTGTACTTTTGCCACGTTAGTAGATTAATGCCAGCTTTAGTCTTAGGCCTTGTGCACAATCACTATATTCCTGCTCACCTCTATGAAGGGGAAAGAAAGTCATATTAAAGCTGTTAAATCAAAAAACAAGTCAGCCAGGAAGTACCAAACCAACGGGCTTCCAAACAATCTTAATTCCATCCCCTTATGGCCCAGTAAAGCCTACACTGAGAGACCTCTGCTGTTTCCTAAAGCCACCAACAACTCAGTGCAGAACACCAGGCACGCCTGTACTGAACACCTACCAGCAGTTATTCAATCTCGTTTTGTGCTTCTTTGAACCCTCCAATTCATTTCAGGCCCAGCACCCATGATAGAGACCGTGTGCTCCCCCCACCCCAAACAGACACACACGTTGCTCAGAGAAAAAAGGCTGTTTGCTACAGCTGAAGAGCTGAAGTAATGGAATTCACGGAAAACATCTCCACTGGTGTTAAGTGTCCGTTTTGGGATGTCCAGAAGTATAAACTTTTAGTTTCAGAGAGGTTCCACTCAAAGCACAGCTACAAAAAGGTTGGTAAGCACTCGACATTGCTACAGCCCTACACCCAGATGTGACCAGTACCTAGAAAGGAACCATGACCAACACCCTGCAAGAAAAGGGTCTGGTTGATGTGAAACACCTACCACTGCGTGCAGACTGCAGCAGAAGCGAGAAGGAAAAAGAATCCATTCCCTCTCTTTAGTAAACCACTACCTACCTCATTCTCTACGTATCTTTTAATTTATGTAACAAATCCACTGCATGTAATACTGCTAAAAATATTCATGGGAGGAATTATATCAGGTTTCTGTTTCAAATTTCAGTGAAACAACATCATACAGAAAGGAACGGCATAATTCCGGTGCCATTCTCTGGCCTAGAAGTAATCTTCTTTCCCAAAAGACTGCGTATACAAGATTTTCCCATAATCTCTGAAAAGCACACTTCTGTAGTGTGTTCTTACCACCTACATGTTTTTGTCACGTCCTGTTGATATTTTCTAGAAACAGTCCACAGGCACAGAACATTAGCAAGCAAGATGACTGATCTCATTAACTAGGCAACAACGATGGCTAGATGGCAAGTCTAAAAAGATGGCAATGAGAGCAAGAGCAGTACTGATCCTACAATATTGCTACTGTAGCAGTACTGGTACTGGAACTGGTACTATTTCCTGAACTTGTACGACAAATCGAATTAATTTAAGTTTGCAAGAAACATACTCAGTGAAAAAGTTACCTGTTTTCTTCCCTATAAATCTCTCCACCAGCTCACCCATGGGGTCAGGTGAGCACTGGTTCTGCTGAAAGACTGCAGCTGAAGAGGGCCAAAACTGTACCGGAGCAAACTTCAGGCAGTCAACCCGCTCACAAACTGCACCTGAAGTTACTCATGAACCACTCTTAACCCAAAGCAGATCGCCCTGTCAGGGTCTGTGCTCAGCCTTGGTACACCAGGTCAGAAACTTGGAGATGCGAAAGATGTCAGGCTCTAAACCATAGAGAAGTTTTTCTTGTGTGTACTTTTCAAGGAAACGGACACAGGGTGCATAAATAAAAGGTCTTTTGTGCTCCCTTTTATTTCTAAGGCAACTGGTACATTTGCTTGTCCCCTCTCCCATGAGATCTGTTGTGTACCAAAACCACCTCACCTTTCTCCATGCCCATTAAGAACCCCACACCTCCACCATCCGCTCCACACTGTGGCCTCTTACGCTCCATGCCATTGGGGTCTTACAGGTTAGCTGGTGAACCTTTCTTTCACTGCAGACGTACCCAGTGGCCGCAGACACGAGCACACACATCCCCCTGCCTGCCGTCGACACTCCTGCACCAGTGCCACCAGCTCTGCAGGCCCACTGCTTCAAAGGTTCATAGTGTACCTTAAAATGCCACTGATATCTAAAGCTCTATACGTAATCAAGACCTAGTAGCATTTAGATATTTTAAATTATTTCTTTTTTAAACCTATGGCACGTTAATGACAGCGGTCTTAGAGTTGGTGGGAACAAGGACTGGGAAGACAGAGGAGTTCTGATAAAAGGAGGGAGAAGTGGAGATCAAAGTGAGGAAAACAACAGAGTTCAGCATGCAGAACCAACTACAAGTACAACAATCCAAGCGTTCATAAGTATTTTCCTATACCTAGGAAACAGAAAGGAGAAAAAATGGTACATAAAACAGCAACAACCACGTTGAGCTTACAGATAGCTACAAGAGTAATTAGACAGCAGCAAGAAAAAGAATGGGAGTAAATTGCTACATAAGAATATTAAGATGAAACCCAATTAGTCTGTTCTCTGTCCTCCTCTCCACTTACCCACACTGTGGGGAATCCTTCTTTATTGCAGATTTCTGGGTACTGCACAGGACAAACCAAGCCAAGAGCTCGGCTGGATTTCTCTGCCAGCACGCTGAGGTGCACAACAGCCGGGCAACACCAACACCTCCCTGCTGCTACTGCTCAAGTCAGCTGACAACAACGCAACATTAATTTATTTTGTCATGCTGCCAACGTTTCCTGAAGAATTCAAGTGAAAACAGGAAATGACAAAAAAAATTCGAACTTGCATCTTGACAGAAGCCGGGTTTTGCACCACAAAAAGGTCCTTCCCTACTCCAGCAGCGCCCTGCCCCAGTACCAAAGGCTGCTGAGGCCACAGAAGGGCCTACCCACAGAAGTGAATTTGGAGCCTGCTGTACACACAATTACAAAAACAAGGTCATCAACTGCTACCAGCCTGCTGCGCAATACAAATGTCAGCAGTACCTTGCATCGTGCAGTCACGTCCTTCTCTCTCCTAGGAGCTTTGCCTTGTGTAAGCGTTTTGCTCAAGGAAACGCAGTACATTCAGAGGCTCTGAACAGTCAGCGCTCTGAGGTAGCTGCAGCTTTCACCAGCAATTCATACATATATAAGCTAGAGGAGGCAGCAGTCATGTATGTCCTTTTCTTATAACTAACACTGCAAAGTGGCAGAAAATAGGAATAAACTGCTGCAGGTCAAGGTAATGTTCATCTGCTGTAGGGAGATTTACTTGAGCGAACCCACCTGAGTCCTCGCTGACTGAGCTTACTGGGTAACTTCGCATCAAACCTGGGAGGGACTCCAGGAGCTTGGGCAGCAAATAGGGAAGAAAAAAAATGGGAAACGATTGTGAAAGAACCTTACACTAACAGCATTACAAGCAAATAAAAATGGAAGACTCTATTCCTGCCTTCCTGAGCAAGCAAGCCCCTGAGGTCTGTGCCTCTGCATCTTGGTGGCAGCCTTGTGACAAAAGGCAGAGGGAAGAGCGGGATGCCCGGCAGGGCTCAAATTGCTGCAGGAGCGCTCTCATGTTCAGCCCTAGTGTCATGTTCTTGAGAGCCTACACGGCACATGTAGATTGCTGCAGAGGACAAGCGTTGGTGTCTGAGGAGAGACAGAGAACTTGTGAACTGTGGCAACTCTGTTCTCGACCTCCTTGGCTCGTTGGAGGGACTCGTCAGGCCTCCAGGAGCCCAGCCAGGAACACCGGGACTCTGGCAGGACACGGGCAGCCACCACACACCTTCCCTCCTCACCAGCCACTGGTCTCGGGGCTGTTATCCAGGCAGAACGGGGCCAAAACAACTGCTCCTTAAGAAATAAGTGAAGAATTACTCACTTTTCCACTGCCCTTTAGCACAGAGGAAACTAGCTTAGAAAACTATATAAATAAATACCAATTCTGAACACAAACAGCTCGTTTCACATACCAATGTGAGGTAAGAGAATGGCAACTACTTGAACTGATGAAAAATGTATAATCCCACAACGTACACACATCATCTGAACACATACACACACTGAATACCAAAGGAAGCACAACAGCAGGAGCCAACAGGACACGGGTTGATCCCACTTCTGGCCACCCTAAGACGTAAGACGTGCAGTGGTGTAGCCTGCCTTTCAGTGCCCGGTCCCTTGTGCCCTAGCACCAATTCCTTTATCTATACGGGGACTTTGCTCCAAACAGCAGTCCATGAAAGCCACTTCCACTGAAACTAAATTTTTTACTCGAAATCTCCCAAGATCCACACCAATTCACCCCAGTGCAAAGCTATCTGATATGTTCTGAAGAGAAGTTTAATTTAAAACAAAGGAAGAAAGATTGTGTAACGCTGCCTTCATAAATACATCATTCTTAGTTTATGCTTATTCCAGAAAAACTAGTTTTTCTTCCTTTAAATGAGTTACGAGCCTGTTTTTGAAACATAATCATTACCAGATAGTAGATCTTTACACTGTGTTCAAGTAGTCCATTGCCAGCTGAATGCTTTCACACATCTTTTTAAGATTTTTCTTCCTGCTACTCTTCACTTTCATGGAAATTACTACAGTCTGTCTACAACCGAAAAACTGCAACAACAGCATTCAGATATTATCTTAAGTATTAAAGTACGAGCATATTGATCCCCTTCTAGAATCAGTACCAGTAGCAAACTGATTTAGTGATTTATTTCACATTAAACACTCAGGCTGCATGGAAAAAAATCTCACTATTCCTCCTCCTTCCACAGCTGTACTACGTGCTGGGACCAAGACTGCATCTTTACCTGGTATTTTTTGCACAGATGGCAGATCTTGATAATTAGTAATTTGTACAAGCATTAAAATTGAAAGCACAAAATGGCTACGTGATGCACACACCTAACTCTAAGCAATTCCTAGAGATCCCTCACTGAACAGTCCCAAAGCTTCATTTCCAAAACCAATTAGGTGGAAAAATCTCTGCCCAATGATAAACACTCCAATGTTTAATAGACTTCAGGAATCTTTTTTCCCCTCATCAAAGCAGACATTAGGGAGCAGTACATTTGCTCTTATCTAAGCTTTACCAATACACTCCGCAAATGGTGGCATTAGAAAAATTTAATCCCATTCCAAATACAACCAACACTGAACAAAAAACTGGTTTAATTACTGTGAAAGTCACATTTTCCTGAATCAATTTGTCTGCTAGAACAACTTCTAGTTTCAAGGTTTGGTTAATCCTAATTAATAATATCAGAAACTGAAGACAAACTGTCTGCGTATCGTACTCGCACTGGGAGAAATGGAAGCATGGAGAGGCATCCTTTGGTCAGTAAAAGCTAAAGTAAGCAGTGAGTCAAAACAAAATCCTGTCCATTACAAACTATCTAGCAAATCTAAAAGATACTTTAAGTTACTTTAACTTTTTCTAGAACCACAAAAGCCTTTAGTTTGAACTGTTCAAACTTCAGTCTGTCTTCCTGAAGAGTGCCAAGCTGGTAACGAGGCAGCCCCAAAGTTCACAGCGTACAAAGCTGAACTCCTCTCAGTAGGCTCAGTTTAAGTGCCTTGCCCTTTCCTTTATTTCTGAAACAGATACCAAAACCTTTTAAAGAAAATGTAAATACAGTTCCCTCCTCCCAACAAACACATACACACTTTGCCATTTTTACCCACGCAAACACCCAACAGTCATACTCAATTAATGGCATACATAAATGCAAAGCGAGAGGATAAAA
Source organism: Aythya marila (assembly GCF_965140915.1). Lineage (NCBI taxonomy): Eukaryota > Metazoa > Chordata > Aves > Anseriformes > Anatidae > Aythya > Aythya marila. The sequence continues at coordinate 17,788,753 of NC_139051.1, forward strand.
AAGAGAAAACTTTCAAAAAAAATAAAACTTTCAAAATGAAAACTTTTCTTAGAAGGTAGAAGCGTTAAAATTTGCTTGTAAGAAATGTTTTCATCTCTGAGAGAGAAAGCTCACTAATGTTTACCCGAGTCTTTCTTAGCCCCCCTCCCATACAGCAATTTTCAATTGATTTAATATTGCATGGGTGAGCAATTGTCTAGGAAAAGCAACACAAAACAACAGCAAAAAAATAAATACATAAAAACACCACACCAAAGAAGTGTCTTCTCTGATATATGGTACTACATTTTTAAAAATAATTTTACATAGCTGTAGAAGATAAAATATAGAGCCATTCCTATCCTAATAAATACAGCTGTTATGCACGCAAACATAAACACAGGGCAAGAGTTGGGGTTGGTTTAACAACCCAAGCACATCTCGCGTGCATCTAGAAGGCTGGGGATTTTCCTTCTGATGTTTTGCATTTAAAGAGATGAACACCATAAAGCAAGGTCCCTCTTGGTAGAATCGACTTTAAAAAAAAAAAAAAAAAACAGGTTTTTTTTCCTAAATGTAATTGTCCAAAAAAGACAAACAAACAAACAAAAACCCCTGACCCACAAAATACAACCTTTCCACCTCAGTTATTCTGATCTTTTAAGCATCTTCTCTAACCTTTTTCTCAGCCATTCATTTCTTATCATTCTGTTGCTGCTATAACTTGAAGGTATTCAAGGAGGGAAAACACGGTGCGGAATACGACCGCTCAGTTTGATACATTTCCAGACTGATTAAACCTTTGCAAGTCTATTAATTTTCTGTATTTAAGATCAAAACTTTGGCTAGTAAGCATAAACCAAATCATACTGCTCTGCTTTTACAGCCCCAAAGTTCTAAACTGTTTTTTTTTCTGAGAAAAGCAGAACAAGTGTAAAACATTAAAAAAATAATAATAATAATAATGGTATTTTGCATTTCTGAAAGCATGATTAAAAAGAAAATAAAAAGCATTTCCTCTACAGCAAATACAGGCAGCACGCCATGCTGGTACTTTAGCTCTGCGATCATGGAGCTCTTCAAAAAGCACCACCTTCTATGCCAATTCTCAGTAAAGGCATAGGAAACCATCTTTCTTAATAAGTTTCTGTTCCTAGGCTGGATTTTGGGCTCTGGTTATGAGGTATTTATCACAAAAGCTATCTGCACCTTTGATTACTTTGTGCCTGCTCTCCTCCTGGTGGTTGCAATGGCTCCAGGCTACTCTTCCTGAACACCTGCTGCTAACATCTGTTGGGCTTGTCCTTTCCACATGGAGAGCCTGCTTGTCAGTCGCCCATTTCTTCACAGGGAGTTGATACCAAGTTCAAACTCCGAGCTCTGTAACTTTCCCTACGAAAGCCAAATTCCTTCAATTAGAAGAAACAGAAGCACTGAACACTCTGCGGGTATCTAAAAGAACAGAAAGTGATACAAAATCCAAACCCTTCCCTTTCCCAAAGCAAAGAACAGTCCCAGGTAACAAGAAAACTGCTGTGGGCATATCCAAGCACTCGATCGTACCTTTTTACAGTTCTAGTTAAGTACTGTTGATGACTTTAGATTCACAATAAATAAATAGAAATAAAATTACTTTTATAATTGTCACAAAAGGATGAGGGAAGCTGGGAAAGTACGCATTTTTTTGCACTTATGTCCAAGGTTTGCCAACAAAGCATCTGAACTCAGCAGGATGTAAAACCTAAGCTGATTTAGTAACTGTTACCTGAAGCATAATGCCCTAGCATATTTATCTTATAATCAAAATTGATAAATATCAAGAGGTGTTCACTCCATGGTTTTAAGGTGTTCTCTTACATCTCAGACTACTGCAGCTGAGATGATATTTCAGACTCTCACTTTTCAATTTGGTCAATTCAAATGCACTGCTAGAAACAAAAAGCATACCGAACAGTGCTTCTTATACCTGACTGTATCAGAGTCACATCACAAGGCACCCTTGCCACCCTCAGACTTCTTGTTTCTCACCACGTTAACTTCTCCATGAAGTTCCACGTCCCTCCAGGAAAGACCCAGGCAGGAGGCAGCCCTTCAGGGGGCTGCGCAGCGCAGAGCAGGGCTTTGACTTTCCACGTGTATGGTACATTACACAGGCAAGGCAGCCTCTGTATGTACAGCTGATAGCAAGACTTGTGGAAAAAAATGCTTGTCCATTCTCAGACATGTGCTTATTTGCATTTTGAACTTGCTCATGCTTGAATTGTTTCAAGTATGGATGAAAGCCCCAAACTGTGTTTAGAGTTCCCTGGAACTCATCCACTTTACAGCAAGGATGAAAAAGTTACTCAAATGTCAGCAATCCACCAAACGCCCTTCCCACACAAGTTCTCCAGAATTAAACAAAAGCTGCTGAGAGCCTCAGCACAAAGAGGCCCCGGCTCTCTCCTCCCCAGCTGCATGTAGGAAACGAAGCACCACTGAGGACACCACCATGGCTCCTTAAACAAACCCCAGCTTTGCTGAAAAGGAAGGCAGCCCAAGATTAGGTTAATTAAATAACTACTGGGAGGTGCAGCTTACGAAGGCTATGCACGTCTGAATTGTTGTGTACAGTTCAAACGTAACACAACTGCTATTAAAAATGTTACAGAATAGCAGATAATGCTGCATGATCTGTTCAGTTAGAGCAGGATTCAGTGATCCAGCTGAGTCAAGAGTTAGCTGTCCTCTGCACTCACCCCGGCCAGTTTTCAACTGGTAAGTTCAGTTTATGACATGTGAGCCCTGAGCCAGAACCAGCAGAGCCCCAGGGAGGTCAGGGCTGCAATTTTAAGGGCCTGGGTATGGACAATGTACAAATCCACACCCGAGGGGCGAGGGGAGAGTAGGGGCAAACAGCACCAAGAAAGGATTGGAAGGAACCTTGAAGATACATCTCTGGGAGCTTCCAGCATGAGAATTAATGATTCCCTTTGGATTTTATAGCCAGTTATGTGCACCCGAGAATGGTTCAACGTATGCATCTGCAATATGAACCAAACCTAACGTGGTAATACTCCAGTATTTTAGTTACAAAGTGCCTGGACAGTTTTACCAATGTTCTTTTACTGTTTCCAATGCACAGGTATACGAAACTTGCATAAAACGGCAAATAAAAATTGAATCTAAGCAGAATTTACCAACTGAATACAAGCAAAATTACTTAATATATGCCAAACATGCACTGTCCTTAGTGCCTGAAGAGAAAAATTACATTCCAGTTTAACTCTATCTTACATTATCTCACTAAATACTTTTAAGAAATTACAGTTCTTACCTGGGTGGGGTTTTATTTATTTATTTAGCAGAGTGTTTCAGAGGTACAATCTCAGAAAAACAAAACAAAACAACCAAAACAAAAACCTCACCACTTGAAAGATAACGCCACAGACTTGATTTGTATCAGGTCTACATTACCCACAACAGATCACAACAGTAGTTGGGAGAAAGGCAAATGCTATTTAGAGAGAAGTATCAATAAAGTTCTAAACCGGGGAGGGGTTTTCCTCTACAAAGTAAACATCCACGGAGACTGACTAAAGCAAGAGCTTAAGTTAAACACGCGCTTCTGGTAAAGCAAATGCTGGAACTGCTGTAGACATCATACCAATTTTGTGGAATTTTTCAAAACACAAAAAAGCAAATTTCAGCAGTAGTCAGGGAATACAAGCACAGAACTCGGTGTGCTAAGGTTCCATTCCCACTAACAGTGACCAGGGGACTTGGAAGAAAGGAAGAGGCAGAGCAAAGAGGAAGGGAAAGACAGAAAGTGGTTTATACCTTTAGTTCTCCTTTACGTGAACGAAGTCCTATGACAAAACGATGAAGTACATCATCTGTGGAAAATAAGACAAAAAAATAAAAAGAGAGATTTACTACTTTAATAGACAAACATACACACCAAATTAATAACCAACAGATTATTTCATGAATTACATCAGCATTAGGGTTAACTTTTCTCTCTATTCTACTACCTTTCGGGGCCCTCCATGATGTTTACTCACTTCAGGGCAATGAGATGCACTGTGTAAGGCCAGGCTGCAAGACAACCAAGACAAACATGCCAGTAACAGCTAAAGAATCTCATTCTTATTCAAGAAACGTCATAAAAATCTTTTACTGCTGAAACTCACTAAAGTAAACAGCAAGTACATCCTGAACGCTTTCTTCTCAGCCATCGGGCCCTTACTTACACAGCAACCACCTCGCTGACTCAAACACTGCAACAAACCCTGGATCCAAAAACAAGAAAGGAAAAGGTAACAAGGCAAACCTCTGAGGCTCTCTATCTTGTGTACAAGCATTAAGTGCAAGAGGAGGAATTCCCAGGGAATCTGCAGAAGCCTTGGTTAAAGATACGAAGCTCCAATTAGTTAGCAGGGTCTGCTCCAAAAGGTTGCCCAGGGGGCAGCTGGGTTTCGAGCACCTCCACCAACACAAGCTCTGCACAGCTTCTCTGAGGAGCCCGGTCCAGAATTTGACCACATGCAGAGTTTAAAAAAAAAAAAAAAAAAAAAAAAAAAAGAAAGAAAAGAAAAAAGTGATTTTGCTGTGTTCAGATGGAGTTTCACGTATCTGAATTTGTGCCCACTGCCTCCTGCCATCACTGGGCCCCCTGAGAAAAGCCTAGGGTCCTCTCACCAGCTATTTTTACGCATTGACACAATTCTCCGAAAGCCTTCTCTTCCTCAGGCTAAGAAGTCCCAGCTCACCCAAGTCCATCCTTATATGAAATAAGAGGAAGTACACAAGGAAAAAAAAAAAAAAACCAAAAAACTAGAAGAGCCCTTATATTGCTAGTTCACTTTCAGTTGCCAGTACTGTCTCTCCTGGACAGGGCAGGTGTGTAGGGGCAGGAAGCTAAAATGATTTTACCCAAGACAGCAAGCTCCCAAAGCCTAGCAAGAAACCAGAAGAATGCTTTGTGATCTTCACCCTACACTACTTATTTTAAACCTCCTGACAGTCCGAACCGTACATCTACCCAGCCTGCACAGCTCTCTGCAGCCTTCAAGCGTGCTCCACGCAGAGCACTGCGATGCTTTCCGTGGTGGAAAAGGATAAAACAGGGGGACTGTGGAGCAGGCAGGGAGCGGGGGCCTTCGCACAGCACCGAACAAGCCGAGGGCTTTAGTTCTAGCAGGACTGGTGAGCAACGACTGAACTCAGGGAGAGCATTTGCTAGCAGAATTGGCAAGGAGGAGAGCGTATGCAGTGAGCTGACAAAAATCCCAGCTGTTATTGCAGACGGGAGGCTCCATTAAATCTGAGAAGTAGAATTGTTTACCTAAGACAATAGCAAAATCAAGGCAGAAGAAAACTACGCTGTGCTGGAGGAAGTGTGCCTACTGCAGGATTTCCACCTGAGCCACTCCACAGGACAAGGGACGGAGCAGGGGAAGCAGGTGTTCTGCACGGGGAACACTGAAGGAGAGCACGCTCACCCCAGATTACTCACAGTGTCCGAACACCGCCTCCGAAACAGTCACGATTGCTACGATCACACCGAATTCACAGACATCAAGAGTTTGAAGCACAGAGCTGTGAAGCGGCAGCTGTGTTTCAGTGCTGTCAGGTCACTTTGGAAGTAGATGCTGACGGCGTTAGGAAAGATACCCGGACCGGACCGGAGAGGAGAAGCACAGAAGCTCGGCGTTTCGCTGTCTGTGAGCCCGGCAGCCCGCAGAGGGGACGTTCTGGGTGTGCTGCTGCCCATGCAGACCACAGCATCACCCTGCCGTGCCACACTCGCTGTTTCCTCCACTGTGCACTACCATCGGGCGGGCAGATATGGCACTTTGTCACTGAAAATCTATTCTGAGCAACTGTATTAAATGCATTTTCTGTTGAGCGAAGGAACCGGCAGCTTAAAATTAATTAACACTCGCTGGCCTTCTTGGAAATTATGACAAAAAAACCTCCTACTACCCTTACTCCTCGGCTGCGCTATTAACTCCCATCTTTCAAATTACACCGCCTATTTAAAGGCTCCACATGGGAAACTGAGACAGACAAAACACTCAATATACAAAGGAAACCAAAACAGAAAAACAAAAAGAAAAGCCTCTTCCAGACATAAAATATGCAAACAAAAAATAAAAAATATCTTGCAGCCACGGCAGTAATACTATTTCTGGTGACTGAAGGAAAAATATTTTCAAGCTTGAGACAATTTTAGTCTCAATCTGCCTGATAATTTTATTGAATATTTTCTTCAGAGCATATTGTGCTTCTGCAAAACAAAATAATTCCAGGTACCGTCCTGTAATTTAACATCACAAGGGCAGATCTTACTGGAATAGGTAAAAATAGCTCCAGTGAACATGCCAAAGGAGAGTCTTTCCACTATATGGCCACTGCTTAGATTGCAACATCAGCTGGCTCTCTTTTTATAACCTCTTGATTGCCAGTGAACAAGTTACACGGAGAACTTAAAAGGTTTGAGGAACAGAAGAGCAAGCTCCGAAACCCCTTTCAGCTGAAATCGATCCACTGGACCACCGACACGAAGGCTTTGCTGCAGCACGCTGTTAGTGCCTGGGTAAGCTTTCCAATTGCTTCTAAAAGCATTTAATACGAATGATGTAATTCCGAAATACAACTTATTTTTTGCTAAATGTCAGCACAAAGCTAGAGGCTTGCGCACTCTCTCATTTCTTGTGGCTGCAACTCAGGATGGTAGCCCCCTGCCTCCCCCAGCACCTGCCCTGGGCTGCTCCCCATCAACCCATTTGGGCCAATTTCTGCAAACACATCCCCCAGCCCCAGGCACCTTGGAGCACCTGAGGATGTTCTCTTCCATGCTTCCACAGAAAGGTAGCATCCATGGTAGCACAGACATCTACAGCTGCTAGGGCAGCGCTCAGCAAGGCACAGGGGCTGCTGCGCTACAAGCTCAAGCTCTTTTAGCCACCACTTGACTTACTGATGGCCGAAACTGCTCAGCTTTCTAGCTAGGTACAAGGAAACCAGTCTCCTCCCACCTTCAACACCACGCGCAGCCTGACGCCTTCTCAGGCCTACGTATTGCTACTGACTGGACACGGCTTTCTGCAGTTATTGAAGGGGAGAGGGAAAAAAAAAAAAAAAGACACAAAACAGCAGGACGTGACTTAGCTTGCACAAAGTTGCTCTTACATTTTTTACTTCGTTCTATAAAAGACTGAAGGAATGTCAGTGTATTTAACTCTCCGTACGCTTGGGATTGCTGCCCTGGTAAGAACCATGCCTTATAGCACCCCGCGGCCCCAGCAGTGTGTGCCCATACGAAGAGCTAGGCGTAGGTCTAGCAGGAAGAGTTGGGACATTGGCCGAGTGTTTTTACAACCATGCAGGTTTTACAATAAAATACAATAAATGCACAAAGAACTGATAAAACAAGCGGGTATTTTACTGGGCTTCTGAAACAGATTAGACCTAAAGAAATTCAGGTTCTATCAGAGATTAGTAAAATAATGGAACTTTTTACCTGACAAGAACTTGCAATTAACAGTTGCCAGGTAAACTCTGAACCTCTGAAATCCTGAAAAAAGGTTTTATACAACCTGAAGCTGGAGTCGCATCCCACAGCACACGTGTGATCAACGTTCGGTGCAACTTAAAAACAAAGTTTCTAAAACAAACCTTAACAAAATCAAGTTTTACTGCGCATCAGAACACGCCTTTTCAACTGGAATAACTCATTTCAGAAGTTAGCACAGGTTCTTTCATCTTCACTTTAAACAAGACCTTTACAAAAATGTTTTATTTTCAACAATGACGACTTGGGAATCAGGCATCTAGCATTTTTGGTAGCAATAAATTAGGAATTTTTAAAAAATCTTATAAAACTTAACTCGTATTTCTTTCTCCCAGCAGCACTACCATGCCTGAAGCCCAAGCCCTCCCTCCCCTGCAGGACGGCCGCCCCCGTCCCTGCAAACACAACTTCCATGCCAATTCCATGCACCTGCAAGGGAATTCTCACCTTCACCTGTCTTGCTGGGATCCCTTCAGGTTCCCCAAAAAAACTTGTGTGTAAAGTATTGCATGCAATTTATTCTGAACAGGGGGAGAGATGGACTGAAGCAGGAAGGCTGGCAATACCCAGCTGCCCAACAGGCAGTTGTGGCTGGGCAGGGGGTTGGGAAGGACACCTCCATCTTCTCCGCAGGTAGGAACAGCGGGCAGTGCCTTTAGTGCTACTCTAACAGACCGAAGAGACCACTCTAGAAAATCCCAAAAGCACAGCCAGACTTTGGGCAAGCATGATTAAATGGTGGAGAATGGAACAAGACAGTGGAACATGCAAAAAGCCCCAATTACTGATGGAGGTGACAGAGACATATACTAGGGCAAATGACGGCCAAACTGAACGGCTACAGAAAGACAAAAAGGCCAACTGGTTGCATATGAACCTTTCTCAATACATACTTAAAAGTCAGCCCTACAAAGGTAGCATTAAAGACCTCTTTCTTCTAGCGGGGCACCACCTTGCATCTCTCTGGGGCCTGCCTCTGCAGCTAGGTGTTCCTAAAGCACTCCTTGGCAGAGCCCTACCTTCTTCTCTAGTGGAAAAAGTTATGTAACAAAGCGCTGTGATGGGGGCTCTGAGCCATTTTTTAAAGTCTAAACCTCTGAGCTAGCTTTAATTAATATGGTTAACCCCACGCCACACCCAGCTTCACAGTAGTGAAGCAACCTCCCTGGCTTGGGAACTAAAAATACACAAGATGTCTCAACTGCTCTTAACCGATACTGTGTACTTCAAGTGGAAGGCGTATGAATTCACACCTTTTTGTCAGCTGTTAGCCAGAAATGAGTACTTTGGTGTGAAACCAGCAGCACGCACGCAGCAAAAGCTGAAGTTTGAAACGGAGCCACCTAATGCAGCAGTCCAAGGCCACTGCAGCCATCGGTCCAACACCTGCAAAGAGCCCCAAGCAGCAAGCGAGATGACCCCACAGAGCAATGCCACTGAGCTGGCAATAAAGGCCCTGCCAGCAGGTTGCAGATAATGCAAAGACAACGAGGCAGAGACACACACTCACCATGCACTAAGGTTACCTGCAAGGCAATTCAAAGTCTTTTGCCTGAGCTAAAACCAGTCGGCTCTGAGCTGTGCTAGAGCCCTGCTGTGTTTGCGGCAGCACGCAGACGTGAGGAGCATGCCCAGGAGAAGCAGAGCACAGACACACCTGCGACAGCAAACAACCGCGCTGACCTGCGTTTGCCACTACATTGTTCCACACGAATCCTGAGCTTTTGCTCAAGCTGAGCTCTAAAAAGCTCGTCACTCCCCATGAGCGGGCAGAAACCTCTGCAAAATAAGTGATTCGATCGCATTAGATCCCTTAAAAAATACTCCGTTATGTAAACATTCTTGCTTATTATCGGTTACAATTCTTAGCTCTGAAATCTGCCCAGAAAATGCTCCACTCCTTTCCCAATGACTCAAGAACTTTTGTTTATCCTCATCTACTGTACGCTCTGCAGCATTTCAGTACACAAGCTGACCATATTCTATTAAACTGTAAAAGGTCAGCACACACTGCTGCAATAAAATCAACTTTGTGTGAAATAGATGACATTTATAGTACAAACACAATATTCAAGTCACTAAAGGAATAAGCGTATGCCAGCTGCTTTTCAAAGCAAAATTGTTGTTTACAGAAAAATAGTGTACGCAGCAAGAGCCAACAGAGCACTGCGAATTATTCACAGAACTCTGTCCAAAACAGACTTGCTTTTCAGAAAGCCTACAAACATCACCAAATATATATCTGGATCACCAGTGGAGAAAGCCGTACAAAGTAAGGTGCGTTTAGTTCATGCTGTCTCAAAACAAATAAGCTAGTGCATGGTCTTTGCTTAAAAAAAAAAAAACTTTTTAATTTGTCATCAAGGCAACATTTTTCCCCCATTTCCTAGTGTTGTATCATCCTTTCTTTTAATTAACTTGTAGAGCTGACAAAATGCTTCCACAACCTTATTCAATACACAACAGATTTCTAAGTTAGAAGCTTCTTTCAGCTACTAGATTTCATACCAGAAATACCAAAGGCTTTTGTGGAAGCCATCGTGTACCACACTGGTGCAATGGTGATGAAAACGCCTGCTCATGTACAAACTGATCTTAAACTTACTGAAATCATGCTTAAATTATCATACTTGAAATTTTAGTTAACTCGTAAGTTTTAATCTTGCTTTTTGTATTTTTGTTACTTCCTGAAATAAAGATAATTTGGACTTATGCAATTCGGTATTTTTATGAGAAACAGAGCGCTCACTTCTATTCCTCTTCTCGCAGCTGCAGTCTCTAGATTTCTGCATTTTTAAGTTGGAATATGCTCCGTGAGCTTACTGTTTAAGAAACAACCACCCCTTCCAATTACTCATCTGTTTCAAGCTGCATTTACATAGAACTTTTGGAAATGAAACCGCACGCAGGAACTTTTACCCTTGTGTCCTCAGCAACTAGTCTCACATGGCCATGCCATCCAGCTGTCCTTCATCCTCTCCTCCAGCAACTCTTGGGCACACAAGCTTATTTCGACTAACCAGTTAAGGAGAGGCATCAAGAATATAAAGTTCCTAGGCTATGGAAGTAGGGAGCCAGAGCACAACAGAATCCTTCACTCTTGCAGCCTCTCCATCAGCTGGGCACCGCAGCACAAGCCTTTGGTGTGCCAGCTGCAGCAGCACCTCGCCACGTGATGAAACCAAACCAAGAAAAAACCTCCCTCCTGCCTAGCTGGCAGGCCAAAAAGGTAGACAAGCAACATATGAATAGAGAGAGAGGGGGGAGAAAAAGCCTGGAGAGTGCTCAAGCACGGCAATATCAAATACGGGGAGGCAGGAGATGCTGGAGGTACCGGAAAGCTGTGGCAAAGGGAACGAGTGAAGGTGTCAAGGAGGGGAGAGACGGCATCTTTGCAGCAGAGATGATCACACACCCAAATGCAAATATGTATTTAGTAGATTTATTGGCTCATGTGCTCACATGACTTTATTAGTAATATAAGAAATAATTTAAACATTCTGTATATACAACTCAAAGATGAAGTTATCAGCACAAGTCCTGCATTTGAAACTAACTGATTAAGGACTGACTTAGTCATCATAATTTCAACTAGCAGCTTTTGATTTCATCTCCCGCAACAGCTTTAGAGCTAACAGCTCTCACCATCTCATCTTAATTTGTTTTCAAGGACAGAAAACAGGGAAAACTTGTTTTTTCCCTCAACTCCTGGTTTCCCAACAGTGAATGAGACAAATAACTAAACTGGAGGGGAGGAGGGCGGTATATGCCCCAGAAGAAACTACTGCTGATTTAGCACACCAAGAAATGCTGACCAACAACTTCCGTGGCTCATGTTTGTGGTTTATAAAATATGAGTTATTTTAATAAGTTATAGTAAGTTCAGGCCCTGAGACAGCAGTAAACTTCTTGTGTAATTTGAATAGACTCTATTGCCATTAAAAATAAAAAATGAAAATTCTTATGTACACAGCAAAAGCACTAAACTGAAAAACATAGTTTTATTTCTTTGGAAAAAACAGATATTTTGTCTTCTACTTCCAGATTTTCTTTCAAAGCAGGTTAGTCAGCAGTGTTGCACAATAAGTTGTCCAGTCCTGAAGATATTAAGTATGGCAACAAACCACATGAAAAACACATTCCAGATTTCTGAAAGCAGCACTGCTCCAACCCAAATAAGCTAGTCCGCTTCTGATTTAATAATCTAAGACTAAATTGCTCACCATATTAATCAATCATCCATTTCATATGCATAAAATACAGACCCACACTCATTTTTGATTAATTGTAGCCTTAGGGTTTGCCTACGGAAAATATTCTTTAAGACAACCTAAATTAAAGCCATTTCCATTCTTAACAAGTGCCCACATAACAGATTTAACTGAACTGCTAGGAATTCACTCTCACATGCATCAGTGCAATCCTTTCTCCTGCACCCACACTGCAGACACATCCTAGAGGATAAGCCTATCCATTGAAATTTTATCCTGGCTTACCCGATGAAGAAATCTTGGGCAATATTTGGAGCTGGGCTTCTCAGAAGCCAAAAAAAAAAAAAAAAAAAAAAAAAAACTTTAAAAGTGCTGGAAGTTTTTTGTACAAAAATATTTTCAGCCATTGTTGTTCTGGGTGGAATCTCAGGCTGAGCCCATCAGAGCCCCTGGCTTTGCACAGCCACAAGGTGCAGCTGGGGGCACCTGTCCTGCTGGGGCAGCCCCCCCGCAGCTGGCTCCGAGGTCCCATTGTCCAAGGGAAGGCCCCTGCACTTACGGATGTCACTTAGAGGCTAAGGAGGAAAAAAAAAAACCTGCTCGGGTTATTGTGCCTGACGTAGGCGAGGCACACAATGGCGAGGAGCAGCGGTGCTGTCGGTGGGGGCCGGTTCCTGCTGTGTACATTGGGGCTGCAGATAAAGAGTCCGGGAACAGCGCTGCCCCGGAGCCGCACCACGTCCACACGGCGCAGCCGGGACAGCTCGGAGGGAACCAGGAAACCGCTGCCCCTCGCCCTGCTTTCTGAACCGAATCTACGCGGAAAACAAAACCCAAACCCACGGCTCAAGCAGAAACGCGCCTGAGGAGCCGCCGGTCCCGCCGGGCCGCCCCGAAGCCGTTTTCCCTTCACGGCCCCGCGGGCCGGGCAGCAGCGAGGCCGCGGGAGGCCGGGCGCAGACAAAGCTCCGGCCGCGCTGAGCAGGCCCCGGCGGGCGGCCTGGAGCGGGGCAGCCGCTGGGGGCCCCCCGCAGCTCGGGGCCGCCTCAGCCCCGGGGCCCGCCCGGGGGGACTCCGGGAATGGAGGGGGGGAGGTGCGAGGGGCGGCGGCTGCCGCCGCGGACCCCCCCCCCCACGGCCCGGGGCTCGTCGGCACCCACCCGCCCGCCCGGCCCCGGCGGCAGCACCGCCGCCCTCATCCTGCCCCCGGCCCCTGTCAGGGGGCAAGCGGCCGAACGGGAGCTGCCCTCGCGCCCGGGGCTCGGCCGGCGCTGCCCCGAGAAAGGAGAAGGGAGAAGGAGAAGGAGAAGGGGGCTGCCCCGCAGCCCCTCCGCCCCGCAGCCCCTCCGCGCCCGCCGCCGCTCCTACCCGTGTCCCCCCCCGGCGGCCGCCGGCTGCGGGCCCCGCTCCCGTCACTCGGCGCCGTCCGTCCCGTTCCGCATCTAAAATGGCGGCCTCCCGCTCAGCCAGACATTTATCCGCCGCCTCATCGAGCCGCCGGCGCTCGGCTCCTTCCCTCCCGCCTGCCTCCCGCCGCCCTCCCCGCGGCCCGAGCGCCGAGCGATCGCTGCGGCTCCTCCCCGCCGCCCGCCCCCCGCCGCCATTTGGGAGCTCAGGCGCCGCGGACCCGCCCTGGGGGCGCCCCCGCCGCCCTCCGCGGGGCGGGGAAAAGAGTTAAAAAAAAGCTAATTTGGAGCCTCTTCCCCTGGAGGGGTCAGGGAGCAGGGCCCTGCGTGCGCCTCAGCGCAGTGGGGATGGGGAAGCCCAGGGGACGTGGCGGTCACTGCGCCACCCCACAGCGGGCTGCAGGGAGAGCCCCTGAGGAGTAACGCGGCTCCACCACGACTTTTCACGCACATTGGTGTTTATAGCTACAGAAGTTCCCTCAGGTGTTTGTCAAGTGAGCGTTAGAAAGAGCCTCCAGGAGAATTGTCGCGGCCCTGTTTGGGATTGCTCTGCAGAAGAAGCCATGTTCGGCTATAAATCAAGGATCGAATTTAGTTAAAAAAAACTCACTAACTCTGTAGAAACATACCAAAGGGAAGGGAAAAAGCAGTACTGTAGGGCTTGCTTCTCCTAAACACCAAATAAGAAAGAAAAAAGACCTCAGCTACTGGTGCCCTCCAGGAAGAAGTGTGGTTGCCAAGTAATAGGAGAGTGAAACAGTGACAGCAGTAAGCACCCCTACACAGCTGCAACAAGTGGCCCTGTCCCTGGAATACCATGATTCAATACCTTATTCCTACATATTCTGGAAATTATTCACTTATTCCAGTGTAATATTGCCTTTTATTTTGAGGATATTGCTAAAACAAAGAAAAGATTTAACAAATCTTTTGTAGCACTTTTCTACAATCAGTTGTGTTGAAAAACACCTCTTTCTCCCTACTGCCATGGACTCAACCTACCTAAAAAATAAAAATAAAAAAAAAACAAACAGCCAAACAAAAACCCAGACCAAGATCACGTCTATAAAGGATAAAATTTACAAATGTGAATCATACTTTACAATTTTCTCGTGAGCATCTTTTCTCTTGTGTCACATTTAAACTGACAATGTCCGCTGATGCACAGTCACGTAAGCAGGATTCGTAACCATGTATCAGTGCTGGCCCAAGAGAAATGCATACATCCAAAGCAGTGCATATAGTGAATATTCACATGTCTTAAGACTAAGCATGTCCCTATAACATTGTAGACAGCAGTACAGACTTTGGCAAAAGAACCTCAAAATACAGTAAAATATGAATAAAAACATGGCATGAGAAGTTTAAAAAGAAAAGAGGATAGAACAGATGTTCACTTAAAGGGTGGTTTTGACAGAATACCATTCATACGATTTTAAACTTTCACAAAGAGTGGAAAGAGTAGTAGTAGCTATGGAACAAGTGACTACAGACAGGGAGGAAAGCAAGCCAAGTTTCAGATAGTTAAACAATGTAAGTTAGAGTTGGGTGGTGTGTTTTGTTGTTTTTTTTTTTTTCTTCCCTGCATTGTAGAATTTAAGTTTTATACATGTTTACAACAATAGGACATCTTATATATGAAGCTAGCAAAGCAGCGTACTTGTTTTGCTGGAATGGAAACTGTAGCACAGTCTGTTCTCATTAATTATTTTTGTTGTTTTATCCTGAAAAAACTCAAACTTGGTTTTATCCATACCCAACTAAGAGTGGATGCTCTTGGGCTGTTAACATTGCATACCTTTTCTCCACTCTCACCAGCATCTTTTCAGCCAAATAGCAGAGCTAAGCATTGGGAGTTTTTATTTTCCTATGAAAATAACATCTAACTCCCCATATGGGCAGCACAAGAGATGCCTCTCCACAAAAGCTTCAGCATTTATCATCATAGATTAAGTGGGTAGCGACTTTGTTACTTCCCTGGAAAGCCTAGATTCTGGAAATAGATCCATCTGAGCAATTCATGCACTCAAAGAATTCAGTGAAAGCTAGTCAGGCTATGAGATGGGGTTACATAGGCTTCTGTGTCTGCAGATTCTAACCACCAAAGATTTCTTTTAGTAAATCTTTTGAGTATAAAGTCATCCTTTATGATATAGAATAGACTGTCCAATACAAACCGAGTATATGCTGTTACTACTTTACAGTTCACTTCAGTATCTATTTTTAAATTCACTTTAGTTTAAATTCACTTTCAGGGTCAAGCCAATTTAAGTGCTTTAAGACAGTTAACAAAAGAAGCTTTACGTGAAAGCTCGGTATGTTTTACATACACATACCCCTTGAGACACTCTGCCAGAGGTAAATATATTGTGCCATATTTAACTCCACAGTACTGCAAACACATTTTCCTAGGTTTATTGACCACTTCATTCTGTCTTTATACACTTTTTTTCTTGGTTATTCCTTTTTTTTTCCCCCCTTTCCTACTACTATAAACACGTTCATTTAGGAAGCATATTTATCTAGGGGAAAAAAGAGTTCTTTGTCATGTCAAGGGCTATAGTCCTCTACAAATTTGTAGATTCCTTCTTCCAGAATCAATTCCATCTCTAATACTATGGCCCACCTATTAGGCACACCTATGCCTATGATTCTTGGGTGGTCCTTATATAAACTTAAGAACAAAAATATTTGACAGAAATGTCAATTGCAATAGATTTCAAATGTGAGTTTGTGTGGAAGCACATCAGAGTGAAACTGAAATAGTTTTTCATTAAGCAATACAGAAATAAATTATTCTGAGAGAGCAGCCTATAAACAGTAAGCAACAGTTTTACTGGAAAAAAATGGTATGAGGCTTTCTTCACTGATAGTCTTACATAGAGCATATTCTTAAACTTTTCAACAAGCTGTCTACCAGTTTGCCATCCTCCATATGCTCCCACTGTAATTTATGGTATTATAGATATCCAGTGTCTCAAGGCTTATTGCATGTAGTGCAGCAGAGAATTTCATCTTCTCCAATTTCAGTGCAATGCAATTGCTTCTAGGAAAATCCAGAGGTGCTGCACTACCCCAGCCAGTTCTCTCAAACTGCTCTCCAGACAGGAGGTGTTGCTTTCTTGAATTTTAGGTACTCATTTGCAGTGCCTATTACCAAGATTTATTTTTCCTCTAACATGAAATGAAGTAGTGCCACACAGGAATACTGCTCAGAAGTTTGAAACCTGAGAACATGAACACAGGTCCTGGTTACAGACCATTGTCCCTGCTGCATGACTCAGCTCATGTCCACCGGCTCATTCCATGTTACACACCTTGGCTGCCCATTTGTTTGCAAATGATGAGGAAAAAAATAATACAGATCATTAAAGCCACATAGTTTCAAAGTGATCTGTTAAATTGTATCTGACATAGCTGTATTTTGTTAGGTAACCATAGCTGTGGCCATCTGGAGTTAGAAATAGATTTGAGATAGCAGTTAGATTCTCAGCAAGAGGGCTGAGAACCTGAGCCATGTACCTTTTGTCAGAAACAGAGCCTAGGAAGCTTCCAAGAAGAGCTTAATACAAGCTTGCTAAGTTAATTGGTATACCACTGTATACTGAGAATATCAAAGCAAGAAAATAGTTTTTGAGTAATGTTTTCCTAAAGCAGAGATGCTGAAGCATGGATATTCTGCACAGTGAATAAATATTCAGTTTGAATAAGTAATGTGAGCTCTAATAGGAGAAAAAAAAAAAAAAAAGCTTTCATTTGTTGCTGTTTGAAGAATCATTGTTACTTCATAGATAATAAATACAGCAGTTTGATTTATACATGTATTCTATTTTTGAAACCTAACCAAGCTGGTTTATTGGGTTTATTTTGACTTTCTGAAGAAGTCTAACCACAATAAAATGTACTCAGAGCTAGGTACCACAGTTTAAAAATAACAAGCATAAATAGCTCCTTCCTGACAAGCTTCTTAGAACCAAGCCTGAGCATATAATTGCTCAGCTTCAGAAGGTTTCTATTATTATTATTTTTACCTGATACAGAGCTACATAAATAGTCTGGTCATCTGATTTGGCATGACCTCAAGCATTATTTTTCCCGTGCATGAACAGTTTCTGGTGTGCAGTAACCAAACCTCATTCAATACTTGATTTCTCTAGAAGTTGCTCATTGTAATGATGTACATTAGGATGACAGTAAAAAATTCAGCTTCGCTTGAAGAATCACAGATACTGAACCAGGAGCAGCTGAATAAAAAAGGAAGATTTAGATGCATACACACATCTGACTAGTGCAGACATATGCACACGTTCAGAACATACGGAGGGATGATAGGCAACAAAAAGCAAAACTTACAATTTTGTTACCTTTTCATTGGTCTTATAACTTGTGATTCTTCAGAAAACAAACTTTTTTTTTTTTGGAAGAAAACACTATTCTTGTACTCACATGGCTGTATTGAATACAGAAAGGCTAGCTTATGCTCTTTTTGACATCACACAGCGTTTATCAAAGGTAGATCCTAAGAGACAAGGGAATCAAAAGCAGTCTAGGCAGCATATCTAACAGCTTCCAAGCCGCTCTCCAGCGCTGCTATTCCCAGATAAAGCCAGACTAATTATAATATAGGTATAAGGTTATGAATACCTGACATCATTCAAGGGTTTAACGTAATTCTGTCTAGCAGGAAGACAAAAGTCCATTTTAGTCCATCTGTGTACACACACGTAGTAAGATAAACAGAAGGCCCATTTACTGAGTTCTGTTATAAAACATGATGCAAAGTTGTTGTTTTTTTTTTTTTTTAAAAAAAAAAAAAAGTATTTGGCTTTCAGCATCAGCCTATTTATCCATTGTGTTTCAAGTTCATCTTAAACATTCAGATAAACAAAGATAGCTGATCAAAGGCGTACATTGCCTTGGCAAGTATACCTGTTTTAGCTAGCCTTTGATACTTTGTGTATCAGTGTCATATACAGCAAATTGTGCATGACAATTAAAATTCTGGTGTAAGCACATATTTTCATTAGTATGCTATTTCTGAAGTTGTAAAAACCCTTCACTGTTAAGCTGACTGAGTTTTGTAGTTGTACAGGTGTGTAACGTGGCTGTTAGGCATGCTGTTAGGTAATAGTTCAGCTGCAGACCAGGATGCATTGGTGAAAATTTCAGTAGGGGCCAGATGTCTGACAGGCACAGATGTTGTTATTCTTGTAGCAGCAGAATGCATCAGCAGTCTTCACCATGCGAAGCTCTGTAGGATGACACAGTGTAGATATGCTAGTCCAAAAGGCATATGGTTAATTTAGAGTCTAGATTTTAATGGAGGGGATGTTTTCATCCCCTCAAATCGTTTGATGTCATTTGTTAATTTTTTTTTTGCTGTCTTTACAAACTCGTTTCTCTTAGACTGGTCAGTGGTAATGAGACTGACTATATGCATCAGGATACGCTTTTCCTCAGTGGAAAAGTCAAATTACTTTTAAACCTGCTAACACAAGCTGATGTTCATTTTGGTCCCATTTTTATAAGAACATTTTTTGTTTCTTTTTGCAAGATACTAAAAAAACAAAACAATGCTATGAGCAAAACAACTAAATTACTTGAACAGTAATTAGCAAAGACATCAGGTCAAAGGAATGCAAACATACAAGTCTATTGCTATGCCTCACTCCAAAAGTGTAGTATGCCGTGTTAGGTTTGTTAAATCTTTCAGCAATTGCTGAGAAATGAGTATCAACATGTCTGCTTGTACCTGAGTATTTTTAATACTTTCAAGATGGATATCTCCTGCTCAGATGTATTCAGATTAATTTATTCAGACATTCCTTAATTTCAAGCATATTCCTGGTGGAGGCAGAAGCTTTATATTAGCAACAGAATAGGTGAAATGCAGAAGACAGCTTACATGAATGGAACAGTGACTTAAGAGCTTAACTCATTGCTAAAGCATTGCTGCTGAGACATCAGTTCTGTTCGATAGCAGGGCTGAATAAGAAAAAAAGCAAAGTCTTTTGTGGGTGACTAAAGCTCTGTATCTCACGGAGCAAGTGTTGCTAGAATCTGTGAGTTTGGGTATTCTGATGCTGTGTGCAGCCACCAACTTTCACACAGGAAACAAAAAAAATATATATATATGGGGGGGGGGGAATAAAGTTGAAGGGAAGAACAGGAACAGCAGATTCTTGTTGCCAGTATATAATATGTATTTACATACAATTCCAACTTGGGGTTTGATGATTTCAACATACCACTACTTTAATTCTTCTCTATACACCATGCTATTACTGTAATCCTAACTGGAATATTACTTTCAGCACTATGGAGTCTTTGGTACTTTATGGTGGTTCCGACACAGCAATTGAAGTAAAGTTAAATCTTTCCCGAGGCAAGTAGTGTGAAACTCAAAAGCAGTATTGCTATCTGAGAACCAGTGGCTGAGATCTCCCCAGGACACTCCTGGCAGATACGTATCTTTTAAGGCTATCTTCTGAAAATAAACTAAGGTGGATTTCCCCAATGCCCTTGTGAAAGCTGTGAGGTTAATAAGAAACACTGTGACCAAAGATAACTTGCATTGATGCATGCAGCCTTCAGATGCTTTACACCAACGTCTCTTGTGCTTGCTTGACCCAGCACACTCTGGGTAAAAGCTCTGACTTCTTATAGCTGATTGCAAAGTTTGATCCTGAAAGCTATTTAACTAAATATTTGTGTGAAATATTCAGTACAAAGCAGTTATTTCCCCCAGTAATGGATTTTGGGTTATTGAGTTTAAGTAGGATCATGCTTTTAGCTGACGAATACAAGCAAAGTTTTTTTGCTAAACTTTAGTATTTTGTAAACTTTAGTATTTGATAACAAAGTTAATCAATCAATCGAATACTGTGTTAGTGACTATAAACAGTTTTGTTCAAAATAATCAGTGCATATTTTCATAAGCAAATTTTCTGCATATTCAAAATATTTGATAAGATTTAGTAAATTTAGTAAGTCTCCATTTAGTAAACTGACTAGAAGAAAAATAACCTCTTCCAGATGTACCTGTCATTCTGATTGGCTTCTGGATTCTCTCCAAGGTAGGCTAATACTTTAAATACACTAATATGTAATGATATGTGCCAAGCCTTAGTGCAATTATGTTTTCATTTGAACACACCTCAGACCAGTCCAGAGTATTTAAACATTATCGACATAAAAGCTTTAGCATCATGCACTACCAAAAATATCACATTCAAGGTGGTAAATGCTGGTATTACCATGTATCCCAGGTCCTGTAAGAGCTGGAGTGTGGCAGAGCAGTGCCACCACAGTAAGCTAAGGTACAGATGTTGTACACGTGCATTAGCCACTATTTTATATTTAAAGCCTAGGATTTAAGGAGCTTCCACTTATCAAAAGGTACTGCTTTTGGCAGCTACTTCATACATTAGAGAAGCGGAGAAATCTCGCATCTAAATGAACAAAAGGGAAAACAGGCCTATAAAGAAGAATTTCCATTTCTGTAGCAATCACAGGAAATGTTTGAGTATGGGTAAGAAATATACATTGTGTCAAATATGAGAACAGATTATAATATTAAATAATACTTCATAGCTTTGTTGCGTTTAATATAGGGCATCTAATTCACTTGAGGTTTTAAATGTGGAAAATCCTACTTTCTTTTAGGCATAGGAAATAGACTCAAGTGATTTAAAAACTTCTGGTTATTTTTCCTGGTAGCTTTCTGTTGCTTGTTTTTGTAGGAAGTTAAGAATTCTCTGAGGAAAGCGCCAAGATGTTTGTGTGGCTTTATGAGTAATGGAAAGAATTTACAACAAAATATGCCACTGCTGAGTAGTGATATGGAACAGTAAATAATAAAATAGTCAAGAAATAAGGATAGCTGAGATTCCTGTTTGTAGAATAGCTTTCCTTGAGGAATGTGAAACTGGTACAGAACAACTTATATGAAACATTTAGGGTGATGATGTTTGCCAAGAAAGCCTTACTTTGAACTTGACAAAAAGCAAATATGTTTTAATTACCTTAACTTTGCAGTTCAACTTCTTGGTAAGAGAGTGCTACTTGGAAGTAGCTGTTGCTGTAGAATTTGATTACCCTGAGTAAATTCTATTGTTCTGCTGGGCTAGAAATCTAAGCAGTCTTTTACAATACCAAAACCATACTGAAAATATTGTTTTACAAAAAAGATTCGACAAGGAAATAAAGTCTTAGGTAGCCAAAGTTAAGGAATATTATAAATATTTATGTAGGTTATTAAAAATAGCTCTTCTTATGAAAATAGATATTTTTCACATGGAATGCTGCATTCCTAGTTCAAGGAAAAGAAAGAATAGTAGTTTCAAGGAGCCTTTTATCACAGAAAGACAGAATGTAGAATTATCCTTTCATAATAACTTCATGCAGTGGAAAACTTCCAAGGCAATAAGCCACGTAAGTACTGTTCTTGCACACCACTGTTTACTACAAGGCATAACACCCTTAGTCTTCATTAGCATTTTAGAATAAGTGAATATCCTTATGCATGCCAGTATGTCATACTGGAGCAGCTGTTGGTATGCTACACATATGCTAATGTAACTGAAAGCAGCTATCTTCAAACAGTCTAAACTGCTTTATTTTTTAAGTTTAAACCGAACTTGTTATTCTGATTTCCCACTGATAATACGAGAGTAAACAACTAGGAAAAAGACCACTGTTATCAGGGAGCCTTAATCGCTATCTGCCTTCATTCTTCTCTGCCTTCCCCCGCCTTCACTACTGCCATCGGTTCCAAAGTTGTTGCATCACTTGCATGGCATTAGATGTATGCCACCCAGTATGCTTTCCCAGCAGGAATGCCAACTGCATTTATCTATTTTTATCTATAGAAGGCTGCAGTGGGCTTTTCAATTCATAGAAGTAGTCTAAATAAATAAAGTTCTGCAAATTATTTTCACTAGAATTAGACTCTCAGATTTAACTGAATCAGCCTTTGTATTTCATTAGAGAACTTCATTTATTGCCTTAATTTCTTGACACAAGCTTTCACTTTCAGTAAAAGCAGTCTCAATTCTAACCTGCATAACAATCACAAATGATGTGCCCAAAGCAAACCATAGGTCTGACAAAGTGGACAGCAATTCATCTTTTTCTTTGGGGTTAAAGCTTCACATTGAATCAGAACATTTGGGCTACATTCCTCACTGGGGGAGGTGGGGGGGGGGGGGGGGGAGGAGGAGATTCTGAATTTCATTAGTCTCTCTGCACTTCAGGTTTGTCCTCTAAAGAAGCAGCAGAAACACTGCTATGCTTTATGACCTAAGTGCAATTTCACAATAAATTTAACATAGTGACCATCCTTTGGCAGCTGTCTATAATTAGATTTCCCCCCCCCCTTTTAGCGCCTTCTGCACGTTTCCACCCCCTCTTTCACACTGGATCTAGCAATCATGAGACTAAACGGTGAGTCAGATTTTTTGTTTTCATGACTAATCCAACAGTCCCAGCACTTCTTGATCAACGCAACGGAAGGAGCAGAGAGGCCCAACTAGTGGATGATGTGTGCAGAGACTGGAATCTTCCCACTTAGCAACAGCCTACACATCCAATTATTTGGTTTGTGAAACGACAGCCTAAGTAGTTAAGTAGTTAGAAACTCTGTGATCCCAGAAAGAATATCTTTTTGTATATGCAAGGTATATCTCAAAGGCTATACCTTCTTACTCTTCTGTTTATCACACTGATATAAGTAGTAATGTTATATGCAGTCACAGCTGCTAAATTAGATTTGTATGTTTTTCATATACTTCATTTGCTGTAATTTATTTTACCTCTTACACTATAGATAGTCATGTTTGAACAAAAAACACAACTTTTTCAAAAGGTTATAAAAAGAACAACTGGAATGAATAGAAAGGTAAGAAAGCTTGCTGATAAACACAATTTTTTAGACAGTTAAGACAAATACAGACATTCAAAAAACAGTATTAGGTTATGAAATATTAGATTAAATCTTTTGCAAATGAATGCAAAGCAACAGTCTAGGAAAGGAAAACCTACATTATATGTTCATTAACAGCAAGGGTTTTCTGGTTCTTTTCTTGTCAACCAGATAATGAGATGTGGGATTTACTGTGAATAGCTCCCCAGAAGTGCCAACTCAGTGCTCAGCAATGGTTACAACAATGAGAAAATGCTAGGGATTTAGGATGAAAGCTAAGAAGCTAAGAACAAACAAGAAAAATAAATACTTATTGCACTGTATAAATCAAGATTGTACCCACATTTGACTATAACATGCAAATCTATTCCTGTGCCAGAATATGAGTCTAATAAAGTTAGGAGAACAGAAAAGGGCAAAGGGGATTATCAGAGATAAGAAAACAGCTTCCATAAGATAAGTGACTAAGTAGATTAGGACCTTTCAGATGGGAAAATAAAAGAATGACCAAGAGAAAAATAAAGTTATTTTTATAAGATAAGTACTTCTCACATGCCCATTTATTCAAATCTATCTTTAGCTACTACAAGATGGCTAAGTTAGGCAAACTCAGAATGTAGGTACTTCGGTGTGTATTTGTAGGTATTTCCTCTCCTAGGTTAAGAGCACTTTATAAACTACAATGAGTCCAGTGATAGATTATTAGGAAGACTGCTTTAAACAAAACAAACAGGTGTTTTCCATCTACTATGATTTCCCACACAATTGAGGTAGGATTTTCTTAGCTAGAGACTGACTTTCTTTCTGTGCATTTGACAGTCTTCTGTATTTTTCATGCTTTCTGTAAGTTATCTTTTGTTATCTTTTGAAGTTTGTATCTGCCTAGCTATAGCTTTTTATATATAAAATACTGGAGCCAAGGGCTTTTAAATTTAGAAATAACTTACACTTTTTTTCTCCTTCATTAGGTTTGGAGGGAAAAATCCTTTTGGATTATTTCCCCCTCCTTCCCCCCCCCCCCCCTTTTTTTTGTCCCTCCCCTTTTTAAAATCAGTAAGCTGCACTGTCTCTGGAATAGCATCTTCAAACTCCAAGACACCTACAAGCATTTTACCCTTTTAGATGTTACCTCAGAATGAACCTGATTTGCCTAAGGGCACATATCGCATTAATGAGAAATAACCTGAACAAAACTGAGGAGCAAAGGCTGGCAAGTCTGTTGTTTCAGCATCCAAACAATATTTCTTTGCAAGGAGTCTGTTCGCCAGAGTATTTTATTGTGTTATGACTCCAGTAGAGTTCTGGAAAAGGAGATATTTCCACTGACCTCTTTTTCCAAGGGGATCCACCTAATTCTTCAATCAGCAACCTTATCATTTGGCGTCCTGTACAAGGAGGCCACCAATTCACCTGGATACATTCATCTGAATAATGAGCTAGGTATGGAGGGACAGCATAGCTCATGATTCAGTAGATGGCTCTAACCTAAGAATCTAATTTAGCATTCCAGAAGTCAAGCTGCCTGAAATGCCTGTTGCAGATTTTCAGTGCTAAGCAGCACACTGTATGAGGGTCAGAGAACTAGCTCTAAGTCAGTACAAGAAAAATGAAGCTCAGAAGTCAGGTTTGAGAACCCTCATCATCAAAACACATTCATTTACTGGCAAACTCAGCAGACGAGTTAGCTTCATGCATGACTGATATTGGCATTGTACCATATTACTTCCCCCTGCAAGTCTTATTATGTAAGAACAGCAATCGTCACTTCTTGGCAACAGTTACGCTGCCATTTCACCATACTGACAAACAGTTACACGAGATATGCTAGGAGTTGAACAACAGTGAAATATTCCTATACATCAAGATTTCAGTTTTATGTCATCTCATTACAGACCACAATTAAAGTAGAATGTGTGCCCTATTGACAGGGGTCAACTGAATAAATCTAGAAGTAATTTACAAAGAAAATACCTTCCATTTGTTTAATGGGATGTATCACAATGACTGAAACAGAGACATCTGAACTCAATTACCATATTTCAACTTACATGCACCTCCAAAAAAAATCCTAGATTTTAGTGTTCTAAAGTACATGTAGCAAGTACATGGAATGCAATAAAATTACACAGCAGATTCCCACCAAAAAGGTATACATAGCTTTTCTGAAATTAAGCACTACTTTTACAAAATGCAGCCAATATTACAAAAACACTTTTTTCCTGTATATTAAAAGCGATGAAAAATGCACCTAGATTTTCAGTGGAGAAAGCAAAGACATTGATTATCATCAGTTTTTCGCTATTTAAGTGACAACATTTCAGTCAAATAATTTCAAGCTATTTTTGTCCCTTTCCTATTTCTGGATTGAGATTTTTAGATTTAGAACAAGGACAAGATCTGTTCTCTGAATGCTCTATTATTGTAAGAATCCTGATATACCAACCTAAGAACGCCTAGGCTTTTTAGAAGAATTATGGCTCAGATTTAGGGATGCTCTTGCTCCTTTACAAAATCCTCACAAACATCTTGAGGTTCCATGTTTTGCCTTGACTGACCTCTAGAATTGACACAGTATGAACACAGTTTTTTTCCTCCAACATCCAGAAAATGGAGGAAAAAATACCAATATGACAAAAATATTTTGAAAGTTTTTACAGTAAAGTAGAAATACCATCTAGTTTAATTTGAACAGTTAAAAAGCTATTCTGTATTTACAAAAAATTTGTACATAACCTGAAAATCCTTGACAGGTGTATCCTAAAGTAACTGAGATAGTAGCTTCTGGAATTAAGATACAGAGCACATAAAAATATGTCGGTACCATTGTTTATATGTGGCACTTTTTTTTTTTTTTGGCAACACAAAGCAACATTAAGTGTGCAGCATATTTTCAAAAAAGCAAACCTAAAGCACACAGGACGGAGTGTTCACAAAAGAAAGCCTATAGACCTAATGGGGGGGGGGGAGAAGAAGAAAGAACACTTTCCCAGGCAGGTATTCTGGAAAGTATAGCAGACTCCACCCAACATTAGTAAACAGACAGTTTACAGAAAAGCCAAGCTCAAATGAGAAGTAAAATGAGGAACTCTGTAGTCAGAAAAAAAAAATAATACAGAAGTTTACTAAAGAAGTTATCATTCGGTGTTAAACTTTATCATCCTGATTCTAGGAACTAAGTGATATGACCACAGGCTACAAAAATAGCTACAGAAGAAGTCACATGGAGTGATGTAATGTGAACGTGGAATAAGTCCTTGCTTTTTATAAACTGAAAAAAAAGTTATATTCAGTGAAACTCTAGGAAAAACACAAGCCAACAAAAAAAAGTTAGCCTCAGTGCACTGAATCAGGTCAAGGCCAGCATTCATCTGTATGCATTTGATGCTTACATCAATATTCAATAGTAGAAAAATCTGAAACCTTGGCATATGAGTGCAAAGCACTGCACAAAAAACCTTCATTTTGGGAAGAGTTACTAGCCACTTAATGGAGTGTTTTACTTTCATATATCTACTTTTGTACTTGGGCAGAAGAAATTATGAATCTCTATCCTCATGAAGGAGATGCATGACTTCCCAAATATGGAGGAGTTTTGATCTGTTGCTTTTCTACCATGTTTTTTTTTTTTTTTTTAAATAAACATACAAAGGAAAAATTGAGATGCAGCAGAGCAATGTGATGCAGTGCATTTCAACCTTGCCAGCCTGCCCTCCCACTCCTACAGTAATAAGCTTCAAGATGACATACATATATTCTGAAGTCCAAAATCACAAAATCACAGAATTGAAGGGGTTGGAAGGGACCTCAAAAGATCAGTGGGTCCAACACCCCTGCCAAAGCAGGTAATATTTTGAAGAAACCTCATTCACAAGTGTAACCCTGAAACATTCCTAAACAAGCCAGAAAGAAATATTGGAAGTTGTTTTATTTTCTATTAGCATACATTGGAAAATGCTAGACCACAGTGCTGACCTGTGAATGGTTAAAAAGGAGATGATAATGACTGTATGCGATGTGTTAATATACTAATGCAAGCAAGAGCTTAATTCTGCATGCCCTGGTGCATGAGATCATTGGCCAAGTGGCTGGATATTTCAAACCACATGAGAGAAGCCGTGCTCTCTCCAGCTTGGAATATGGCCACACACAAAGTTTTAGAATCTCCTTTAAAAGAAAACAAAATAAAGTGCTGAGTTGCACATGACTTGCTAAATCCATCTTTTAGAACTGGCCTTGAATTTGAAATAGCCAATAAATGTATTTTGCATTGCCTTCTCTTTCTACCACATCATAACAGGATTAAGGAGTTGAGCAACAGGCTCATTTGGCTTTAGAGACTGTGATAGATCCTGGTTCTTAAAGTCGCTCTTATGAGCCATCTCCATTGATTCATTCCAGTTTACTTTTATTCTAGAGTACTTGAGTACTGAAATGTGATGCTTTGTACCATTTAGTTCTCTTCATAGACACAGATAATGTGTCCAAAAGATAAAATGCAGAATAAAAATACACACCATAATATAGCGAGTTTTAGATTATAATGAATGACAACTACAAAGGCCTTGGATTTAAAGCAGTGATGGGCTCAAGCTGTAGCTCTGCCAGAAACTAGTCAAGTCACTTAGGTGAGTAATTGAAATGTGCTTAAACAGATGTTAAATCATTTACTGGTTCTGAGACTACGTTAAACATAAGAGAGATTTTCAAGAATCCCAAAATGACTTTGTTAACAAGAGTACACATCAAGAAAAGACAAGTAGCAAGGCAGGAACAGGGAATATCTGTAGTTAGTGGCACCTACAGCTTCTAAAGGAAAAAAAAAAAAAAAAAATCATTGACTCAAAATCATGAGGAAAAAAAAAGTCCTGTTTAAAGATTACATCTGTCCCATGGAGGGGAGGGGTGGGGAGAGGTGTTGTTTGGTTGTTTCAACTCCCTCAGCTTCCCCCAAAAGATAAGAGGCTAGCACACATTGTATTATTACCACCACTCTCAAGTTTACTTGATCCCAAATTCAAGAGCTCTTTCCCACACTCACATTTCAGTCTCCTTGCTTTCAGTGACTTAGTTCTGCTTCCAGTCCTAGCCTCACCACCGCTAGAAGCAGCAGCCTGGCAGTACAGCAAGGAAAGCAGCTTTTCAGAAGAGCCCTGTTCTTGTGGAAGGCTGCAACCCACGACAGGGCTGTGAATTTTCATATCCTCACAGGATCAATACCAATCTTCACCAAACTTGCATGATGCAAGGAAGTCACTGGACTTGACAACACTGAAGTAGTGACTGAGGTAAAAACCTCAGCACTCCTGAGAGTTTTGCACATGCCTGTGTTACATGGGCTATGTCTAGAAGGCTCTAAAAGGGCCATTTCCAAAGCAGCTGTAAGAATAACTTTTGTTAAGTGCCCATACTTACTGCCCTTCTGCACCTCCAGAGGCATCAGACTTCTCAGTATGCTCCAGCTGTGCCCAGGGCAGGGCCACCAGGTTCCAAGCCTTCATGGTCACATCACAAATGCAATCTGAGAGGTCATCTCTGAGACATTAAAGACAGTTTTAATACGCAGTTTTCAGTCATGCTCTGTTCTAATATTAAACTTTATACCTCAGTGAGGAAGGATAAAGCACGGGTAAGCTAAACTTCACAAGACTTCTGGGCACTACTGTAATGAAGACTCTGTTCCAATATTTTGGAACATATTTGCAAAATGCTTTGTTCAGTCAGGGTCTGTTTACATTCCAAGGTTAGAAAATTGTCACGCTTCCCCTGTTCTTTCGACACTTTCAATTGTGTGAGGCATCAGCATTGGTTATGTGAGGGACATACCCATTCGTAAGGCAGAATTCCTGCTAGCACAAGGTGTAACCAGAATATTGAAAACAATATACCCAAAATACCTACTAACTGGAAAGCTATGGGGAAAAAAAAAAAAAAAGTATTAATGAAGGATGAGCAACTGGAAACCAAAGAAAAGCTAACACTTTGAACAGGAAGAAGGATTAAAGTGCACACTAGAGCAGAAAGAGGAATAATTTCATGGCTCTAAACTAAAAAGGGGGGAGTGGGGGGGAGGGAAGAGGGAGAATGACTTTCAGTTATCTGTAGAGAATCTTATCACAGAAGGGTGTGCTCTCCAAAGCCACATATACTGCATATCCTTTCCCACTAGGAAAAACTGATTCTAATTTAAGTTTGATCTTTTATGCGTTCTTACTACTCATAATATTTGTACATTTGTTTTACACACCTGTAAAATCTAATGTCTATCTAGGAGGAGTTTCACTAGAACACCTGCAGCACGGACAGTCTGCTCTCGCTGTCCAGAACAGAATCAGAGTCAGGGGAGTTAGTCGCTTATCAGCATACTGAGATGACCTTATAACACGTGAACTTTGCAGTTTTATGGCTAGCAACCCTGTTCTTCCCATGACCCATGAAAGAAGGAAGAAAATTAATGCTCAGCTCATGCTGCAGTAGTTAGAGGTGCTCAGTTGTCCCTCTGGTATTATTTTATAGCAGCTATATTGATCTAAATTTGTAAATGTCAGGAGGTACGAAATGCAAATAGCATCACAAATCAGCAAGTTCCCTAGAGAATAAAGCTGATTACCACCTTGTTTCCAAGCTGTCATGTGACATAGGGTTCTGACTTACTTTGATTCATCTAACTAATGTGAAGGACAATTAAACACTGCTGAGATACGCCATATCAGGGGCTCTGGAAAACAGCAAGGAGCATGGATTATGGATCTTTTTGGAAAGTGTATGCAAACTTTCAGTGGGAAGTTCAAAATAAAAGTTGTGTGGCAACAACTTATCTTAAATTCTTTGCCAACATACAACATTTTGTTAGCAGTAAGCTCTGGTGTCCTGAAGCCAGCTGTATATCAACAACTCCATATTTAACCCTGCAAAGGGAAATTCTTCCACATACTGTAGCGGTATGGCTCATCCAGGAGACAGTCTGTTCCTCAAGCCAAACCAAGATTATAGTCCCTGACCAATTCCTTTGAACTATGACTGCAATGTTTCTAATTCACATGATTCTACCATGAGTAGGATGATTCTGTCCTGTGATCCAGCCAGTCTTTTGGAAATCCAGCAGCTCAATTCTTGTATCATTTTCAGCCCTCTCTGGGGAAATTCCCTCCAACTCTCTGCTACTTCCACCTCCCGAGGTAGAACATCTAGACCATTGCATCACAAGGCAGACGGATCAGTCTTTCTCTCTTTCAGGAGACAGTATGATTTTTTCCAGCTTAGGTTAAATAGGTAGGGCAGTCATTAATACCATCTTCATAGGAGAAAAAGAAACAGAAAGTGTCCAGAAGCCCAGGCCAGCACTCATCCCCTCTCCCCATCTGTTCCTGCAAACAGCAGGCCAGCCGGGCTCCACACTCTCTCTCAGCTTAGAGGAGGTCTGAGAAAGAGTTGAGATTTCCTCTATTTGCTCAGGTTTGAGAAGAGAGCTACAGTCTAAAAGCTGTCTTAAGTTCATGGTAAGAGCAGGTGCACACTGCAACCCACATGGAGTAGGAACGTAAGTAAGGGCATCAAAACCATGATTAAATGAGAGCAGGCTGCTGTAAGTGGTGATCAGGTGCCTCTCTAGCCGATCTAGCTAGACAGAATGGTGGAACAGAGCGTGGGGTACTGCTGGAAGCCTTTATGGCCAGGCAGTTTCAAAAGTTCCTGTACCCCAAAGGCAAATTGCATTCTATATGTTTAGGACAACTGGCAACATTACAGAGCCAAGTTCAGAGTGCTCAGGATAATCTAAATAAAACACATTCCCTCCATATGCTTTTCTTGGTTTTGTTGTGGAAATTTTCTTCCTCGGGATATTTTGGCATCCAACCTGGGCTTTTTGAAGTTATTTCTGCAATACCACCACTAAATTTATAGTTGAAGACATTTTCCATTTCCATTCATCCATTTGTTTTCCTATCACAAAGCATACTGGAGAGGGAAGAGTCTGGCATTTTAGCTTCTGCTAAGTATGAAAGGAGATGGTGCTAGGAGGGAAAGATAGTTAAAAACCCTTGGGGGGAAAATTGCTGTGGTACTGTACAAAAAAAGGCTCAAGTAGGATGCTTCTGCTTTAAAGAAAGTTAGTTCTCTACTCCTTAACCTCTTAAGTAATTCAACTACATAAACCTGCTTACAGAATAAACTGCAAGTTCTACATAGAGCCTCCTTCAGGTTTGACTTTTTTCGTCTTTTACCTGAAGGGAGGAATTCAGGTTCATTTAAGCTACAGTGACTGCAGTCTGTTTCCTAGCTTGAGTCCCTTAACAGTGCAACTTTACTTGCCACCTGCTAAGCAGTTCTCTCTGGATTAGAAATTACTTGATGTGTTGGAAGTGTTTTGGGAAGAGCCCCCACCTCCCCCCAAAAAAGTTTTAGAGAGTAAAGACGGGACCATTTCTGAAACTTGTCAATAAATGAAATAAAAAGTTAGGGATAAATTCTTTCTTCTCTGCATGCTAGGTCTTCAAGTTCTGCCATAACTGAGGTGGATACCCAAACTCAGCTTTGGTGACTGCTTCTCAGTAGGTCTTCCAGTCTCTCCCAAGGGAGATATTTTTCTTTACAGAAATACATATTAATAGTAGCAAAATCCCAAAGCTTATTTTGTTCTAAGCAACTGGCCTGCTTGCTACAGTATTTGCTAATTTGGAATGAAGGACTGTCATCTAAACCAGAAGCTTTGTCTTGGAACACTGAAACCTTTCCTGACAAAAGCTTCACCAAAATAGCTCAACTTCCATGCAAAGCTTTTGGCTTTGAATGTCATTTTCCAAGGAAAAACATTTTGTTGAAAGATTCTTGATGAGCTCTCTTTCTAAACTGAGATACATTTTGAACAATCACTGTGCAACACAAAGAATGTGAAAAATCATGAGCTTTATCAGTGTCATCCAACAGATGCATTTTGCTTAAGTAATTAACTTGAAATAAATATACATAAGCATTCTCTGCTGGTTTGCAGTTATTTTCAGGGTATAGCAAGTAATCTAACACTGCATCTGAAAACAGCTGCAATTTATAGATGAGTGATTTTTGCATATGAATAGATTTTGTTCTGCATATGACTAATTTCTACTACTTCTGAAAGAGATTAAGCATCTTTTCCTTCCTGTTAGAAGCAATTACAAGTTAGTTGGATAATTGCTTTTTTGCTTGTTTGAAAGAAGTACTACATTTGCCAGTATTGAACAATATAGCTAGATTGAAGCTGTATTTCATTTTTAACTTTTTTTTTCAGTTGCTTTTGATATTACCCAACAAATTCCACTGGAGCAGAATGTTAAGGCCCAACTAATGATAAACCACATGACTCTAAGCAGTTAAATTATGTGAACCTAAGAGAATCTGAATGTTTTGAATTATCTTTGTGCTCATTTCAAAACATATCTAATACATCTTGTTTTGTTCAAGTACTTACAATATATGCTACGTTGCAAGAGGGGACGTGATCAGGTTATATACCTGCCTGTTCTAGTATAGGTAAAGAAACAAGTACTAGTAGTAAGAAGTTACCATGGGTATCACCATTGAAAGCAATTTGAATGTATACATATTCTGTAGGGGCTCATTAGTATCTATGCTCAAGATGTTAATATTGGTACATGTCCAGAAGTTCAATAAAATTAAGATACTCCTACCAATCCCATGACACAAGCTTCACTAGGAGCGTTGATATACCCTTTATAGGTAATTCAACTGCAACATTTGAAAGGATTCGACATTTATCATGTAGGAGCCACGGGATATTTCAATCTTCAGGCCTACTTACTGGCACTAAAGTTTCAAAAATACATTTTTCTTGGATAATCTCTGATCACTGCTTGCACAAAGATTAAAGTAAACAGGACAAGCATCATGGTAAACACCTGGTTTCCTCAATGATTTTTCCCCTCCACTAGTGGAAGACTGACTTGAACATTCTATGTCTTATTACTGCACCATAGAAGAGGGACCACCAAAGCTCTGTTAACATACCCAATATGTTTTTGTTTCTCATCGGGTCTTTCTAAAAAACAGCACAACATGCATGTAAGAGCTAGCAACATTGCATTAAGATTTCTGCACTGTTCAAAAGAGCAATGAAATACTGCATTTTGCTTGTTGAATTAAAAATAAATAAATCCACTGGTCGTTGGAGACAGTTAAGCAATGAGATCATATCTTTTTATAATCTCAGAATTTAATGTGTAATTGAAACCAGGAAAACAAAAACTGTCTTTTTAAGACAAGCTGTATCCATGAAGTATGTATGAATTCACATTTGGAGATGCAGGATACAGAAAGGTGGGACTTGGTGCAGTTTGTCATAAACAGGCAGGGTTCCACTTGTCGTAAGCAAAGAGATAGTGCGATAGCATAAATAATATTTTTCATATAAATCGATAGTTAATAATTTAAAGTTGCAGTGAGTGGGGAAAACAGGAAGCATGACAAATGCTGGATAAAAAGTACTGGTGTGAAAGCTACACTTAGTACTTCAACCACAAAGTATTCATTTCACTAAACTATACCAAAGAACAATGATCCTGTTACTCCATGGTTTATCTCTAGTATCTGTGTCCATAAATAAACACTTCAATCAGTAATCTCTTTCATTTACCATTATCCTGATGGAATGTGACTGTTCATTATATACCATAGAATCTATTTAGCTTAAGAATAGTAGTATAATAACCAAATTTGAATCTGGGTACTTATATAAAGCTCTATTGCACAAGACTAAGTCTAAAATTTCTAAGACATTGCTCTGGTTTTATGTAACAGTTCTTCTTCATTAGCCTATTCAGTAATTTGTGCAATTCTTTGGAGAAATAATTTTTCCACAAGTCCTCCTTGGCAAATAAACTTTGAGTAGGAGTAGCATATATTCATGCAAGTTAAAAATTCGCAGCTCTTTAAACAATATCAATTGCTTGGATATTCCTGATGGAGGTCAGACTATCATGGAATTCTTGCAGCTTTGTGTTTATATGGAGAATTGGGAAGGTAGGCAAACCTTGGGGGTTTTGAGATTTTGAGGAAAGAACTGGGAGCTTTTGGCAATATGTAAAGGAATCCAAATGCAAGCCAGTGAAAGAAACCAAAATCAGGAAGTTGCTGGAAAACACTTTGTAGGAGGCATTCACTTGCAAGATTGGAGTGAGCAATTAAATTGGCAGGGAGACTGAGGTAGGCAGGTTGGGTGGAACTGAAGCAGGTTTGGGGTTGTTTTTTTCACAGCACTACACTAAGCTAGTTCTTACAGTTTAACTCTGGCCAATGGATATGTCATTAATAAGCAAAACAGGATAGCATAAACTTCACAGCGTGGAGTTATATTATTTTTGGTATTCTAGGCATATTTTAATGCCTCTTAAAGAATTGAATCTTCTGTAAATCTAAAACCAATCATTGTGCATTAAGTAGCGTATTGTGAATTAACACAGTATGTGGGCGGTCTTACAGTCTTTGAGGTAAGGGTTCCTACATTCACATCAGGAAAAAAAGAATGGTTATCTAGGGAATAAAGTCACTACAAGAAGCCCGTCCTGTACATGCCTATACACGTCAAAAGCCTCATCTACCGTTCACAATATAGAGATGGAAGCTTTAATGGGAAACAGCTAATCTGAATAGTGGATGGTAATATAGCCAATTGGGCTGCACCTTGATACATTTGTCAAATAACTGCAGTGACTGCGTAAATTCCTGAGTGCTGGTTGCTTCATTCAGTGTTGCCACATAGGCCTCAAGATATGTATGCATATAAAGCATTTCTAAGCAGTGCTCATTTAACGTATGAGCTGAGCACATACAAAGGGGACACCGAGCTGTCACAAGGGTCTGTTACATACTTTGTGGAAACACAAAATTGGAGCTGTCTCCAATCCCCGTGTAAAATTAGTTCTGGTGTTTAAAAGCTTTTCTTAACTAACATTATATACTAGGCACTTAGCTCTCTCTAGACAGCAACCATATATTTTTGTACTTAGCGGGCAATGTATGGTGTACTGTTGAGAGTAAAACCATCCCCACAGACAATTTGAAACTCTTTCTCATGACAACACAAGATTTATAAGTATATAGCCAACTTTAATATATAATCTGAAGAAGACCAGAGCTGCTTCTACACCTTGAAAACATTATCCTTGATTAAACAGTGATTACCATCTTTCCTCAGATTAAAAAAAAAAAAAAAAAAAAAAAAAAAAAAGATATGTGTATATATATTTATGTATATAATTTCAAAATCAAAGCCTTGTACTTACTGCATCTTCTTCTGCATGTCATCTGATGGCACTGGGAACAGATCCCAGCATCCCAGAATGCAGCTTGGCAGGTATTAGTCTCCTGCTTATAATAGACTCTCTAATTGCAATGCATTTTTTTCTCTTTTGAACTAGCTAGCTAACCTGTAATTTTTCTTGTTATCTGCCCAAAGCTAAATGAAGTATCTGATACACCCAAGGAATTCCTCACCTGCTACAGGTGACTTCAGATGGGGAGTTGCCGTCACCAAATAAGTATAAATCCACATGTAACCAGGTTTCAATAATATCCCCAGGCAAGGCAGATCGCTCATGCTTCCATTTTTATACTGTTTATTCTTATGAGAACAGTGAAGCCCTCAGCATGCAAGTCTCCTCCCCTGAGCTCCAACACAAGATTGAAGCCTAGAGATTCCAATCATTGAACATGTATTGACTTGATTTAATAAGGCAAGGAGAACCTCAATGAGCAATTGCAGTTGCTGCTGCTACCCATTAGCTTCAGGTGTTAGCAATTCGGCAGATCTGTAATGAGTATACTTTAGCTTGACCCACTTTCTCCTCCCCATTTTGCAAAATCAGGGTTATTCTTGTTATTTTGCATTTGGTGCTTTGCACTTACGCAAATGTTTTACAATAACACATCTTCTACTGTCACAGTTTGAGAAGGTTCTGCTATTGACATGTCTAGCTGTACAAGTCAATGCAAATACAAAGGTGGGGAGGAAGCAGCAGCAGGATTTATTGCAAATTACTATGTTGTGTTAGTGCAGCAGCAGGAGAAAAAAAAAAAAAAAAGTCTTGAACTAGAATACTGATTCTACATTCCTTCTCCCCAGTTTGAGAAACACTGATTTTTTTTTTCTGCCTTTTGTTCCTTCAGCTGTTCCTGTTGCCTCTTCTTCCTGCTGCCACCCTTAGTAGCAGATAGCAGCCTTACTGCCCTTAGCAGCTGTCTCCTTGGTCTAGATTAAGACAGTGGCTATGGGTGGTCTACCTGTCTGTCGGTGCGCAGAAGCCTGCCCTCTTTTTTAGAGGGTAATTATGTACCTTCTCTATGAGTGGAACTACTGCAACCTTTTCTTAAGCTGTTTCCTCTGTTGAAGAAATATCTTCTGCTGTTAAGCAATTTAATGGACTTCTGCTTTCTGCAAGAGCATGGAGTAGGAGAAATGAGGTTTCTTTCTCTCTTGTTGTTGTTACCATGCCCTTTCTTTCATTGTTGTCTCTGTTCTGTTGTATACGTGGGAAAGCAGACAACAATCCTGAGAATAATGTAAGACAAACCAGGCTCTTTGCTCAATATATATGAGCTTTGGGTAGAAAGAAAGTCAATTCTCTTTCAAGGAGATGCAACGTTTCCCTAAAAGGCTTCCCATGTGGTCTACTGGGCAAGATAATGTTGCACTAGAACTACGCAGCCTCCCCCCAGTAAATGATTTCCTTTTATTTGTAGTTAGTCATTAGATAAGCTCTGTGTATGCAATGGTGTAGCAATGTTCTGCTTCTGGACAAGTCCTTTTTGTACCAATAGCAAATCTCCGCTCACCACTGTCGTTGCGTATACACACGGAATCAAATTAAAAAGAGCATGCTGCACATAAGCCCAATGCAAAAAGCCTGTAGTGAAGAAAGTAGACACAAAAATCAGGCACACAGCCTAGGCAGTTCAGAATGAATGTTGCAGAAAAATAATTAACCCTAAGTTTTCAAAGTTTGGCTTTTGGAACAAAAGGCTCAAGGTTTATAATAGAAAATCTTGGATACCCTTCATGCTAGGTAGGAGCACTGCTGTTGCTGCCTGTAGTTACAAGCTTCTATATCCAAAAGTGTTTCATGTCATGTAGTTCCTGTAACTACCAGGTTTGTTTGATATCCACTATGTTTCCTAACAAAAAAAGGTTGAATAATTCTCCATACAAAAGTTTGAAGAAGGTACTCAGTTTTAACTAGCTTTTTTAGGCACCAATGAATAAGTAGACAGCTTAAATTCTAGTTGCCTAAAAATACTAGAATTATTCCCATGTATGTAATAAGAAGGAAAATAACTGGTAAAAGGAAATAAAAATAAGCTGGTGGTTGGGCTTAATTTCAGTCCGGCTTAAGAAAATGTTTTCTTGCTATCCATAAATGCATGGGGTTAGTTCAAGCACTTTTTTTTTTTTTTTGCATTTTAGTTCACACCTGGCCTATAAATGATGCACAATTCATGGAGAGGGAAAAGCAGCCTATGGTTCTGTAACAGTGTCTGAAATACCACGGTGAGCTTGGAAGAGCTTTCAAGGTGAACATGTTTGTGGCCTCTGCTTAGGAACAGTTTAAGTCCTGCATTGTCCACCTGCAGGTTCCCCTGTTTTAGAAAGAGAAAATGATGTTCTAAGTCTTATGCATGTTATAAAGCAGGATCGTCTGTTTCAGGCAATCCCTGCCTGTGGGCAAGAACCTCCACGAGACGGTTCTTTAAGTGTGTGGTGCTGGTTTGATCAGCGTGTTGATACAGTGGGAAAGTTTACCAGATTACAGGTATGTGTGTAGACTTTTTTTAAAAAGCAAAAACAAACTACAGGTGCAGCTAAAAATACCTCCGTGTAAAATTCAGTCAACTAGTTAAAAATGTGAGTAAAGCACTTGTGTCAAAGGGTATGAATCTGCCATCATTTAGCAAAAATATTTCTGCTCTGTGTTTTTTTCCTTTAGTACAATGACTTTAAGTTAATCGCTAGTTCAGTAAAGAACTGTGGCTTCTATAGTGTGGTTCAGCTTTTAGATTTTTTTTTTATTTTTTTTTTTTTTCTCCAGGCTTCTGTGTCCACAGGGTTTTATTTGTATGCAAACATTTGTGCAGGTGTCTGCCTGGTGTTTGGGGCATGCAAAACCAGGGCTTGCCAAAACTTTGATTTTTTTTTTTTTTTACTAACCAATCATTTCACATACCAGAGCACCAGAGGGACATGGTCTTCCATTTCAATTAAAGTCCACATTCTTTATGGAACTATACATGCTTTCTTCTTGTCCTGTGAGTTAATAAAGGTAGAAGACACAGTATAACAAAGCTTTGTGTAAGAATTCTGGATTCTTTCTCTGGTGTCTCCAAAGTAAGAAGGTTTCTTCTGTCTGACCCCCCTGACACTTACTGCTGTGAGGAATGTTTTAACAATTCGTGTCCATAACTGATAAGCTGATTCTCCCAAAATTCGAGCTGAAGATAAGAGTGGTCACTGGTTGAAAATATTCAAAGGAGGGAACAAGCTAAGGATCCTCAGACATGGGGTTCTTTAAGCAGGGGCTTCTGCATACCTTCTGGAGTCCACACGAGCAAGCATTAAATTTGAGTATCAAACTGAATATACTTCTATTTGATTGATTGTCAAATTCAATATATTCTGAGTATCAAAATGAACAGGGATTCAACTAAACTTCTGTTGCAGTATGATGAAAAAATATAAAACCAAGCACTTTTTTTTGTGGGAAAACTATTTAAATGTAGTAGCATTTTGTGAAGTGATCAGCTGAATTGCAAGGGGAACATAGCTCATTTTCTTGCAGATGCTGGTCCGTTCTTCCAGCTGTGCACACAACAAAGCACAGCTGCTGGTCTTGTTTATACAGATGGCACCACTACCCCCATTGGCTTGCCCACTGGGAGAGATTGTGCTTTGAGCATCTTTGTGCTTTTGGGGGGGGAAAGTACAAGCAAAATTCCCTTGTTCCCCCACCTACAGAGAGGTACTGGAAAGGAGCACAGAGGGTTCAGCAGACAGCACAATCCATGCTATAGGAACATATGAACTCCAGCAAAGATAGCATACAAGCTCCGAAACTGAAGCAGGTAGTGACCACATCAGCTACAATGATGTGATCCAGACTAGTTTGCAGCTGAGGCAGCACTGACTTAATCGTGGTACGCAGCGTAGATAGCCAACAATATTAATCTGACATGGTATGAATGCCCAGAATACCCATCCCATTCTTTTTGCTTCAGATTTTGAAGATGTATGGGAGTCTGCCAGTGCTATGAGCTAGAATATAGCTTAGGAGCATAGAGGGAAGAAGTACAGTAACCTAGCATTCAGGCAAAAAATCTTACTGTTCCATTTGGTTATACCTATTCTTTTTCTTGTGGCCTGATTAGTGGTAATCTTTTGATGGTTTCCATTTGGCTGAATTGTTGGAAATGTAACGTGACATTACTATTAAAAACATAGAAGCTCCTTCCTTGAAGCAGATGACAAACAATATGTGCTTCATTCTGAAACACAAGCGTGTATCACTGCCAAGAAAAAGGACACTGGGCAAAGGGCTTCTGATGCTTAGTGTTTGGCTTTGGTCTCTGTGAAAAAACGCACTTCCAGTCATTTGGGTGTGGGGATTTTCATGGAACAATCTTGATTAGCTTGCTTTCCTAAGGAAAGGAAGCTTATGTAATGGTTCAGTGTATCTCTCGCTCCAAATTACAGACGTGTTTAACACATGAGCCAAGGTCTCAAAAATAATTACATTTCTACAAGTTTCTTGGAAGTCAGCAGCCAAAGACAGAAAAAGGAACCATATTCATTCCTGAGCTGAAGGAAAACAAGAAAAAAAAAGAAAAAAAAGAGAGAACTCAGCAACCAGCCATTGTGCATCATACTGTTTTAACATAACAGGCCAGCCAGGCACTGCTTAGCTACAGCATCTGAGGTTTTTGCTCTATGGGGGTGACACTGGAATAAGAAATATAGTAAAATATCCTTATCTGCTGTTACAAATTACAATGTAGCTGGGGCACCAAATAATTGAGATGCTGGATGGAAGTATACACAGCAGTTTGGTCATTGGCTAGAGGGTCATAATTTATTTCATGTAGCACTTGAATGGGTGAGGGTGAGCAATAACTTTTGATCTCTCTTCAGGATCATTTTCATTTGCCTAGATTACCCAGATTCAGAATGAGAATCTGAACCTACCTACTGAAGTTGGCAGTAAGTTGACTCAGATTTGTATGAGAAATAAGAGCAGTGCAGTGATATAACTGTGTAGGAAACTTTGTCCAAAGTCATTAAATGTTTTTTTTTTTTTTTTTTTTTTTTTTTTCCCCTCGTGGCAGAGCCGTATCTGTGTCATTCCTTTTTCATTTATTGTTCTAAGCCTGGATTCCTTAGATAACTTTGCTAGAGACTTGAGTTTTATTGTAGATATGGAAAACTGCCTAAAAGTTTGGCTCCTTGGTTGTTCTGGCAGCATTCCTGCCTCACTGATATTCAGATGCAACACATCCTACTTGCTCCAGCAATCACTCTTTAAAACAAGACAGGAAATAATGGACACCAAACAAAGTGAACTCTGCCGCTACCTTAGTTAGCAACCCCAGAAACTCATGAAACTGTTTTGTGAGCTGGATCTTGGGAGAGCTAGTCCTAATTCCTTTACCCTGGTTATGTGGGCCTTAAATATAGCTACAGGAAAAGGGGCAGCATTAGTGTAGATGTCACTAAACCCTGCTCAACATTGCAGGTCTTGAATTGCTAATGTTTGGATGGCCAGCCAATAGCCAAAGAATTTCGGTAGCATACTCCAGGCTGTCCCCAGAGTTCAGTTGTTCTCAGTGCCAGTGGCTAGCACCGGCTGCTGACCCTAGTGAAAATGCATGCAGAGACACCTGGGGGATATTAGGCAACGTAGTTAACAAAAACCTAGCTGACTTCTGTGAAATGCTATGGCCGCATACTACCAAAAGCAAAGGCATAGAATAACAGATAGAGTTACTTGAACATATAAGGGTAGTATGCTAGATTTTAAAGCTATCTGAGAACATGACACATAACATACACTGCACATCTGAGTGGTGTAGATAGCCATGCCTGCTTGATGTTTCCAAGGACAAAATTCTGATTTCTGTTGCTTGGTAGTTTGCCAACAGATTGTTTGGGCTGTAAATTTTCCTGCTGGCTCTCTGCCCTAAGGTGATTTTGTGGGTGTGGGTGTCCATGTGGATAGAAGAGCAACAGTTGATGAACTTCTCAGGAAGGAAAAAAAAAGTAAACTTTACTCTTTTAAGGATTTTTCAACTATTTCTACTATTTCTTTGAAGTTGTAGTGTACCCAGTCTTTCAAGCAAGAGCTTCAAATTTGATGAATGGATTCATTTGGTTAAAGATGTGTCTACTGACATCTTTTAGACTGATAAAATTCCCCTTGCTGGTCATCCACCAGATTCATTTAGAGGCTGAGTCACTTGGTCATTTGCAATCCCCAGCAAACAATTAATAACCAGCAACAGCTCCTACATGACTGCGAGGGGCCAGCATTGTGCCTGGTGTCCTTCCTCACAGTGGGGCTTAAACACTGAAGCCCTGAAACATAAAACACCGGTGTGAAACCTCAAGAAATTCCTGCACATTGCCCAGGGCATGCCCCATGATCACAGGTTGCACTGTTCAGACGTGGCAATGAGAGAACACAACGCTCAGACTCTGGATGTGACTTTCAATGTGTTTACTCTTTACTTAGAAAGTCTATCAGAGGGACAATAAGAAGAAAGTCCCCTCCTTCCTTCTAACACATGCTTTCCTCACTGCACCTGAACAGATCTGGGACTGTGCTAAGCAGCTTTCAGGTTTCCATGATTCTGGTTTGCCTTATCTTGGCTTCCCTTCAAACTTCTACCTGTTCTACTGCTCCCGAAAGTCAGCCTGTTTTGGCAGCGCTCTGTCCTACCGTTAAACTGGATCTGTCTGGTACAGAAGCCTGCTCGTCTCTTCCTCTGTGGTGGTCGTAGCTTCCTGGGAGCTTCAGTGAGTCTGGCTAGGTTCCTTCACCGAGAGAGGCAACTGTGTGTCCTTGAACAACTTACGCAGTCTCTGCCTCAGTTCTCTGTTTTGGAAAATAATTGGTATTTCACGTGCCTTACCTTTTGTCTTGACCTCTGTTTCAGTTACAAGAAAAGGTAGGGTAGGGTTGCATACTAGGCATGTAATCGCTTATTTTTACGAAGCTGCAAGAGGAAGGATTTCACAAGAACCTCGACACCCAGCACAAGACTGAGGGAGTTAAGAGAAGCTAGACTTCTCCGGCAGCTGAAGAACTTAGGAGTCAGGCAGAAACTTCAGACCTTAATGTCCCGGCTGATACAAACTTAACAGAGGGGATGCTATTGCTTTCTCTGGGGCTTCTGACCTGCTGTCAGAAATTGTCCCTTTCTGGACAGTCATCAAAACACTTGTCACTTTTTTCTATCATAACATACAAATGGCTGTTACACCCTTAAAATGAATTCCATATACATGGGTGAAATGTATTAAACCTCAGACTATCTAGGAAAAAAATTAAAAATCTATATCTCTGGGAGGTGAGTTTGACAGCTTTTTGTTCTCATGAGAAATGTAACCTACGCAATCATTTTTATTAAACAGGGGCTTCCAAGGATTTGTTCTATAGCTGAAACAACAATTTGATGGGATATTACAGAAGCCCAGCAGGACTGAGAGCAAGGAGTGAACCCTCTTGTAGGTGCGTGTGTACAGTGCCTGGCTCACTGGGCTTCTGATCCTTGCTTAGCCTTCAGGCTATTTCCTAATGGGGAGAGTTCCCACAGCAGCTCTGCCTTGAGTCACACTAAGTCAGGCTCACTGACCCGGTGACTTCCATAGCGTAACAGAGCAGTGTATTTAATTCCTTTGTACTCTCAGAACCTCTCACTGTACGGCAAATTTAATCAGCTATTAAGCTGAAAACCTGATGTGCTGCAGAACTATAAAGG
Organism: Aythya marila; assembly: GCF_965140915.1. Lineage (NCBI taxonomy): Eukaryota > Metazoa > Chordata > Aves > Anseriformes > Anatidae > Aythya > Aythya marila. The sequence goes on from NC_139051.1 coordinate 17,831,842, forward strand.
AATCTGTCACATTCGTATACCTAAGTAACAGGTATTTTGAATCCTTATTTTTTAGGTGTCTTTGTTTAGAACACACACAGCCTGAGATGATGTGAAAGAGCTCAAATGCCTGCCTGCTGGTTCCACTAGCTTTTCCTCTCATGCAAAGTAAAATACATAGCTCCAAATTTGTACTATGAAGGTAATGAGAGAAATGAAGAAATATAAATCAGCAGTACAGTTTTTAAGATACTTGGATTGTGCCTTTTAAATTATTATATGTTACTGTAGCATTTCATTTTAACTACACTATGAAAAAACATAACTCATGAAACGCTGCACGTTGGGTACTTTTGGGTCACGCAGTTGGGACAACAGAGGTTCTGTCTCCGCATGTTAGAAGGACCCCCAATAGAAATGCCTGTGCAGTTTTAAACTCCCACTTAATTCTGGCAGGAGGTCACTTCGAGGTTTCTTTAGAAAGCACAGTGTGAGCTACCAAACTTAAGACAGATCAAGAACCAAGGCCATCCCAAAATTGCATAACGTTACATGGCCGAGGAAGTAAGGTATTCGGTCCTATTGCCCCATCCCCTGCAATAGAACCCATTGCAGCAATGCATTGAGAAATTGAGTTAAGAGCTAAGAGGAGGCATTGTAACATCCCAGCAACCTGGAACGGGGCTGGTAGAGGTACACAGGGCTGGACTTTCGGTTTGCTGTGCAGGAGCAAAACTTCACAGCTCTCGTGAATGCTAATGAGTCCCATGACTAAACCGTGGCATATTTTGAGAGTGCAATCCATAATACATATAATCTCAGTCATCATTTGGAAACTTCTGACCTACATGCAAACTTCCAAGGAGCTACTGCAGATAAATTATCACTGCAATTACGGGTAGCCATGGAGCTCTAGGATTGTGTGTATATAATACATTGTTATGCAAACACACATCTACTTTTAAACCTCTGCTTCACAGTCATCGTGGTTTTAATTTCAAAGCATCAAAAAGGAGGCAAAAATAAAGTCTCTTGCAAATAGATCTTGATTATATCTAGAAAGAATTTTTGCAAACAATTCAAAAACAGGCAGTCTGGAAATCCTAAAATGGAACTGTGCTAGTGAGAAAAGGACAGTTGCCCTTAAAAGTTGTCCTTAAAATGCAATTTTTTACTTAATAAAATCTAATTCTTGTGCTGGTTTAATGTTAAACAGGAAAAGATAATTTCATAGATAATTGCATCTTTCCTCAGAACACAAGCAAACTCCCACCAAGTTTTTCATGATAGATTCATAAAATGCCTCTTAGAAATAGCACTCATTTCTTCCTATCTGACTCATTATTGCAACCTTGTGAAGCAGTATTTAATCCTGCGGGTATTTAATCTCGATCATTTAGCCTGGACATTTCACAGATTAACAAATCTTTTGTATGTCACTGTACCAAAAAAAAAAAAAAAAAAAAAAAAAAAAAAAAAAAAAAGAATTTAAAAGCTCTGCAAAAACTGTGAAAATAATATTCCCCCACTCATCCCCCCCGAGACTCACCAGAGCCTGAAAATGCTTCCCACGCCCAGCTCGCCTGCTGGCACCATCAGGAGTGGTTTTCATCCGAAGGAGAAATCCGAAGACCGAGAAGGGATCCCATCTGGGAGGATTTTGGTAAACAAAAACAAAGTGTACCTGGGGTTAACAGTTCTCAGCAGAGCAAAGAGAATAAGCTGAGACAGAACGATCTGCCTCTCCCAAAGGCTGTAACGCGTTCTTTGTGTTAGCAGAAATACCTGGACCCACACACTGAACTCTTGAGTGTCACATGGGTGACAGAGCTAAAAAAGGCAAACCCATAGGCTTAATTTAAACTGCCCCCAATATGTTAGTGTTTTCCCCTGAGGCAGCTTATGTGTCTCTTCCAAACTTTTCTAAGATTTTCCTGGAATTTTAATATCCCTCTCTCTTTGGTTTCATACTTTTTAACTCTTTTATTTTTAGATTCAATTTTTCACAGTGGTCTGTAGAGTCTGCTTGACGCCAGCAAATGTAACTGGATCCCAAATCCCTGCAAGCCAGGAATTGCAGCCATGATCAGCATGCTGCCGAGCAAAACCTTGGCACTGGTCAAAACCAAATAGTCTAAATCCTCTATTTATCTTATGGCAGGGCTTGGGAAAGCAGGCAAGAGGAGTTCATCAAAATGTAAAAAAGGAATAGCTGGGAAAGGCTAGGGGTAAGTAAACAGAAATCAAAGATGCAAATAGATCTGTTCTACAACAGATTTGTGTGACCGGACTTCCAAAAGCAAGAACAGAGGTTTACAAAAAAACAGATATTTTATTCTCTAGTAACCTAGTAACAGGACAGGCACGCACAAAGCAGATTGCCTTTAAAAAAGGCTTGTGTCAGCAAGGTTGACTTTAGTGGAATAAATAAGAATAAGCTGCTTGGCAGCAGATCACTGCTGACAATAATCTCACAGGTCAGATTTTCCAAATTTGTTTCATAGCTCATTCAATACACTCATAACTCCAACTACCATTTCTGTCTAGGAACAATATGGAGCAGCGTCTCTCAACCAGCCTTTGATAATTAGGTCTCAGGTTTTTACCTTGATTTTACACGGTGCGCAACTGGAATAAATCCACTCTGAGACTACGGAGCTGAATTACCTTGCTTGAACTTTTAATTTTCTGTCACTTGCTGCCCCTTCTTCCTGTAAAAGAGAACAAAATTAAGGATTGACAGTTTATGTGAGTGAGAAATTGTTCATCCTAACTATTCTAGGATCTCTAACTTTGGTAACTTGTGTCTGCAACAGAGTGTGACCACTTCACGGAAGAAAAAACAAGAGTATCAAGGCAGTTATTTGCCAAAGGTGACATGATGAGTCAGCAGCAGAGCCCAGATTAGAGTACAGTGTTCAGACTGCCCATCCCATATGCAGCTCACTAAACCACTGTTCCTCCTGCAGCCTCAAGGGAATAAAGTTCATTTAGTTAGGTGGTAAATGCTCAACTCCTGCCCTCACTCTTCACCTTGTTATTTATCTAAGTTTTGGCAGGCTTAATTGTTTGTTGCCAAGAAAGGCTACAGATCAAGAGAAACAGAAAAAGTGTTGGTCTTATCCTCAGAGAAGTGTTGCAACAGCAAAACTCCACTTTGTGAGAACAAGAGTGGTCTGCACTTGGAACACAGTTGTATGTAGCACTGAAATTGCTTGATTTTTGACAGGACAGCTTTTTTGTCTCTTTATAAGTAAAAAATGCAGAGTAGAAGACCCCTAAAGCAAAGATCTTGAACAGAGCAACTGACATTGTATGTCCCTTTTCTCCGTTGCATGAAGAAGGTTCTGTATTTTTTAAGCCATTTGGCAACTTCTGTAGCCTTGGCATATTTTCTTCTCCTGGCAGAGATAGTATTTGGTATTCACATTTGTTCAGCTAATGAGAAACTTGGAAAGCCAGCCCCAAGCAGTTCTGCCAGCTGTGAGTGATGCCACGTTACTTACATGCAGGGTCTTCTGCCTTCACTGGGCTGTTGGTGTGGGAAGAGATGGGACAAATGGGCCCAGCGTAATGCTTGTAACATTTCAGTTCCTCTTGGATCACAGTTCCTCCTGGTTCTTCTTGGTACATCTGCTCCATGGCTAACCTTCCATTCTCATTGTCCTAGTTTGCAAGCTCTTAAAGGGAAACATAAGAAAACTGATATCATTCTGCGGTTTATTTATCACCTGGCACTGAACAGCACAGTTTAGGAGTCTCCGTTGTCACTGTGATGCTTCAGTGTTTCATCACATTAAGTGTAACTAAGGTGGAAGTCTTGCAGGTCTCCCATATTCAAGCAACTGTTCTGTAGAGTTGTTCTCAACATCAAGAATTTTGTGTAAGAGACCCAAAACCGTAACTTTGTCTTCCTGCTACTGGCTAGCAGCCTGATACAGCTCCCTGAAAATGCTTCAGATCATGGCTTAATGATGAGTCAAAGATTTTTGCAATTTGTTCATTGTCAATTTTTCATTGTCAATTTGTCCACTGAGTTACTTTTTTTTTTTTTTTTTTTTTTTTTTTTTTTTAATTGCTAAAACTTTGTTGATTTTGGAAAGGGAGTTTCTGATCTGCTATTTATTTTTTTTTTGTTTTCCAGCATTCAAGATATTCACAGATTATGTAAAACAGTGTAAGCTGACACAGCAGTTGTCAGAGAGCTCAGAAGTAGTAACTTTCTGCTTAGTCCACGGGGCTCACAGAAGCCTCACAAGGCAGAAAGTCCAGTGCATCCTAAGTGGCCTGGTCTCTGGGAAGCGTCTATGGACTATGGACTATCTACCACCAAGCAGCCTCTTGAGGTCAGCACAATCCAAGATGTAATGGGCACTGAAAGTAGGTGAGCACCAGGAAAGAAATGTGTGACGCCACATTGGGCTTTGTCAGGGGCTCTTCTCCACTTGGGAAGAATTTTCCATAATGAAGCATGGATGGCAGAATTACAAGTCCCTAAGATATTGAGAACCAAAGTGTGATTTGGGGGTACATGTTACATTCTATTTAATAAGTTATTTGGCTAAAAGTGGCTTTAAATGTGGTATCTCTTTGTATGTACTTTGAATGTACGCAACAGTACTTTTTCTATGATGGATGATGCATAAATGCTTGCGCTGGGCAGAAAATTCAGCCAGATACTCTAGGAAGCCTCCACAGTAGCCTAAGGCAGCTGTAAAAAGAATGTGGGGTGCTGCTTAGATATTTAACAGTGGGGACTGAGTTACCACTACTGGTCATGATTCATCAACTTTTTGCATATCTATCACCGAGCAATATAAAGGAGTGAGTCCATGAGAGCAGAACACACAAGAAGCCTTAAGCTCTTACCATGTAAATATTTGTAAAGCAGATGGTGAGTCCTGAGCATTAGGGTAAACATACATTTTTCTGTTTTATTCTCAAATGCAAGTGTATTTTATTCAGACCTCAATCTTGGTGCTGTGTAGCTGCCACTAATAAACAGTTTCTTTTCAACTAATCTCTAGAGAAAGATTCCTACCTACCCCGTCATGCCTCTTGCAGGCGTGTTGCTCTTTCCTTTGTTGATTTATTTTTTCTTTTTTGGACATTGTGAAAAAAAGGTTAGGCATCTGTGCTGTGGAAAAAGCAGATTCTAAAACTAATGATACGGAGATATAGTGTGGAAGGCATAGAAAATTTAAGTTCAAATCCTAAGGTTTTTATTCAGTTCTGCAACTGTAGGGAGAGCAACTTTACTTGTGTTTTTGAGAGGGGATGGGAATATCTCCACAGTCCAACTTGCAGTATCAAACTTTAGTGTCTTTATAGAAAGAAGTAGACTCCCATTTTTTATTTTGAGTTGCTTTCTGGAAGATCCTGTCTCTTTCTGTTGAGTACAAAGTGTGCCAGGATTAGCAGAGCCAAACCTTGTTACATTAATTCCTTCAACGTGAGGATTTTGCTTTAGACTGAGGAGGATTTGATCTCTCTCTTGTTTCACTTGGAATGAAAAAATTCCTGTCAAATGCTAACCAGATTCAGATCCCTGAGCTAGAGTGTGGTATTTTGCTCAGTACATGTATCTCATTGACACATTTGCCTCTCATTTATGCCACCAGCTGAAAAGCTTCAAAATCTACTATCATAAGTATTTCCTTCATGTAGGGATTTCATATGTATCATGATCTGAATTTATCAACAGACGGAGCATTGATTTATAACCTATACTGTGTGCTTCTTTTAATTAATTGTTCACATGCAGGTCAATTATTTGAAGTAGCTGTAGCAGGCTTGGTGAAATATTATGTATGCAAAGAATATTTTCAAGGACTCAGTTTCCTAGCAAGACCATTCTGTTATTGGCTTGGACTTGCCTCATGACTGTTGTTACAGGATTTTTATTTTAGTTCTTTCTCGCTCTTTTTGACTATGTTTTGTGGTTCCTTGCTCAGAACAGAAACCCAAGCCCAAAGGAGATAAGTGCTCTCACAATTGCACGTATACAGACTTGGGCAGGACAGGCAAGCAGCTGCCTGGATGTCTGTAACAAACACAAATTCTGGCTACAGTTAAACACGTCACTATTTAAATAAGCAAATGTGTTACTCCAAATAAATTTATTTTTAGATGATACAGTTTCTTATATATATATATATATATATATATATATATATATATATATTTAATTCTTAGCATTATTTCAGAATCAGAGAAGTAGGCTACTCTACTTTTTGCATCACTTTTATGTCCTGGTAGACTACTGCCCTCACTTTTGGGGTTAAAACTGACCAAAATTAAAACCAAAATAATATCATCAATATCCTGGATTTCTTATTGGAATTTCTATGCCTGGCCATTTTGATAATCTAAGATGATGTAGCAGTTAACATTTGGTTTGCCCTTCATATACAGGCTCTCAATACCCTTGAAATCTCCGTGGAATTTATAGTGCTCTGTAGATGGAGACACAGAAAACCAGCAAGTGAATGTGAGTCGGGAGTGAACTCCCATGTGACTGTTACATCATTGGGAAGTACCACCAGGCTCTCTCCTGCTTAGATCAATCACACCACATTACTAAGTAACACACTACAATTTTTGTACATCTGGGACAGGGCTGAGTCTAAAAATGAGAGTCTAAGATAATGCAGAAGTTATATCATTTTGGAGGGAAAGAACTGCTTCATTTTGTTTGCCTCAGAAAACTGATGGCCAGAATCATTCTTCGGGGTGAGCTAGGTTGTAGTTAGTACATTCTTGAATGCAGCTAGGAAGCACTAAGTTGTTGGGCTTTATAAACTGTCCTTGTAGCAATGTGGCATCTCAGCAGAGGAAAAAAAAAGGGGAAGGGGGAGGATCCTAGAGTCCTCCAAGTCAACAGTTATGCCTGAGTTACCATAAGGACTTGTGGGGCAGACGTAAGGGGTTTTGTCTTAGACCTGCCACCCTCACATGACCACAGACAAATTCTCTGTGATGCCATTAATAACATAATTGAGTAATACAGTGTTAGGTGTTTTACTATCAACATGGTCAACGTGCCATCTAAACAGCATGGAGCAGCAGTAAATACACGTAACAAGGATTCTGAAAAATATATACTTGCTGTGTATGTGTGGTAGATGTAAAATATTACCATTATAGGTCCTTCCAAGTAAGTCATAGTTTCATTAAAGGCAAGTTGCAAAAAGGGTGGTGCACATACTGAGATCAGGCCAAAATTTCAATTGAAATTGTTGGAACAAGATCTTTAGACTTTCATTGCTCTTCATTCTTCCTTATCCCATGCAATATACATACATAGGAAAAGCAACCATAAAGCGTATTTATCTTCATGATACGGGGTCAAGAGCCAGGATGAGAATAAAGACACTCCTTGGTGTTGATAACAACTGCTTTGTGGTTGAAACTGGATCCTTGATGTTCAGTGCCTTGTTTTATGTGGTGTGGTGGGAGGAGTCCCCAGGCTCCATGTTCCTCTGTTATCGGCTGGGAAGCAAGTGCTAGAGTTTCTTTCCTAGAGGAGGCTGACTCCTGATGGGGCTCTCTCTCATTTTTACAGAGGGCTAAAACAGCTTTTCAAGTGCTTTATGAAGAAGTTTGGATTCAGTGTCTTAACCTTAGGAAGAACAAAAAGCAACAATAAAAGTCGAATCAATGAAAACAGCTTTTGGTTTTATATCTGTATCTGTATCTATCTATCTGTATTATTTTTTTTTGCAAACCAAACAGGCTGTGGCAAAGGTATTAAAAGTGAAACTCAATAGATACAAATTCAATTCACTGATTTAGTTTCCCTCCCTTGACAGAAAGTAAGATTATGGAAACTCTAGTCCAAAGTAAAATAGGAGTTAAATTTTAAATCCAATCATTTAACAGTCACAATAGTGACTATATACAATAAAAGTGACAATAAAAACTTTACTTTTCAGAATCATCTGTTCTAACTACACAACCACAGACATACCCTTACCTTGCCCAACAAGACAAACAGGGCCACCACAGCACAGTGCTTCTTGCCCTGATTCATAGCCAGAGAATTTGATACAAAGCTACAGACCCTGTATTTTTTTAACATGCCCTTAATGAGGTTGTGGGAAGGGTAGGCTATACAGCCACCACAGGATTAATGTACAGACAAGAAAAAGAACATTTTGCAGCTCTTTCTTTCAGAGGAGCACCAGCCTGAACTTTTTTTCTGATCAGCCCTTGCTATTTACCATACAAAAAGTAGAAGATCCTAGACAATAACAGAAGAAATACTAAGCAGGGTGAGCTCTCTCTAAGCTCCAAGAGCAGAAAAACTCATGATTTTAAAAGTCTGTGATCATTTTAAATGTTTAGATTATTTCATGTTAGTGACAGCGTGACAATTCCAGTAGTGACAATAAGATGCTTTTTGGTCTAATTGTGACACTTTGAATCCCTGCATGGTTTCAGTTCAGTCACTTCAAACCATTCCTGAGCCAGCTCAGATAGCTGAGTTATACCTGGAGCACAGCTGCACGTGTGTTCAGCCATGCCGAGCGAACAGTTTGCAGCAAGGGTAGGGTTAAATGAGCTTCACTTACACATCTCCAGTTGCTGTCTATGAAGCATGAGTCAGGAGGAACCCCACTTGATTTTATGCTCCCTGGGGAACAGGCAGCCTTGGCAGTTCAAGGAAAAACTTGTTTATAAAATGAACAAAAGACAGACAGATTGGGACAGCCCTCCACAATGTCACTGTGAGTCCCTTTTAGGCTCAGAAACACACTTCAGCTGAGCCTGTCACCTGCTCTTGAGCCTGTTTACTGTACACATTGCTAAGTGCAGTTATTATTGCTTGCTCTCTTTCTCAGATCTGGGCGTACCTTGTCAAAAGACCTTATGGAAAATGCCTAATGTAAACCTAGCTTGCTCCTCTGGAAGTCTGTCAGCTCTCTATCTATTGTTCAGCAGAGCTTTGGTTATCTGACACTGCATACCAGGGAGGTTAAGTGAATGTCAGCTCCTTTAAAGGCACAGGTACCTGGAGCATTGAAGATTGCATCTGTCCTTCATATGTGGTTACGTGAGGTCTTTTTCAAAGTCATTATCTAGGTTTCATTATATTGCCTAAATGGTTTTGGCTATTTCAGGCTGGATCTGAATTCCAAATGACACCTACCCCTAAGGCTTTTTATATAAAGGTAACTGGGCTCTTGCATCTGCGGCAAAACATGCTGATCTGCTTTGCCTGCCCGTCTGCTCTCCAGCCAGTCTGGCTGACAAGGCCAAAGGCACGCTGCTGACTCAGGCACAGCATCCCTGACAATTCGTAGCACTCCTGTGTCGCCAGCCACGGATCCAGAAGAGACGTCGTAATTCAGTAGCGAAGGAAGCACTGCAAAGTGCTGAGAGGAACTACCGAACCAGAAGTGCAAATGTAACTCTTGTTCAGTATTAAATTGGAAAATGTAGTTTAGAAGTATTCCTGCATCTCGTCATCGTCCATGTTTCATATCCTGTATGCTTTATGTTATATGCAAAGAGCAAACAGCAGTACCGGCTGAGGTTTACCTCACAAAGGGAAATTGTAACCAGAGCCAAGGTAGTATGAGAACAGCGTGACCTTTAGAAATTCACCAACTTTTGCATGCTCAGGCGCTTTGTTTTAGGGGGCATTCACGTTTCCCTTACATGTTCTTCACACAAATGTAGAGTTACTCGGATGGGAGAGCTTTTGCACCATCTTGAGGAAGGAGCACTGTGACTTCTGTATGCAGGTTCTCTTCTGTGCAGATAAGTTTAGTACAGGACTGCTGGCCGAGGGAAATCTGATGCCCAGCTCTTGCACCGACCCCAATAAAGCTATGAGAATCCCTGCAGAGAATGTCTCCCAGAGCAACTTAACCAGTCAGGCCGAACAGAGTCACTGGGAACTGATTCCCCGAGTCCCAGCAGATTAATGGCTAAAGCTGATTAGAAATTTTGAGTAACCAGAGGGCAATATTTTTTATCACAACATTAAAGTCTCTGTCCTTCCTACCCCATTTCTGGATAACTCACAGCTGAAAACTCATTTCACTCGGTCTTTCAAACATGAGAGTTGGCTTCTGATCTGGAACCACGCATGGAGAGCTTTGACCCAAGAGGAATGTATTTATTAAAACTTGAAACCATAGAAGCAAGGGGCTGAAACTGACTACCAACTCTGCATTTTAGAGGCTACTTCATGAGTTTGCTAAGGTTGTTTACAAAGCTTCAACTTACAGATACAGTATAAAATATTATATTTATTGGAGCTAAATACTAAATACCATTCTGTACAGTCCTTCCTCAAAGCAAGAGTTAGGTATTCTAATCATTTTCATTTATTAGCTGCTTTTGAGCACTTTTGCTCCCCTTGTTAGCGGGGGTTCTGTATCTGGGTAAGAAGTGTCCCGGGACATAGGCAGTCAAGGTGTGTTAGCTGCCTTTCAGCTCCTTCCCAGAAGACAGGGGATCCTAGATGGGGAGAGATGCTGAAAAGCTTCAAGGGAACAGTTGGAGATACACAGATAATCATCTCTACTTCATTAAACCTCATTAAACATAAACTCCACTGATGATTCAGTAATGTGAATGTATAAATTCAGTTTGGCTTAACCCCTGCTTCATCCTAGGACCCCAATCAAGTGAATTTACCTCTGGGTCCTGCATGCTGGCGAGCATGCAGAGCAGTGCAGCACTGTGTTCTGTACGTACAGCGGGAATGAAGCTCAGAAAGGTATTGTTTTGCTCAGCGTTGCATACCCATGTGAAGCTGGTGTCCTCTTATTTGTCCATTTCTTACCATTTGTCAGGTCTAACAGAATTCGTGTCCTCACCCACATTGTCTGAATATACAGAGAGCCAGAAAAATCACTTACAGACTCCCTCACACAGCAGACTCCCTAGCAGAGTCTTTATTCTCCAGATAGAGTCTGCTGCCCCCTTTTTTCCTAAATGTTATGTAGAATGGCATAAGCAGTAACCAAATGTAGGGCAGTGCTGCACAGAATAAAAGTTACTTGTAAAGCTGTGACAGTTTAGCCCTAGAATTTCAGCTGATTTATTTATTTATTTATTTATTTATTTATTTATTTATTTATTGAGCTTTATATCTCATCTTGAAAGAGCTTCTACTTTTCTGAGTGTGAAGACTGACCTACGGCCAAACTCGGGGCACAAATATTCAGCTCCTGAAGTTTGGAGTCAAGGAGTCATTCCATGTGTGCATAACTGTGACAAGGCAGTAAAATGGAAAACATTGAAAACAGTGTTTTTTCAAAGCTTTGCTAGAAATATTATGGAGGAGATTTCTTGTGGCAAGAGCAGAACACTGAAAAAACAAACTTGCTGAGGCTGTCGCACGGACCTACAGGTACCCCCTTGCAAAACTCCTGCTGCTGGGCAGTAGCAAGACGCAATCCAAACCATTTCCTAACCACCACCAAGTGACTCCGTGCCTATGACGGCAGCTCTGTTAAACATACTTTCCCTGATGAAACAGCCTGAGTGACAGGAGCCTGCAAATACAGCCTTTGGGGCACGAGAATAGTGCACAGCCGTTTGTGACTAATGGGGTATCCCAAGGAAAGGGAAAGAGACTCACTAAGTAGGTTGCGGGGCATATGTTCATCAACAGTAAAACAGGTAGCCACCTGCACTCCCTTCACCTCTCTGTTTATTTTACCTGTTGACCATAGGAAAACAATCAAATGCCTTTAACACAAATTTTGCATTAGCGACATTGGCTTACCGGCATTTACCTAGAACTGGGGGTAACAGCTTTGTGTTGTTCTTTACTGTTTCATAGATGTTTGAAACCTACCTATGATAAAATGCTTAGGGGTGAACGGGTGATTCTAATACCTGAATAATGTTAGAAATCACAAATAGTATCAGAAAAAGACCTTCCAATCACAAGGTTCCAATATGGATAAACTTGAGATTTTTTTAGAGTCATTGCTGACACAGAGAAACGTACATCTGTGTAAGCGCAGATGACTTCAGTGGGGTGGTAGAGCTAATAGCAGATTGCCTTCTACTAATTGTAAGTCTGGAATAGCAAAAGTGGTGGAATTGCAAAGCTGCTGGGATACGTGATGTGGGGCTCTGAGGAACAGAGAAAGGCCCCTGCATCTCAGGAAGATTATATATTTTTCTTCCTTGTCAATAGCACATAATCACAGACTCAGACTAATTTATTTTTATAATTTCAGGGAAAATAAATTGCCTGGTACATGGTGATCAATGACTGGGGGCCCTGCAATTTACAATGACCTAATGGGCAAGAAACTAAATAGATGCTAATTTGATATTTCAGTACTTTTAGACATTTAAAAGTATCTTCATGAAGAAATAAACTAGCTTCTTTCCATATGTGGATTCCTGCACTCCTTCTTGACAACACTGTAATAATCCTATCTGTTCTGAATGCCTGAAAAGGAAGGAGCTCACACCTTTCAATGATTTGGTATGTTTTAGACATCCTCATAGTCAGAATTCTTTGATTTGTTGAGCTTAAAAAGAATGTATTTTAAAAGAAGTATGATCATACTCAAAAGATGAAGTAGGAACCTGTTAAAATTCTTGCTCGGGACTAATTTTTTGATGAATCAGAAATGGTTTTGATTTCAATCATTTGTGTGTAACTGCAGCAGAGATCATGCTTTTCTAATCAAGATAACACATTTTGGAACTGGGAAGCATTTGGGAAAGAGAACTGGTAGGCTGTTGCACACTACCATAAATAATGAAGAACCATAACAACTATTTTATAGCAATCCAAAATAAGCTTAAAAAATACCAAAACTACAACCATTTTTTTTTTTTCAGATTTCTATACAATTCAGATTTCTATACAATTTGTATTCTGCCTTTTAACAAAGTAGCTTGAAACTTATTTTATACAAATGTTCCTATTCTGTTGTCTAACAAAAGGTGTATGATGCTCAATTGATATGTTAGTACAACCCATTACAATCAAATCCCTTCTAAGATTAGTTTTATAAATGTCTCTGACTACCTGGTAAGCGGACTCCTAAAGTTCCCCTCCCTTGGAAAGTCTGGAAACAGCTTTGATTTCTGCTGAAGGATGAACAAGTCTGTGTAGGATCTTGCATCGTATTCTCATTGTTGTCATATTTCCTTTTGTATTTACATCAGTACCAAGCTGAAAATATTTGAAGTGTCCACAAGTTGTGTGGGGAAAATTGCATTGGACATCCAGACCCTGGAGGTTGACTGGACTTGATCCCTTAAAGCAGCCTGCTACAGTAACAGTGCGATCTGGTGAACCCAGCCTCCAGCAGGTATCAGATCTGGGATGCAGGAGAGGCTGATGATGAAACGAAAGGGGACTGCATGCTATACTGAGCACATGCTGTTTTGGAGATTGTATTCTTTGTCTGACTTAAAGTAGGTTTTCTGTGTGGACTTACATTTTTTTCCAATGGCAATTATTCAGACTTGAGCTCTGCAAGAGGACCAAATGAGGGTAAACCCTGTCTTCTCTCCCCGTGGCTCAAAGCAAGTGATACCCATGTACTCTTACATGGAAACTCAGAGTCCCAAGAGCTTTATTTGGTGCCATCAATGTGACTTTGGTTGTGAGGAGCCCCTAAATAAAACACCGCCATTCTTGTGTCAATCCATGATTTCTAGCTCACTTTCAGAGTACAGACTCACCTGGAAAGAGTTAAAAATAATTTTCCTGCTGTCCTGCAGCAAGGCTTTCCTCCAGCAAAATACCTGCAGGTAGCTAAAAACAAGTACTGCTGAGATATAGGAGCAGAGGGGATTCTGCAAACCTGTCGTTGTACGGCTAGCAGACAAGCAGTAACAAGTCTTTCTTCCCATGGTTGTGGCTGTGGCAGTGTTGGGTGGAGGAGATTGATTAAGGGGTTGAATATCTGAAACCCCTCTTTCAGGTGACTTTATTCAAGTCCTGTATCACAAAAGTTCAGTGATGCTTAGGCCGTTCTCAGAAAAATGTGGATCTTGTGCTTGCTGGTAGTATGGGAGCGCTGGAGCTGGCACGTTATGGCTGCAGACTAAAAAATTCCAACTACAAGGATATAAAGAACATGTGGAAGCTCCTGCAGCCAAGTGCTTGCAATCCATAAACCACAAACTGTGTCTGGGCTTTGCAGATGAGAGGCACTGTAATTCATTAGCGAGCACAGCTGCACATGTAGATAGAGGACTCTGTATTTTAAGATGTGTTTGGAGCCTGTATGACTGTAGCATGCATGAGCTGTTGCCATGGCACAAGGGCTGAGCTGTTTTGGAGGACATAGCTGCTATTCAAGGCATTGTCACGGTGGTGCTTATGGCGTCCACGACCCAAAGTACCAGTGTTTGTAAGGAGCTGTGAGACAGGGCCTGGGAAACAAGCAAGAAGGTGTATACCTTTATACCTATACCTCAGCTGGTGTTGAAGAAGTTAGAAGAGCCACGATGAAAAACTGAGCTGCATTTCATGTTTTTGTTCTCAGCTGCAGGGAGTCGAGCCTGACAGGCCCCTCAGTGCAGCTGGCTGTCAAACAACTAGACAAAATAAAGACCTGCTCAAAACAAAAGTCCTAACAGTAAGCAGTAAATATCAGATCCTAAATTAGAGCTTCACTTCTCAGAAGTCATTTCTGAACTGTCCCCTCAACAGACAGTTACAATGTGCATGTGTCTGATGTAATGACTCTGGCACTAACAACCTGCTGTGAACTGACTCTGCTGGGATTATTTCATTCACAATGACCACGTTACTGAGTTAATCTATATTGCTGTCTAAATTAGGACATAAAACTAGGAAGAAATTCATTGAACCTCAGGTCTAGCTCTCCTATCACAGAAAAATTGCTCGTTATCTATCGAATGATGACCTGCCATCTCCCATTTGTTCCTATTTGAATCCTACCTGGCCCAGTGGGGAAGCCTGGAGGATACCCTAGGACTGCGAACAAGGCTATCACCATTTTCTTTGTGTCACCTGATAAAAGATTTGCTCGTGCATGAATTGAAATTGAAAATATAATAATTGACTTTTTTTTTTTTTTCTCTGTAGGCTGTCCTCTTCAGTATTCAGAAGGGAACACATTCTGGTGTTGTGATGTGTAGAAGAGAAGGCAGTGAACATGTGGAGTACAACCAAGTTGTAGTGACTTTGCTGTGAATTGCACAAGCAGTGGTGAGTAGTTGAAAAGTTTAATGTATTTTGTAACGGAAGCCTCCAAGAAGTATATGCTGAATGGAATAATTCTAATACCCGAATCTCTTAAGTTTTGTCAATTTACATTTTCTCTCACTTGGTGCGTTCCAGTGAGTCACAGCATGATCATATTTAGAATTGTAATAAATGCCAGCAATCATGAGCACTTGCTATTTATAGAATGGAGAAGTGAAAACTAGTACTTTCAATGTAACAATTTAAGCTTGCTGAAACTTTCCAGCCAGGACAGTTTTCCACCAGAAAATGTTGATTGAATGGAAACTTATTGGGCTATTTGTGGTCTATCCTTAATCTTAGCATCTCTCTTTATGCTGGCATTGAAATGTATCCTGTTTCGTTGATACTGTGAATGACTCCTTCTCATTTTCTCCTTCAGCTCACACCCAGTAAAACTGTAGGTCTGTCTTTAGCACTCCAATACTGGACTGATAAACATGTAGGTGCAACTGTTTTGTAACAGAAGTTTCAAATATTTGAAGTTTTTACTCAAAAGAAACGTACAGATATGAACATGTGGTTGTCACAGCTAGGTCAGTTTAGATTATTTTCCTCCATGTACTTTGAGCTGACTTGACCCACAGTGTGAAAATTGGGTATCAAAACGTGCATCACTGGAGTTTGCCAATGTCAAGCTATTCCTGTGCATTCTAGGAATACCATTACCCATTCTCTGGCTACTAGGGCAACCTCTCACTCTATTTGGTGTTGATCAGGGAAATTCCTAAATGTGACGACTACTGCTGCCTTGCTTCTTGTTAATCTGAGGAGGGTCAAGTCACTCTAGTCTTCAGAATTCACTAGCTTTTTTGTCTGTTTAATGTTGAAGTAAAAAAAAAAATACCCTCTTAGTTTTAAAACTGACCATATTTAGTCTTGCTTCAGACTGTCTCAGACTTTGCTCTGCTACTTACTTCTGCTGCAGTGCTAATTGCTTTTGTCTCTCTTTATAATCACATCGTATTGGATACAATAGCTGCCTCCTGTGCTGCTTTCCTGGGCCTCATTAACTCATGCTGAAGTTTCATATTTCAGATGCCAGTTTAAAGCTTTGGTCATAATCTTCAAAGTAGTTAATGGATCAAGCCTTAGCTACTTTAAAGGCTGAATTTTGATCTGTGAACCATCATGACAGCTGCACTTCCTCGGGGCAATGTAGATTACAAAGCCTAGAAGGAAGTGTATGAAAGGGAGGAACAAGGCAATCTTAACTGAGAGAAACAAAAAATATCTGGAAGTTATTCTACAGATCCAGACCTTTCAAAGCTGAACAAAATTTTTACCTTTGAGTCACTCAGAAAACTGATTTTCCCCCCTATCGTAGAAGAATCCTGTCAGACCGACCAGAAACACCTCAGCACCATAATTAAAACAATTTCTACTGTGAGGAAATTAAAGAGCTACCAAAGTCTACTACAAATTGTGCTTAAATGCAAAGTTCTCAAATATCCAAGTGCCATAACATCTTCTCTCTCATGTCTTCAGTTGCATCGTGGCCCCAATGTTATGAGATTTTATGATGCAGAATCAACAACAACAATTAATGAGAAATATTGAAATAGAAACAAGCAGATGCATGTGGGTATTTCTTCGAGTCTCTTCTTCAAGGGGGACTTTTTGTGAATTTGATTATGAATATAGTACACAGTTTACTTTTGATGTTAAACTAGACTTTTTCATTTCTTTTCTAAGCTAAATTAGTGTATTTCAGGCTTAATGTTTATGCAAACACTGAAGTCCCAATGGTTAATCTTCCATGGAGGTTTTAACCTATTCAGTTAAATTGGTATAAACACTTCTGTAAAGTCTCTTAGTTTAGTTTATGTCAACTTGGAATCTGTTTATGGCAACCCAAAATAAGCTATTCTTAAGCTTGACTACAAATGTCAGCCAACTTCTTGCACCGATTTTGACTAAACTGATTTAAAATAGAATCTTAACGTAAACCAGTGTAACTTTCCTGTAAACTGGAAACTTCTTTGGTAAACTAGAAACTTCAGTGTACTGCATGTCACGTCCTCCCTCTTGTGGCTGACAAGAAGATTCACACAGTTTTGGGGAATGTGCATTAAAGCCCTAAAATGGATCAGGCTGTCCTTAGCCACGACCCGGCAACACAGACGGTGGCCTGGCAGTTATTTTGGTGTTCAAAGATATATAAAAACAGCTTTATAAAAAGAGAATAACAAAATACTTGAATTTGTTAATTTGGAAAATAGAATTTATAATTATTCTGGAATAAAGTAACTACTAAATTAACAGTAAACAGTCCTGCTAAAATTACTGATACGAGAATAGCTTGTACTGAGAGAACACTAGTAAGGGAAAGTTGGCAAGGATGGGTAATTGGGAACTGGGGGTGGCTTGTCTGAGTTAGGAACAAAGGGAAAAGCTCCAGAGGACAGCCAAGAGAAATAAGGCTGGCAAATTTTAGAGACATTCTGGAAACGACATTTCCAAATTTTGTCCCACTTTGGATCCAGTGCTGGTAGAAAAGTGTCTGAAAAACTGGATGCAACGGAGATACCGAGCACTGCACCTTGACCTCTCTGCAGCAATGTGGCATTTGTTTGCCCTGTCTGGCCGTGCTGCCCTTCCCAGCCTGCTCTGCCCATCCAGACACTGAAGGTGGAAATACAAAGTGGTGTGACTGGTGGCTGGGGTAAGCTGTGCTTCTCCCAAATAAGAAATAGCTGCCCAAGGCTTCAAGAGAACTATAACTAAATTAGAGAAACTAGATCCCTTGCTTGATTGACTACCTAACATAACTGAGCAACTCAAAATGCCATGAGGATCTCAGTCCTGGACTTCCAGATTTATTTAATTGTTGTGTTTACTTTGCTAACACCATTATATTTTTTTAATTTTTATTTTTTTATTTGGAATTTGTCTTAAAAACACTTGGTGCCAGATGAATCCTCTATTCTCTTTCTCCACCCTGCCAAGGCAAAGCTGTCTTACATTCCAGCCCAACATAAGCTGAAAGCTGGCAGTAGTTTCAGATCTGCAGAATCCTTTAGTCCTGTCCATACTGTGATTGATCTGTATGCTGGCCAGACCACAGTTTCTAGAGGCCCTTCTTGCCCTTTCACTGACCTGTTTGGGACTGGCTTTAAGTCGTCTCACTACCTCACTACATAAATCACGGAGAACGGATGGGTTGAAAGAAGGAAGACACACATGTTCTGCTTCCGTTCTGTGAGCAAAACTTCTGAAGGAAAAGATGAGCCTGCAAAGACAATAAAACACATCATCTGTAAAATCTAAAATGGATTGAGAAGTCTTTCCTTGCTGAAGGCATAACTTTCAAATGTCTTTGGGAAGCTGCATGTTAACACATAAATTATCCGTACCTCCCTGTCACCTTACACTGTGTTTTTCCACATCCATGCTCCCCACTGTGTGCATAGCAGGTTCCCCTGCCCAGCTCTCTCATCCTGTGCTGTGCTCTCCCAGATGCCTACCACATTTCAGTTGCCAGATGCAAAGCACATAGCTGCTCCACCTCCAGACTCAGGCCTATTATAGCAGGTGTTATTGCACATAGTTTTTCACACTGAGCCTCTACTTCCTTTCATGAGGGATGCAACAATAGTGCTTTGCTAGGGTCCACCTCTTCTATGAGAACACCAGGACTGAGGAATGTGAGAAGTTTGTCTTAGAGGCAAGGAGGTTCAGGACATAGGGAAAGAAGAAGAAAAGCATTGCATAATGCTTGTGCAGCTGGGACAAATTCCTCCTGTGCCCCTAACTTTGCATCCCAGGCCATCCACAAAAAGGTATTTAGGGAAAAGAAGAAGGTGGTAGCACAGGAAACATATCTCAAAGAGAGGATGAGATGAACCTAGGTCTTCTAATATTGAGGTTGGAACACCTTTCTTCGTGATGGTACAGCCAGAAGGCTACTGCCAATAGCCAAATGGGCTGAAAAGGCAGTGAAGTACTGCCATAATGTGTGAACGTCCCAAGGATATTTCAACACCAGTCCACAGAATTCACTGCACCGATCAAGCAGGACATCGCATGGGTTAATGCAAAATAATCAACACAGGATGAAGTGTTTCTGTTTTGAAGCAGGATTGGTGGGATAATCAGAGTTCTGAATTCATTTTTTTTGGTCAAGATTTCTTCCAAGTCTATTTTTGATTACATTGTCACCAAATTTCGGATTTTCTGAATTTTGGGGGAGCTGCAAATAGCCCCAGTCTAACAAGGCTGAAGGTGGGGGGTCAAGCCGCAGGTCAGGGTCAGTGGGTCCATGGGCAGGTACAGCTGTGGCTGAGCAATACTCCGCAGTACCCTGCGTGGGCCAGGACTGAAGGCCCAGGGCTGGAGGCCCCAGGCAAGGCTGGGCAAGGCCATTGCAGCCTATCAGCGTTCCTAGGACCCCAAGACCCAATGTGATGAGCAAAGGAGACTTCTGGCAAGGCCCTCAAAAAGCAGGGATAGAGAAGACAAAGGAATCCACCTGGAGAAGATAACAGGCTGGGACTCCAAGGAGTCTGGAAAGATAAAGTGTGTGTTGGCAAAACTTTCCATAGCAGATCTTGGAGAGGCATGGTCAGGAGACAGAAAGTATACGTTTGTTAAAAATGTAAACAGTCATTTTGCCAGCAGTCTGCTCTGGTTCCTGAAAACACTGGGCTGTCACCAGGCAGAACCAGTATTGGCCTGGTCACCCAGTGGTGACTCATTGTAGCATTCGGCCCTGAGAGGCGGGGAGGGACGCTGAGTTCAAAGTGATCGTGAGCTCCTTTTGTCACAGCTATTACCACTGAATGTTAAATAGAAATGTGGTGTACCAAAGGATTTCAAGAGAACAACTAGGCCAAGGATGAGCATCTCTTCCATACTGAAGGCCAAAAAAGTCTTGGATACCCCGTAGTAACAAACACTGTCATCCAGTAAAAAGATGGCAAAAAAAATCATACGGCTATTTAGCTTTGTGCTGGAGTTGTACATCTGGCCTCATAGTTTGGGCTCCCTCTCTGTGATCTTGGCTACTCCTCTGTGTTCACGCACAATGAAGTAACATCCAGCAGGCAAGGGAAGGTAACAGTGCAGAAGGGACCTTTGCTGAACAGCAGTGCTATAGGGTATTCACTGACTGGACGTAATGGAAACTGGACGAAACTGTTGAAAAGTTAGTCTTTTTTACATGTATTTATTCAACCTACTGGCACAGACATTTTGGACATCCTGCTCACATGTTTTGCATTAAAACATTATGAAATCCCAAATTCTGGTGCCAGATGGTTTTGGATTACTTTGCTTGTATGAAGGGTTTCATTTGGGTGCATGGAAAATGTAAAATATTCTGGTAATAGCTTTAGCAGGATATGCTGCATTTGTGTTATTCTTTAACTATGCTATATGCCTTCTATACATTATATTCCGAGTCATGAGAAAACTTTAAAATGTGAATTGAAATGTTCTGACTTCCCAGAACAGACTAAGCTCTGTAGAATGCTTAAAGGGATTGACGTGAAAGGAAATATTCCTAAAGACCTGCTATGCTGAGAAACCACACAGTGAATTAAAATAGCCCTCTCCTTACAAATACATGCCTCCTAAGAATGCATTGAGCTGGTCCTGAATGTGAAGCTAGAAAAGAAAGAATGGGTAAAGGTCAAGCACACATCTGTTGTTTCTGCCAGTGATCGTTTTGCTTGCTTTTCTCGGTGAGCTGAATGAGTTTTCTAACAGGGATCTGTTAACTGTTAACAGGGATCACATTTTTCTGATGATCTTTTCTTGGTGCAACAGATGAGCACAAGAAATATAAATATGGAGTTAACTTGAAATTAGATCTGTTGGAATTCACACATCCTATTCTACACAGTATGAATAGGGTGACATGTTCCTTGCAGTTTCTGAATTTCATCCTGCATGGACCACGGTCACGTCACGTCCCGTACTGTGTGGCTCCTGCCTTGTCATTATTCAGGTATAGAATTACTTCGCAGATCCAGTCACGCTTCTAAGTGCAAGAGCAAAATGTTGACCTGGTTAAACCAGTGGCTTTCTAGGATACAGTAATAAAAGTAAGCTGGGTTGTATATTAGAATATTTTAAAGTGACTTCTTTAACTGGGTGTGGTTTTAGCTGGTTTGTTTAAACTCAGTCTAGATGGGGAAGCTAGTGACTAGCTGGAGATAGCCTTTTTCTCAGTATCTTCTTTTCCGGTTTTCCAGAATTAAATTGCTTATTTTCAGACACAGCACAAGAGTAAGGGTATGACATGAACAATGATTTTATTCTCAGTCATAACGTAGGCTGGGCTGTACAGAGGGATTCCCCTGGCTCTGCTCAACTTTTCCTAGCAGACTTCACTTTCCTGTTTTCCACAAGTACTGAACTCCTGAATTTCAGCTTAAAGCACACAAAGAGAGGCATCAAAAATAATAAAATAAAATAAAATAAAATAAAATAAAATAAAATAAAATAAAATAAAATAAAATAAAATAAAATAAATAAAAATAACACACAGATGAACAGGAGTTTCAGATTATATTTTGACAATTTATGTAAGAGTCTATGTTTCCAGTTGTCCTGTGTTAAAGAGACTGAAAGTCATTGACTTACATTGCATTTGATCAGTCTCCAAGTACTCCAGAGTAATTTACTTGGGAAACATATTTCTATCCAGTTATTCTCTAAAAAGAAAGTGAAACAATGCAAAGTCTTGCAAGCTGTCATCAAAACCTGTGAGTTCCAAATGAGACCTGCGCAGCACAGTGGGAAATTACGAAGTTATACAGGACTCTTATACAGGACACCGATCTCCGCCTCAGCTGAGGTTCCTCATCTGCATCGCCTTACCAATGCGACTGAAAGTAGCAGCTGATGCCAGCTCAGACTGCACTAAGATCAAGAATATTTTTGGCGAGGTGGAGGGGTGGAGGAGTAAGAATAATGTCAACTAGTATGTCTGGCATTAACAAAGCACCATGATCTTGCTGAGGTCAGCATCACACCCAAGACTCAGAAAGGCTGACTGCAATGGTTTAATAACCGTAGAGCTGGATACGTGCTGATTGGTTTGCTCAACCCCTCTAAGTCACTGGGTGGGGTATGCTTCAGAGAGGAGACTTCAGAATTTCAGAGTCAGGAGACTTGGATATAATGGTAGTATGAGGAAGCACGTGAAGCAGGTACAAAGCTTAACATTGCATTTAGATGCAGGAGCTTTGGTTTTTAGTATCTTTATTAGTAGAAAGTGTACTTGAGCAACCTCAGTTTTAAAGGAATGACCAGTGTGAAGGAACTTGCACGAGCAGTTTGTTATGCTTTTAAAAATCATGTTTTTCAGGCTGTTCTGTAACAATGACACTTTTTAAAACTGGAAAGGCAGAAAATTCTGTGTCTTCCTCACTTGGTCATCTCTCCCACTGGCTCCCCCACTTATCTGGAGGTAGTTCAGAGAAGGCTAGAGCATCACGTGTTTTATTTCCCAGGGTTTACCTTTGGAAGACTCTGATGGATTGCTCATGACTGTAACAAATTCTAATAATTTTCCTGCATTTTTTTTTTTTTTTTACTGGGACCTCTTCTGAGTAACTCAGGCGTCCCCATGCTTCAAGGTATGAATTTGCCTACAGCTGTGGTCATACCTCCCTTCCAAAAGTGTCTCAAATACAGAACCTTTGAAAATGAAGCATATAGACTTAGACACCACCTGTGAAAAGTTTTGTTTTTGTGACCTGTCTGTTATCACACATATTTAGGTGACACAAACATGGACAGAATTCAGTTAAAGGGGACAACGATCAGTGCTCTGAGCGATCACGTTGTCCTTTCCCTTTCCTGCAGTCTCCTGTCCCATTGTGCATCTCCCAGCTTTTGCAACACGGTACACATGCCATTAGCATGCCGCCCTGATTCACTTCCAAGGAGGCTAGGGAAAAAATGGCATTGAATTATTTCTTTAAAGGCTATTGCACTTCTGTCCACAAGGTTCCTAAATTAAAAAATATAAGGGACCTTATCTCTAGTATGCCGCAATCTCTGAGTGCTTGGTCTGCAACCTTTTGTATGTCTTCTAATAACTGGTATGGTTTTCTGGATTAATTTTGTCTAGAAATTCATAGGCATCATCAACATGCTGCAGTTACTGTTCTGCAGTAAATGGACTTGCCAAAAGGCACTTCCCATGTTAGCAGAGGGAGGTTTCCTCTCATCAAATGAAAATTTAACCGGAGAGCGCCATCAGGCCTTCCCTTGATGCACGCACAAGGGGAAGCGACTCCTGTGTCCACCAGAGGAGGACAGTGGCACAGTTTGGTTAACATGCCTCCCTCTTCTTCATTCAGACTGGAAACTTGTCCAGGCTTGCTGCAATCAGCACCTTTAGGGGAGGAAGAGTCTCAGCTCCATGCAGAAAGAGTTTGGCTATTGATCATGGTATTGCTAGGTGGATTTTAGTCATCAGGACCATTTACAACACAACTTGCAGTTGTACAAAGAGTAAGTGACAGGCAGCAATAGAACGGAGGCCAAGGACTTCAGGCCTCTATTTCACATCAAGAGCACGGAGCTTTTAATTACTCATCTAGGCTGGCAGGAGTGCCATGCCCATGAACCTGTTTATCAAGTTGACTAATTAATGTATTTGTTTCTGAGTGTTCCAGTGTCAACGTTAGTCACCCTATGAGCATTTGTAACAATAGTGGGACCAGGCAACACCCAAGGTCACTCCAAACTTAACAGATGAAAATACATTCTTAGTGTGCTTTCCACTTGCTGTCACTTTTCTCACTCTTCCCAATTTGAAGCTGAGTGAGAGCTGCTTCCAGGAAAATAATCAGGATCCTCGCAGATGATGTGTTTTATCCTGGTATACACCAAAGACAAAGACACATGCTAATTTTTGAAAATTAAATGCAGAAAACAATTCTACTTATTTTTCAGTTTTCAGGGGTATCCCATTTCTCTCTCTCTCTCTCTCTCTCTTTTTTTTTTTTTTTTGTAATTTTACATACAACCTCATTTTTCTTATCCTTCCCTATAAATCAGTATTTCATCATTTTCAAACTCATATGGATAAAACATCATTCTGGATGACTTATTTTATTAGTACGACCAACCCTAGAGATGGTTGTTTATGATACAGTTATGCCTAGGCTTTCAGTTGCCTGAATCTTAAAGGAATAATTTTTAAAGACCTTAATATGAAGTGTTCCTATTAAAGCTGGTGATAATACAAATAATGTGAGGCTAAGATGAGTTCTCACATATTTAATTACTATAATATGAAGTAGGAAGTCAGTGACAAAAAAACAATCCTTACCTTTGAGTAAAGAGAGGCTTTATCTCCATTTTATTTGAGTAATGAATGCTGTAAAGAAATACCATTTCTGCATCATCCATTTAGGTGACTCTTCTCTATCTGCTTTTATAGAGTTTATATAAGAAACGGTTTTCATATATTATATATTGTACTGCCAACCTGGGAGTAGAGATGCCTTGAAAACCAAGTATCTGCAGTTCTGAAATCCATGTGCACCATTTGATATAATTTGCCAAATAGACCAGGACAATTAAATCACTCAAGTAGTTCATTTGGAATCCCCTTCTGGAGTATAAATAAACACTTTATTCTGCCCATCTGTATCTTACATTGACAAAGAAATTTTGCTGACAGCTCTTTTAAAAAATACTTTATAATTGTTGTACTCCTGCTTTTTGCTATTCTTGTAAACACTTCCTGAAAGAGCTATAATCTAAAACGCTGGCCAAATTGAATCAACGGCGCTTTTAAGCAGATCCTGTTTTCTACCCAAGAGACCGTATTTCAGCAACGATCCTGTTTCTCTTCTTCCATTCCCAAGGTGTTGTAAAGTTTGCCTAATAGTCGTGAACCATTGGGGAAAAAAATGCCTTAGAACTGTGAGGTCTCATTGTTCATGTCATGGCTAAGAAATTCAAGCAGCATTTCCAAGCATTCAGAAAGACTTGGGTTTATTCTGATGCATCCTTCATTCTTAAGACTAAAACTTCAAAAAAAATCACTTATTATTTTGCCTTAAGAAGTCAGCAAGTATTTAATGCATACTTTAGGCAGACCTCTTCCAAATGGGTGTCCCTTTTTATCTGGGCACTGTTTTCTTTCCCTCATTACGAGTGAGCAGTAAACAGCAGAGCAGAGAGTCTCTTCACTTTATTCCTTTCCACGCAGCTTAGTCAAGCTACAGAAGATGGAAGAATGAACATCTTTCTCTTTAATGTTTTATAATTGTGCTGTTTTTGATATAGCAGTTCTTAATCCTATCATTTTCATAATAGTATCTGGTGGTGGTGGGGTTGGTGGTGTTTGTTTATTTGTTTGTTTGTTTGTTTTTCTGTTATGAGCCATGTAAGCCACTTTTTTTTAGTAAAGGACGAATGATATATTGTCCTGTTGTGGCATTGACAAAAGTGAGCTGGGAATTTAGTTACATAGCACACCACCTGTGTGCACTACTTGTGCCGTACGTGCAATGCCAAAGTCACGCAGAATGTGTATGCGGATTTTCCTGCCACTGCAGAGAAACCACAAGGGAAGAAAAAACGCAAGGGAAACAAAATGTCACCCCATATAAAATTACAAAATAGAAATAACCAGAAATAATCAGCTTCTCTATGGGTCAGATGTTGGAAACACCGTTTCCAGTGAATGCACATTTAAGGAATACCAGCATTAGGTGTGCATATAACGGAGGTTGATGAGATTAACCTAACCTAAGAAAATCCAGCACTGTCCTTCTCAAAAGAACATGTGCAGTTACTGTCTAGAAAATGGCATGCTAACAACACTGAGCTGTGTTGATTCTCCTACCTATTCACACATGCAGATACACGTTTAAGAGATGTCAAAACACCCCAAGATTAGGCAAGGTCCAGATGATGGCAATGTGTGTTCTTAACTCACTTTCAACCTGTGTGTATCACAGGACTGGAACTGAAGTTGTTATCCCACAGGACCCCTGCTTCTTCCAAAGCAATATAAAAAAAAAAAAAAAAATGTTTATTGTGCAATATATGACTCTTTCCAAGGCTTTATTTACTATACACCAGTACATCCACACCTAGTGTGAATTATGAACTATGAATTTACAGCACAGACCATACACACTCACAAGTGAATCCTCTTCCTGAAACCCAAGACTTAGACAGCTACCCACCAAGTTAAATTTTACATGTTAATCAGAAGAAGCCTAGGAAATCAAGGTATTTCCTTCCTGAGTAGAAGTCTTGCTTAAAACAGTGAAATAACCTCAGAAGAAGTGAAAACAGCACTGAGCACTGTTCCGAAATGCAAAGCATGTCCTAAGCCTTTACAAGTGGCTTCCAAGGGCCTGGTTTGTGAAGGTGGCTTTAAGTTACCCTTAACACATGGAGTCTAGGGATTCGGGCTGTTTGTGCTCTAACAGCCAGCCAAACCCAGAACCTCTGAATATTTCACAATGTCCTTTTGCATTTCCAGGGCCATTTATTCTAGGAAGAAATAGGCCTCTGAAGCCACTAAAACAATTTGAGAATATCCCAGTAGAAGAATAGCTTGTATTGAAGCCGAAGTTTTTCTTTTTGGTTGAAGCAGACAATTAGATCAGTAAATTTAGTGTTGTTGTTACCAAAAAAGGAAGATTAAATTGTATTACTATACAGTCACAAGAAGAATATTGTTTAATTTCTATCTAATTCATATGGAATTGCCATGAAAAGAGTGGAAGTCAGGACTAATTATAGGCATTTTTACATGGAAGTCTTCACTTTTAACAATTCCAAATGCAATACACTTGCACTGCTGGGGAACCCCACCCTATCTGGGCTCTTGTAACACTGCTCTGACTTCTCATGACACAATTAAAGCAGCTCTTAATTCAGGTCTGCAGAATATTTAACATACACATCCTAATCATAACTTTTCATACTGCTCTGATGCTTTTTTTCACCTTCATGCCATGCACCTTTTTATGACCTTTTACTCATCCTCAGCTTGTAGTTTCTCATGCAATTGAAGTGAGACATGCCTATTTTTAGCACTTAAAAATATTCTAGGAACTACAAAACTGTTTGTCATCTCTATTGGTAGAGCCTGATAGTTTTCATTTGTTAGTTAGTTGAAAATAACATGGAATTCAGTTATCTTTTTGTTGTTGATAAGGTTTACATTTTTTAGATAATTTCTGCCTTGACTTCACGCTGCTGCTTCCCAACAGGCATACCCCCTGACCTTGCTTTGCACAGCAATAAGTGGACATCTTTTTTAATTACCTTTTGGTTACAAAAGAGTAGTTGTAATCATTATGATTGTACTTCTACTTAATGTGTAATAAAGCTGAAAGGATGCTGTCATTTTTATATCCACACTTCAGTAAGAGGCGGATAACTTCACTTAGCTCTCTCTCACGTGTGCTCAGCACTATTTCAGGTAAAACGGCACATTGGAAAAACAGCACAATAAAGCTGATAAATCTCTGTAATATGAACAAAAACTTTTTTTCCCATTAGATGTCTATCTTTCTACACGGAATTTATGTCTGAAAGGAATGCAGCTATAATATTTTCCATTAACCTATCCTGCTGCTAAACCTTTCTTGGCAAAGATTATGATACGGTAAAGCAACTCAATTGCTTTCTTGACAGATTGTTCCAATAATAATGTAGAGGGGAAAAAAGAAAAAAGAAAAAAAAAAAAGGAAAAAAAAAAAACCTCTTTATTTCAGTAATGAGATCTAGGGGGAAAAGAAGTTTTAATCCTTTTTTGCTTTGACAAGCTGCAAACAGAACACCAAATGGGATGTATTTAATAAATAAACACTGCAAAGTCTCTGATCCACCTACAGCCAAGTCCTTACTCAGCCTTCTCTTACTGAAGTCATTTGGAATCCAGTCAAGTGCAGATAAAGAGCTCATTTCATTTTTGGATCCAAGCTGAGTATTAGTACATCCAAACTAAGTTAGGAACCTGGCAGTGTGGAGAGGTGGGAGTGTGAAAGGACAGAGAAGCTTTGCTTTTGTACTTTTCTAGGCTCTCTCCTCTTGTAATCAAGTCAAGTTAGAACAGTCTGTATTTACCTACAGTTGCCTCTTGGTAACTTAGAGAGGCTGCTCTAGAATCTGGGTGTATCTGGGCTGCAGCTGCACTCTTGACACAAGATTCCTAAGATTCCTAAGTGTCACAGGATTCCCAACAATCTTCTTCCACAGAGTTAACTGGAATAGCTACGTGAGGATACCCTATAAACAAGGTAGAGTCCCTGGTGTACATGCAATTGCTTGCCTGAAAACATACAATAATACAGCACGGGTTGATTATGAATCCCAAACGTAGGCTTTAAAATCCATTCTGCACAGTTCAGTATGATTGTGCAGCAAAGCAAAAGTTTTAGCTGCTGGATCTGATACTCTTCTGGAGTCACGGATCAGGAATTACAGCATAAATGGAATTGCATAAGCATTCAACTGATATCTAAGTCATGGAAGGCTTGGGCTCATATAGTCCAAACACATTACATTAATAATTAATATTTTTAATTGTATTTTGAATAAAACACTGTCTACAGATCTTCTGTCACTGGTTCCTAATCAGCAAACCTAAAGTTTTGGAATCGCTTGCATTAATGACTGAGCGAAGCGAGAGAAGCATTTGAAAGCAAGCAAGTATCCAGGGCTACAGATTGACTGCAGCAGATGCCTGAGGATCGGACAGCTGATAATATACTTTACTGTGCTTCAGTGCATTCACTGGTACAATCAAGGGTACCTCTTGACCTTGATTTTACAATGTAATGTTTTAACCTTAGAGCACTGCACAAAAATAGAAGCAGCAGCACTACAAATCCTGACCTTTTAGTTGAATATCCTGTTTTAGAGGGATACCAGAACTCAATCAAAACTGCATACATGTAAATGCCTGCTATTATTATCACTGTATAGTGCCTAAGCTACTTTACATTCCAGGTTATATAGGTTATTCTTCTACTTTTTTTACATGTGTGGTCTCACAGACGTATTTCAGTGAGGATTGCTCCATCATGCACTAAATAGTTCTTTTAAGTGTTGTACAGACCACCAAATATTAGTGCATTTCAACACCTTTCACACCAGTCAACAGATGTAACAATTGTCTCAGTGGTACAATTGCCTTGGTGATAAAAGGAAATAGCACTAGACATTAAAATATTCAGAGCAGTTTGGAGCCAATAGTTTATTCTATAGACTGATTTAAAAATAAAAGAACAGAAAAAAAAAAAAAAAAGTGGGATTTTTGGTTTGGTTTGGTTTGGGTATGTTTGTTTTCTCATGTCAAAGAGCACACGTCAGAGAATACTCTGAGGCATCTTCCCACTGTATCTCAGACTGCCACCCTGGCTGTTTGGTGTGTGGGACACAACCTCATGGTGTCTTTATATGTAGGTTTTATCTTCCTGTTCTCATATGACATTGATCTTCTGCTTCAGGCATTTGCCTTAATTGAGTCCTCAAGACTTCTGACCTCCTTCATACCTCGTAAACGCTAACTTTTTTATTCCACAGATCATTCTGAATAACCAATTTAATGTAATTTAAAAAAAATGTTGCACGCTTAAATTACCTGTCTGGATAATGAAGCCATCTGCATCACCAGTGAAAAATCAATTTAGTCACTCACTTGAAGTATTTTAAACTCTAAAGATGCAACGGAATCATTGAGTACATGTAATAATGTCAGGGCCATGAGTGTACTAATAGAGTTTAATTGCTTTGACCAGCTTTTCGTGATGCCTCCACCCCCAACTCTGCTGATGGGCCCTGGTGCCCCACTTAAGCTCAGCCCTGGGCCTTCAACCCCTGCCTGAGCTGTGCGGTGGGCACGCTGGTTCAGCCCCACGTTCAGCCGTGGTGCAGCTGTACCCATGCCTGGCCACTGATGGACCTCCTTGACCCGAGCCCTGACTATCTTCTTGGCTTGATCCCAGCCCTGCCTTTGCCAGGGGCAATCACCAGCCTGCATCTCACTCTGCTGCCACTGACCCTGATCTGCAAATTGATTTCCTGGCATCATCTCAGACCTGCCTGCTCGTTATGAGCGTGTCCATCATGTGGACTCCTGGCTGACCCCAGCTGCCATCCCTGGCCTCCCCTGTTTGTGTGCTGTGGGGCTGGGCCCTGCCTCACCACCTGGTAATCACGCTTGGCTCCTGGCTCCCCACACCACAAGCTGTCCCCCCCGGGTCCCTGACAAATAATACATGCATTGCTGCACTTATGTTTATACATCTCTAAAAATATTTACAGAGTGTTTTTCAGTAGTTTTCCAGACATATTTAAGGGTTTTATTTTCTTCGGAGAAATAGGAAGATGATTGTGTAGCTGGACTCCATAGTTTACAAAGGAAGTTCTTTCTGCCTGACTCTAAATGGGGATATCTGTGCAATAGTCATGAGCTAACTACTCATTCTTATATTATTACATACGTTAAATAAGTATTTCTTTGAAATCTCATCAGCTAACTATAATAAATCAAAGTAAGCCTCAGGAATCACTCAGTAGGATTACTTCTCTTCAACTAGAATAATTTTACCCTAGAAGACTGCATATAGCTAATTTAGAACAGACACACTGTTCAAGAAAATGGATATATGAGCCTAGGAAATAATTTGGCCATGTAGCCTGAATACAAATATGAATATTTTATAAAAGAAGCAAGTAGATCTTTGCTTTTATCTGTTGCATCGCCCAGGAGATGATGTGTTCTAGATTTCAGAAGGCTCATAAGATGACCACTGATTCTTACTGAACTGTCATTTACATGGGTAAGTATTAACCAGAATCAAGCCTTCCTTTTCCCTATGCAACAACTGATTTCACTGGGTGTTTTATCAAACCCCTTTCAAAGACCAATTAACTGTGTGTTAGGTTTTGTTTGTTTGTTTGTTTTAAAGAAATAAATATATATATATAGCTGAACTAAAGACTTTTTTTTTTTTTTTTTTTTTCCAGTAACAGATGATTATCTTTTTACAGAAGTATTTTGTGGATGTTGCTGACCCACTGGGCTTATACGACATAAAATATGCTTCTCTTATGTGACACTGTAGTACAGAACATTATAAAGAATCTATTGATCTTAGCAAGATAATGTTGCTTGCCAATCTTTAAAAACAAGTATTTTCTGCCTTTGTTTTTCTTTTACCGTTGGAACCATCAGAATTAAATTTACTGCAGAGGCTAGGACAAAAAAAAAGTATAATATCCAAAGGTAGAACTGTGTGTGTAAAGATAGCTGTTTATTCCTGCTCTGCTATATTATCCTCCAGTCAGGCAAAATGGTTGGGATGGGGGGAAAGAAACAGGCAGCAGCTACCACTTGTTCTGAATCTGTTGAGGTCAAGTTGTTTTCAGCTAAGCTGTACTCCAGGAGCTGTTTCTCTTTTGAATACTTATAATCCAGTGATTATTTTGGGTATCTTTGGTTTTGAAAAATTCCTCATGCAAAAGGAAACAAGATTTCCTTTAAAAATAAAAATACATGGTTGAGAAGCAATGGCAGTTGCTTGGCAATGAAAACAGTTTTCTGCCAACATACCCAACTATTTGGAAGAAAACAATGCACGAACATCGCTTGCAAGGTGTGATTTGTTGTTTTATTTGGTCTTAAAATGATTGGTTTCTGCATCCAACACTTCTAAGAACTGCCCGCATTAGGTCGGTTTATTCATTGCTGAAACGGTGGATTTACCTTCAACAATTACTGTACTTGAGCTCCTTTTAATATTGTTACTCAGAAGTTGTTGTTGAGGATTGGAATTTTTGGACAGAACTAATACAGTGGAGAAGTCTGGAACTTAGATAAACTTTTCTTGCACATAAGAAAAGTAAAGACTTTGTACTTCTACCTTGCTTTATGAATACCTTGTTTTCTAGAGGAAATACTGCCTGAGCCAGAAACAGCTGTCAAGCCTCTCACTTTTGTTCTTTAACTGCAAGACTATCCTTTGCCCAAATATCAGAGAAACCTGCAAAACAAGAATTGCAAGCTTCATTAAGATATAATGAGCCAAATTAATTCTTGAGGTAAGTACAAAAAACAAATGCTGTTAAAAGAGACTTATCTGCTGGGGGAAGATTTCATCCACTATAACAAAAAATAGCTTAAAATATCCTTTATCATAAGAAAATTGGAACTGTATTTGAGGCAGTAGACTTACAGACGATGATCAAGTGATTTGTCACCAGCAATAACTCTTTGTGAGTAATGCATTTTCACTCATAGTTGCACCCTATTCCCATTTCAGCTTAGGGAGAGTCCATTATACGATTTGAAATAAATAAAACAGTTTTGATTTCTTCAGGGGAATTTACTTACTGTATCAGTCACAAAACTTCGTATGGCAGTAAGCCTATGGATTACTGCTAAGATTAAGTTTGGGATTTCCTAGCCTCATGGACAGCACCAGAAGTAAAACCAGCAAAACACAGGAAAAAGTTAGCAAAGTTACTACAATTGTTTTGTCAGTCTAAAATTCCTGAGTCATAAAGACTCATACAGAAGCCAGGTTCTAAGAAAAAAAAAAAAAAAAAAAAAAAAAAAAGTCAATAAAGATTTGAGGATGTATGATTTTCCTTCTTTATTTCTTCTCTTTGTGCAATGTATTTTTTTTAATGCGGTGTAGGCACACCCTTGTTTCAGAAACTGTAAGCACTTCTTTAATAACAAACATATTTTTTCTTCCATTTATCACCTGTAGGAATTAAAATTAAAAGTAACATCTATTTGTGAGGAAACCAAAGGCCATGAAAATTAAACTTAAATATGATGGTAAAGATTTTCAAAACTCTTTAGTGGAAAGAAACATTATTGTGATTTCAAAGCTTGCTGATAGTGCAGAAGTTTTTACAGTGTTGTAAAACAAATGCCACAATGAGAGTTGGCAAAAGTTACAGTAAAACAGTAGTGTAATGTACAGGAATTCTGAAACAGAAGTAGGCCTGAAAGGCTCACCCCCTTATCAGACCAGAATGCTGATGCTGTGATGTAAAAATACAGCACAGGAAACACAAATACAACCTAGT
Source organism: Aythya marila (assembly GCF_965140915.1). Taxonomy (NCBI): domain Eukaryota; kingdom Metazoa; phylum Chordata; class Aves; order Anseriformes; family Anatidae; genus Aythya; species Aythya marila. Next base: position 17,865,074 of record NC_139051.1, read on the forward strand.
CATGTAAAAGCCCATCTGAAGTGAACCACACGTAACTGCATGGAAGGGAACACATACATCGCTACTCATATTCTAATAAAACAATCCTAACCACGGTGATACAAAGATAGGCAGCTTGAGGAAAGGTCAGTCCAAAGTTTTGTTGCCACGTTCAGCCCCACACCCACACTTTAAGCTCTAACGCGTGGTGGGAGATCCTGCAGCGGACCCGTAGGTGGGGAGGACATTTCAGAAGCTTACAGTTGGGGAATTTTCAACAAATTTATGATGAACAAATAGATGGCTTGATTATGATACTGCCCGTGTTACACTCCCCAGAACGTTCACAAGTGGTTCTGGTGTATTTGGTTCCTAGTTCGTAGGGCAAAGGGAAAGCATTTGTGGAAAAAGAATCTTAGGTGAATACTGAATAGTAGTATCACTTATGAGATTTTTGAGAGAGATTTTAGATCGTTTATTGATTCGATGATTCATCCAAAACAAAACAAAACAAAAACTTTTGTTGTTGTTGTAATGCGTTAGAAAACAACAGCGGCTGTTAACGGACGGGGCTGGAGGCTCCCCGTCCAGGCCGCCCCCCCCCGAGCCCGCCGTGTCCGGGCGCCGCGTCCTCCATTTCCTCGCGCTGCCGCCAGCCCCGCAGCCCCGCCAAGATGGCCGCCTCTGCCGGGCGGCGCCTCCCGCCTCGCGCCCGGCGCTCGGGGCTGCCCGGGCAGGGACGGAAACCGTGCGGGGAGCGGCGGGGAGGCCGCCGGGGGGCGCGGGGAAGCTCCAAAGGGGCCGGGAAGAGCGGGGCTGAGGAGGAGGCGGCGGGGACGGTCAGCTCGGCGGCCGCGGGGCGCTGAGGGGCGCGGGGCCGCGGGGTGCGAGGCGGGGCGGGCCCCGCTGTGCCGCAGCGCCCCGCCAGGGGCCGCCTGCCCCCCTCCCCCCCACACGGAGCGCGTCACGGGAGGCGGGCCCCTCCCCCCTTCCGCCCGCGCCGATTGGGCGCCCGCGCTCGCGACGCCGATTGGCCGCTGGGGGGGGGAAGCGGGCCGCGCCCATTGGCGGAGAGGGGGGCTCCGCCGGGCCGTGCGCAGAGTAGTAGGGAGGGGCGGGGGGAGCGCGCGGGGCCGTGTGCAAGCCGCGTGTGGCGCAGCCAGAAGGGAGCGGAGCGGGCGGGCAGAGCAGCGCGGCCTCTCCTCGGCGCCTTCCCTCGGCGCCCTCCGTCCGCCGCCAGCCGCCGCCGCAGCGCGCCCGGCAGCCCGCGGGTAACGGCCGGGCCGGGGGGGAGGCCCCGGGAGCGGGGGATGGCGGCGGAGGGCGAGGGGATGGCGGCGCTGGCGCACTCGGGCCTAGCGCGGGAAAGCGGGGCCGGGCCGGGCCTGGGCGGCGGGGCGGGGGGGGAAGGGAAGGGGGTAAAGGGGGGGGTCTGTGGGGGCTGGTGCGGGTCTGTGCGGGTCGGGGCCGCTCGGGGAGCGGGGCCGGGCCAAGGGCTGGGCGCGGGGCGGCCTGGGCCGCACCTCTGGGCCGAGGTCCTACGGCAGCCGTGTGCCCCGGCCGGGCCGCAGGGAGAACGGGGGCCGGGGGGGCGCTGGGAGGGCCGGGGGAGGAAAAGAGGGGAGCGGAGGGGAGGGGGGGGACGGGAGGGAAGGGAGCGGGAGCGGGGGGAACGGGCCGCGGGGAGACCTCACCCCGGGGGGGGGAGGGGGGGGGAGAGGAACGGTGCGGAGAGAGTTGGGGGGGGGTGCTGGGAAGCGGCTGCACTCAAAGCTCTCTCTCTTTCTCTCTCTTTTCTCAACTTTTCTCCTTATTTTTTTCTCGCCCTCCCGAGCTGAGCCCGGCCGGGGCAGCGGGCCCCCGGCGGCGCGGTGTCGGCGGGGCCTGGGCCCGGGCGCACCACGTGGCCGCCCACGTGCTGGGCCCCGGCGGCGGCTCGGGGCGAGGAGCCGCGGCGGCTGCTGGCCTCCCCCCGGCACGGCCCCGAGCGCGAGCGGGGCCTATAAATGGATAGGAAAAAGGGCCCGCGGCAGCTCCGCGGCGCGGAGTAGTGGAGCTGCGTTCGATTTGAGTGCTCGTCAGGCGTAGTTCTCGAGTAACCGCTGTTACTCATTCAGCATGCAGAGTCGTCACGAGGAATTATTAACTTTAAGAGCGCGTTTTATTTCTGTTGCAGCGCTTAATTAGAGCCCGTGGCTGAAGCCTTAGGGTTGCCTGCTCCGTGTTTTCTTCCTCAGCGCAGACTGGCCTAGAGAAGCAATCCTGTGCCCATCCGAAGTGGAAAGAGTTAAACGAGTTCTCTAGAGTTGGAGGAGAACCTTGCCAGTTACGGGGCTGATCTACCTTTTCTTTTTCCTTAAATGACTTAGTTAACGTCTGGACTAGCTTTTACATGAAGTTTGCACGTTGCTGATACTGCATTCTGAAGTTCAAAACTTTAAAACAGCCCAGATAGCAGTAAGAATGTAAAGGGGAAGAATGGAATGTGCCGATTTGGTAAATAGCCTGTAGATTGTCACAGCCTGCGTGCTAGCGAGTATGGGTAGGCAGAAAGAACAAAAGTTAATCAAAAGAAGTGTTTTGTAGCTCTGTTGTCAATCTGTAGTCAACAAAGCTATCCAAGAACTACAAGTTGATTCAGATACCTCAATCTTAATGTCTTTCTGACCTGGCTTCTGACCTCACAATAGGGGTCCAAGTTCTTGAATTTTAGTTAATATCCAGAATTCTCAAATCAGGCAGTCAAGTTTGCCTGTGGAATGTAGTGAGGAGATCTGGATTTGATGGCTCAGCTCTCAATTGCTGGAGGTTTTCTTTCTCAAACTGCTTTCTTCTGGAATTGAAGTATTTTTACCTGGTGGTCAAAATACTTAATTATGTATGTTTTCCTTGTGAGAAGAAAAGCTGGAGGCTGAAGCATCACTAATTCTGTGTACGCTACGCAGTCACGGTCACGTGTCTTGAGTTCTGGACTTCCCAAACATTCTTGTTGGGAAATAAACTTCTTTATGGGTAGCATTTATTTTTAAATGAGTAATATTTTGATTGCTCCTTTGAAACAAAATGCTGACACTTCTGACAGTACTCCTTTCTGTTTCTTAATCTCTTGGAAAAGCAGAGCTCTGCCTGCTCTTGCGTGTGTTTTTTGCTGTCTTCAGCCTGGCTGTGGGCTGACTTGTCGCATTCAGGCTTGGTATTGTTTGTTGGTCACCAACAGCCTGGATAGAAATGGCTGACTTCTCAGTCTTTGCCTCCTTGATGCAGCTGATTTGCCAAAGAGCTCTTAAATAAGCATGCTGGTTTTAGCAGTGGGTTCTCTTTAGTCCCTCCTTTGAAGGAGTGAAGTTCTATTAATACCAACTGGATGTGATACTTGTAGATCAAAGGAAGCGTTTGGTAAGTATAATAAATATAATTGCCACTGTTCCATTGGACTTGAACTATTAGCAAGCTGTCAAATTCTAGAGAACTGCTTGTATCTAGAGGTGTCTGAGTTATGTCCTCGCAACTATTTTCTGTTGCTCCCAAAGTTGTCCTCTTCTCTCTGGTTTAGTCTGTCCCCTACATAATCCACTGCTTGTACTGACAGGACCACTCATTCACTTGTCTCCAGGAGACAGTAACTCCTGCTCAGTATTGTGATCTTGGGTGTCCATGACTTCCTGGTTGTAAAATGTGACCGTAAGTGCATGTAAAGATGACAGTTTTTTTTAGTAAATGTATCTAAAATAAAATTAGTGATGGTTCCCTAAATAAGACAAAAGAGAACGTGTTTAGAGTGGGAGACATCAGTTTTATGGTTCTGATCCTTTCTACCTAGCAGTTTCCCATATATGAGAACTCCATTGACATAGCAGGGAGCAGCACAGGTTCTGGCAAAAACACTTAACTGCTGCCTGTGATGAAACTTCTGCTACCTGTTGCATTGATCAGGGTTGCTCAGTAAATTCTAGCTTCGACACGTTACCTGCTTCTGTAGGTTGCAGTCAGATTTCTTTCAGATAGCTGGATTGAGTGTTGTGCGCTGGTGAATTGCCAAGAACTCATTTGTCCTCTCTTTAAAACTCTGGAGGATAGCTTAGGTTCCTCCTGTGAGGAGCCCAAGTTAGTTCTGCTTTTGTCTGTTAGAGCAGGCTTCTTTTTTTAGATGGCACCTAAAGCAAAAGCAATAAAACAGCATTGCAGTGGAGATTAGTGGTAGTTCTTTCCGTCGTCTGGTCTGGATCGGCTACTAAAACAGACTGGGGTATTTCTGAATGTGTGTGAAGACATGATTTAGTAAATAGTTGTAAAGTGATTTATTTCGGCTTCAAAGTCCAGTTAAGGAGGCCTGTACAAGGAGTTCTGGTGAATGTCTGCCTTCGCTCCTTCACAGAAAGGTGTGATTTGAGGCAGCTAGATTTGTGTTTCTCTCAGAGTTTTGGAATCTTATGCTGAGCCACGGCCTCATCTGGTCTGTCTTGCAGAATAATTCTGGAATGTCAGCAGGGGAGGAGTTAGTTTGTGTAATGCATTTGAGCTATGGAAATCATTGATAGATGTGACTGAGAGAAAACAACCTCAACGAGCAGCCTTATCGTAGAAGGCCTATTTAAGGTGGCCTTGATAGATAAAAGGGACTGTTGAGAACTTGTCTGTAATGCCAGTGTGAAGAAGTAGTGACTAACTTGAACTTCAGTGGATTTAAAACTAGTCTTTTTTTTTTCTTTTAAGTAACTGAAAAGTGGTGTCCAAACTGCTTGGAAGGCGTCCATTTAAGGACTCGCTGTATGGAACCAACCTCTTCTGGATATTGTTCATTAAAAGTGTTGGCTTAATCTGAAAACTAAACTCTTACTTTTTTTTTTTTTTAAACAGTTTACATTGTTGAGGAACTTTGTCCTGTATAAGGCTTCTTAGAATGGGAGGGTAAATAAAACTAGTGTCAGCTGACTGCACCTCCAGCTGGTGAACTTGCGTTCAGTTTCAGATCTTCTACACAAAGAACACAGATACTAGACGTAAAAATACTGGTGAATAGAAGTCCAGACAAACGGTTTTGTGCTTTTGTATGCCTAAAATACCTGGAGATGGAGTGCTGTGCTTTATGATCCTATGCTTATGACAGCTGTAGCCTTCAAAGGTCTGTGTGCAGGGAAAAAGCGGGCCTCTGAAGATAAAGGTTGCAAAGTGAATCTTCTGTTCAAGTTGTGCAGAAACTGTTGCTTATTGTCCTCTGGATTTCTTACTCAGTTTGCATAATCCTACTTGGCCAATTTGAGAAATACTAGGGGAAGAGAAACTTGAGTTTTTTGTTTCTTGAAGGAGTGGCTTTAAATAGGAGACAGTTTTGGATCAGATGTAAAACTTGTTTTCAAATTCCTCTGGGGCAGTGAGTGTTGTGCTCTTTGTCCCTTGTGCAGGTAGTGACTGGCAGACAGATGTAGCTGGCTGGTACATCTAGGCATAAAAGCTTCTCCAGTGCATATCTAAAGGAGGTTTAGTTCACCAATAAACCATTTGTCTTTTACCATAGGTTAACCTGGGTGGTTATGTTAGGCACACAGGTAACTGCTGGTGATACTTATTACAGCATGATGTGACAGGATTACCTAGTGCATGGTTCCAGTGATGCTGGAGCTGTTACTTACATCTGTAGAGACGTATTCAGTGCAGCTGAAACTGGTGCTGTACTGTTCCACTCTTGGGACAGCAGTGCAAGGCCTCTTCAATAACACCTTAATGTGCTGACCTGTAAGAGTTGCAGGTTGAGTGGGGACTATGTCCCAACACATAAACCGGAGACCCCATCTTGTCTCATGGAAACTTAAAGCAGCATCAACTATTGTGTCAAGACCAGCTCCTGCAGTCAGCTTTGCCAGTGTTTTTCTTCTGCTGTGTCAACATGGTTGCTATGAAAACAGGCCGAAACAAGAGCACACAGATACCAGCTGCTGCTACCATAGTAGGCAGCTCTTCACCCTTGGGTGTCCTAATAAGTTAGAGACTTTGAGCACAGATGAAGTAGTAAATACCTGCTAGCATGTGAAAAGACTGAGTTATGTATAAAATCAAGAGCTCATAGAAAGTTGTTTTGTTCTTGATGTCTGTTGAAGATCTGCTCGCATCCTTTCATTGCAGAATTTCATTTTAAGAGCAAATATTATCTGATCCAGTTGGAATGTAGATGTGGGATTACAGAAGTAGCCTATTAAGCTTCACGTCTCATGTACTTTAAACTTTCCTGCTTTTATTGTGGTGGGGAGGATTGATGGTCTCTGCAGAAGGCAGCTGGAGAGAAAGGAACTCTTCTGAGGGAAAAGTGACAAAGCTTTTTTAAAGCTTATACTATATCCATTTAAGTTCTTAATGTCAGGATGCTAACTCTGGTTCTTCTTGAGGTTGTGGTGTTATTACTGCTTCTTTTGTGACTCCCTTCAAGATGCTACTCATCCATATTCTTGGTAATTTGAGATGTTTGACAGATGTTCTGCTTGAATAGGCTAGCAGTTCTGGTTGTTACCATTGTTTCATATTTTTATGTGAAGGTGTCCCTATGGGAACATACAAAATAGTCTTTACTATTTTGGTATGCAACTTTTAAAAGTTGTGTGTTTTTTTGTTTTTGCTTTTTTTAAGCATTCTATACCATGATGTTGTAGGGTTATAGGAAGAACAGCCTGGGGATCAGGTACACTAACAAAACATAGGGCTAATGATTCTGCTTCCGTTGAGTTAAGTGTAATGAATTGGGAGAGAGCATATGAAGTATTCAGCTTAATATGTGTATTTATAAACGAGGGCATTTTAAACTTGTCTTCAGGCAGACTTTAAACAATATCCAATTTAAATATTTAACTTGCTCTGCTGTTTATAGTTCCAGAAGCCATGCCTAATTGCTTTATACCTTAGGCAAGCTAAGGTACTGTGTCTGCAGTCTCTTTAACCTATCCCATCCTTGCCACTGCTTCAGTGGTCTGTGGCAGACCGGCTTCCCCGATCAATGAGACGCCTTCCTCCATTCCCCAATATGGGCAAAAGTGGTTTGTACTGTCATGGACAGGCATGCCTATCCGATGTTTCCCTAGCATTCTAAGAATGTTTTCCAAGTTAGCCTTCTAGATATCTGGCAAGTCTCTGATGTCTTTTAGGGAAGCCAAATGTCTTGAGCATTTTCTTCCATGTAAACTGAGGAGTGAAATATGTATCCTGAAATGTAAGTTAATATATTGAAGTGAACTCTGAGAAATGACTATTCTTTAGGTCAGATAACTGCTCTTTATATCATAAAAGAACTAACAGATACTAAGCTAACTCACTCTTCAGGGCTTTAGCTGTAGTATTGCCTACTCTTTAGCTTTTAAAAGGAGCTTTTAGAATGTAGTTTGGTTAGTGAAGAAAAGTAGATGCCAGGTACTCCAACAGAAAGAAATGACTAGGAAGAAACGGAGATAAGTAGCTGGCTTTTGAGTTTAACTGAGTGATGAGAAGAAGGTATTACTGGAGGAGAGCGTGACAGTAAGGCTGTTACGATCATGGGTATGTCTCTTACCTGAGCCTGGGGAGGGAAAGTGTTCTAAAAATGTATTTTATTTTTTTCCCCCTCAGGCAGGTGATCTGCAGCCATGAGCAGCAACGAGTGCTTCAAGTGTGGGCGTACTGGCCACTGGGCTCGGGAGTGCCCAACTGGGATTGGCCGTGGCCGTGGGATGAGAAGCCGTGGCAGAGGTAAGTGATTGCCATGGTTTTCTGCTTAAATATACAGTAAGATGTCTCCAGCTGTCTGTTGTCAGTGCTATGTCAAACTGACTTCAGGTGAGCAAAAGCTGAGACGTAAATTGGTGATAAACTTCCCTGGTTCTTAAGTCTGCATAAGAATTATGCAAGGGCTCCTGAGACTAAACTGGATGTGTCAGTTCAGCTGCCAGTGTCCTTGATTAACTCTTAGGGATTAAGTTAAGAATATTCTTAAGCCTTTTTTTCTCCTGTTACCCATTTCAAGCAGGCTTCCAGTTCATGTCTTCATCTCTGCCGGACATCTGTTACCGCTGTGGTGAGTCTGGCCATCTTGCCAAGGACTGTGATCTTCAGGAGGATGGTAAGTATCACTAAATATTCTATCTCTTCAATTACATGGACAGAGGTCTGTGGTTGAAGAGAAGGCTATTGTTCACTGCTTGCATAATTCGCTGGAAGCAGAGTAAATGTCCTTCATTAGAAGCATGCTACACCTCAGTCTACCAAGGTTTTATAGTCTTGTTTGGTATGTTTTTCTTATTGTGGAAGCCTGCTATAACTGCGGTAGAGGTGGCCACATTGCGAAGGACTGCAAGGAGCCGAAGAGGGAGAGAGAGCAGTGCTGCTACAACTGTGGCAAACCTGGCCATCTCGCTCGCGACTGTGACCATGCAGATGAGCAGAAGTGCTATTCTTGCGGAGAGTTTGGACACATTCAAAAAGACTGCACCAAAGTGAAATGCTATAGGTAAGAGCATCTACTAATACTCAAAAGTTGAGAAGCAGCTGTTAAATCTGTCTGAAAAGCTGGCTTCAAACTGTTGCTTGTGCCTGTACCTGCTACAGTGTGCTCATGAGTGCAGTATTTTTCACCCCCTCCAAGATTCCCTTCTGTGGAGGAAGGGAAAACACGTTGTATCTGAGTTAAAGCCAGTTAGCTTCATACAAGGCTAAACAGGAGAATCATTAGAATGAGGAAAGTCTGGCAATTAAAAATAAGTAAAATCTGTGTTTGCACTGTGGTTTTGGCATACACAGTGATCAGTGTAAGTTGATCAGTTCCTGGTTCATACCTCGTGGAAGAACATGAGAACGCTGAAGCAGAAGAATTGAGTACAGAACAAGTCTTGCATGAAATCAAAGTAGCCAGCACGGTTGGCAGAACAGTAACTTCTCTGGGTGGTTTGGAATCAAATCTTAATCTTTTGATTCTTTTTTTTTGTCTGCAGGTGTGGTGAAACTGGCCATGTAGCCATCAACTGCAGCAAGACCAGTGAAGTCAACTGCTATCGCTGCGGCGAGTCAGGGCACCTTGCACGGGAATGCACAATTGAAGCTACAGCCTAATTATTTTCCTTTGTCGCCCCTCCTTTTTCTGATTGATGGTTGTATTATTTTTCTCTGAATCCTCTTCACTGGCCAAAGGTTGGCAGATAGAGGCTACTCCCAGGCCAGTGAGCTTTACTTGCCGTGTAAAAGGAGGAAAGGGGTGGAAAAATCAACTTTCTGCATTTAACTACAAAAATGTTTATGTTTAGTTTGGTAGAGGTGTTATGTATAATGCTTTGTTAAAGAACCCCCTTTCCGTGCCACTGGTGAATAGGGATTGATGAGTGGGAAGAGTTGAGTCAGACCAGCAAACCCTCTCTGGGTTACATGGAAGCGATTCTATGCAGGAAGAAAGAAATTCTGGAAGTGTCTTAAACTTCCTCATAACTTTAATTTTATTACAATGGCCTTGGATTGTCTGACCTCAGTAGCTGTTAACACCAAGTAATATCTGTATCAGGCCCTACCTAGAGCATATAGCTGAGTGGGAGTAAATAAACAAGATGCACATGCCTGTTAATGGCCATGAGAGAGAGAGAGAAATCAGGAATAAACTTAAAATAACAGTAATTCAGTCAATGAATGTTCATGTTGGAGATGCAGAACGTAATGGGAAGCTTTTGAATAAATACTTCAAAGTAAATCTGAAACCCAGACATCAGTGCTCATAGCATATACAATTTGGAGCTATTCAGGAGTTGCAAATAAATGCATTTTCACAGAAATCAAGATGTTATTTTTGTATACTATATCACTTAGACAACTGAGTTTCATTTGCTTGTAATCAGTTTTTAAAGTAAGATGGTAAAAGCAATTGAAGTCCTAGAACATAGAAAATGTAATTTTAAACTATCAATAAAGCTGGAGGAGGAAGGGGAGTTTGGCTAAAGTTCCTTTTGTTTATTTTTGGTTTTCATGTACACAGTGCAAAATAACATATTAAAAAGGGGTATGTGGAGGTGTAAAAAGTTCAGTTTGGACTTCTCTTTTGTTCTATCTTATGTTAAGTTTCCATCCTGTAGCATCAGACTGTCCATACACTGAGTATGTAGGCCTTCCAGACTATTGCTGATCTGCCTCTGGTGTATGTGAATGGTTTGTTCTCATGGGGGGCTTGCTACATATCTTAGCTGATGCTGATAAAGCACTTCTTCCACTTTGAAGTTGTCAAAGGCACATCACTTGTTGGATGTACAGCACATTTCAAATACAACCTGGAGTAGCTTATTAATGTGCTAGCAGTATTTCAGCCTTCACCATTGTGGGCCTTGATGCCCTTCTTGTAGTGAGGGGCCCAAAACTGAAAACGATACTCCACCTATGAGCAGGCCTCACCAGGGCAGAGCACGGGGGGGCAATCACCTCCCTGTTCCTGCTGGCTGCACTACTCCTGACACAAGCCAGGATGCCGTTGGCCTTGGCCACCTGGGCATACTGCTGGCTTATGTTCAGGCGAGCATCAATCAGCAACCCCAGGTCCTTTTCCTCTGTGCAGATTTCAAACCACTGCCCTGAGCCTGTAGTGCTGCATGGGGTGGTTGTGGCCAAAGTGCAGGACCTGGCACCTGAGTAGCAAACTCAGGCTGAAAATTTGAAAGCCTGTAGAAGTCTGAGCTGCGTTTCGGGGAGAAAGGGAGAGCAGGGAAAAAACATTTTTAATAAAAGTACTAAGCACTATGTAAACAGCCCGGATCACTTGACTGACATCCTGAGTGGGATTTTAGAAAGGCTGCGCTGATAATACTGCTGAGAGGGATGGAAGGAAGCTGGTGAAAGCTACTTGGAAGCATGTAAAATGAATCCTCTTGCTACTTGGAGCAGTACAAAATCCAAGTACTTGCTTCTGTCTGACAAATGCAGAGGGCATTTCTGGAGAGTGCAAAGCCCAAATGATGTGGTGAGAGCTGCTGCAGGCTGCTCATGCCTTGGCGGGCTGCCCTCAGCCATGCTGTGTGCTGAGCAAAGCCTGTCCTCTTGTGAAACTGAGGCATGGGGAAGGTGTTCTGGCCTCACGGTTTTCATTTTACTTCTAATTGCTGCTATAAAGAATGAGTGCACTTTGAGCCTCAGCCTGCCCAAACCCTTATAAACTCCGTGGTTGGAGCAGGCAGGCTGCCTTGGGGTCGCCTGAGCTGCGCACAGTGCTTGTCCTGTGACAGCATCACACACCTACAGCCACAGAGCTTTGGGGTTTTATTATTACAAAGGCCTGAAAGCCTCTGGGACTTAGCCTGTAGCTTTGTATGCGTATGTACATAAACACAGGCGTGTCTGTGTGTGCGTGAGGGCTGCCAGTGCTTCCTGTGCAATTCAGTGACTTGTGAAGGTCTTGCAGCTACGGCTTCTTTAGCACTCAGCTGCTTAAATCTCGGTTTAACTAAGCCTTAACGTGGTCCCAGTTTTCAGGGGGAGCAAAGCAGTACGGCAATCGCGCTGTTTTGAAACGCGCAATGTGGCGCCGGGAGGCTCGGGGCCTGCAGCGCCGCGCTCCCTCAGCGCCTCACACTGGGTTGGGCGGGGAGGGGGGGGCGCAGCCCGTGGCGCGCAGGCGCAGCGCGGCAGAGCCCGGGGCCGCGTGGCCCCGCCCGGCCCGCTGAGGCGCGGTTCCGCTTCCGGGCGGGCAGCGGCTGCTTCCGGAGCGGAGCGGGCGGCGGGAGAGCAGCGGCGGCGCCATGGTGAGCGCGGGGCCCCGGCCCCTTCCCCTCCCCGCTCCCCGGGGCGCCGCCGCCTCTCACTCGCCTCTTTTCTCTTTTTTTTTTCTCTCTTTCAGGCTCGCAACGCGGAGAAGGCCATGTGAGTGCAGCGCGCCGCTCCGAAGCCCCCGCCCTGCGCAGGGCCGGGCCGCTCGCTGAGGGGACGGCCTGAAGGGGGCTGCGGGGCTGGGGAGGGGCTGCGTGCCGGGGGGTGCAGTGACAGGACGAAGGGAGACGCTCTGAAACCCAAAGAGGGTCCAGTGCAGAAGCTGCAGCAGGGGCTGGATAATGAACGTGGAGTTTGTTCTGACAGTTCACTGGTTTGGGGCAGTTTCCATTCTTGGGACAGAGGTGACAGGCTAGACAGGCGTCTGGCAGCGTGGGGTTTGGTATAATTTTTGCATGGGAGAGCCTTGAGCAAAATCAGTCTTTAAATCTTAATTCTCCTATTGTGTTTCCAAAGTACCTTTTCAAGAAGGTTTTCAGACTGTGCATTTAAAACTACTGAATTAGAAGCTCATTAATGTATTCGCTTTGCATTCATTTTACTAAAATATTTGTTGAGTTTTAATAGGAGTTCAAAGAGAGACTGAATGGACTACAGCTGTGTAGTACCTGCTGAGGTGCTCTCATACAGTGATACAACCCAGTGCCTGCTGAATTGGACGGTGCAGCATTTCGTTCTGGAAATGCCTCTCTGCTCCTTAACAGCAGATGGAGCCCTCGATAATTGTCTTACATGCAGAGCACAGATATGTAGCTAAGGAGAAGGTGTTAAGTGCTCTCTCAGTTGTTTTGTGCTTTTTAACATAACTATTGAATGTCTTGTAAATAAATAAAACCATGCATGAAAAAAATGGGGTCTGTATAGTCTCAGCTTAGTTGTAAGAGACTTATTTTAGGCATTTTAATAAGCTTGATTGCAAACTGCTGCCCTCATTTTTTTTTTTCTTTTTTCTTTTTGATGCTAAGATAAGTACATCTTATGCTTGTGTTTGTAACTAGTCCTTTTGCTGTTAATATCTAACACATTGGAATATGTTAAATAGAAAAATTAATTAGCTGCTTGCCAGGGTTTGTCTAAGAAATTAACCGCTGAGGAGTTGGTAGAAGAGCTGGTCAATGAATGTGTTTCGTTTTCTACAGAATGGAGAAAACATTAACTTTTCTTAACATTCATTAGGTCTATAATATTAAAAAACAAACAAACAAACAAACAAAACAAAAAACAAAACAAAAACACCACCACACTTACGGCTGTTGAGGTGTGGATACATAGAAGTAAATTTGCTTCCTTCCTTTTTTTTTTTTTTTTTTTTTTTTTAGGACGGCCTTGGCAAGATTTCGTCAAGCTCAGCTTGAGGAAGGAAAAGTTAAGGTATGATGTAAAAAACTAAAGCTTTGTTAGCTCTGATGAAGGGTGGAGTGCAAGCCATGTACGGACCCGTGTAACGGTTTCCAGAAAGACCATGCACTGCATTCAGGAATCGTATGGGAGCTTGGCATTAGTCATCTGGAAAGCAGTTAAAGTAGGGACTGCATTTCACAATGACACAAAAGAGAAATCATAAACAGAATTTTCTTAAATAACTGCTTAAAATACTGGTAAATAATAATTGCTTATGGTAGTGTTCTAACAAAGTAATAACCGTGGAACAGAGGGTCTTCAGGATCCTTCTGAACTCAAGGCTTGCACATAACTGCAGTGGTGTGTTATTAAACCAACACATGATGTCTGCATCTGATCGTAGTTCTCTTGGCTGTTACAGGGCCTTTGGGGGGAGGGAGGGCTGGGGGCTGGAAATGGCATCAGATTTACAAAGTTGGTAAGCCCATTTTAGACATTAAAAAATATAAGCATATTGTATTGCAAGAAGTAGCAGCCCTAAACCCACATAGAACCTTAGTGAATGATTTTCAACTCTCTGTATGTTTCTGTATGTTTTTCACTGAATCAACTCAAATTGCAAGAATATTTATGTAGGGATGAGAGTGTTCTCAATTTTCTTTTAGACAGGCTTATAATTTTTAACTTTGGTAACTGGCAAAGAAATTCTGGAAGTTCAAGTGTCTGGTGTTCGCGCTGTAGGGAGTCATGTTTTACGCATAAGATGGGACAGTTTCTGGTATGCTCTGTGAAGGAAGACTTTATATATATATAAATATATATATTTATATATAAATAAACAGAGATACATATCTGTATATATAAAAGGGTTGACCTGTGGAAGTGCTATAGGGAAAGGGGCAAAATAATTGCACGCGGTGCTAGAGGTAAGATGAAATTGTGAAGGTTGGGGAAAAAAGTGTTTTTAATTAAGAGTAGTTGGGAGAGTACAAAATAAAAACATCCTGAAGAAAAGTTATGGAGTTTAGGTAGTTGTAACAGAAAGAAAGGCCCGAGCTTAACAGCTGCTTGGAAAACAGTGGATTTTATTTAGATGCTAGTATATGGAAAATTGTATGAATGCAACTGTCCTAGATGAAACATTGTTCATCTGTGTAGTGATATGAAGGATTAGGTGACAAGTTTTGTTTTGAATAAAGTGGGATTCTGTAGTTTTGAGTATTCTGTGGTAGTTTAATTTGGCAGGTCTGTAAGTAGTCATTTTTTATCCACTCATTAAAAATTGGTGGGAGCAGAAGGTATTGGAGAATGGTAGCGTAGTTTAGGATTAGTCAAGCAACAAAGTTTGCGTGAAATGCTGTGACCATATTGATGCTAGATTGTGTGTTTTGTTTTTTTTTTTGTCCAACAGGAGCGAAGACCTTTCCTTGCATCAGAGTGTAATGAATTGCCTAAAGCTGAGAAATGGAGGCGACAGGTAATGTGAATAGATCTTTATAACTCTGTAGCAGGTTGAACTTCTGTAAGCAGGCTGTCTAAAACAGGCACGCTAAATTTTTCAGACTTCAGTAGACTGACAGTTGACTGTGGTTTAATTTAGACAGGAATATCATACAGTTCACCACACATGTTCAGTGAAGGTACAACCACATTGCAATGCCCAGGGCTGTGTCCAGTTGGGTTTTGAATATCTCATGGGATTGGGATTCCATTTCTGTGGGCACCATAGGTACCATAGGTATGGGTACCAGTGTTTGACAGCCCTTTTAATGAACTTTTTTTTTTTTTCTGTGGATGTACTCAGAATTTCCCTGGTCTGATTTGAATTTGTCACTGCTTGTCCTATGGTCACACACGTCTCCAACAGCCTGCCTTTGTTTTCCCTATACCCTCCAGAAGACAGCAGTAGGGTGTTCCCCCTTCTTCTTCTCTTTTTAGGGTTGACCAAACCCGTCTCTCTCTCAGCCTTTCCTTGCATGTCATGTGCTCCAGCCCTCACCGTGTGGATGTTGTGCTCCAGGTGTGATCTCACAAGTGGCAAATAGAGGGGAAGAATCACTTCACGTGCTGGCCACATTCTTGCTAACCCAGTGCAGTGTGAGGTTAGCTGGTGCTGCAGTGTTGTACCATTGACTCCTGTTGAGCTTTTTGTTCAGCTTATTCTTCAGAAGCTGCTTTCAGGTCATTTGGCAGCTGGCCTGGACTGTTAAATGGGCTTATTCTCGCCCAGATGCAGGCTCGGCCTTTTTCTTTGAGGGACTTTGTGGAACTCTGTAGACCCATTCTCTAACCTATCCAAGTCCCTCAGCAGCCTTTGCTCCCTCCATCTGGTCTCATTGTGACCTTTCCAAGAGTGCATCCAGGCTGTTAGAAACTTTAAATGATGCTGACCCTGGAGGGGTGTCGCTAGTAGTTATCTGCTAGCTGAATTTCGTCCTGTGTGTCACAACCTTTTGACTCTGGCTTGTCCAGCCAGTGTTGGTATTGAAATGGCACTGAAAGGCTTGCTAAAGCAAAGGTAAACAGCGTTCACTGAGCCTGCCAGCACATCATAGGGCTGGCCTGTCGGACGTTCCTCTCTTCCCTTCTTTGCCTGAAAAGTCAGAGGTGAAGCTATTGGGTATACTTATTAGGAATTTGTTTATGATAACTGATGTAAAATAATTGCATGTATTTTAAGCCTCCGAGGTACTATGTTAGTCCAAATAAAATCTATGTTGATACTTGAATTTGGTAGTCTCAGATCCACTTTCTGGATCAAAAAGACAACTTCAAGAAGGACCTTTCTGGGTTTTCTAGTTGGTTGTGGGTGCGTGGTGTTCTTTTTTTTTTTTTTTTTTTATGGAGAAATTCACTTCTGTGTTCTTATTTAACTAGATCATTGGTGAAATTTCCAAGAAAGTGGCACAGATTCAAAACGGTAAGATTTTTCTAATTAAATTTTATCTGTTTGAATGTCTGGTCACAACCAGGAGATGACAGTATTCCACGTGAGCAATACGCCTCTGTTAAGTTGCTTCATTTCTTGTTTCGTTTCCCTTTAACAGCTGGATTGGGCGAGTTCAGAATTCGGGACCTGAACGATGAAATAAACAAACTTCTGAGGGAAAAAGGACACTGGGAAGTCAGAATAAGGGAGCTAGGAGGTCCTGACTATGCTGTAAGTACAGATTGTTTTGTGCTACATGGTGGTTCTGCTCACAACTGGAGTGAATAATGAGAAAAATCCCTATTTAATTTATATTTATAATTTATTAATTAATTTAATTTGATCCCTAAATATTTCTTCCATTGTGATCTAACATTTGTTTCCATGATGAGCAAATTTGACTTTTCATTTGGAGTGCTGGCTTGAGGGGTCTTACCTTCCTGTTAAAAGTGTACATTAGTGTTCTGGTTTTATCCACTGGTAAGCTTTTATTTGATTCCATACCGTATCAGCCTGTAGAAAAGTTTCTACATGGGTCACCTAGTTACTGCTGAAAATGAAAGGAGACTAGTTCTCGTTTGCCAAAATATCAGAAGTGTGTTTATTGTCAGATGTAGTAGTGCTTATTTACAGGATACCTGAACATGATAGTACAGACAATAAGAAGGCTTTACATATTCTGTCAAAGTGAATCAGGTGTGGGTACTTTATTGTTTTCATTGTTGTTTTAACTGTGATTTCTAGTAAAGTAGAGACTGTATAAAGATGAGATATGAGGGCATTTTATTTGTACGGTTTTTTGAACTGGTACAGCTTATCTCCTTTCTCAATCTTTTAACCTATTAAGATGCCTCTTTTTATTAAGGAATAAAACATAAAGCAACTGTCTGTTTATTTTTCAGAGGATTGGACCAAAAATGTTAGATCATGAAGGGAAAGAAGTTCCAGGAAACAGAGGTTACAAATACTTTGGAGCTGCAAAGGATTTACCAGGAGTTAGAGAGCTTTTTGAAAAGGAGCGTAAGTAAATAACTCTTCCTAGATACAAATCTACGTAGTAGTATTGAGATACCACTCAGATTAGACAGTAAATTTTACTAGACTCTTTACTATAGTACGTAGGGAATCCTAGTAACTACATATCCTGGCCTGTGTCTTAGATCAGCTACATGAAGCACTGAACTCAAGAAATTAATTAAATGCTATTTCTTTGGACAAAGAGCACCTTTGACTCTTCACAGCTTAATAAAAGAGGTGTAGAAAAGAATGAACTGTTTTCTACTGTGAGTTCAAAATAGTAAGTATTAATAATCTGTAGAAACCTTCCAGCATAGCAGGTTGACTTTAATGGTAAGCTATAGAAATTAATACTCTGAGTTCAGAATTAAAAAAATGAATAAAAAATTGAACATAATTTTAGATGCAGGAATCAGCTGTCATAATAGGAAAATCTAGCTGTAAGTAGATAAAACTGTGTATTGGCTTGTCATAGAATGAGAATTACTTGAACTTGAAAATGAGGCAAGCCTGCTGAATCAGCTCTGTCTTGTTTGCTGTCTCAGGAATTATGGGAGGTACCTGATCTGCAGGAGCCTGGGCCAGTTCTCTAGTTTCTTTCATATAGTCTTGCTCAATACTGAGACCCCAGTACATGGAGAAAAATGCATGACAGAGTGTAGAGTTGCTAGATGGTGGCAGCTACGTGACAGGAAGCATCAGGATTGTGCAGGCCAGAGTAAAATACCAGTACTGATACTGCCAACAGTTCAGATCATCCAGTGATAGTTAGATTATTGTGGTAGTTATAGTTGCTGCAAAGTTGGTGGGGGTCAGGAATACACTGCAAGCTATCAAGGTTGACTTTTTGAATGACAGACATGTATTTTTCAAGCCCTTCCGCCACCCCGAAAAACTCGAGCTGAGCTTATGAAATCCATTGATGCTGAATACTATGGCTACAGAGATGAAGATGACGGTATTCTGGAGCCACTGGAACAAGAACACGAAAAGAAAGGTATGCAAGATTCAAAAACCTCTGTGAGTAGTTATCTAGTTTTTCTTAGATATGTAGACATCAGAATGTTCTGGTAACCTTTAATGTAGAGAGAAGCCACTCTACCTCTTTTTGAAGTAATAACAAAAATGTTTGCTTTTATGTGTGTACTACTTCATGGCTGTGTTTTCTAGAAAATCTCATTCTGTATCTAGCACCCTCTTTCTTGGAGAGACTTAATTCAAGTGGAGACCCACAGTTCCAGAATAGGCAGTAAAAAAAAAAAAAAGTTGAGAGTTCTTACTTTTTATTTAAAAAAAAAAAAAAAAAAAAAGACACTTCTCATGTCCCATACTGTCAGTCAAGACCCAACCACCTTTTGAATAACATGCACTTATGCACTTTTTTCCCCACTATAGTGTTCTGTAACAAAGCAACAGTCTTGCCTGGTCTTACTGGGGAAGACAGAAGGACCAAGGAAGTCATTTCTCCAACTTCCAGCTTGCACACATTCCTGTCTTTTCTTTGAAATACTTCACTTTTGCCCAGACCCAGCACATATGATAGCATCTGGAAATATTAGTGGATGAGCTTCTCTGCCTTGAGAGAGAAGAGAGTAGTTATTACCAGAGTAGTTATTTTGTATTTAATTGCAGGTGTGTTTTTTTCCCTGGTGGCGTTTGTCTGTAATCCTTTCCCCTAGATACAATGGCTGCTAGGAGCTTGTCAGATGAATGGCCTTCTGAAGCGTAGCTGCCTTTGATTTGGTTTAAATCTCAAGTTAAGGTGAACTGATGCTCCCTTGATACTCTGAAGAGAAAACAGAGTTCCTCTTCAGGCTACTAAAATTAATTTTAATATCTCATACCCCAGTTTCTTGTGCAGGCATGAAAAGTTCTACTCCAAAGTACACATCCTTTTCTCTGTATGGAAATGGTTTCATATTTTTGATCATCTTTGTCACTCTTCTCATAAACCTTTTCCAATTATGCTGTTCCTTGAAACATGGAGTGGAGGTGACCAGAGCTACACATAGCATTTAAGATTCAAGTCCACCACGAATTCTTTCTTTATGGTGACAATTACATTTTATCACTGATTGTCACTGTCCACTCTAAGTAGTTCCTAACAGTCTGTCTGGATTTGGCTGCATGTTGAATTAGGTTTTGTAGGTGATTCAGTGTCTTTCTGAACATTAAATTAGATCAAGCAGGAGAGATAATGAACTCTGAAATTATTATTTTTTCCCCTGGATAACTTGTGCATAGCTGGCACATAGGTACTTAAATCACATTTGTGTAAAGCATTTCTGGAGGGTGGAGTGAGAGGCACTTCAGAGTTGTCTTTCATCTTTACAACTGTTAGTGGTTTCATATTGTTGATAAGTAAAATTCCCCTTTGAAACGAACACTTTCGCAGTAGGTGATACTTATTTATATCTGTCACCTTATTCTCCAGCTTTGTTCCTACTGACTTGCCCAGAGAAGACATCAGAATTATGAGTTGAGTTCTTTGAACCCTCTTCAAAATCCAGCACTGTTTCTGCCATCTGGTATTTGTGTAGTTTTAAGCAAGAAACCATACACCTTCGAGAGCTTAGCTGTTCTGTAAACAGTTGTTTTAGCATTTCTGGTGAACACTCATTGATCCTGGGAATTCGTTACTATTTGCTTTGTATGTTTGTTTTATAATACCTTCTATTGATGCTTCAGCTGGAGGCAGATCCTCATTGCTCCATACAAAACAGTCCTGGCAGGTTCCTCCACAGAACACAGCAAATGAGATCATTTTTTTTTTTCTTGAATAGTTTTGCCATTTCCTAGTGCTCCTTTTAGTATATGACTATCTCTTCAGAATTAGGAAAAAAAGTTTAAATAAGACTGGAGTTAAGTAGGTTGAGCTTGTAACTGTTTTTAATACCTAGTGGCTCTTGATAATGGTCATCTGCTTGTTACATTTACCCCTCCTCAATGATGAGATCTTCACACTATTGTGGCGTCTTAGAGCCTCGTGACTTACTGGCTAGGTTACAGGACAGGGAGGAAGGAGGAAAAAAAGGACATACTGCACTTACCTGTGTCCTGCAGTGTAGCTTGGAGCTTTAACCCAGGTGAGCAGTAGCTGGCGGACAGACAGTCGCTACCATAGGAAGGGAAGTTGTGTGCATTGCCAGAAAGGTGTCTCGCTCAGTGTTTGTCTCACACATCCTGCTAACTGCAGGCAGGAGAGGTAGCCTGTTTGCACTCATCTGGTTGCTGAAGAAGATTACCATCTTTGGTGATTGTGCTACTTGAAATAATAAGGGTAGAGGTAGAGATGCTAGCAGAACCAATACATGGAAATGAAGCAAATGGGTCAGGGGGAAATGCATAAAAGAGCTTTGGTTCGAGTTAATGTGGCCAGCGTAACCCTGAATTTGTCTTTCAGTGTGCATTGCAAGGAGTGTCTTTTTTTTTTTTTTTTTCCCCAGTATCGTTAGTACAAGATATCTAGGGTTCCCTTTGGGTCACTTGTTATCTAGGTTCTTGTGACTTTCACCATGTGATCAGAAGAGTTAAATTGTTGTAAAACGAAGTATTGAAAAAAAACGTAATTTGTGTAGCTTTTACGTTAAGAAACCACACAAAACACAGCCATGTGCCGCTGGTTAGATCTTGCTTTCTTAGGGAGACCATTTTAATGTTCACTTTGGGAGCCAAGGGGAATGACTGTTGAATTGTATAGTTGTAGGCATTTCTACTGCTTAGTTGCATTAGTTTTGCACTTTGCTGCAATTTTTAGGCACTTAAGTTGTCACTGATGAAGCTTCTTAAAACTTGTGTCAGAGCTCGTAGTCGCTCTCAGTTGCATAATGAAGATAGGACAGCCTAAACAGTCCTAGCTAGCAGGCAGTTACAGAATTGGGAGCATGCTACAAAATAAGCAAGAAATGCACCCTGAGATGAAAAGTACTTGTGTGGGTGGTCATTCCGTGGAGTGTAGTCATATTTAACGAACTACATGTACATGGCGACCAGGATTCCTGTAGCTGCCGACATGCTAGAAAGCTGAAGTCACCTATCCTGGTCATGTGGCTCCTTGTTTCTGTGTTAACAGGGTCACTTGGTGTTTATTCATGACACTCAGAATCTAAAATGTACCCCAGTGAGTACAGTGACAGTGTGCTACTTACTAACATGGGATTTTGCACAGACAGCATTGACATCAAAGTTCTACAGTAAGTGCATATTACAGATGTAGAGGATTTAACTGAGAAGTTTAAGTCTTTGAAAAAAAAGCTTTGGAAATTGGAGACAAATTGAAGGAACTCTAGCTTCCATTGTTGCAGGACTGCTGTTGAGGAAATTGGGGCTACTGCTGGACCATGCTGCTTTAAATGCTCTCACATACACTTGCTCTTTTCCTTTGCTGAACAGTTATAGCAGAAGCAGTGGAAAAATGGAAAATGGAGAGAGAGGCACGACTTGCAAGAGGTGATGAGGAGGAGGAGGAGGAAGAAAATATCTATGCTGTTAATGAAGATGAGGTATGTGATGGTTAAGGTGATGTTACATTTCATGTATTTTCTGTGCTGCCTTATGGAAGAAGAGAGATTTTGCTGAGAACTTCTCTGCTGCTGAGTTCTGCCCTTCTTTCTGCCTAAATTCCTATTCAGTTGTCCCTGTTTAGTTTTTTTTTTTAAAAAAAAAATAGTAGATAAGTATGTTTGGTCTGAGTTTACAAAATGATGAAAGCTGGCAGATAGGAAAGGCATTTTGCTAGAGAGAAACAACTAACGGTTGGCTGAGACCTTGTGATTAACTGTCATTGCCTGGACTGCTGGGACTGTACAGTTGTGTGTTACCAGCACTGCTGAGTCACACTTCTAAGTATGATCTTACTTCAGTAATAGAATCGTAGAATCATTTAGGTTGGAAAAGACCTCTGAGATAAGGCCAGCCCTTAACCTAGCACTGCCAAGGCTACCACAAAACGATGTCTCTGAGCACCACATCTACACATCTTTCAAATACCTCCAGGGCTGGTGACTCAGCCACTTCCCTGGGCAGCCTGTTCCAGTGCCTCGGCTCTGTCAGTGAAGCAAGTTTTCCTAATATCCACCCTGAACCTCCCCTGGCACAATTTGTAATAATACAAATATGGTTTTTTTTTGTATAGTAAATTTCAGGCCATCAATTTGCAGCAAAGCCATTTAATGTTCAGGGGTTTGTTCACAAGTGAATTTTAATACAAGGTTTTGCTGATGCTGCAGTCATCGCTGTTACTTTCTGCTTTCTTCTTCCTGCACCCAGAGGCAGTAAGGGAAATGAAGGATATTCCCAGTGTGCTCTGAGATCTGTAAAAGGGATACTGAAAGCCACTTCTTATTTCTCAGTCCATACCTAAGAGGGTTTATTACTAGAATGAAAAGGAGGTAGTCCGTAAGTTAAAACTGGTTATTGCTTCTGTATCTTTGTGTTATTTTGTGATTCATAAGCCCATTTCTTAGGCATGAGAAAGAGGCAGCATAGAGCTATACAGGGAAATGGTGCATATATTTTATATTTTTTAAGGCACTTGCTTTCTTTTTGATTGGCTAGCTCCTCTTTTGTTTATAGCTTTGCTATTGCAGCCAGAGTTCCATAGGAAAGTAGAGGTTGCGGCCTTATGTTCATATTATTTCCACAACAGAGGAAAAGCCATGTGAAGAAGAAAAGCAACAATTCTGAAAATGTCAAAGACCGTAGGATCTGAATGTAATGCTTGTCATATTCTGTTGTTGTTTGGTCCTTTTCACCTACTTCCTGCATTTTTGTATCCTCATTTATTTTCTCACTGGTTCCTTCTGGCAGATTTGTGTTTGACTCCTTCAGAAAGTAAACTTGATGTCATTTTATTTTTGTTTGTTTTTTTTAGTCTGATGAGGAAGGTGGCAAGGAAAAAGATGGTGAAGAAGGCCAACAGAAATTTATTGCACATGTCCCAGTGCCAACTCAGCAGGAGGTAAGACATCAGGAAACTGAATTGCAGACACGTGCTCTTGCTATTGCAAGATATATAATTTGTTCCTTCAGTGATTTTACCCTGTGACTGTTTAATCCTCTTGCAAATGCTGTGGAACTGCCCACAACTATTGTGCCATTGCTATACTCCTCTTCATCTGAGAATTTCCTAAACCTTGATAAGTATTGCATAACTTGGAATATGTTGTGGTGTTACCACAGAATCACAGAATTCTGGGGGCCCCAGATCTGGATGCAGTGCTCCAGGTGGGTCTCATGAGAGCTGAAGAGGGGGGAGAATCACCTCCCTTGACCTGCCAGCTACCTTTCTTCTGATGCAGGCCAGGATATGTCTGGCTTTCTGGGTTACAAGCACAATTTTCTCGATTATGTTCATTTTTTTTTTGTCCACCAGTACCCCCAAGTCCTTCCCCACAGGGCTGCTCAATCCATTCTCCGCCCAGTCCATATTTGTGCTTAGGATTGCCCCCACCCAGATGCAGGACCTCGTGCTTGGCCTTGTTGAATTTCATGATGTTTGTATGGGCCCACCTCTCAAGCCTGTCAAGGGCCCTTGATGGTATCCCTTCCCTCTATTCCACTCATTTCATACCAGTATAAAGCCTCTTAACTTTCACTGTTCATTTCTTCCTCCTGTTTTGCTAGCTGGCTATTCTGAGTTTCAGCATCTCAACTAAGCTGAATGTCTTACTTTTATACTTTCAGATTGAGGAAGCTCTTGTACGGCGAAAGAAGATGGAGCTTCTTCAGAAGTATGCTAGTGAAACTCTCATGGCACAGAGTGAAGAAGCAAAAAGACTTTTAGGATTATAATGCTGCATGAGTACGTCCTGGTTTTATATAATCCATCCTAAAGCACCAGTTGGATGTATTCTGACAGCAGTCACTTTTAGCTCTAAAAGTCCCTGTGAATGTTAAGAGTAAGTTGTGATCACGTTAGTGTGCTCTACAAAAGGAAAAACGCTCTTTTGGTCAATCTGCTAAGATGACTTGCACTTTGGTGCTGTGAAAGATCAAGCCTAGATTAGCATGGTTTCTACATCTCCAGTAACAGTCTTCAGTCATTTCACTTTGTGAAACACTGTGCAGCAGCACATCTTACAGGTAAACCAGCAAACCAGGTGACACCTTACATTGCTAGAGAAATCTAACTGATGTTACTGCCGGTCTGTCTCCTGTATCCATACTGTATGTGAACATATTTCTCATGTTAAGTTTATCTGACCTGAGTCCAGAAGTAACTTATTCTGTTGTGCCTGGTTAGTTTACGAGAATAGCTCAGAACCTGCTCAGAGAGAGCTTGATGGCAGATCCTGAATGATATTGAAGTTGATTTACTTCTTTATATAACACATGCAGTATCGTCCAAAAGCTGTTACTGTTTTTATGGTTTGGAGCCGTGTGTATGAACTGTTCAAATGCTGGATATTCTAGCAGCTATTGTAAATACTTTCATTTTTGCAATACCTTGTTCAAATATTTTTATTAAATTTTATACACGCTAATGTCTTGTTTCATTCTAGTTCAAAGGATTGTGCTCTTTACCCTAATCCAAGCCAAAGAATAGGGTCATAAACAATCATCCACACAAGGATTTGAAGTTGGGCATCCCCTCCTGCTCATGGCTTATGTGAAAAGAGGCAGATCACAGCAGAGGGCTTGTTTAGGGTCTGAGTGAGTAACGCTGTTACACAAGTCTGAGTGAAACTTTAAATTGGACTTCTGTAGCCATGGGGTAGAAGTGCTATCTAAGGAATACACTATAAACAACTAACCACATCAGAGACTACAGAGTTTCTAGATGCTTTTAATATTCAGCTCTATATTGTAATGTAACAGCATACTAGTCTGTTTCTGACTCAATTTTGTGTTCTCTGAGTTGCAAGCATCTTTCTGAAGCTGTTTTGACTTTTTGCTGCTGCCTCATAAGTGTTTTCTAGTCTTGCTTTTAGAAAAGCTAATGTACTTTATCCACAGGTTATTTGTATTGCTGTAAAAGATAACACTTTCCTGGAGTTCCTTCCCTGAAATGCCTGACCACCAAGAATGGAAGAACAGGCTTCTTTCATGTTGGAGGTTTATGGACAGGCAGGACTGGATCAGAGTAGTGTACTTCACCTATGGAAGAGATTGGTATGGGAAAGCTAAGGGCTTTGTTGCCTGGCACTCAGCCACAGAGTTCCTGGAGCTTAATAAATTGGTAGTCTGGCTGTTAAGTCCTTATCAAGCTTCAGGAGTGTTAGTCACCAAACCATAGTATGACGAAAAGGCAAACAAAAATAAATGAACTAGAGCTGCCAAATGGCCTTGCCAAAAAGGCATTTAAAGTTTAGTTGTAAACAGCCCCATGCCAACCATGCTTCTATTAGACTGTCCTTTTTTATTTTATTTAGTGTTTTTGTTCTAGTGGAAGAGTACTTGTAAGAAAAATGCATGTCTTGCTGCTGATTTGCTAAGCTATACACTGCAGATAACCGAACTAGATTTAGAGGAGAAAAAAAAAACCAAACTAATTATTATGGCCTGATTCAGTTTGGGAGATTGGTAGTAGCTATGGTTGGTCCTTTCTGTCACTATATACATCGATAGCATGAAAAACAAAAATGGACA
The DNA here is from genome assembly GCF_965140915.1 of Aythya marila. NCBI lineage: Eukaryota > Metazoa > Chordata > Aves > Anseriformes > Anatidae > Aythya > Aythya marila. The sequence continues at coordinate 17,890,674 of NC_139051.1, forward strand.
GATCAGGGCAATGTGATGATGAGAAAAGGCATAAAAATGAGTAAACAGGAAGAATGATGAAAAAATCAGGACAAGATAGTAATTGCATTCGTGTTCAAGAGAGTTTGTAACAGTCCTGAGTAAGACCAATATAATAAATAGAGAAGTCTTGAAGGCAAATGCTGATCTCCACTGACCAAGACAAAGTGAATATACGTATAAAAATGCAGCCTGGAACTGTGCAATGCACAATGGCAGCTGGTTGAACCCTCTGTGCAGAGCATGGTGCAGCTCTGAATGCCAAGTGTTTTTAAGTGGAATGTTCTCTTCAGCCATGTCTGAGCCAATAAATTGCAGAATAATTGTTTCTTGGCAGTGACCTACAGCAAAATACCTGTATTTTGTTTGCTTTACAGGCTGTTACAGGGCTGGTGAAGTTAGGGCTGGGACACTTCTGTAGCCAAAGCCATGAAACTGAACTTGTATTTGTCCTAGAGAATGCAACAGTGTCATATGCCTGCATTAACTCTTAGTTTGGGTGTGCAGCTGTAGAGATGTGGATTTTATCAGGCCTGTAACTCCACCATTGGTATAATACCTCAGTGTTGAACGTGTCCAGGTGACGATAATCATTTTACAATGCTTCTGTTCTTTTCCGCTTCAGAGTTCTGTGCTCTGCATGGTCTTGGCTTTGGATTTGAGGGAATAACTTCCTCAACGTTTTAACAGTTCTGTTCTCTGCATCATTTTCTGTGTGCTTTTCTGATCTGGAAACGCACGCAGCTTTGTTTCATTTAATGCCAACCCCGTGAGTAGTGCAGACAGAAGACACCGTCCCTGCTCTGTCGTGGTAAGTGCAGCGCAGTCACTGGAGGATCGGGATCTCCCTGGGGTGCTGGGGGGGGAATGAGGAAATCAGTGGATTTACTTAATCCGTATTAGCAGATGAGGAAGATAAGGAGAGCTTTGTGGGGTGCCCGTTAACTGATGGTATGTTGCGTTTGGTTCCTCGCCTCACGAGGTGGGGAGTGCTGCTGCGATGCCGCTCCAGCTCCCGACGGGGAGCTGTGCACCTCGCACGGGCCGGGGATCGCCGGGCTCCGCTCCTTCGCCTCCCGCCGGCTGATCCCGGGCCCTTTACCGGGGCGGGGCTCCCCGGGTCTCGGCACCGCCCGCCCGGGGCGGAGAAGCCGGCGTGGGGCGGGGATCGGGGGCCGGCGGCTCGGGGCCGTGCCCGGGGGCTGCCGCCATGCGCCGGGGGCTGCCCGCGCTCCGCGGCCTCCTCGGGGGCGGCTCCGCGGGGCGGCCGCTCCGGCTCCCGGCGCCCAGCGGGCCCCAGCCGCCGGCTGAGGGCAGCGGGGGCGGCCAGGTGAGAGGGGCCGGGACCGGGAAGCGGCCGCAGCCGGGCCCGGGGGGGTCCCGCGGGGCTGGGCCTGAGGGAGGCGGCGCCCGCCCGGTCGGAGCGGGGCGTGAGGCGCGCGGGTGCCGCTGCTGCCCGCAGGGAACCCGCTGGGAACCCGCTGCTCGGCTCCTCTCCCTCGGTGTTCGGAGAGAGAAACTTGACACTGCCATGCCTTTAAAATATTGAGCTTATTAAACTGGGCTTTGCACTGGAATATACTCTCACTCACGGGTTTTGAAAATGCAGTTTGTGGCATCTAGAGGAGACAGCAGCGAGATCTTGTCAAGGAGAGTGTAGCTGCCTCTCCTGTCTCTCACGGTGACGGCAGTGTCCGTTTCTGCTGTACCCAGCTGCTGGAAAGATGTACCCAGTGAATAATTGATGAGGGACAAAGTGCTGCTTTGATGGGCAAAATGCCCTTCTCAGTGCACAGAGGGCTGGATTTCTGTCAGTACGTCCCTTCCAATAGTATCGTATCACATAAGTGTGCCTATAGGGCGTATTAGAAAGGGCAAAATGTAAGATCCTTTCCTCCCCTGTGCAAGTGTGTCTGTTAACTGCAGTGTAGATATCACATATTTTATCAAATGCGTATACATGTGGACATAACTAATCCACTCTTTCTTTTAAATTTCTTCTTGCAGCTCAACGTTCTGCCGTCCTTTGGGTTTCTTTTTGACATTGATGGTGTACTGGTACGAGGAAAGACTCCAATACCTGCTGCAAAAACGGCCTTTCAAAAGCTAGTTAATTCTCAGGGACAGTTCTTGGTGCCTGTGGTATTTGTCACCAATGCAGGGAATTGCCTTCGCCAGAAAAAAGCTGATCAATTGTCTCATATACTGGGAGTTCCTGTGAGTAGCTTAAATCATGTTTCTTTAGTTATTTACTTTCAGTGATTGTCAAATGTATTATATTCCATTAAATGCTGCTCAGTGAATTTTGCTTTTCCCTTAAGCCCTCTGAAATGCTTTGCTGGAAGTATTATAAAAGTAAAAAATACTCTATGAAGCTAATGGCAATGGTATTTCCGTTGGTAAAAGTAGTGATATTTCAAATAGCAATGGAATTTCTTTGCAAAATTATTACTGTGGGAATAAACTTGCCTTCTCTTTCTGAATAAAAATAAATGTGTGCCAGTAACATGAAATGCTGCTCTAGCAAGCTGAATGTCTTCAGTGATAATGTGAAGACTGGAGCCTTCTATCTGTCTTCTATCTTCTAGGATAATCATTTTACTGTTTTCATAGCTATTAAAGGAATGGGATATGTAAACTAGGAGAAGAAGGTCTTCTAATACAACAAAATCAATGCTGCAGTCTAGCAAATCTACCGCAATTAGAACTAGAGCAGTGCTGGTTCATCTTCCTTGTTTGTTTTCTAAATTAATTTGATAACTCTGTAAAACTAGGAGAGAAAAACTTGTGTTGATGTGGAATAGAAGAATTATGGAAGCAGAAAGGAATGTGTATATCAATTAGCAATGCATGTTTGTTTTTTTTTGACAGGGAGATGTTATCAATATTTCAACTGTGAAATTTAGTAAAAAATGATATGGTAGGGTTTTATACAAATATGTATGATTGTTTTGTAATTCATAGAATTTGTCACACCTGTTAATTAAATCTACATATAGATCACTTACCTGAAAGCCAATAAACTCCTTTTGTTCTTAAATTTCAAACAGATTTCCCAAGACCAAGTGATGATGTCACACAGTCCTCTGCGGATGTTCAAACGTTATCATGAAAAATGTGTCCTTGTATCTGGACAAGGACCGCTTCTGGATATTGCTCAAGAGTATCTTTAAAAAAAAAAAACACATATGACAACTTTCTGCTTAAGTATTTTCCTTAATCGAGTTCAGAAGACCAAATAATTAAACACTACAAATTCAGTATTAAGAATTCATTGTTAAGCTATGGTAGTTCCTACTCTAACGTCAAATGTATGTTTTGAAAACGGTTGCTTTGTTGATTGTTGCTTTCCTTTATTCTTCACTTTTCACTGTATTGTTACATGCCTTTTTACTGTGAAAGGAAGAAAGAATTATTTCTTTGGCATATATTTGTAAATGATCCTTTGGCGCAAAGGGTTTGTACCCTCTTAGAATCATTCTTCCTTCTAATCTTGTATTTTGAGCAAGCTCTCTACATAATTTCTGTCTTAAGATTTCAGGCATACAGATCTTCTGTATATAAAGAATGGGATGATCGTCTTTTTATCTCATGCAAGAAAAGTCTTTAATATGTTGCTTTTATTCCTAAATAATTTGCTTTACTAGATGATAAACTGCTTATGTTAAAATTGAATTTGAGATTTTAAAAAGTCTTTGAACGCAAACAATTCTGTATCCTTAACTGGTGTTTTCCCAGCCTTGGTTTCAGTCAACCCATCACCATTGAAACATTGCGGGAGAAATACCCTTTGCTGGATGTAGTTGACCATGACAGAACACCTGATGTTTCGGTGAGTCTGTGTTTTGTTTTAAATTCTTTTTGTTTGATCATTACATGACATCCTACAGTAGAAGTCCATATTTAAACTACAGAGCTAATGCTGTTGTTTTATGCTGCATTTTGACTTAGCTTTTTTTTTTTTCTGTTTCCCTTTTTGTTTTATTGCAACATTTTTAACAACTGTAGACTTCTTTTCTGTTCATGTTAACTTTATAACAAATCTTTACATTTTGTAACTTACGGCTGTGAGACAACTTATACCTTGTTACAGATACCTAATTAAAAATCTGTTTTGGAAAGCTTACTGGTTTCTGTGAATGTATGGAAGATGAAATTAGCTTTTTCTTCCAGTATGGGATGGTCTTTGCTGTTTTAGGCTCTGAGGTTGATCTGATTGTAAAGAATGATTTGCAGATAACTAACTTTTCTCCAAAGGACTGCTTGTCTTGTTTATACCATTATGTTAGTATAGTTAAGTATTAACAGTACATACTGTTAGTTTACATAAGCAGCATGGTTTCAACTGAATTTTGCAGAATTTCAATATGAAGTGAATGTATGCATACACATCAAATGCATGCATATATTAAATATATGCAGGGTCAGTAAATGAAGATTTTTTTCAATGGATAGTCAAGAAATTCTTTGTGGGTCATACAATTCTTAATTATATCAGTGTTTGTCTTGCTTCTCAACCATGCACATTTTAGAGTTCAAGAAAATGTTCATGTGTTTGTCACTATGACAAGTAAATCATGAAACTACTGTTTGGCAAATAAATGTTGTATGATGTTTTATGATATTTTCTCTTAGCAGTGTTAAAGAAATATGTTTCAAATGTGGTGTTAATGACAGAGGCCTGTGTTACTCCTGCAGAAAAATAAACATCCATACTTTACTTAACACACAGAAGTGAAATAAGCAGCTGAAGCTTTGTATGTTCCCAGAGGTGGTTGAATAGATTGTAGAAGGCTTCCATACGTAGAATACAATAACTTGTCTGCTGTCCATTTACCACGAGATTTCAGTTAGAACTTGAAATGCAAATTTGTAAGTAAACTGACATCAGGTACTGGAGCAGTAGCTGCACCAAAATAGAGTGTGTATTTCCTGTCAGTGTTGTGGAAGGCAAGTGTGGGAGCTATACTTGAATTTATTCTGTTAAAAATAGTAGTAGCTGTTTAATCTTGTAGAAAACTTTTATTTTTTTCTTATTTCAGTACCCCTCTGCTGTGGAGCTTCCCAAGATTGAGGGTCAGTTATCTTTACTTAACTTGCAACTGTCCATTAATAGATGAAATACCTTTATTGTACTTTTCAGTATAATTAGAATTGCTGGCCTCATTAGAAAGTTGGTTGAGACAATTCCAAAATTTCCTCATTAGTGACACTGGCCATTAATATGGAATGTATAAAGCATGAGAAAACTGTTTTATATGTGTAATTTTCAACCATGTATTTTTAAAGCTTCAGAAGGAAGGTGAGGTCTGCTTTCCTTTTCTGTCTTCCTTTACCAGGCTATTGTTGCATTCCTTTTAAATATTAAGAATGAATTGAAGAGTTCAGAAATAACAGGTCTTGGTCTTGCAGTTGTCAGGAGGGTTACTGCAGAGTTGTAGTATGAGAAGCATCCTGTTTCAGTAGGCCATATTCACATCCCCATTTTGTCTGCAAAACAGGAAGGTAAGGTAAAAACTGGACTTCAGGATTAAAAAAAAAAAATCCAGGTCATGATTGCTGGAGATCTGAAAGTTGTCTAGAAACACTATTGCAATTTTGTTTTTAAGATGAACAAAATAACATTACTGATGGATTATTTTAATACTGTATATAAACATACAGAATTCACAAAGGTACATAAGACTTAGTGCTGTGGAGCAACTTAGCCAATACAAAAAAAAAATCAAACAGTTTCTTAAACATGTTGATTTTGCACTGGGGTCTTGTTACTTCCAAAATTTGTCTATGAACGAACGATTATGTAATGTTAAAACATAAAGCTAATGCAACTATTTCATCAGTCCATGGTTAAATCAAATTAATTGCTCAGTCTCTTTAGACCAAGTTGTGTCAGAGTTTGGTGCCCTGTTAACTCTGTTTTGTAATTCTTGTTCTTACAGCTGTTGTCTTGTTTGGGGAGCCAGTCAGGTGGGAAACCAACCTGCAGTTGATCATAGATGTTTTGCTGACAAGTGGCTATCCTGGAAATCCGTATCACCATGAAAATTACCCTCATATACCTGTACTGGCTTGTAATATGGATCTGATGTGGGTAGCTGAAGCACAGTCTCCAAGGTAAGTGCAATTACAATGTGTGTATGCCATGTTGTATCTTAGGTTTTTCCTCACTTTTTCAATAGAATCCATGATCAATGTTTTCATACAAATGTTTGATGTAGCTTCACAGTAGGTCTCAGCTTTGAATACAACATTTCAAAAGTAGTGTACTTTCAGCAAGTGCTGCCTTATTACTGCTTACAGTATTGCATCCAGGAAATACGTTACCTGAGATAAAGTGCTTCTAAGACCCTTTTTTGTTTCCCCACTTGCAAAATAGAGAAATTTTTGCTTGAGAGCCTTAGAGTTTGTCCAAAGGAAAAAAAAATGGAAACAATACCCTTTTTTTTTTTTTTTTTTCTTTTCATTTTGATTAGGTCCTTTTTTGGTATTCCTGTTTTCTACCCTGCAGTTTCTGGTAGAGTAAAGAAATTGCCCTGCTAGTTGAAAGCAGTGGTTTTGAGCTGAAGACAACGTAGTGAACTGTTTAAGGAACATAAGAAAAAAGAAATAGTAAAAACTGAACATACACCAAAACAGATATTGTTGTTATTGTGACTTGATAATAGGCTTGGTCTTGGGTAGAAGATCTTGTCAGGTATTCTTACTTGGTTGCAAAGACCATCGTTAATTAGCACATTAGCAGACCATGTGTATGTAATAGTTTCAACTAGAGTAAGGTAATGAATATATCTACAGAAAATAAGACGCATAGTTTCAGTTGTGTTCTTTGGGAAAGATCCAGTGTTAAAACTGAAATCTTCTTTTTTCATTTGAGCTTGACAGTATGACAGATTTGTATGTCAGTGCTGTTACCTTCCCTACTGGAAAATGTGGTTTTAAGCTGTTGCTAATAAATACTGGAAATAATTGCATCCTGATTTATTCATGTTTCTAAACAAACAGGGTAGAGAAAGGAAATGAACAGTTAATTTGGCAAAACTAATTCTTTACCATACTTAAGTGCTACAACTGTTTCCAACTTTTTAGCTTTTTTCTTAAAGATTATTTTAATTTCTAGGCCACTAGAGACTGAATTTATTAGCACAATGTCTCAGATGACTTCTGGTGCTCATTAAATCAGTGTTACACGTTTTTTTTAGGCTGTAGATACTTGGTTTGAAAAGCTATACTCAGCTATGTGCCTAACATAGATGAGTACCTAACAGTTCTTCTAAAGTACTCTGTATACTCCAGAAAATAGGATTGCTGTATAGCAACTTTTTATTCTTAGTGTTTTTGATGCTTCCTTGTTTCTCGAGTGATACGTATTAATCCATCCCTAATCCCATATCCTGATTTCAGTAATGAAGTAAAACTGCTTTTTTAAAGCACGAAATTACATCTTTTAAATTAATTGGCTTGGCTTGGTTTGGCTTGATTGATGAGCCATTGTCACTGTTACCAGCTTGCTTGAGTAAAATAATTGAGTTTTCAAAAGCTTGTTGTGAAATTATAGTTTGTTCCATGATTCTCCGTTGCTTCTATTCTTGAGAGAAACCCATGAAGTTTTTAGATTGTAATCTCTCTCTGTAGAGTGGATTTTGGTATACTCCTGTGGTTAAAGAGGTTAATTTTCCTTCTGTTCATTTCCAACTTTCCTTTTCATCTCCCCTTTAGTAATTCAGCTGATTCTGTTTGGTCACTGCAAAGAGCAGATCACAGGCGAGGTGTTATTTCAAAAATTCCCTTTTGTAACTGAAGCACCTGCTTAAATACAAACAACAGTATTGCAAATCATTGCTGCATTTTTAAAACTGATAAGTCTGTGCTGTCCCAATTACTTTTTTTATTAAGGTCTTCATTGTTCAGCTAATCAGCACCTAGTTATTACTGAAACAGCTGTGGAAATGTTGCATGCAAATTGAGGGAAAATTCATGGTAACAGGATATGATTTATTCCTTAAAAAAATAATCTAATTTTTTGCTGTATACTTTATAAAATTTGATTTGTCACAAGGCCTTTTTATCTTTTTAGGTTTGGGCATGGAACATTCATGGTTTGTTTGGAAAACATTTACAAGAAGATCACTGGCAAAGATCTGAAATATGAGGCCTTAATGGGCAAGCCTAGTGAACTGACCTATCAGTATGCAGAATACCTTATCAGGACTCAAGCAGCAGAAAGACAATGGAAGCAACCTATTCAAACTCTCTATGCTGTTGGGTAAGATGTTATAAGTCTAGTGAGGTAATTACTTGTGAGATAATACCAGCAAACTAAAATACCCAGCTCTTACTTGGTTAGTTGGGATCATTATGCCACCATTGGGACTTCCTAACATTCTTGGCACCATGTTGTACTTTTTTATGATTTCAAACCTCATTGTTTCTAATCTTGAAACTTAACACTTAGCTCTTTCTATGTGTAATTTCTGTAGAAGTGCAAAAATTGGTTTATATGTCCATTTCTTAAAATTTCTCTTATATACTCTGTAAGCCTTTAACGAAAAGGCAGTGGGAGGACTGTTTTGTTAGTTACTGGTATAACCCTAACAAGCTTTGAGTAGAAAATAGAATTTTAAGGAATGTAGAGCTAGAATTGATTTGTGGTGTCATTAAGCTTGGTCATGCACTACTGTGCATGTAGTGGCATCATAGAATCCTTTCCATAGACTGAGATAAAGCTCTGTTATATTAGGGACTGTTCCAGAATCTTCAAGATGTTTGGAAATAAAGTAAGTTCATTCATGGACTGGTGAAATTTATTCTTGATTTCCTTTCCTGCTTACCCACGTCTGCAATTTTCAGTATGGAGAATTACTCCTGTTAAATGTCATAGTTGATACAATGGCATAATAAAATAGCTATATATTTGGATTTCTTCCTGTCTACATCCACATGAAGTTACGTAAAGCGCAAATTAAACTGTTAAATCAAACCCTTAAAAATGTCTTCTCTTATGAATTGAAATCAGAGAACTAAAATTGTGTTGCTGACTAAACTTCTTACATTTCCAGAGATAATCTCATGACTGATGTCTATGGTGCTAACCTTTACAATCGCTATCTTGAAGAGAAGAACTCCAGAAAAGGTTCAAAAACACAGATTCAGGCAAAAGTTGCTGGAGGCAGAGGGTCTGCTGCTCTCTCTCAGGATGATGAAATAGACAACAGTTGGGAGAATGAATTAGCATCTGCTGCTGCTACCCACTGTAGGTCTGTTCTCGTTTGTACTGGGGTTTATAATCCTCACACAGAGGCACCCTTGGATACCAAGGAGAGCATAACTGAAACAGTGTTCCATGGCCACAGAGATTTTAGGTTTGATCCCGGTTTAGTAGAACCAGATCATATTGTACCAGATGTTGATGCTGCTGTAGACCTGATCTTCCATCTGGAGAACTTTGCTCCTAATTGATACGACAAGATTTCTTAAGGTCTACTCAGTGCTATGCTCCTTCCCACCTCCCAAATCCAACAGCGTGCTTTAAAATCATGCCACAAACTTTCTAAATTTTTTTTTTTTTTTACTTTTTCATTTATATAAACTTCTATAAATTTATATACATATAAGTATATATGAGCACAGGTTAATGTGCTAAATGTACCTAATATAAAATTATATACATTAAAAATCTGTGCTTAATATACTTAATATAAAATTACTTAAGTATAAATCATACTTTTTAAGTATTGAAAATATGTAATTTCTTGCTTTGGTTGCCCTTTATTTTCATCCTATTTGTGTTTTTTTTTTTTTTTTTAAGCTATTTTATCGTAATAGCTTGTGTGTGTTACTGGTACTTAAATTGCCACGTGACAGTTCATTTTTTTGTTTGCTGAAAGATTTAGCTTCTAACTTTTGGGGGTCTTTGTGATGCTGGGGTTGTTCACACGATTAGAAATTGGTTGGTAATGAGCACAGTAATGCAGACTTCTCAGTATTCTGCAAGTACTGTGCACTTTTTCAAATATGTTGCTTCAAATAAATGCTAAATTCAAGTATGTTCTGCTTCTTTGTACTCACATGTAACCCCACAGCCTTTCTTCTTATCTGTTTTTGCAGTATGTCTGTGGCTGCATTGCCTCTCTACTTTGACATGTAAATCTGTAAAAGAAATGCTCATATCAGCTGATGAAGGCTGAGTTGTTAAACACCATTTTTAGAACTCCTGCAAAGCTGAACAGAAGAAAGGCAGCTAACCATGGCTGTTCTGCATGGCATAATAGCTGGCCTTTTTGTTGTTACCTTTTTATTTGCACTTCTATGGGGAATTTAGAATTTTAGAAAGTTTTAGAAATTTTCAGGCATTTCTCTCAGCTGGACTTCTCCACTGAATGTGTGACTGTTATTTGGGAAAAAAGTGCCTAGTAATATACTTGAAGCTTCATACCACTGTGGTAGTTAACTGGCCTTTAGATTAATATATTTTCTTTGTGTCAATGTCATGTGTTTGGTTCACGGATTTTATATCTGTTCATTAAAAAAAAGTAATTTATTTTACCTTATTTTTGTAAAATACTTTTAAACATTTTAATCCAAAAGATATCTTTGAAAATAGTTCTATTGGTTGTAACAGTGTATTTGTGAGACGAGTTATGTGTGTCCTTTATTGATTGGCAAACATAAATCAATTAAGTGTATTTAAAAACAAAGTCAACTTACACAGAAATCTGTGAAATCTGTGGGTCTTCCATTTTAGACAGGTGGTGGCATGAAGAGAAATGACTTCCTGGCCAACTTCTTCACTGTTTATTATCGTGAATTCAAAATCTGAAAACTCTTCATGTCATGAAGAGATCAAAATTGTTACAATGCAGTCAGGTTTATCTTGTGTTTTTTCCATGTGCAAATCACTCTAGTCCCTCTCTCAACAATCAAGATTGTTGATTCATGTACTGGTAATATTTCATAAGTAACTTTCAACATACCTTGCATGATCCAGGCTTCTAAGTTTAAGGAAAGTGTTCCAAACTGTATCTCCTTTTTCTTCACTGGGGAAATATTATAGCTGCATATTCTTGCCTTTCTTATTGTTACAGCAAGTGAATATTTATCTACTTCTTAAAGCACATTTCTGTAATATGTCAACTATTTGCAAAGTATGCCAAATCCTTCTAAGTACAGAGTGTAGTTATGGTTTTGTAAGATGACAAGATAACTGAAGATGTGTTGTTTCAATACTGAAGCATGTTGCAGAGCTCTTTATTATTGGAAACAGTTTTAGACCATCAGTAAAGCAAGAAATAAAAATGTGGAAGTTGATGAAGAACATGTTGTTCCATTTTATTCTTTTTCCCCCAAAATACGCATGAACATTTCAAAAGGTTCATGAAAGAACTGTGTATATACTTTTAAACTTCATTCCTCATGAAAACAGTAACTTAAAATGCTTATGTTTGGCTACTAATCAGGCTACTGTTTTTTCACTACACTAAAAGGAGGATGGTTTTCAGTCTGTAGTCCTCTTAGATCATTTGCAATGATAAGTCTGCTTGAGTTATCTTTAATGTGATTCTTCAGATGAATGTATGACTGAGTCCCAGTAGTGTTCTAGGGTGCTACTAGATTTGGAGCTGTACCAGCGCAAAACAAAAAAAAAACAGGTAGTTGTTACCATGCATGGTCACATATATATTGGAACTACTACAAAACTTGAGAGAAATGTTAGCATAGTAGGCACAGGTCATGGTATACTAGTGAGTTGGGCAGATGTCTTGGTGAAATATGAAAAACAAATTTTAAAGATTTGAAGGGATATAGTGAGTTACCTTTGAGAATGTTTATCTGGAGCTCTTGCTGAATGTGGAAGACCTCACAGCACCCGCTTGCTAGATGCTCCTACAACTTCATTATGGTGTTGCTGAACTAAGTGCGCTGGAATTAAATTGTATTCTCTAATTATTACAGCAACCACAACTGACATAGAGCTAGCAATGGAGCCTGAAAGCAAACTCTTTCCTCATTGCCATGTTCCAGTGTTAATGCATACTGAACACTTTCACTGCAGAATTCGAAATACTACTGATGTTAGTGGTATAGCATCTCTTTGCCAGAGGTTCTCACACTTTGCAAGGTGAGTAGAAGAGCATGTGTTCCTCCCTCAATGACTCCCAGTCTAGTTTGCACTTTAATTTAAAATTCTAGAGAAAATGTTTGTGCCAAAATGCTTCCATACCAGTCTACTTTACTGAATTCCAGCAAAAGACTTGTCATCTTTACCTTTTTATTAATATGACTGCTGAAAAAGCAGGCATTATTGTTCATTATACTGTTTGATGTCTTACAAACGAAAATACTACACTGACACTTCTTATTTGAATTTTGCCTCCTGTTCGCTCAGGAAGTGATACAGATGAGAACTGCAAAAAAGAAGTGTCAAAACATTGCAGTAGAGTTACTATCACAATAGCTAACATTGCCTTGATGCGGATGAGGTGGTCACAAAGCAGTTTACTGTACTAATGGGGGAGTCCTGGGCAGGCACAGAAACAGGACTTTCAGGGAAAAAAAAAAAATGGTATGAATTTGGGATGCTTCTGTGGACTAAATACCTGTGAGCTGCAGAAGTGGATGAGGTGCTTTCCTGGAATACTTCTGCCTTGGTCCTGTGAGAGGATGCATGTGGCATGCTTTCTAAAAGCTAAAAAAAATGCAACGGACCAGACTTATCTGCCATAAATATGAACAGATATTAATTGGTAATTAATATCTTTGTTTTTCACATAAACAAAGTGGTGCATGCTCCTCAACATTCCAGGTTGGATATCAGGAAAAAGTTCTTCACTGAGAGGGTGGTTGCTCACTGGAACGGGCTCCCCAGGGATGTAGTTACAGCACCAAGCCTTTCAGTGTTTCACAAGTGTTTGTACTATGTTCATTAGTAATATGGTCTGAATTTTGGGGTAGTCCTGCGTGGAGTCAGGTGCTGGGACTTTGTGGGTCCCTTCCAACTTGGGATATTCTCTGATTCTATGAAAAGCTGCGTGAATACAGCTCACAAGTATTTCTCAAAGGAATTTTTTTCTCAAATGGACCCAGTGCAGCCCATACCTACCTGCAAGCAGCTCCTGCTGAGGGACTTGTTTTGCCCTTGGAAAAATCCCTGCCCCTTGCAGACACAACTGCCTTTGTAACTGTAGTCGGGTTTTTGTTTTTCACCAAAACTGAAGAATATTGAACCCAAAAGTATGGGGCAGTTCATTAAGAAGTGAATTTATTTGTGAAACGAGGGGATACCTCCTGAGAAGCAGAATCTGCGCCAGTTTTTGTACCACATTCTCCAGGGGTACGAAACCCCGGTCAGGTTTGCTCTGAGGGCGGCCGGCGGGAGGCGCTGTCCGCCATCTTGGCTTTACCTCAGCCCAGGCACCGCGCCGGGCAGGCAAAGCAGGGCAAGTCAGAGCACTGCAAACCTCTTCCGTCTCTGTGGATTATTTATTTATTTATTTATGAATATATGCTTTATAAGTAGTAAAATGAGAAACCATTGCCCCCACACAGTTCCCCAAGGCCTGCTATACTTCAGTTCTCCATCCTCGTGGACAGAACTCCAGCTCGGTAAGGGTTAATATAAGCTGGGCAGACCTTGAAAAAGACAAAATGCTTAAAAATAGTAAGAGACAGTGTTCACTTAAAATTCTAGCATCTTCTAATTCCCTTCCTCTTTTGATTCCAAACAAGTACTAAGCATTTGATCCCTCCTTAGTAAGTTTTTCCTGTCAGGAACCGAGAGATGCTCTGAGCTCATTTGAGAGATGAGCTCAGAGTTTGGTGCTCTTAAAACCTCTCCCAGCTGCTGAGAAAGACACATCTTGCTATAGATAATTTCAAATGAATCAAAAGTGTTCAGTTTTGGCATGAGCTATGCTTTTAGCTATGTTTAGGGTTTGTGTGTTTTTCAAAATTGTTTGGACTTTGTTCAACAAGAAAATAAGCAGCTGGGGCATGGAAGTGACAGTGCTGTCTTTTCATGTAAAATGTGGGAAGGTCATGCAGTTGAAAGGCTCTGGAACATTTGGTTTTTGTTTCATCAGTGGATGGATTTGCAGAGGCTGGTATCATACCACAGTCCTGTTTTCTTTGCACTGTATTTTCAGAACTTCAATTTGTCGTCTCTTGGCTCAAAAAATATTTTGAAGTGATGCATAGAAAACTAGCAGAATGATTCACAGAAACATGTTGCTAAACTTGGATTTTGCCAATGTAAGTAAATTTGTTCCCTACAGCTACAACTGAATCTCAACTGGGTAAATTAATTGTTAGAAGCAATTATTTTCAGAGTGCAGTTTATCAAGCTCCAAGCACAGTATCAGCACGTAGTGATATGGAGACAACACAGTGCAGCTTCATACTATCTGAATAGGGTTTTGTACCCTGATGTGCAAATACATTTGAAATTGATGCACATAAATATTGTTTTAAATTATCCTAATTGCACAGACAGCTGAAGGTATGTGAACTTGCCCAGACCTTTGGTTCTGATAGTTGACTGAGTCTGTGTTCAGATCTTTTGTATATACAAGGTTGGATTTTTGGGTGATGAAATATATCCTGTGTTCAACATTGAAATAGCCTGCATGTTGAAAGTTTCAAAAGAGTATTTCTGTGGTCGATTTTGTGAATAAAACAGATCAGTAGGTATTCCAAATGTCTCAGGTGGTACACACACAGTAAACCCAAAAATCTGAAAATCAGCTGAGCTAGAATCTTTTACTGATCTTAATTAAAAGTTATTCCTCCTCTTTGATCTTGAATGTCAGGCTCTGAATCCTTTATTGTGCTAACCATGTAGAGTTAAGCACCCACATGGGTTTACTAGAGATTAACCTCTTGTAGCAGAAGCAGTACCTGTTGAATAGGTAAGAATATTTCTCAGAGTAAGAAATGGATTTTCAACAGGACTTGAGTCTCATTGCTTTTTTATGGAACATGTTTTTGCTAGTTTAACAGCTGAGATCCTGACCGTAGATGGGGGGAAAAATACTTAGTGAATTTACATTCTAAAAACTCTATTTTTTTTTTCAGATTAAAGCTACATAATAAAATCCAGCTTGCCTTACTAATGATAAAAAAAATGGTTGTGCTATAAATATCCTCCTGTATCCAAACTATTCCACAGTCCTAGATAATTCAAGGAAAGGTTTCTAGAAATGTAGGAAGTGCCTTTGAAATGTTTGTTATATTCATCTGTAATAAACCAACTAAGCATTGTCCTGGATTTTTTCCACAAGAAACTGAAGGAGACCTGCTAATGCTTTTAATCTGTAAATTGCATGCACTTACTGAATTTGTAAGGGCAGCACAGATCAGAGCAGGGGGTTGTTCTTTCTTGATGTGTTTGTTTGTTTCTCAGCATAACATTTTCTGACTAGGTTTGCCTGTTCACAGTTTTAAGGGTGCGCAAGGGGAGATTTTGGCTGGTGTTAACAGTCTGTTTAGTTCATCTACTGATGCTAGAATTAAAGGGACATGTAAAAAGAAAGGGGTGTTGTTTTGTTTAATTTACAGCAATCAAAAACAATCCAGGATCTAAATGTCCGCTAGGGAAGGCAGTTTTAATCACATTGTTTATACTTGACTGTAAACACTGAAAAAAGTTACTTGCACCCCTAGTTACACCTCTAGTCTTCCATTTGCACATGGAAGACTTTGAATCAATTCTATGTGCATTCATTTCTGTAAGGGATGAGCAGTTGTAGGTATTAGAGGAAGAATTAGGTACTGCTTGTTTAATGGAGTACGTTGAACTACCTTGTGTTAAATTAGAAGACCATCACAGCACTATAGAAAAGGATAGAGAATTTCTTAAAATCTTAATTTTTGTCTCTGATAAACTAAAGCAAGGTACATGTATAAAATAACAAAAGATACTAATTGCCAGATGTTTACTTTAATTAAACCTTTTTAATGATACACAGTACAATGTATCCACTACACTACAATTCACAACAAAAAGCAGGTTTCATATCTGTTTAAAAATATTTTTCATAACGAATTCATAAATAGATGAAAGTAAAGTATAAAAAAAAATACTGTAGTATGCAAGCTTGCTCCCTTGTCTCCTTATTCCTTGTCTCATATTCCAAATGATCTAGTCAATATTGTGGTAAGCAAAGTAGTTACTGATGATTATAAATGTATAGCCTGCATCTCCTGAAGAAACCTTGAAAAACAGCAACAAATTTGTCCTAGAAAATGCAGAATAATTGTAACACTGTTATCCTCTCAACCCCTCAAATCATTTTGGAATGCATTGAATGAATTCAATATGAATTATAGATTTGTATTTTCTCCCCAACAGGTGTGTGAGCCAGACTCACTTGAATGCTATCTAGTCTCTAGGGTCGTGCATCCTCTGGAGACTGGGTTTTATATAAATTATCAGATACCAGTGAGTGAGGCACAAAAGAGGGAAAAGTTTGTTGACAACACTGAGTGTATCTATCAAAAATCTTAGCATTTCTCCACACAGACAAAATAAGACAAATCTTTAAACAGTTACAAATAAGTAAATTCACCTTCTGCTCAGGATATTATGCCTGGGAAGCGGAACGGTGTCTGATCTCATGCATTGGCTTCCCAGGTCCCGAAGCGGTAAGTTTATGTAGCACCATTCAAACACAACTCCACGTGGTGAGTACATTACACCACCAAGCTGTATTAGTAAATTTACTCTCCTCATCAATATGTCACTTCCTTAAGAAAACATACATAGCATTTTCTTTTGCCAAGTGTCAAACTACTTTTCATACCTAGAATGATCTATTTTAATACTGCTTGCAAAGGGAAAAATGTTTATCTATGCACAGCACGGAAATAGGGAATGAACATGACAATTACAGAATAATGAGGATGGCTCTGCCCTTTGCATGAAAGTGTTTTTTCTGATAGCCCCTTGATTTCCCCCTAATGCAAACCCAGTTCCACACAAGTTTTTTGTTTTTTTTTTTTTTTTTCCTTCTCCCAGTGGGAATTAGATACTTTTGAAGACATTGGTAGGCATCTGTCTGAAGCTTTAATCCCGTGGAAACTGCAGCTCTTAATTCACTCCTTAAAAGTAGCTTCAAGTAGTCAAGATAAGTTTGCATGCCATATTCAAAGGACAATCTTTCATACCCTTGTTTTCACATGCAATAGTTTTGATACCCAAAATCACCTCCTTACATCTGCACTGCTTACAGAACTTAGTGCAGAAGCAATGGGTGTTGTTCATCACCTGCTCTAGAGAACGCTGCAGGGTAACTGGCTGTTGGTGGTCACTGGAAAGAGACTGCCTTTTGGAAGTATACTGCTGGTGTTGGTCAGATGCTTTAAAAGACAATTTCTAAGGAAATAGTCTTCCATTTAATGTTTTCCCATGCTTTTGTCTGGAGAAGTGTCTTTTTTTTTTTTTTTAATTGATTGCTAGCTTGCCCCGATCCTGGTCATATGTCAGGTACTTTTTCTAAGCTAACATTTATAGAAACTTGGATCCTTTTAGCTAGCTATTACATTCACATAGGGTGTACTTTAAGATGTGTTAGTGAGTTTGTGGGGACTTAGGATTTAAACTCCTACAGTGTAGTCAGCTACATTGCATTTTAAGTATGCAACCTTAAAATAGGGGACTGCTGTTTTTAGTATCTTCATCTAGACTTTACGATTTAAAAATATAAATGTAGGAAAATATTTTGTTATTTTTATGACTAAATTCAAAGAAAATAGTACATTTGTAGTAATTTAGCTGTAATATCAATTTCTGAATGGGTTAAGTGAGCTTTAGATAGAAGTGGCTTAGATAGAAGCAGCTTTGGGAAGCTGCTGTACCTACCTACTTGCACTACCTCATCAGGTGAATGATGGCAGAGCTAGACAATTGACGTTTTTGAGAGTACAGTATCAGATATACAAGTTAAAGATCTTAAGTCACTATCACAGGGCCAGGAGACTGGTAGTTACGTGTGTACAAAACCCCTGTTGGTTACAGTTTATCTGGTGGCCCTTTAGAGATTTGTGCTAAGATCTGTTCCTCATTTTTCTGGTGAATTTGAGGCAGAAAGAAAGTAGAAATCAGTGTCAGCAATTCAGTTCAATTCAATAATCAAACTGAAAGTAACTCAACCGAAGTCTAAAAATGTCTTGCAAAACAAACATGGAAAATGACCTTTTAAAGATAAAGAGCCTCAATAGTTTTGTTATCAGTTTGTGATCCCGGTGACATTGAATCTGATCTCCTAAAGATTCTCAGAGGATGTCCCTGGAGGACAGTGTCTGTTGCCATATGCTTAGCTGGTTTATCAGTCCCCTCTTGTTCACTATAGACAGCTGCCAAATTTATTTAAAAACAAAAGCAAAAGCAGAAAAAAATGTAGCTACTTGTATAGTTTATTTTACCTTTGGGAAGGAAATTAGTTCTCTGAACTGAGTAAACATTGACTAAACCTATCAGATTTAACAAGACAAAACATAAAATCCTTTTTCACTAACTCAAGCCTTCACTTTTCTCATTCTTGTGAACTTACTCTGTTCGCTGGTTTTCTACTGGCTGTTGACTGTAGGCAGTTGTTGACAGTCTGCCTTCAGTCACACCTGAAGTTACAAATGTGACATGGGTAACTGCCTGTATCAGTGTTCATGGCGAAATCTTTGTTTAAAAGACACAGTTAAAAAAAAAAATCACAACCCTTTTTCCTTTGAATAATTATTTTGAAGTGCATTTTTAGCATTTAGTGTTTCTTTAATATGACTGATATCTAAAATTGGGATAGGATGTGTGCTGTCTCTTTTCATCTAACCTCTGGCAACAGTTCCACAAATGGCAAATATCCCTTTGCCTTGGTCTGTTTTAATTTTGTAACCTTGCTCTTTTCTGAGTAAACTAAAATGAAATGATAAAAGGGATACAGATGGCTAAACTTGTGCTGGAAATCAGAACACCTAGTTATGGGATAGTTTGTTTGTTTGCTTTTCCCTAAAGTACACAGTGGGGACTGCATTTTAGTGCTTACATCTGAGATTTTTGCTGCTCTGAATAGCTCTAAAACTTAATTTAGTAGAGTTGAAAGAAATCTGACATGACCTGGTCAGCAAAAACTAACACACCCAGGAATCTTTCCTCAGACCAAAACCTCAGTAGGATGGTCAGCACCAAAAGATACTACAAAATTAAATCTGAGACAGTATTTCCCAAATCTATGAATGTCATCTTCTCTGGAGGAAAAGAAATGTCAAATCTGAGAACAGACCAAAACAGACGAAGGGCTCTGTTCTGTGACTCTTGAAGTCACCATAATTCATGGAACCGCAGTAAAATGAGATGATTAGTCTGTAGGGGTTAACGATATGGCATATTTTATTGCCAATTTGTAAATCTAAAATGCCTTTCAGTTGATCAAAAAAAAAAGTTACCCTTTCTCAAATGATATGAAGTGTTTAGGGTGATTAGCCTAAGCTCTGGGATTTGTCTCCTTTCAGTTCCACTATGAACGACCCACGGCATTGATCTGTTGCTCTGGTTTCTAATTGCCTTAGTACGTGAACCACAAGAGTGGGAATACAAGCTGCGTGGTGAGCATAAACTCCTGTGGTGAAGCGAGTCACGGGAAAACTACCGCTTCACGACAGTACACGTACTTGCTCCCCTTTCCTTGGATTTTCCCCAGCTCTTTACTCGTGGCTTGTTCTACCCACAACCTGCTTTGTTTCTGTGAAGTCTCCACAGAAAATGACTGCAGGGTTAAACTGAGCACTCTCCAAGGTTGGAAGGTATCAAAAGGAGAGTAACTGTATTTCAGTTTCACAAAGCACCTATTGTTCTCATTTTCATTTTCTTCTAGTGTGTTTACACAAAATGATGCAATAGGGTAAACTTCAATGGTCTGTTAATATAGAAATGTTTTGGAAGTAGGATGCATAAAGCTAATGATTTCTACTAATGAAATAACATATAAATACATCCAAAATTTAAAGAGACTCACATTATAGCACTACGAAACACAATTCCACGAAGGGAAACTAACAATGTTATTGCATCCCAGATCCCTCGGTATTGGCATGAGATGGCCAAAAACATTCAAATGATCAACTGGACACAAGTTGGCTGGCTAGGAGACTAAATAATGGAGGTGTGAATCTCAGTGGGACAACATATGACAGGGAAGCATCAAGGAAAGGCTTTAATGTTATTTAAGTGTACTACTGCTTGAGTATCTGCAGAATGTAATGCCTTAACCGCGGTAATGTGCAACACATGACAATCTGCTCTAGTTTTCAAATAAATCTGATCTTCTCTGAAGTCAAAGAAAAAACTGAGAAGGAGCCCAACTTTCCATGAAGCTCTAAGAAATCTACGCAGTGTTAGCTGGGCTCCATTCAGGTTTGTAGTTACTCCTGCCACAAAGAGACCTGCTTTCAACTACAGGGAGAGGGATAAAATCATTAGGACTTTTCCTCCGTTCTTAAGTGTTTTTGTTTTAAATTTGTTTTGCAAAACAAATATTAGTAGGTTTCTGGGCTGACATATTATATAATATTTACATAATAAATATTTGTAAAAATTCCATTCGTGGCAGGCCGGATGAGTAACTGGAGATAAAATTAGCTTAAATCACAAATCAATACAAAGGATAACTGCCCACACTCCGGGAACCACATTCTGCTGATGATTTCATTTCAGTATTTGCCTCAGCATTCCACTCCGAATTGTTACAGGGCAGGGATCAATGCTCCCTTCTGTGTTTATGTAATATTTTGCACACTTTGGGTACTGCCAAAACCAAACAATACATATTAATGCAGATACATGGTCAACCAAGGAGATCTGCTTAAAAGCTATTACTGCACCGTACTCTTGTTAATGTTCAACTGCCAGTAAACAGGATTCTTGGCAAATGTTTACGCTATGAACTCTGGTCATGTGCTGCTGAATTATTCACTGGATGTACATCAGTGCACATTTACAACCTGAGAGGTGAAATAGTTTTTTTACCTGTAAATCTCAGGTTTATGGCTACTCACTCTCTTCATCCAGGCAGCCTTTTGGTTCCAACAGGACTAATGGAATTGAACCAACACGAGGGGCTTCCTACTACCTGAATTACATAGCTGTGTGCGCAAGTGATGGATCTAACAAAAGTCTTCAGAAAGGGAGGTTCTGTTTACTGTCTAATATATTTCTGGTTAAGAAGCTATCAATCTAGTGAGTACTGTGCTATTACCAATAGAACAAGAAACTGTAACTGAAATAGCCTCTTACTACTGACAGCTCAAGCTGTCAGGTTGTGTCACTCTGCTGCTAACCTGAAAAAAAATCACAAGTCTTCCATCTGTTTCTTTGTTCTTCTTTGTTCAGTTAGGTACAACACGGCAACTTGCATTACACTTGTTATAATGTGGAAGACTCAGGAGTCAGTAAACAATGCTGAGCTGAAGCCATCCATAGTCTAAGTCTTTTTGCAGCAAAATGAAAACTAACCTCAACTGCTGGGTGCCATCATTTGAAAAGGCAGCGAACAAATCACTGACTCTGTACTTCATGTGTTCTGACTGAAACAGAGGAACCTGCAGGCAGAATCTCAACCTTCAGCACTATCTTATTTTGAAATAGGGGCAAATCATAAGGAAAAGTCTAGTGCTTGGTATAATTCTGCTAATGTACTAAATGAAACCCAAAATTAAGGGAATGGATCAGTGCTTCCTCATTTCTCCATCTACTGTAAAAACACAATCATTCACTGACTTCACTGGAAGTAAGATCTGTTCCTTTTACATCTTGCTCCAGCTTTAAGATGAGTTACTGTGTAAACTCCTGATTTCAATCTGAGTAGTAGCCATACTGTTCTTAAATGCACATCGAATTTTATCAGCATGGCTTCAATAATTTGGCACTACTCCTGCAAATACTGGGAGGCTGAGCTTATCTGAGGGTCCACCTTCATGCGTGCAGAACTGCAGGCCTGTGACCTGCAGGTGTAAACTATAATATGTCAAATGTTTGCTAGTATTCTGTAGCTTAAGGCCCACCTAAGCAGGAAGAAAAACAGTAATCAGGACTGAATTTTGGCTTGGACTGTCTTCACAGGTTCTCCTGGGAGTGGAGTACAGGATTTGTGATATCAAATCTAGAGTTTGGACAATTCTCATTTTCAGTTTTTAACTACTGCTGAGCACTTACTGCCTGTAATCTTTGGATGCAGGAGAGCTGGGAATGTCCTGAAAAACTATCCAAAAATACTACTGAATACTGCAGCTTAACCTGCCCTTCCACATAAAATGTTAGAATTATTAAAAGCTAATTGAAAAATGTAAAGCCCTTTCACTCTTACAACTATAAAACTTGAAAACTATTCCCTTAGATTAGGAGCAAACAGGCCACAAAACATATGCAACTCTTCAATAATCTACTTCATAGTTAAAAACAAAACAAACAAAAAACACAAACAGAAAGTCCAAAGAATGATTTAATATTTTCTGTATGAAAATGAATAGTATTGAAATTAGGATCCATTAGCCCTTTCTTAAATCTTCCAGATTTTCATGACACTGGATATGTTGAATGGCTAAAAACAGGTGTAGCCCTAGCAGCAAACCAATCCACCTGGTCCTTTTTGATCAAGATTTTCAAAAGGGACAAGTGACTTCAGTTGAAGTGAGTGCTTTCTGTAAATGAGCTCCTTCAAAGAATGAGGATTGCAGAAATCACTTGCACCTCTGAACACCTTTGCTTTAACAGAAGAATTAAAAATAAACCTGCTTCTGCTCCCTTTGCAAATCCAAGTTTGTAAGGTGCTTGAGAGTGTAAATCCAGGAAGGGCTGCTGCCACCAGTACTTGGACTGTATCTACAACATGCAGTACAGAGCTGAATCTGAAAGGCAACTGTATGTAGTTGGATTATGAGATCTATTTTACTTAACAATGTAGACTTCTGATCAACAGTTAAAGAAAATCCCTGCTGAGTTTTCAAGAAATAAAAAGCAATTAGTAACTTGTGACAGGGAGAGATGCAGATGAGTACAAAGGTGGGAGGTAATCACTCCAGATGCTAGACTCTTACAACCAAGAAGTTGCAGGGTGTGCAGTTTTCTGCTATTCTGAAGTCTTCTTTCCAAATACACACCCATGTTGCATTTAAAAAGACGGTTAAAATCCAACCAACCAACCAAATCCTACTTATGCCGCTTAAGCAGTGAACACTTGGGTAACATAATACCAAATGTACGACCAGAATTAACCCTGTATACGGCCATTAGGCACATGGCAAGACATCACAGCCACCAGACAGTTCAAGGTTTCTTCAGTTGCTGTTTCCAGTGGCACAGGTCTGTAATTTCAGATGAAACTGATAGACTTGAGGGCAAAAAAATCAATGATACCCACTTAGAAAAGGGAGCTATCCCTGTGCAAACAGTAACAAATGCAATACACCTACCCTCTCCTCAAGACTGTATTTAAAATAACTAAACTGGTCCAACCCTGCTTGACAGCAAGTGGTGATACCGCTCAGGGTGATTTTGCTATCTATTAAAATGATAACTTAAGAAAATGAAAACAAAACCTGAGAGAAGGCTGTCCCACCTGGGCCTGTTCCAGTACTAGCTAGCAATCCATATGCCCTTGGACAGGTGACTATTTGGTCCTGTAATCAAAATGCTGGGTATTTTGACAATAGAAATACCTTGATCAGACACTCCCTGTCGCTTCTAGGCCTTCTGGTCATTGGTGGAGTGCTGAGCATTTAAAGAGACGCTGTCAAGCGTGCCTATTCGTCTTTGCCAACAATCCCATGACAATTGCTTCAGAATTTGGGTATGTGGCAGTCTCTTTTCCAGCCATCTGTTTCCCTACCCCACATCTCTGGTTCAAAGTTTTTTCCTCCACTTTTGTAACTGGCATGAAGGTCACAGAAAAGAAAATGGTAGGGACAAATGTCGAGTAAGTTTTTCAGAGGGCTTGACTTTTAGGACTACCTCTCAAAAGTCCCCTTTTAAAAAAAGACACCAAAGCAAACAGGATTGTGTCTAACTAACTTCTACAAAATTGCTGGTTTCACAGAAGGAGGAAAATATGGCTACTGTGCTACTCAGCATTAGGGTGAAGCACCATCTAAATTCCAGTACAGTTAGGGATTTCACCTAGCTCATATCAGCAAGCACACCCCCATCCTTCTACAACGTCCTTGCTGTCAAGCTTGATGCTATCAGTATTCTTCTCACTGAACATAGGGCCTCCATGCCTCATCATGAGCTCTGTGGCCATCTTCACAAAAGCCTCCTCCACGTTGCTGGAGTCTTTTGCAGAGGTCTCTATGGCACAGATGATATTATCGTAGCGTTCAGCCAGATTCTGAGCTTCTTCCAGCTGAACCTCTCGAAGGTCACTTAGGTCAGACTTATTTCCTGGAAGAAAAATAAAAACAAACAGAGAAATTTATAACGACTATTTGTTCCAGGGCACGAGGTTCTCAGATTTTCCAGAAACTTCCATTCTTGGAGATTCTCAAAATCCAACTGAAAAGGCCCTGACCAACCTGACGTCAGCCTTGCCTTGAGTAGGAGGTTGGACTAGGTCATGTATTTCGGTGTGATTCATACGGAGAACAGAAGAAGTCAGAGAGCAACTGGAGAGCAACAGCTGTAGACTGTAAAGGAGGAAATATCAATGCTAAAACCATTCTGTGAGGAAAGACAAGGAAGACAATGTGAAAACAACAGCAGTCTTCTGGCTCCCAGGGAAGTCTAGAACACTGAAGGTGCACTAGCAGGTCTGCGAGCCCTGAGAACGGCGTCCCACTCAGAAACACTGGGGCTGGGAGGCAGAATTTCCAAGAGAACTGATGAATTCTGGCTGCCCTGAAGTCCTTCCAAAATCCCCAGTCCATGAAGTCTGTGGGTGTCCCAGTCCCCTAAAACAGGTCTGCTCGATACCATGGAGCTTCCTGCCCCTAAAACCGTACGATTCTGATCACCAGAACAGCTCCATAGCAGCTCTGCCTCAAAACCTGGAAATCCTGGGTACCCAGTCCTCCACTAAGTGAGCGCAAAGCATGGCTTCCAAGCTGGCTTCTGACACAAAGCTGCCTCATCCTTAACAGAACTTCATTCAGGCAGATAGGCATCTTAAAAACATTTGTCTCATGCATCAGCATTTCCTGATTGAAAAATAAAACACTTGGAAAATTTTCAATCAGCTCTATTACATACATCTTAACTGCAAACAAAGCCAAAACTTTTAACCACCTGAATGAGTACTGCAACTACGCACACCACACAGTGCCCTGTAGTGCTGCTAGTCATATTTTCATTCCGAGACTTGAACTTACCAATCAGTAACTGTACTATGTTGGAGCCAGCATACTTTCTCACATCCTCGATCCAGCGAGGAATGGACAAGAAAGAGCCTCTCTTGCTGATATCATAGGCTAGGATTGCTCCGTTGGCGCTGCGGTAGTAACTCTGCGTGATAGTGCGGAACCTCTCCTGGCCAGCTGTGTCCCAGATCTGCAACTAAATAAAACAAAGCATGCAATGAGATACTGGCAGTAAAGGTTCAGTATATATTATGTTTTCTTGAATCAAAAGCTAGGACTTGATTTAATAACCTTGTTAGAATAACCTTATCCCCCTTATAGGTAATACATTGTGGCATTACGTTTTTCTAGTCCTTTGATCATGATTTAAGGACAGAAAGGTACACTGGAGAACTCTTTTTTTGCTTTTGGCTGCTTAAATTTCTATTTGCATTGAGATGTTTTGGCGAGCTGGAGACAAGCTCTGATGCATCCTTCTGTGGCAGATTATGAAGTTAGCACTTTGCTGTGCCCAGCCCTACCCCTGTCACTTTCTCTAGCAGAGTTATGAAAACAAGACCAGAGCCAAAACACTCCAGTTCATCTTCTGGTGTGTTACTGAAACTACAGGTGGCCTTTCACTGGCATGCTGGCTGAGGTACTGAGGGAGTCTTGCCAGGTCTGCTACAGAGGCAGTAACAACTGAAGTAGGCGGCGGTTGTATCACGTGAGAGCACCAAGGTTGTTCGATAAGGAAATGAGAGACAAATAAAACTGTATATATAGAATACATAAAATCTGTAAAAGAAGGCATAAAAGAATGTATAAAAGAAATGCCAACATCTCTAGGTTCCAACAGTCAGTCAAACATTTAGACTCTTAAGTCTCCTGAGAGCTTTTAGGTGCAAGAACAGGCTGCACCTGGGAAGGAAGAAGAAATGCCCAGCTCATGTACTTCTGCCTGAATCTAGGCGCGTAACAGCTCTGAGTTTAGTATCAGGTTTTGAGTTCCCAGGACCAGATGTTCCAGAGGAAGAAGCCAAATAACTGAGAGTGGACAAACACAATATCCTGTTAGTAGGGAAAATTTCTTTTCAAATCCTGTTGTTTTGCAGGTTGTCTGATGTCCTGGAACACGATGGTTTCTGTCGCAGGAGCTTCTAATCTAAAGTACCTGCAGATGTTCTCATTCTCCATACAAATCACTAATCCGTTCTGAATCCTTCACAGCTCTTGGCTTCAATATATAGTAATAATGAAGCCAAAGACTTTTATTTATAATTTTACATTTTCTGTCCTTCTATTTCACTTTGCTTTTTTTCCCTTCTTTTCCCAAATGATAAATGAGAGACCATTTGTGTGTACAATTCAGTATATTCTGCATCTCCTCTTAAATGAGATAGGACATAAGCACACATTCTTTGGTGTTTTAATCTTTCCATATTGTGGATGTGCTACTTATTTGTTTCCCTCTCTCTGAATCTCTTCCCTATAAAGATCTGACTACAACCTAACTTCAGTGATGTTTTATACCAAATAATACAGAACCATTTCCATTTATTTCTTCTGCACATTAGTATTTTGTTTCCATGATCTGACTCTGCTGCATGTTTGAGCAGAAACTTTCACTTTGAAAAAGGCTGTAGAGATCAGATTGCTTTCCTGTGCTAACTAGCATTTAGATCCCAAATAATGTATGTACAGCTTAAAACAAATCAGTCCAATGAAAAAAGTACTTCTTAACAGTTTTCTCAGCAAAGGAGAAGGGACTGTAATGGACTCAGAAAACGGGAAACAACAAAACAGTGCTTATTAATGGAACAGTTAATTATCTAGAACAGACAACAATTACTGAGACCAGGAAGTTAATAGCAGGCTTTTGATGCTCTCTGCACTCAAGCCTCCCACTAGACCTTCGTGTCCTTTATGCAGTTTTAAATCTCAGCATTTGGTTAGGTCAAGTGCAAAATAAAGCTAATGGTGATTACTCAACTCCTGAGACAGGTCTGAGTTACTGTGCATATAGATTTATATAATTTTTAAATTTAAAAAATATTTTAGCTTACACTTTTCTCATGGAATAATAAAAAAAAAAAAAAGTGTTTTACCTGTAGAGTGGCTGAGCAAGCTAGTCTTGGGCCTTATGCTTTACTCTGGATTTTGAAAATCTGTATGAATGTACTTTCCATAAAATCACAGAATCACTGAAGTTGGGACAGATTTTGGTAGGTGACAAAGCCAACTGCCTGCTCAAAGTGAGATAAAATCTTAATTTTTCCAGGAGGACTTGCTCCATCATTTTCCCAGAGACCAAAATGAATCTGACCAGCTTGTAGTTCCTAGCATTTCTCGCTCTTTCTGAAGATAAGTATAGTATCTGTATTTCTCTGGTCCTCCCAAATCTCCACAGGCTGTCAGCAGTGATAGAGCAACCTCGCAGTGACACCAGGAAGTTCTTACAGCACTCCCAGACATTTTTTACTCAAGTTTTTATGTCTGTGCGTTCACAGGACTCAAAGTACAAAGTTGCTGAAGCCCTGAGCATCCTGCTGGGAACAGCACAGACCACAGACAGGCTTCACCTTCTGAGGAGCACAGGCAGCAGGTCTTCCTTCCAGGCAACATCCTCCAGGTCGGCTCTTTCCCTTGGTAGTTTAAAGTTCATGCTCCCTAATTGTCCCTTCTCTTTAAATGTACGGACTCAGAATCATTTAGCTTTTTACAAGATCTTCAGTTTGTTGTGGTTTTGCTTTCAATGCTGAGACAACAGCATGTGTTAGACGTTGTTGTGTGACATAACCCACAAGCAGATACTTTGCAAACATAGATACCAAATGACACACCTGTTTGCCACTGCGCCCATCACTTCTGCTGGCAGGAGCCAGGTGAGTGATCACTTTTTCAGGCAAAGTCAGTCAAATAAGAACATGGTTTAATGACTTGCTTAAGCAAAACTAAGGCCACACTGTCATCAGAAACTTGCCATCCCAGCTGCATGTCCTTGTCCTCTCTCTGCACGGAAACTAGGAACTGTTAATTTGATTCACTGTACACCTTCATTCACAGATTTAACTGACAAATACGGATTTTTCTTTTGTTTGAAGAGTTAGCACTAATTACACAGCCATTCGGTACTGACAGCATGCAGGTTGCACCTTCCTGGGGCAAATACCCTTTACAGCAATGGCAAAACCATCTTGGACCAATCCCAAATACACCTGTTCAGTTTGACTTGTTGCTGCTGGGTGTGAACCAATCCAATAACCTTCTCTCTCCACTAAACTATTTACAAGCATGTAACTCTTGACAAGATACAGCAATTGCAAATTCTTTGAAAAAAATATAGGCTCGGTATTTCTCATTTAAAAGTTCCTTAGTAAAGTTAGATGTAAATACCAAAACAATGCCAAATAAACTGTACTAGCCACAGGTTGCAAAAATAGATATAAATGTGTCATATACTGCATATGTGATATGAGGTTCTTAAGTATTTATCTCTGCAATTAAGTGCTTGAGCTTTGTAAATAATGTGATGAAACGCCACATGTCACTTAGCAACTTTAACTGTTTTTAAGCAATTCCCGGTTTTGTAATCACCTTGGCAGCAGCTCTGGTGTAAGAAAGACAACAAGAAGTTGGATTGCTGGAGAATTGTGTTAAATTCAACTGAGGACCCTGAGAGAACATACCTATGAAATGAGAGAGTGGTAGGAGGCTTTTAGGGAGACCATCTCCAGTAACCAACAAAGACAGGACAGAGGACAGATAAGCACCCGTTGTTCAGAAGGCCAGCACAGAATACCCTGAGTGAACTAAGACAAGAAGCTACCTTTCTTGTGCTAGTTGTTTCACTACTGAATGCCCACTTTACTACAGAAGCTGGTTATTTTGGTCTGCTTTTAGCTTTGAAATTTTTGGACACCAGAGCTCTTAGCACTGGCTGGTACTGAATAGCAAAGTGCTAAACCTGCTATTAACTCCTGTACGATTTTTCAGGATCGTACAATCACTGTGGAATCAAAGCTTTCCGTAAGTACATTAGACAAAGTCTTGAACGTTTTTTGTACTTGTTTTTTCTTCTTTTCTTGTTGGAAAGGAGCTTGCACAGAATATATGTCATTCATTCCTTGCAGTGATGTGAGCTGGGGACTGACTGTCTGGGGAGCAGCTGTGCTGAAAAGGCCCTGGGGGTCTTTGCAGACAGCAAGCTGAGCTGGCGCCAGCAGCGTGCCCAGGCAGCAAAGGAGGCTGGCAGCATCCTGAGCTGTATGGACAGCAGCAAAGCCAGTAGATCAAGAAAGGTGATTATTCCCCTTTACTCAGCACATCTCAACTAAAATATGGTGTCCAGTTTTGGGTCCCCAGCACAGGAAACACATAAAGAACTAGAGCAAGTTGAGTGGAAGGCTGTCAAGATAGATAACAGGACTACATACTCTGTGAGAAGAGGTTGAGGGAACCAGGCTTATTTGGCATGCGAATGGGACTGAGATCACCTATTAGCTGCTGCCCAGTACCGATGGGGAGGCCATCAAGAAGCCTGAGCAAGGCTCTTCACAGTGGCACATGGTGGGAGGATGAGACACAGCAGACAAAAATTGAACCAGGAAATATTTCAACTTGATGTGAGGAACAGATTTTTCACCACGAGGACCGTGGAGCACGTTGTCCAGAGGTTTTGCAGTCTCCATCCCTGGAGGTTTTCAAGGCCAGACTGGATAACGCCCTAAGCAACCTGGTCTGTTCTCCCAGCTGACTGGTTCAAGTAGGAGGTTGGATGGAGACCTGAAGTCCTTTCAACCTGAAATACTCTGTGATTCTATGACTTTATATTTAAAAATATGTATATATCTGCATGAAAGTAAGTAATTGCAGGCTATCATGTTTGAGAAAGCAAGTTTAAAGAGGCGTGCTTCAAAGAGGCACTGTCAGCTCTCATGATCTGAGAGCACATGCATAGGATCCCTGTACAGCTGCTAAGAAAACGCTAGGCAAAAAATATATGTAAGCATTCCATATATTTGTATGTGTCCATGCTTGTTGGATGGCCATGAATGGTAAAAGAAGCCAAATATTTTGTAGGCACTTTGGATTTTGTGTGCATACACCAATAGTTTTCAGATTTTACAGTATCTGAACTGTTTATTTCATCCATCAGTGTGCACAGGTCTCATAAATCTGAACCAAGTCTGCATGGTGCTGTGGAACTGAACATAGACAGCCATTTATGAGATCTGTGCAATTACTTCACCAACCTGGTTGTCTGATGACTCTTCACAAGTGTGTTGCCTTAACTAACAAGCACACACATTCACAGTATGTGAGGAGGGAGGACAGGGAAGCCACATGTAGCTACAAACTCCAGCAAATCATACATGCCCTTAAACCAGAAGGTGGTGAGATGTAAGATGGTTCTCTGGCAGGTCAGTCTTGGTTGTCTGATCAGGCTCAAAGAAAGAGTTTCAACCACAGAAATTGACAGTGTTGAAAATGGTGAGTGACAAACTGACCAAAGAGCATGGAAAATGAGTATTATCAAATGTTTTCATGCAGACTCACTCATCTTGCATTGATAAACATAGCTTATCGAAGGTTAATGCTTAACAAGTGGCCTCGAGCTACTTGAAATAATTTCTCCCCCTCCCTCACTTCCTACATAATTTATTAAGTATTTTCCTGATTCTTCTAGAGAAGCACGGAAGTTCAGGTCTACCTTTGTTGGTGAAGCAGTATTAATAATCACTAAGTATATTCTGTAGCTGATCACTTCCATTATAAAGATAAAAATGTCACTCTTGTACTATGGATTCTTCAAACTAGAGCAGCTTTGATAGAACTCCCCTGAATTGAAATGGTGGACGCAAAGACTCTGCTAAGTAATTCCAAACCAACTGACCATCCTGCCATCTCAAACGGCAAACAATAATATACATTTCGGCACACTGGCAAACCACAACACTCACTCCTAAAAAGCCTTACTGAAAAGATCTTACAACTTAATCTATACAACCTTTGCCAAAAGCAATAAAGCCAAGCTCTGGAAAGCAGTGTAAGTAACGTTCATAGACAGAACAGTTCAGATAAACTGATCCGTTTGATTGTTTCCTCTACAAAATTCTCTGAGAATAAGGAATCCCTGTTTGCTGAGAATTCAGCATTCTTGTTTGCTCTCTTGTTCTGAGCGTCAAAGTAGTTGACAAGAGAGCTACACTTTCCTCTAGATATCAAAGATCACTGCTTCCATGTAATAACCAATTGCATTATTTGTGTTTGCTTAGCAATGTTGATAAACATAACTTTGTTTTCTTTTTCTTCCTTTTGTTTTCCTTTTATTCCTGTCTTTTTTTTTTTTGGTCTTTTCCCCCAAATACATGTATTTTTCATTTTTCTCCCTTTTACCTTATCTGATATGATTCATGATAAATTTGGGGTTTGTTTGGAGTTGACCTTCCAATCAGTCCAGAATCATGACAGCTACCAAATCATAATTTTATATTACTTGCGATTTGGCCAGGTAATGAAAGACACATTACATTCTGAAAATAATATATTTACAGCCATGAAGCCTGAATAAAAGCCCAGAACCTTAATATTATACGGGCTCAGAAAGCTTGTAAATTAAGAAGTGCAGTGGTACGAAAAGAAATAATTGTTATAAAAGGAATGTGTTTGTTTTCAAAGGTTCTCCCCTGCCACTTTCTTAAAGATATGGTAAGAGAAAGAAAAACAGTAACATAAACAAAAAGTCACTGTGTGTAAAACAATACAAAATAGCATCATAAAGTAGACATTAGAGATACCCTATAAATTTATCAGTTCACAAGGATGCTCATGAAAAGAAAAGGAATTTTGTTATTATTACTTGCTACAAGTCACAGACTTGGACTCAGGAATGTCCTTGCTTTTAATTATGTAAAATCTTAGTTACATGGTTTTATAAATATCTTTTCCTACAGTGAGAGAACAGTTAGGAAACTGTTTTGTTCTGTTTGCCAGATTCTTTCTATTGCTCAAAGAACATGGAATTATTTTATCAATAGGACTTTACTCGCTATGCATTAAGTCAACAACCACGACTTTTGGGAACTGCAGTCTCTGTCCTGTAGGACTAAGTCTGCTACACAGGAGATAAGAGTGTAACACCACAACTGCAACCTGATAAACAGCATATACGAGAGCATTTCTTGTTAATGATGAAAAACTGCAGATATTTCATAGAGCTGAAGGGGAACAATTCTGGATACGTGCTGGTCAGAATCTGCCTTTGTGACAAAATCAAGGTGGTCATCACCAGTAGCTATGAGATTCAAGTTCCATTAAAACCCAGCCTGCCAGATCTGCCACATCCCTGCGTGGCTCCCTCTTAGCCCCATTGCCTCCAAGAGCCCATGGCTCAGAGAAGCCTGTCCCTGACCAGTGGCTTGTGCAATCCTACCGGTCAGAATCTCAAATTGCAGTTGGAAATCTGAAAGAAAGAACAAGAAGAGAAACAGATTGGATGGCACAGAGTTTACTTGTTCTTCCCCTCTGTTAGTGGTAAATCTCTGCAAATCTGCGTTAGCACATATTGGGCATGCTTGCACTGCCAGTGCTTTATGTTTTATTACTCTAGAGAAAGCTTCTGTTATGAGGACTGTCCATGAATAGCTCCTTTCTCCAGCAGTAACCTCCCTTTGCGTATGACGCTTAGTCAGCTTTCAGTAGCTGCTGCAGCAGTTGTGTATGAGATGTCATTTGAGACATGTGGAAGACTACAGCTTTAAGATGCAAGGAAAGATTTACTTGAGTTAAAAATAAAAACAGAAAACCACAAGTTATTTGCAGAATCTTCACCTTTACTCCCCCAAGATGCTTCTTTTCCCCTCTCCAACAAAAATGCATCAAAATTAAGTGAGACTTAAAATCCTTGTGCTCCAAATGTTGCAGAAACATATAACTGTAATGAAAACATTGACAGTTTTACATAGAGACAGTAACACAATTAACTTTAAAAAGTTTGTATGAATCTCAAAATAAGCATCTGATTCATACTTACTCAGTTATGTTGTAATGCTATCCTTACCCTGTCTAAAAATGAAGCGTAGGCCACTGGGGATGTGGAGCAAGTAGTGTTCAAATGCTCCTTGGGACTTTTTTGTACACTCTGTTGGTCTGAAAGAACTTTTAAAGATGATCCAGTTACAAAAACTGGATTTTTCTCATTCTTGCACCATTTGCTAAGCACAAAACAAGCTTTCTCATTCCTTATGAAGAATCTTGTCTTGACTAGCATAAATCCATAGTGAATCTGGAGCAGTGCTGGGAAATTGCCTGGCATGTGTTTGTAAGGATCTTGACGGTAAAACAAACTTTATTTGAGACACATCCTGAATGCATCATGATTTGAGGAAGCCCAGTTAACAATTCATCTGAAACACTTCTAAGCAAGTATGCCTCACGTGACTGACACAGCGAGAAACAGCGCTTCCAGAGCACATGTACAGGCTTGTTTACTAACTGGTTAGGGTATGATCTGTTCAGATAGCTGCAGTGCTTTTCCTAGAATCAGTATAAGCTACACCAAAATCAAACCTGGACAATGTGTCAGCTATACACACCTGATCGTACAGATCTGCCTACTTTGTGAGGGAGCCCACAAAAGTGTAATAAAATGCCTCCTGATTTTCTATTCCCTATAACGTGCTGAACAAACCTGCTGAGATTAATGCACTGCCCAAAATCTCAGTCCAAATGGAAAAGCCTGACTGGAATATAAGCTTCACACACAATGCACACCTTAAGAGACCAAACAAACAAAAAAACACCCTCCAAGCGAATGTTTTTATATTCTAGCTGTGGTCCTGACTCAGCAGCTAACGAAAATAACTACAAGGTATATCAGCAGCAGCAGTATTAGATTAACTTGTTTCAACTAATGTTTAAAGCACTCTTCAATCTGGGCATCCCTCATTTTTTACATGGAAGTACAGGATAATCTAAAACAAAAGGAAGGCTCACGAGGCTTGCATCTTCTTGTTTGCCATTTGTAAAATACTGGGAAATAATCCACAGGTTTCATTACACTCAAGCCTCAGTATTGAGGATATGAGAAAGCACACCTGGGAGATTCTGCCCTGGGCTAGTCCTGCCCTCGTCCTGAGGCGCCTAGCTGAGCCCCCTGGCAGCAGGATCAGACACATTTGTCACTTTGTGTGTGCCTGGCATTTAAATTGCGCCAGGTTTCAATCTTAAAGGAGAAAGCCCACCTCTAACTGCTCTCTTGCTGGAGAGCACAGAAGAGAAAGTAATAGCACAAGCTGAGATTCCTTTCCAACGGCTAACCTCAGCTAACCCCGTACACAAAAGGAAAAGGTAAGATACTACAAAGAAAGCAAACACCTTTCTAGGTGTGGAACTTGTAATCCTCTTCCTCTCCTGAGAGGTGAGCCTTTATTTCTTCCATTTTCTGCAACTTTCTCTGCTTAATATTCTGCTCACCTAAGTTAATTTATAAGGAAAAGACAACAGAGGACTTCGGCCCCTACTTTGATAAATGCAGTCCAAAATTTAGCTGCAATTATCGTGTTTTGTTATCACCTTTCCTCCAAAAGCGTTTCAGTTTTATGATCTTTCCTGGGCAGGGACTGAATTGAATTATTTTTAGTCCCAGTGGGAGTAAGTAAAGATAGCTGCACGGCTTCACCGTGGAGGGGCCTGGCGAAGGGCTCTCTGCCAGCAGCCCCCTACAAGCTGCCGGCTGCTCCAGCCTTGCCTTCACACTGCCCGATGGTGCCTCTGTGCTCAGAGGCCATGCCCACTGCATGGAATTTGTGCCACTGAGCCTGGGGATAAAAATCACTGTATGTACATCCATATGTATCCAGATATATGAAATCCTTTTTCTAACCCTAACAATTTCCTCCAGCCTGAGAAAAGCAGAAGCCAGATTTGGGGTCGATTTGCTCAGCTCTGAGAGCCGCAGAAGCTGCACTTTGTAAGACCCCCCGCAAACAGCTCCTTAAGGCGAGCTGTCGGGGTGGCTCCGCTGCCAAGCGCTCCCCGGCCCCTCCGAGCCGCCGGGCACACGGCCGGGCTCCGGCCCCGCACCGAGCCCCGGCAGCAGCGGCTCCGTGCCGGGACCCGGCGGGCCGGGAGGAGCCTCAGGGCTCTGCCCCTGCCGGGAAACAGCCGGGGAGGAGCGGGGCCGGGCCGGGCCGTGCTGGGCTGCGCCGGGCCCGGCTGCTCGCCGGCCCCCGGGGGCTGCGCGGCCGGGGGGAGCCGTGGGGGGCGCCGGGGCCGCCGCTCACCTTCACCCGCTTGCCCTGGATCTCCAGGCTCTTCATGGTGAAGTCCACGCCGATGGTGCTGCCCTGGCGCTCGGCGAAGGCCCCGGTTTTGAAGCGCTGCACCAGGCAGGTCTTGCCCACGCTGGCGTCCCCGATCAGCACCAGCTTGAAGAGGAAGTCGTAGCCCTCCTCCGGGTCGGCCCCGCCGCCGCCGCCGCCACCGGGCCCCGCGGGCGCCGCCGGCCCGGGCATGGCGCCGCCGCCCCCGGCCCTGCCGCCCGCCGCCCGCCCCGCCGCGCTCTGCGCCGCCGCCCCCCGCCGCGCCGAGCCGGGACCCGGGCCCGGGGCCCGCCTCCCGCCCGCCTCCGCCCGCCCCCCGCGGGCCCTCCCCCGGCAGCCCCGCGGGCCGGGCCTCGCTGGTGGCGGCACAATGCCCGCGGGGCGTTCCCCCGCCGCCACGCCGCAATGAGCAGGTGCAGGGGCACGGTGCGGCCACCCAGGAGGTGCAGCTCGCTCTTGTCGCTGGGCTGCTCATTTTTAGGTCTGAGGCAGGGTGTGGTTTGTTTCCAGAGTCGCAGCCCAAGGCTCAGGGCTATGTTTTTTCAGCCTGGCGAGGTGCTGTGCGGCGTTGCCGGCATGGTGCTACGTGTCCTGCATCTGGCAGCGTGCGTGTGCTAACACATTGCACCGCAGCATGGGGTGTGTGCTGGCAGAAATGCATCAGCTGCCCGGGATTGTGCTTTAACCTCTGCCTACGTAATCTGCAGAACGAGCTGCCCTTTAATAGATACTCTTGCAGATTACGTGCTGAGTCAAGATGCTAATAAAAATCGGCTTTACTAATAAATACTTTGACACAGCACGTCTTGCCAGTGTGCTCTTTGTAAAAGTGATTTGCTAATTTCCATCCTCAGTATGAAACAACAAAACTGTGAAATGGAACAATTGAATAATAGCATTTCTGGGAGCGAGAGTTATATTTTCCCATAGGTAGCTGTGCAGGAGGAGGACTGGCTTTGTGACTGAGCCAGCACAGGCCAACCAGGCCAGCTTGTTTTTGAATTATGATGAATCAGTGGATTTTGGGGTGGGTTTGTTATGTTTCCTATTCATGTCTCTCTCTATATTTTTGGTGATCCATGGTAACCTTCCAGCAAGAGCAGACTCATGAGTACTTGGGCTGGGAAAATGGCTTTCTGGTAGTCTGAAACTGTGAATTATGCCGGCTGCTGAATTCTAGAAGGAATGATGAACCAGGACAGAAAGTGTTAAAGAGGAAACAAGATCGCTGAGCATATGCTGTCATGCTAATAAGCACTTTCAAAGTTTTCAGTTTCTGAGCCAAGCACATCAGAGAACTTAGATTATTTAGGAGAAAACAGTTCTAGAGATGTTAGTCCTAATACTTAGAATTAACTGCATGATCTCATTTTAGTGGAAAGATAAAGGTACTACTTCCATGAAGATAGTTACACAACCAGGTATTCTGCTATCCTTGCTGTAAATCATTACATCTTCTTTGCATTAATGGTCATTGTTGCTTCGTATCTTCATTAGCTTTTAAAGCAATTAAAACAAGGAATTCCCCAAATGTAATGTGCTGACTTGTGTTTTCTGTTGCTACACGTGTGAGGGATCTTTCATTCCTTCAAGTTGTGAAAACTGCATGGGATGGTTTGAATGTTGAAATGCTGGTCTTTGGCTAGTTCCCAGACTCCGCTGGGGATCAACACCTGTTTCATGGAAAGCTAAGGAAAACCAACATGGGTGTGAGTCCATTTCTCTTTATCTGCCTGTACTTGAGTCATCCATCAGACAAGAGCAATGACAGAAAACAGCATCAGAACATGGCAAAAGGACCCCTGTACTGATCACAGCTAATCCCTCAGCTAATTCAGTTCAACAAGAAGTTTGATTTTTCAGGTCTAATAAAGAAGTTGGTCTGCAAAACCTTTGCTGTAGGTGTAAGCTTGCTTGCAATTTCCACTTCTGATAGTGGAATTCGGTTGGTGAGACTGTATAATATTTCAAAGCAGCTGCTTGAGATCTGAAGGTACAAAACAAACTATTTTCTGACCTTCTAAATGAATCTGTATGGTGACCTTATATCAAACAGTGTGTAGGGGTAGAGGGAACAGGGATGAGTCCTAAAATCTGACCCAGTCTTCTGCAGCGCAGTTTGAAGGAGCAGCAGGGAAGGGTTCAAGGAGCATTGTGTAACTATGCAATGACTTACTGAGTTTACAGACTCCTGTAATTCTAGAAAGTAGCAAGCATTCATTCTTAATACCTTCCAGTAGGGATATATAACAATTGCCAAAATCGTTCATGAAAACCAAGATAACTAGAATTATAGCTTTGGTTGGTATGTTGTTTATACTTTGTTCCAAGATAAACTTTTCAATGGAGTTCAACCTTTCCTTCTTGCATTTATAATGTCAGGACATTGCTTATGTGTTAACACTCCTTAGGAGGTACCAACTTTGGTTGGTCAGGCTTTGGTTAAAAGAATGTTTGAACATCTCTCTTTCTTGGCAGCTTTATAGCCTGCCAATTGTATAGCTGAGTCAGCACGGATGGATTGGTTTCTTGAAGACATGAGAAGCAATGAAATATTGTACTTTCTGGTATAAGCACTATCTGCTAAATAGTGACATATTTAATTTTATAATAATAGACATAATAAATATAGGTTATGAAATAAAAACTACTTGTTGCTTTTTTAAAGCCAAAAACTCCTGTTCCCATACTCACCATTGCCTGACATGGCCCCATACTTTTGATTTATACATTTTTATTGTTCATATTAAATCATACATATTTTGTTACTCTTGAGTATGTTTTGTTTATGAGGCCAAACTTCCTCTTCCTGTCCTGTGATAATTTTGTTACTGATATTACTTGAGATGAAACTTTATTCTTTCAAACTTTATTGGTGTTTATAATCACGTGGGCTCTGGCTATGCACTTCTAGACAGTGTCTCAGGTTATCTTGGAGGTGTCTCAGATTTTGATTTACAGGTAGGGTTTTCTGAGTCTTCTGAGCAATGGAACCTTCAGTATTATGGGCTGTGTTCTTATACAAAAATGGATTGTTCTGAATCTTAGCCAGAAGAATTTTGTGATAATATACTGTTTAGTAATTTAGTAATTCAGTCTAAAATGAAGGAGATGCTAAATTAAACATATTTGTAACCAG
Organism: Aythya marila; assembly: GCF_965140915.1. Classification (NCBI taxonomy): domain Eukaryota; kingdom Metazoa; phylum Chordata; class Aves; order Anseriformes; family Anatidae; genus Aythya; species Aythya marila. Next base: position 17,929,464 of record NC_139051.1, read on the forward strand.
AACTACTACTTCTTTTTTTTTCTTTAATTTTTAATTTTTTATTTTTTCTTAAGTTTAGCAGTTTCTGGTGTTTGCCAGTTAAAATGTCAGTAGATTTACTTTCATTTAGTTTATTTTGTTAATGTTCTAAAGCCTTTCCCCCCCCCAAAAAAAATAAAAAATATAGGAATGTTTTTAGACTGTTTAATGTTAGCAAGAGAGACAAAATTTTGTTCTCTCTGTAATAGGATGGAAACCTTTTGATTTATTTGCAGAGGGACAAGACAAATGGTTATCTCGAGGACCATCACTAGTCAGATATTCCTGCTGTATGTGACAACCTCTGATTTTCCAAATCTGTGCCTGTATTGTAGGAGAAATAATTAGGGAACAGAATAGAGATAGACGTCTCTTATGATTAATTGGGAAGCCCCACAGCTGAAGAATGTATTTCTCCTGGAGAGTCCTTTTGCCACACTACCATTTGTCCCCCAAAACTGCAGTGGCTCCAGCAGCAGGAAGACTCCTGGAGTCTTGAAAAATGATGCCTCATAGGCCTCATATCGGTAGTGGCCTATTCTAGAAGAAATTTTGCTTCTGCCTGGTGTTCTCTTACTGTAGTGGCAGCGAAACTGCCAAGTTGTAAGGAAGTTGCTAACCAACAAACAGGAAAGAATTTGAGGTCTGAAACTCCTCCAGCCAAGGCTTTTTGATGTTCTCCTTGCAAGCCTGCAGAGCCTAACCTTGCTCTGAGAACAGGCTCCGTGTCTCCATGCGTGATTCCTAGAGATGAAGTAACTTCTGTTATGCAGCTGCTAGGCAGAGCGTACAACTTTGTCATATGTGATGCGCTTGGCACCCAAAGCGAGCGTTGAATTTGCAATCAACCAAGCTTCAGAACAAGCTAGTGATAACAACATTTGATTGCCTTCACATGGTTTTTGAATTTACTTGTTATGAGTATTAGAAGCCATAAGCTATTTCCAGTTCCTTTTGGGTGACTCAGTTGTAGAGAGGGGATTCATTGTCATTTGAAATACTGTATTCATGTACATAGCTTCATCGTCTGTACGAATGCAATGCAAATTCTCCTCCTCTTTCTTTCTAAAGGCTTTTATCAATCTTAGTCACCCATCCGTTTCCTTGTCTGTATTCAGAGTGTAAAAGAAGACTTGACACTTCAGAAACCACGCCAATTAATAGAAGAGATTTCTTAAAACACAGCTGTTAATCACAGTTTCAACCACCAAAGAGTTGCTGATGAAACTGAAAACTTTGGTTCCTCTCAGTCAGGTCCATTTGGCAAATCATCACAGAGCAGTCCCCCAACTGCTGCTATCTCTGGGTGGTTCCTTGAGTCATTCGTTTACCTGTAGCATCTTGCCATTGTAGACTGGAGATGTATATTGAGGAATGTAGGGTAAGGGGAATAGGTGAAATCCCTTTGAACAGCGTGTGCTCTAACTAGTATTCCTCTTTTGTGTTCTGACCACAGCCAGAATCCTATAGAGCAGCAGTGTGCACATGTGCGTGGCTTTACCAGTTGGCCTGTGGCTGCACACTCACAAAATGTTGCTTGAAGTGCTGAAGACTCAGTTAAGAACCACCTGGAAATCTGCACAGTTTGCTGACTTTTATTCTTTTAAGCGAGATTAATATAGTACCTGTAAGCATCATAAAAGCAGTTTACTTGCAGTATCTGTACATCTGTCTGAGATTTATCACAAGAGCTGGATTTCTTGGTAGTGGGTAGCTTTTCCTTTCCCTGGTACACATTGCTGAGTGAGGTGGGGTGATTCTGCCATACATCCCTTAGGTAAAGATCTTCACAGTTCCTGAGTTGTCTTTCCAGAACTGATGCATTCAGTTTAGAAACCAGTTTTATGAAAACTGCCCTCCTTGTACTTATTTTGTGTATTTGTTAACTGAATGTCATTGCTCCCCTTCTACTTAGCGATCTCTAATCAATTACCTTCTGAATTGTGTAAAGAGTGGCTGTGATGCTTTCTCTCTTCTTCAACATATTTTCTGCCTGTATTTATGCTACATTTGGTACCCCTCCTATTTGAAATCTGAAATGTCCTCATGTTAATGTCATTTCCAAGTTAAATCTTGATATATCATAGCTTATTTCCTGAGAACTGATGCTTTGGGCTTTACCCTTGAGAAGATCTAGAATATATTCTATTATCAATTTTTGCTCTCTCTGAAACGCAGTCATCAAAGCCTCAGTTCAAGTGAGCTTGCCTGTTTTCCCAAATGTAGATGAGAGTTTTAATATAAAATGTTGGAAAATACAAATAAAATTGTCTTTCTGTTAATTCTAGTACCTTCTCATTTAATTCATCAATATCATATATCATATAACAGTAAAAAAAAGCAAATTATTAAAAATACTGTATGTGATTCAACTGTGATTGTGTGCATGTGGTTTAACTTTTGCACGTTCTATTACACCTTTGTTAAAAAGTGGACTGAAGGATACAGCTTTTCAGTTTTTAGAATGTGCTAATTGACCAATTAGTGGCTAGTGAAATTCTGCCTTAACAGGAATACTTAGAATGTCCTTCACAATTCCAAACATGTGTTTTTAAGATTACAGGAAGTAGATCCTTTTTGACATAATTATTGCATTATACTGGGGGAAATAATGAGCCTGGCAGTTCTCACGATGTCATGATTCTGTCAGTACTCCCCAAACAATCTCGTAGTTTATTGCCTTGTGAATTTTCAGTTTATTACCTTGTAAATTCATTTGAATTTCCCTGGAACTTTTATCCTCCTCAAGTGAAAGGGTGATATTTCTATGGCAGAGAAATTCAATTGCTGGATTAATAATTTAATTGCTGATTCTAACTATAGATTGTAAAAATGGTGTTAGGAAAATAGGGCATTACTGTTTTTTTTTCAGCCTAAATTAAATATATGTATATACTTTACCTCTCCTGAGTAGTAGCCTCATCAATTTTTTTTTTTTTTTGGTCTGAGAGCAAGCTGGATTCATGATGACTTTAGCCCCGTCGCACAATGGTGCTGTGGCTAAATTCAAACTGCGGTTATGTTTGTGCCAACTGCTATCCTTGCAGATACAATGGGGATTAGAACATGCAAAGTAACTTTGCATTGCAGTCCAGAATATATTCAAGATCTGTTGTCTTAGTTATGCTGCCTCTAGAGGATTTAGACAAATATGGAGCAAGCAGATCTTGCATACGTAAAAGGAGAAAATCTGGTAATCATTGCCCCCCCCCCCCCCAAGTGCAGAATGCTGATTTTGTTTTGATTTCTTAGACTGCAAATTGAGCATCATTTTGAATCACTAAACTGTAAGTATGAGAATGAAGAGCAATCCCGTGTTACCACTTGTTGATAGCTGTGCGACCCCACTGGTGGTCATTGACGCACCACTGATGTGTATAAATACTTTGAAATAGAGGTGCAAAAGCAGTTCATGTCCACACATGACTGGTATAAAAACATTTCTAGTTTTGGAATATATGATGAATCTGCTGAGCATTTGGCAATTCTGCTACATTATTCAAAGAAGTCTAACTTCAGGTGGTAATACTAGATGGGATTCATCTCTGGAGTGAAACTGATTTCCCACTCAGATCAGTGAGCCTTTCCATTATATTTTTTATCAGACCAAGAATGGGAAAGATCAAAATGGTCACTTTGCTTGGAGTGTATTATACAAGGCTCTGCACTTCATATTCACTTAATCATTTGGAAATTCTTACCAAAATTAACCATTTTTTCAATATCTTATTAAAATTTATCATCATCAGCAGACTGGCACAATTTAATCTCCCTTAAATGAGTGCAAGGCTTCTTGGTTGTTTTGTGTATATGCTATAAGGGTTTGGAAATGATCGTATGTACTCTGCATACCATTGGAAGGAGGATTCATTTCATACCTGAATGTACTTGGAAAAGGGCACAACACAAGGCCAGCTGTGTGTATCAAAAGAAGTATGCACTTTGTGGTAACGCAGGCCGGAGACCTGGCCTCAGAACTCCAGTAGTTTATCTTCTCACTCCGTAATGAGAACTCAGCACCGGAGCACGCCTGCCCTTCCAGCTGTAATGGTGATGTGGTGTCCTGCTGATTTAGACAGCATGCTCGTCTTGTTCATCTCAGTCTCTGTATTATTTGATAACTGTTTCTACTCTTCTCAAAAGTTTTGATCTGGGAAAAGTCAATGGAATTAATTTCAATGTTTGAAGCTAAGATTTAGTCATATATATGGTTTAGTTGAGCTCCAGAACCTAGTGACTCTTCTTGTGTGTTTCCATGGGATACGCTATTAAACCTGAAGTTGACCAGTGTCGTTACCTTGCTATTACACGTCAGAGTTATCTAAGGACAGCCTTACAGGTTTTGCTGAATTCTGCATGCAAAGTTTGGGCAAACCAAACTCCTAATTTGTATTGGATGGCCTGTGATGCAGGGAGATGCAACACTTCCTACAACTGTTTACATGATGTAACTTTGTGTTGAAAAATAGAAATTTTAGTACTTTATTTGCCAAACTTAGTCCGTGTTGTAAATAAATCCTCACTAAAATTAAGAGGACACAAAAACGTATATTAGTTAAGGTTAATAAGTGTCTTCCTCAATTGCATTAATTTGCGTGATAGGTACAGCTAATTTGGAAGCTTGGTTCCTCTATCAGCATTCTCAATCTTTCGACATCGACTTCTTACTGTCACTGGTAGCTGAGACCCCTTTCAATACAGAGGCTGCATTTCAGCCTTGTGGCTTTATCGCTGCCTTTGCAGGTTCTGATTTCTTAGTGGTGGTGTCAGGCTGGCAAAGGTAGTTTTACACATGGATGTGACTTGCAGAAAGTGGACTCCCCGGTCAGTAAGCTGGCACAGTAGGTGTGTTTATTCAGCGCTAGGCAGCACGGGGGGTGGTCCCGCCAAAGTCATGTGCACCTGACGTGGCAACTTGCCTTGGTTCTATGCAGTACAGTGTTACATATACACGAAGTTTCACACTACGCCTGTACATGTTCATAACCTGTCCACGCTTCATATTAAAACTAGTCCCAAGGAGTCATTTCCATAAACTCCTCCCATCTGTGCTTACGCAGTGTGTTCTGGTGGTGGTCGTCGGGGGTCGTGGGGATGCAGATTGATGACTCTTCCTCGTCACCGCTAGCTGACCTCTTGTCTCTGCGCAGACTCAGTTGCTCCTTGGCTCTTGTCCATCCGCAGGACCAGTTTCTACCAGTTTCTTAAGATAGGCTCCCACTCTTATTAGGAGACTGCCCTTGGTAAGGGGCCCACGGCTTCTTGCTTTAGTGAATTTGGACAATGCAGCATAGTTAGCAAAGATGCTGAGTAACATCCTAATATAATGCTGTCAGCGCTCTGTCGCTACTTGGTAAGGTTCTCCTAACTCCCTCTCTCATATGCACACAGCTACGTTACACAGTTCTGTTAAATTTAATGGGACTGGCAAGTTCACAGCTCCTGTGTAAAGAATGTAAAGAACATACACCTTGCTCCTCTGCTCAATAGATTATTTTTTATTACTATTTTATAGTAATTTATCTTTGAGCTTCAGATTACCTCTACAGCAGTAGGTTCTCAAGTGTGCAAAGAAAAAAAGTGCACGTGGAAAGTGCTATGTCCTTTATTGTGATATGAAAAGGAGTAGCCTATGCTCAACAAAGAGATTGGTTCCTAGATGCTTGCATTTTTTTTGTGATATTTTATTGTAAATATCTATGAAACAGAACAACAATTTGAGGCCCACTTGGTCATGCCAAATGTGGTAAAAACAAAACAAAACAAAACAAACAAAACAAAACTACAACAAAATACCCAAACAACACCCCAAAGTAAAACATTTTGTTTTTATTTGATAACCAGGAAAAAAAAAAGTACTTATATCCATCTTGTGAAGACACGTTTGCAGTCTGTTCATAAATAGGAACAAACAAACAAACCAAAATAACTTCAAAGAAAATGGAAACAAAATAATGTGGCATTTGCACCAATCTCTGCTTCATAAATTACAAGCCTTTTTCAACTAATGCCCTTGACAGGGGACAAGGGAGGTGAAGTACTCCTACAGCTTCAAGGAAGGGGCTCTTCCAGCACCTTTATTGTACCTATTGTACTGCACCTTTATTGCTCTGTTGCTATAGTTAAACCCCTTAGAAAATCATTCTTGAACCATACAAGTGTTGAAAACAGAATTTTCCCAGACTAACCTAAAATTCATTCAGGTTACACAAAAAAGGTGGTGTTTTTTACACCTATGGGACTAATAAGTAAAGTAAACTAACTGTTTTGAACACAAGCAGAAAAATGAAGAGTAAAGAGCTCTCACTTTGTTTCTCCAGCTCTCTGTTTTGCCTGAGATTCTGTGGCTGGATTCCCTCTGATAGCTCATTGTCTGTTAAACAGAGCCCATCCCGTTCAGCTGGTGGGAATTTATTTGGCAGTAAGGCATTGTTTGTGTTGATCAGGAGGCAAGATGGGGGCCATAAAATTGGTGCTTTTTGGCATGGCTTCTGCAGCAACATGCAGCCAGCTAGTGCTTCCAAAACACACTGAGTTCCTTTGATGAAATTTGCTGTAAATGTGAAACTACCATCTGTAACATGTGTCGTTATCATCATCCCTATTCAGATGGTGTTGTTTTCCCTGAAGAGGTTCTTGAAAATACGCTGACCTCAAGCTAGCTGAAGTAAAGAATGTGAAACCCACATGCTCAAGAAAAAATGTGCTTTGTATTTTTATGCAACATATATTAACAGATCATAATTTCTAAACTTGAAATCTAAAAACCCTTCTCTTGCTTTATTGAAGATAGTTGATAGATTAATGTCATGGCCTAAGGGTTACCTGCCCTGACAGCAGGTTCAAAGAATTCGGTAACATACAAGGACATGGAGTCTTTATTTCCTAAATTTCTTTACTTTATTAGAGATTACTAGAAATAACCACTAGCAAGTGTACTGATTAATAAAGTAAATACATGTATCTGTATCAGCTACTACAAACTTATTAGCAGAAAAGCAAGGATACCCATATTGCCAATGGCAGTGGCAATCACTTGGCAGCATATATATTTCAATATTACAAGTTACTACAAACTTCTGAAGTTTGTAGGTGAAGTAGGAAATGTATTTGTGATTAGTTACTTATGTAATTACTATAAAAATATTGCTGGTACAAGGTGCTGGTCATACCCATTCCAGATGTGGGGCCAAGTGACTGCAGACTGTCTCACCTCAGGCACGATTTGTGTCCCGGAGTTTGGAGCCAGCCAGGTGTCCTGCCAGGAAACCCTGCACCAAAAGGTGTGCAGGGAGTTCTCAGAGAGAGAAGCTCCATTTTGGGTGGCAAGAAAGTAATTTTTACATGTATATTATATAATATGTATATATATCTAAGAGGGCTTAGGACACCACCACTTAGACTAACCAATAGGTGCTGCTAATTTCTACTTTTCACCTGGGACCGCCACTAGATGATGATGATCTTCTAGACCTAGATGATCTTCTCTCTGACAAAATTTTACTTTTCTCAGGCTTATTTTTCTGTTATTGTAGCTAAACCAGCCAGTAGCAGTTGTTGATTCCTACTTTCTCAGCATATTTCCCCATTTCCAGAGTATTGTTCACCTTGCCAGACAATAAGGTACTGTCGCAGTTCCATATTTTGCCCTTACCGATGGTCTCTTCAGGATCTGCCAGGTTCTCAGGTATCCAGCTCACCTCAGAGGCCAGCGGTGCTGCTCGGGGATGCTCCCAGTTTACAGGTCTCGTCCCATGCTGGCAGGCGCTGTCTTGAGCCAGTGTTTTAGCAGACCTTTTTTGTCAGTATTTTCCCCAATGCAGGCAGATCACCTTTATGGCTGTTCCCATTGACTGCCAGAGGTTTTATTGTATTTATTTATTTATTTATTTATTTATTGAATTGATTTTATTGAATTTTGATTTCTCTTTCAGAAACAATCTCTCGTGTTAAGATCTGTTGCAGATTTTCAGGAACAGGGGAGCAATGATGATAAAAAAGTGCTGTTTGCTTCAGTGTCTTTGGTTTATTTACTTAATTTACATTTTCTTCTTTATTTTGTTGTACTTTGATAGAATGATGTTACGATGCCAAAGTGATCACTCAAATAATCATTTACAGTAAAGTTCTCCACAACTTCAGGAGATCAGAAGAAAGTAAACATGTTTGGCTTTAATATGAAGATTGAGCTGTGTCTTGAGAGTTGTAGTAACAGAAAACTTCAGGCAGGTCTAAAAAGTATTAATCACAGTGAGGAAAATAAATGGAGGTTGTATTGCCCAATGTCCAAAAGTATGGTACCTTCAGGTTTCTGGCTGTCAAGAGAAACCCATTCATGTTCTGTAACATCTGGCACCTCCTGACAGAAAGCCTGCGTTAAGACTCTAGAAGGAGCTAACTGCAATTGGTTTGGAAGATCACTCCATCACATCCCATTACTGAGATCTTGACATGAAAGGGTGACGAGCTTCAAGGAGAACGTCTCGCCTCTCAGCAGCCACTAGGTGACAATGTTGGTCCAGTTTCAGAGCTGTCCTTGCCTGACAGAGCTGTTACTGAAGTTAAAGGAATCACTTCAGGATTTCTCAGGTTCTATTATCCACAGTTTGTGATCTTTTATGAACTGCAGTTGCTCTTTTCCTTCAGGCTGAAATTGCTGCTGTTTTGATTCCAATCTTTCTAATAACACAGCTTTTCCTAGGTGTACCTGAAAATTAAGCTATCAGGTTTTGCAGTTGTCTTCTGAACTCGGGGAAATCAAACATATGCTCGCTTCCAAGTGCTCTGGCATCTTGAGGCAACCCCTTACAATGTGGTATTTGCCACATTCTTCCACTGCTTCGTGCTGCTACTGACATGAATGGGTGGCATGGGAGGTGTTATATAGGTGTGCAATTAAACTTTAATAACTGTAGGTTATCAAAGGACTGGATGCTTGATGGTCAAACAAGAAATTCAGAACCAAAACTGAATGAAATCTGAATGAACTTCTGTCAGGTACCTCGGATTTATCTTGCCTAAAAGGAATTGCCGTGTCAGTGAGGAGCTGTGAGCCTGCTGACCTGACCTCAGTGCTGCTGCCCATGGGCACTCGTTTGGACAAGTTGAGAACGTGCCACCAGGGAAGGCACTCGGAGAGGGTCTGTCAGGGAGCAAATTGCCCCGGGGAAGGAGTTGGGAATACAAAGCAGCCGTGTGGCCGTTATGCAACTAAAGCGATTTGTTGTCATGCTCGCATTGAGTGTAATCTAAATTTAATTGGGTTCAATAACAAAACATATACATGGGTTGGAGCAACAGACTAAGGGCTTTTGAGAACCTTTTTGCATAGTGCTCTGAAGAGAAAATATTACAATAAGCTTCAAGTAATCATTAGACAGGACTTGTTAACTTTTCAACATAGTCAATTTCTCCCATTAAAGTAAAAAAAAAAATAAAAGGGGGGAAGAGGAGGGAAGATTAGTGCTGTATATGGGCAGTTTTGCAGACTCACTTATGGCATCAGCATTTGACAACTGCAATCACTCTTTCACCTGCAGAAATGTGGCATTTGAAACACAAGAAATTTATAGTCTCAAAATACTGGTGTCCTTAGTAAACACAAGTAAAAAGATCAAGCAAATTCAGTAAAGCCGCAGCATGTGCAATGTTTTTTTTCTGTACAGTAAACATGTAATTTTGCCATAAATAAGCATAACGTCAGCTCTAAAATTACTTACATCACAGACATGCACTTGCTCTTCTCTTTTGCAAGCAGACACTTGTGCCAAGGCAGGAAGACAAGCGGGCTCCTTCCACCGGCCATGTAGCTTCGTGCAGCAGCATGGTGCAGAGCCTAGAGATACTGAGCCCTTCCTGTTGGTGTGCCTTCTACCTTTGTTGCTGGCAGTTGTCCTGTGAGTGCAGCAGAAGGGTGTTGAATCATTTATTTATTTTTTGAAGGTGGCATGTCAGCTGCCCATTCCACAAATGCCAGATTTCTTGCTTGCTTTCCTGCTTAGTTCCAGCCTTCAGACCCAGCGTGCTCTTTGCTTTGTGCAGTTACTCCCCAGTAAGTGCACTTGCTGCCCTCTGCTCTTGCTGGGGTTTCTCCTGAGGAGCTGCAGTGACCCGAGGAGCCTCCTGCTGCCCAAGCAAAAATTGTGCTTTTGTTTTTTGTTTTCACATTCTTTCAGAGTTTTGTTTTGTTTTGTTTTCCTTGTTGCTTGCAATCTTGTAAATGAGCAAAAATGCTTTAATTCTCAAGTACCAATCTACCTCTGGTGAAGAAAACATTATTTGTAGCTAACTTCAGGATCCAGATCCAGAGTGGCTGCATTCAGAAGAAGGGCATTAGTGACGCAAAACAAAACTGCCGAGTCTGAATAACTGCATAATGACAGCACAGTTTGACTCTGGTAATGCACAGAGGCAGTTGTATTTGACATAGTGCAGCCTTTCAGCCCACTTTGAGCTGAGATGTGGCAATTTTTACAGAGTGAGCTTTTTGGTGTTTTACATTATATAGCTCTAAAGCTGATGGTTAGCACATTCCTCAAAATAATGGCCTGACATTAGTGATAATGGCCTTAAGTTAATTGCACACAATGGAGAATAGTAGTGTGTGATGTGTGTGTAACCCTAGCGTGAAGGTTGTGTGCAACAATCCGGGTGAAACCTGTAAGCACTTCAGAGGGAATTTATCTCCAGTGTAATGCCACTGGGCTCTCAGTCCGAGGGATATTTTCATAGGCAGGCTGGAGAGCCCCAAGTGCCTATAAAGTTCCAACTGCTAATACACTAAAACCAAAGGAAGTTTAGAAAGACCTAAAATGCTAGCCTTGGACACTGTAGTTTCCTACTCAATAACAAGATGGGTAACAGACTTTTTCACAGCCTAGCTGTGAAATGTTTGTCCTGTGGCGGACTGGAAGGTTTGATTTGCTCCTTCTTGAGGACCTGTCAGTGCCATAAGGCAAGGGTGTGGTTCTGAGTTGTGTGAGAGAACTAATCTACAAGGGGATAGAGTAAAATAATCACTTTTTTTTTTTTTTTTTTTTTTTTTTTTGGGTATGAAACAACAGCCATTTACTGTTCATTTATTCACTCTTAAAGATATTCATTACCAGTGAGCATAATTATATCCAAGTCCTGAGCAAGGGATAACAGGGTATTTAGTTGATTTCATAACATGTCTGTGTAAATATTCCGTTCATAATATTCAGGCCAGGATCTGCTCCTTAGTGACTTAGTGTTGTGAACAGAAATCACACAATCAGAAGTGCAGCATTCAAGAAAGGAATTGTGTCAATGGATATTGCCACAATGGATATTGCGTGGTAGTCTGCAATTCAAGCCCGTGCTCAAAGATATTAGAAAATAAATGAACGTGGGGTAAGAAGTGCTGGATACATTTTGATTTATTTGTTTAAAAATGAAATAATTGTCTCACCTAGCAGTGATGCAATTCAAAAAGATGTTGTATTCCATTTCCAGAATCTGAATTAAGGATATTTAGGCAAAAAACATGCACTATAGTAACCATATTTTATTTAAAAATTAATTAGCTCCCCACTGAGATGCCTTTTTTTGGGCCAGATTTTGAGTCAGTAGGAATTTTAAAACACAGCTACAATGCAGACTGGTTTCCCTTCCTAGCTTTGCCAAAAATAACTGCAAACAGCTTAATGATGTACCTAGTGAAAACAGGCCTCCTCTTCTTGGAGTGGACGTAGGGGCAAGCACTGAAGGATAATAATCGGCTCTTCCCAGACTATTTGTGACTCATGCTTTTGATGATGGCAAGCAAACAATAAGGGCAAAAAGGGGATATGAAAATTTTCATCTGTTAGGCAGCACTTAAAAGTTGAGCTTCATCACACTTGACTAAAAGTCATCTTAAGAGGGAATATTACCCGGGGAAGTGTTTTAAATATACCTGTTAGTAGAACCAAATACTGAATGCTACGTGCCATATGGTAAGGCTGTGTTTTCTGCAATCCAATATTCCAAGGTTAGGAGAAGCCAATGCCCATGCTATTTCCATTGCACATTAAGCATTTCAAGAACACTGTGATCCACCTACCATATTTAATAAGCAAACCCCACAAATATGTGCTGTGTTAATTGAATTGCAGTGTACACAAATCTGCTCTGCATATTACAGTGAACTGTTTAAAAATAAATTTTTTATTCATGCTGAATAATTCAGCATGTGACTACTTGTCTTGCTAAATATTGAAAAACTCAGAACTTCTTTACTTGTAGTTAACCCTAGAAGTTGTGCCGGAGTTACCAAAGATTGCATCCAGCTTTTTAAAGCATTGCACTTACTGTAAGTTCTAGGAGGATGTGAACACCTACATGTTACTGGTACACCCTTTTCCAGCATGATATAGGAATACATTCTGGGATCCTTACAAACTCCTTTGAGTGTACTTCTTACTGTTTTTTTGGATAGCGGACATTGTATTTTCTTGTCTTTGCATATTGTTATGCCATTTGATGGAGTTGTACGGCTTAAGCATGACATTGTGGCCTCTCCAGATAAACATATGAACGTTGCTCACGAGCCTTTAGTTAGCAGTTCCAGCTTTCCTCTCTTCAGAGTTTTTTTCAGATACAAGCAAATGGTTCACAAGTGATAAACACAACTCTGCTGTAGAGGAATGTGAAATACTGCCATGGGGGAGATTCCCTCTTCTTTCCTTTAGTGAGGCCAGAAAACCTGTTCTCTCAAATACCATTTTGTCTGTATCCTGTGTTTGTTGCTTAATGTGGTGTTGGTATGAGCACAGATGTTTGCTAATTGCTCCTTTTTCTATGTTTGTACAAGTAAAGCTACACAATAAAGCAGGTTACTATTTTATCTACACTAACAAGACTTCAAGTTGCCTGCGTTCCAATGCATACTTCAGCTTCACCCATTCACCTGTGTATTAAACGTTGGTTTGCTATAGGTCCTGGGCTGCATCCATTCAAATGGCCTGTTTTTATGATAGGAATAAAAATACTTATCTAGGTTTGTAGGCATAGAAGAGTTACATGCTTTTAGTGTTAATGATTTATTTTATTTCAGGGAAACACAAAATATCATTTAGGAAACTCTCCATGAGAGACTGTGGAGAGTATTTCTTCTGTAATGTTCTGCGTTATGACAAAATGGTGGTACTTCGAAAGTGCTTTTTAAAGACTTTGAAAAGCTCAGTGCAGAGAAGATAGTCTAAAATTATATAAGTGCAAGCACCATTATGTTCACGTATACTTCTTTGAAATTCTCCTCTGCAGCAGTTCTTTATGTGGGACTTCATTAACTAGTGCCAGAGAAATTCTGAATGTTTGTGCCCATCGGATTGAAATGTGTACATAAACCTACCCACGCAATTTTACTGTGGGCTGAGCCCAGAGCCCTGCCGTTTCTAGGTTATGTTGGGGTTATGTCGGTCACTTCCTGAAGCAGTGTGGCAACACTTTGTGAAAAGCAAACGTGGTGCTGCAGCTGGAGTACTCCTGGTCAGGAAGATGAACCTGCATTTGGAGAAAACAGGGTGCAATATTACTGCTGCAGGAGGACGGCTGGGGCAGCGCTGCTCAGCTCCTCCAAGGCGCTGCCAGGGCGCCCTGCGGGTGGCCCCATGACGTGCTGTCACCCCGGCCTCTCTTGTCAAGGGCTGTCCCAGTGCTCATTTTGCAGATGCCCAGAGGAATCAGAAGAGCTGTAAGCTTTTAGGTAAATGTGACATGTAATTCTATTAAAGTACTTTCTACTTCAGATAGTGTCTGCTGATTTAAAAAAATGTCCAATGGTGGTTTTAAGCTGTCAGGTTCACCGTGCCATTTGAGCTGTTTCAGTGTTGTTTGAAAATAGGAGTTCTGTAGTTATTTTCAAAGCAAACACTGAGACAGGTCAAATGGCACGGTGAACTCATTGCTACACTTTGAGCCCTGTTTCTAGTCTGATGTTCTATTTTCTACTTCCAGCCTTTTGTTAACAAGTTTCTCTTTGTGTAGATTTGTACAAGCTGTGATCTTGTCATTCCTTAAGGAGTTCCTCTTTACTAAATGGATTCAGCTCCTCTTAAGATACATTATCCTGTCCTTATTTGCATTGTTTTTGTTTCTGTTTGTTTGTTTGTTTTTGTTTTTTCTTCTGCAGCTGATCCTTTGTGATTTGTAGACATTGATACTGAAGTACTGTAGCTCGTCTAGATATGGAAGTAAATAAATCTTTGTCCTTAAAGGATATTCCCTGTTTTAACCAAAGATCGTGTTAGCACTTTGCTGTGGTGCTGTACACGAGGGATCACAGTTCCCAAATTGTTAGCCGCCTTGAACCAAGTCCTCAACCTCACCTTTTTTTCTCAATGCATGATGTTGCATTTGGCACTGCAGGTGACCCACTGCTCTTTGCATTTATGACTTCTCTCTTGCTCCCCACCATGTATTGTTTGCAGACATTAGCATTGCAATGTGCACCTTGTCTCCCAGGTCATTCATGATTTCACAGCACAGCACCTGACTGTTACTTTCCTTTTCTTAACCTAAAGCCCCCTGCTACAATTTGTTACTAACTTGTGTAACCCTCTGTGTGTGGTGCCTTTTCCCCATCTATTTGTGCTTCATCCAAAGCTCTCTCAGCAGTTCTTGGTTCCTCGCCCCGCTCAGAGGGGCAGGTGGCTCATCCTAACCTGCTGTCAGTGTTGGCTAACAAGTGGCAATGTCTCATGCTGGCCTCTCCCTGCTGGTGCGGGAGGAAGGGAGGGCCAGCAGTGAAGATATCTTGCAGGCAGTAACGCGTCTTTTCTGAAGCTGTCTGGGAATGTCACGTCCAGGCAGCACTGACGGTGTGAAGCTGTCTTGCTAAAGTGCTTTGGCAGGAGCCGGAGGGACGTGGACACGTCCCTGTGCACTTCCAGTCTTTAATTTGTGTGTTTGTGGCTAGGGATGAGTTTCACCCTGCAGAAGTGACAGCACATCGTAATTGCAAAGCCACGGCTTTGCTAGGGCTGTTGTGTGCTTTAATATGGAACAAGGTGCTAGGAAAAGAGCCAAGTGGCCTTCAGTGTCTTCAGCAGATAACCTCTAATACCTTGTTCAGATGTGGAGCAAGGTGCGTCTAGAACTGAACTGCCAGCAGCAGTGAGGCCTTAGAGATCTCCCATCTCACCAGCCCAGCTTGAGCAGGCCACATGGGGGTACAGCACCAAGTGTTGTTCCTGGAGTCCTGTAAAAAATCACGTCAAGGAGAAAGTGGTATGCTGGAGTCACTGCAACTGTTTTTGTATGAGGTTGGGGGCACAAGAAGAGACAAGAGAAATAGATCCTCTTTAAAGCTGTTTTGTAAAATCCAGTGTAAAATCCAGTAAAACCAGAAGACAAGCTCTGAAAATTTCTTACTATTTTAGTCAGAAATCTGTAGAGCTGTGAGAGAAATCAGACAGAAGGGAGTGTGAATGTTCAAAAACGCATTCTTTATTTTAATTTCATGTAGATTCTTTTTTTCTTTTTAAATTTTCACTCTAGGAAATTCAACAATATTTAAAATTATTTTTATTGGTTGCTTTCTCATTACTGTCTGTCTGTAGGCACATTCAGTGGGGGTACACTCAGTGGCTGGCCTACACACAGGGATTCTGCGGTTGGGAAACTGCAGGAAGAGAGAGCTGAATTTGTCTGCACACGGGTGTGACCCAACCAAGGCCACTAAATCACCAAACTTATTTCTGAAAGGAAATTAAACCAAACTTGCCTATCAGAGGAACAAGATCATGTGTCCTGGGATCTATCTGTAGCACACTTACCACTACAGCTTGTGTTACCAGTGCCTGTACGTTTTCCGTGGTAGACTGCTTCGATGTTTCTGCTCAAGCTGGTGGTAGTGAAGAGCTCAGTGTAGCTTGTGGTTTTTGGAGGCACGCTTCCACAACAGAAGGCCCCTGGTGGTGTACCGACGTAGGTTTATTTGGTAGACCACCTTTTTTGAGAATTTCAGAGCCCATGCTACTAAAATAAATGTAACTATTGCTATAGCGATTAAAATTAAGTCTTTCCAAAAGAACTCAAGGCATTTGATTGGGAGAGACCTCTTGCAGGCCCCCAGCTCGTTCCCAGTCAGCTGCTTCAAGGGCTTCATCCTCACCGGAGCAGGAGTTGCACATCTGATGTTTGCAAGAGCGGCTTCAGAGACGTCTTCTAACCAGAGTTTTAGATACAGGATATGACAGTCACAGTTCCAAGGATTGTCAAACAGTTTTACTTCCTCCACACTGAGCAAGCTGTCCAAGGCCCCGGGAGGAACCGTGCTCAGGCTGTTATTCTGCAGATAAAGCCTCTTGGTGTTAACGGGCAAGGCAGGCACTTCCTTCAGCTTCCTTGAACTGCAGTCTATCTGCAAACCCTTCCTTTCTCCCAGTGCCTTACAGCTGCAGGAAGGAGGGCATGCTTCAGTTTGGGTCATGCAGAACAGCAAAGATATGGCAAATCCTGCAGCAGTGATGAATTCTGCCTTGTTCATGCTTCAGCTACCAAGAGAATAAAAACAATAATCTGATAAGCATGATTCCTTAATTAGCTAGTGTCTAAGTGCAGAACTAGAACACAACTATTTCGTTTTCAGTACTGTAAGTACAGTTGGGAGAGAGCACAGAGGTCAGCTTTTGCCTCTAGTTCATTGCTTTTCCTTCATCACTGTACAAAATTTATTGTTATTCAGCGTTCTGGAACAGACTGGCACCAGGAGGTGATGCTGATGACTAGGTTAGTTTTAGGCAAAGATTTTGATTCAGTTTTTGTATCTTCATGAGTCTAATGTTAAAATTCTGTGTCAGAGATTTCAAAACTGAGTTTAAAAGACTGAATAATTGTAAACCTCTAAAAATCTTTCTGGGCAGATGAAGATTCTAAACAGGATGTAGGAATTGTTATGTTGTAAAAAGTTGTGGTTTTTGTTTCTTTTTTTTTTTTTTTTTTTTTTTTTTTTTTTTTTTTTTATCCCCTGCCTTGTATCCTCATGCACTTCTGAGAAAGCACAAGTTAGATCTGGATGAATAGAGAACTGGAAATTTTGCATATCCGTTACTGCTTGTCTTTTAGGGATTAAATAACTATACTTTGGGATTGAAGGTAATTATCCCTTTTGCTATGTCATTCCCAGTTATACGGAGTGGCTCTCACTCGGCTTTCACTGTAGTGCCTTCCATTTTGCAGTTAAAAATCTCTAAAACTATTCCCCTCCTATATTTCCTACTACGTCTCTGCACCTAAAAATGCATACCAGGCCTTGGGACTGCACTGAAATTTTAAATACAAACTCCCTTGTTCAGACTGAGTAAGTCATGGTTGTGGAACCATCTTTCTTTGATTTTAATACATAACATAATGAAAAAACAAAACAAAACAAAAAAAAACTTATTTCAATTCATTTGAATAAGTATATTAAGGCAAAAGTGTCTGGCTATATCGTCCTGGGTACTACTCAGCAGGTACTGTAAAATGTGTCGAGTTTTTATATCACTACACCCGTAAAGAAGCCTTCTTTTATCTGAAGAAGGTGAATGCAGTTGTTGCAGTTGTATAATTTTTTTGTAGGCACACGTGAGAAGAACATTGAATATGATTTAAAATTAGACAGAACAAAGCCTTAGAAATAGTGGGCAGATATAACAGGCCTATTAACAACAACAAAATTAGAGTTTTTTCATATATAAGGTGATAAGGTAAATCCAGAGTTTAATTTACTTATTTAGAATGGAATTTTGAAAATAAAATAAAATAAAATAAAATAAAATAAAATAAAATAAAACGATTGTTTTCAAGTGTACAGAGATTTTAGATTTTTTTTTTTTTAAAGGTTTTCTTATAAAAAAGTAAGCTGAGACTATTTTTTCTCAAGGAAGTTTCATTTAATTAAGATTAAATTTGTGTGGGGAAAAATGGACTGATTTTCTTTTAAATTAATTTACTTCAATTTGATTACAATGATTATATAATTAGCTTCCTGAAGTTGGACATCTTAAGATTTGTATTCTAAACACTAGATTTCTATATTTTAAAAGGGAGTAATGCTACATAAAATTACACACTTCATCCCAAAGTAGCTGAAATATTAATCTTAACAACCTCCCATGTCTTTGTTAGCAAGTAGTTGGTCTGAAGATCTTTGGTCTGAACCTAGGTACTTGTATAATAGTTTCCAAGAGATCTATTAGGGCTGTTCTTTTTAAAGGATAGACTTTTTTAAAAGGATAGACTGTAGGACTGACTGAAAAATTAGCGATATCTATATATAAAAAGACCACTTCTGATTTAACAGACAGGCGGGAAGAAATTCCAAATCAAATAAAATTAACAGCTGTGGCAAAAAGGCAGAAAGGAATTGGTGGTGAGAGTCAGGCCTGACCCCTGACTGCCACTTACCCTTCTTCTTCCCCTCTTGCTTCCCGTCCCTCTGCACGAAGTGCTGGAGCACACGGTGCAACAGAGCTGACTTTATGGAGTCAGTAAGGAAACGGCTTAAAGACAACAATCTTTTTCTTATGCATAATAGGAAACCGTGCCCAGTGGAAGATGTGTCAAGCGGTTGACATGTGTCAGGGAATATAGTGCCTGAGGCATTTTTATATTTTCTGCAGACAAGAGGAAATGCTTTTCTGTCGTTTTTATTGCTAATATACTTCTCCTATTACACCTGACAATTTAAAAGCCTAAAATAACTCACCTGAAATCTGACAAATTTCTTCCTCAGCTGTAGTAATCTCCATACAGATTTAAGAGTTAGCTTCAGATTCAACTCCGGGAACACACAAGCCTAACAAAGATACCAGGGAGCTAAAAATAGCCCATAAAATAGAGTTCTTGGTTGTGTTTTAGTCACAGCTACTTGTGTCTGATGAAGGATCCATGTGCATGGATCAATGGGTCAATTCCTATTTTGGTTCCTTTGGTGCTTTGTGGAAGATTATTTTTGCAATGTTGTAGCTTGGTCTGGGGTGTGGAAATGAATTCCCCAATAGTCAGGGAAGGTGCACGGGGCAGACTTGCCGTCATGGTTAGCAGAGCACAGCCTAGAGGATGGGGAGCTCCTTGGCTCCCTGTATGCCTTTTCTCCCCAGTTAGGAGAGATGTGTCTAGCTCAAGAAAGGACTAAGACCTTGCAAATTTCTTAGCTCTCTGTTGCTGGAGAATATCAGCAGCATGACATCTCAGAACGTGAGGCACTCAGCGTACGTTTGGGTGAAAGCCAGTAATTCAGGATGATACAAAACTATAATTTAGTTTTGACCTCTATTATTTCATATGTGAAAATTTGGTAGAGAATTGCAATACAGTTTTCCTTAGCTTTAGCTACAAACATGAACACTAGAATTAATATTGCAGTTGACTTTTGGAAACCCAGTGTGCCGTGGATCTGATGTTTAATTCAGCACAGCTCTTGTTTAATATGTTGGTTTGGAGACAGGCTTTGAGCTGTGCTCTGCATTTTGAAATGAAACCCAGGTGAGTTTCATATGTTGCAGATGCACTGTACAGCCCTGCTTCTGAACTGCTGTTTCCTTATAACACACTGTTCTTGAAGGCAGACTAGTGTTTGACATTTAAGATTATTTGGATAGTAATTACTATTGTTTAATTCTTATTTATATTTAAAATGTTTTTCTTCCTTAAGTCCAAATCATTTACCAGTAGCCTGCAGTTTGTTAGGAGCTTCCTTAAGAAAATGATTCGCTGTGTATCTCTGCTCTTTAGCACTTTAAAAGTTATTTTAAACACTGCTGTGAAGGCAAAAATACTTAAAACCCCTTTTGAATTTTATTTTTTTTCCCTATAAGATGAGGAAAGTAATTTTTCTCTCATTAAATGAGCAGTCCATCTGCCTGTCGGATGCTCAACAATTGGACCTGTGAGTGGACTGCTAATAATGGGAAGATCCTTCTGTCTTAGGGATGGTTTCCTGCAAGCGTGGGTGGGATGTACGTGGAATATCCAGTTTATCATTTGTCTATTCTTATGACTTTGAAACATGTTCAGCAGAGATTAGAGATTTCAGGTGACAAATGTTGATTACCGTGGTGAATGCTTACATTCAGTTAACAAGAGGTCAGATTAAAATGTTCTAATAAAAGGGAAATAAAGGGTTTGCTCTTGAGGTATTTGGTTTCAAGTTGAGGAAAGAGAGGAAAGAGAAAGACCAAGTGTTTGAAGTGAGGTAATTGCTTATTGACTTAAAGGTAAATCTTGTGTGTGAATGTATGTATTGCTTGGATGGTTATCTTTCACAGAAAGATCTATGCATGAGATTGTGGTTTTTTTTTCTCTCTCTTTAACAGAGAGAGAGCTTTTTTTAACAGAGAGCTTTAAAAAACTAAAGCATGCCACTAGACCATAGATTTCATAAATGCCTGTCTTCATCCCTGCCTGTTTCCTGTATCACACTATCAATGACACATATCCAGGAATGCTGCCACGGAATACAAAACCTGCTGCTATACAGTGGAATCAAATGCTGTGTCTGATAGCATCAAAACAGATGCAACATAACTGGAATCCTTTGGAGCCCCTGTGCAGGTTCTGTTTTTACGAAGGTGGTCCCCTGTTCCTCTGGGTGATGCATTACACATGGTTGGAGAAGTAGCTGGTCACGCTGAGTCTCTTACTTCTGATGAGGACTGAGAGCCTTTCTTCCACTGAAAGGGATGTAAATGCGTGCAGTGAGTGTCTGGCAGAAGCAAAGCTCAAAATACAAGGCATTAGCGTTTATCATTTTAGGGCTATAGCTTCTTGTAGGCCAAATGACAAATTCTTCTTTTAAGAGGATTTATTAAGAGCTGATTAGGAAAACAAAATTATAATCTGCTATAATCTTGTTATGATATATTATAATCTGAAAACATATTTTTCACAGAGTGAATGTATTTGAACTTTCTGTGAATGAAAAAGGCTGTCAGGCTGCTCAGCGGTGAGGTATTTCTGATCATTCTTGTTTCCCAAACCAAACCTCACTACCTTGCTTCCTGAAAGTACATTGCTCTGGAGTAGCTTTCTTTTGAGGCCTTGACTTTCCCGTCAGTTACGTGACTGCTGCTTCTGACTGCTGCTACAGGGAGGAAAAATGTTGGAGAGGGGGGATTCCTGGCTTGCTTGCAGTTACAGATACAAGCTGCAAGTTAAAGCTAAATGTGCAGAGCAAACGCCCGATCTACTAAGAGAAAATTCAGGCAGAATGTGCTGTTATCTTTTATAAAAGGTTTTCAGGAATTATAGTCATTCATTGTAGTGAATGACCTGTTCTTGACATAGAAAGAAAAAAATCCTTCTCAAATCCTTTTCAAGACCTACTCCCATTTCCAATGCTGACAAAACTTGCCCATCACTGTCAGAGAGCAAAAGTGCTTCTCATCTGAGTTCCATCACAGTGATTAAATCTGTTCTTCTGTACTTTCAAATAGGCTGCTGACAACACTAATCAAAATATTTATAAATTGATGAGAGTCACTGGAAATTCAGGAATTATGCAAATAATTAAAAAGAACAAAAGAAAGGATATTAATCACGAAATTCATTCATGCATCAAGGAGTATCATCTGTCGAAATTAAAGAAATTCTGTGGCTTCTCTCACTTCTCGAGTACTTTTAGTCCCTTGGACAAAGTACTCCTGCCATCTACTGCACCCTAGAGGACTAAGCTGTTGAAGTCATTCTGGTATTTATACACAGGAGGACTCTAAGTTTCATCCTGTACATATTCTTCTTCTTGTATTGTTTCCAATGGCATGCTTACCGTGGTTTTACCTGATTTAATTTTGCCTGTGTCAAACCAAATATCCCATTTGCTCAGAAGATTATTACATGGGCAGATAAACTCTTGTCGTTTAGGAAATTCTCCTAAATTGTACTCCACTGATTTTATCAAATATTTTTGTCCTCTGCCTGCCCATTCTCATTAAGAGCCTCTCTCCCTGCTGTTTTCACTGTGCAACACGGTACAAACTTGCTGTGTGATCCTCAGCTATTGCTTATCTTTCCACTAGGTGTCATTCAAGTTATTTCCTTTGTTAAATGTGGAGCATACACTGTCTGAATCAGCCTTTGTGTATAGTTTACCAATTCAAAATAATTATCAGATAGGCTGAAATACTCTTTTAAAGTACTATTTTTTTTTTTCCATAACATACAAGACAGGCATACAAAATGTGTGAATTCCATAATGTGTCTAAATCAGGTAGCTAATCACATATTCATGTTTTATGGAACTCCTAGGGCAATGAGCCTGTTAAAGAAAATAAATATTCATAGATGATTTGAGTTCAAACTGTCCTCAAGAATATGTTGCTATCAGTTATGCTAAATTGCAACAATGGTAGAGTGTACATGGGGAAGCTTTTAGAGAGGCTCTAAGAGCATCATTTTTAAAAGACACACTGTCAGGGCAGTATTTCCCGCAACAGAATTGTGCCTTGGCAGTTCCCTGCACTCCCAGTTCAGTTAATTAGCTCTGAACATGCACCAGGTAACCCAGTAATCCTCACAGCAGTCAGTGCATTCAGTGTTTCTTTCCTGTATTTCATTAACTGAGTGTAGCCGCATTGATGGGAAGTGCTGGGCTTGGTAAAATGGAGTCAGCAATGTCCCTCTCTGCCTTGCTTCCTTTGTTGAATTAAATATTTTGCTCCAATTAAAAATAATAAGTTTTCTAGCTCTTTATCCACAGACACTGTTATTGAAAATGCAATAGTGTGTTTCAGTCAAACTGTTAAAACACAAGGCTGCATTTATGGAATGATTTATTTAGGATCAGGATTAGGCTTTCAGAGCAAATCTCACCATATTCCCCCTTTTCCAGGCATGTCTTTTAGATGAAACCAAATTGCAACATGAACTCTGGAAACATCTGATTTGTTCCAGGAAGCTCAGTACTGGGGACCAGCCCAGAATAACACCGCCGCTCCAGGTACGTGTGGTTGGGTGTGGTGTCCTTAGTTTGCAGAGTGTTTCATCTAGCTCTTTAGGTTTTTCTGTTTGCTGATATGAACATGGTCAGCATGACAGCCAAAGCCTATCCATAACTGAGCTTTGCTTGAATGCCAGGCAGTTCCCCGGTAAAAATGCAGTGAAGCCTGCTAAAGATATCAAGCGTTTTTCCCAGGTTATTGGACAGTGGCTATGGCAAGATTGTAAGATGTATGAGGTCAAGCAGCACACTGAGCATTGCAGGGCTGTCCTTGTTTAAGGAGCTTAGTAATAAACAAAATCAGTCTTCAGCCCCAGTATCTCAGGTCCTGCTATTTTCTGCCTGAAGAGTTGGAAATGTTGAAGGCAGGGCATTGAACTTTACGGTCACACTGAACAGTTGTTCTTGGAAAGATCAATTAGAAATTAATTAGTGTCTGATGCAAAAGGCTGTATTGGAAAAGCTCAAGTGATGACTTTCCCCTGGTAGTTCACTGTAGGTTTAAGTCAGTTCCTAATTGATTAGATGGTTAGTTTTTGCATTGCCCTTTATAAAGCTATGTGTTTTTTGTTTTGTTTTGTTTTGTTTTGTTTTGTTTTTAATAAGTTAGTCAATTCTGGATACATTTTCAATGATGAATTATTTTTCCAGATGTGAGCAGCTAGAGTCACATTGTGCCTTCCATACTAAAGTTGTATTTACACACTGTGTTGCTCAAACTTGCACATTTGCCCGGTTATGTTTTCTGTGCCATGGTGAACTGCTGAAAGTTCTGCCCAGGCTTCCGATCACACCGAGAGCCACAGAAAGTCGCCACAGGTCACATTGGGTTTGCTGACTTTGGGCTGAATTCCCACTGCAAAGCAGGTGGATTGTCAGGAACAGGAAGCAAGGTGACATTATTGTCAATCCCGGGATTCCAGTTCTTGCATTGCATCCCCAAAGCATGATATTTACATTGTAAAGTAATATTATATGTTGAATCTTTATTTATTTATTTATTTATTAAATGGGTTTGGTGTTTTTGAGCCATTAGATGTCACACTTCCCAAGTTCTGCTCACTGACACTGAAGTTATTAGTAATAAAATCAGAGATTTGCCTATTATTACCTTATGCCAAGTGTTAGTTTTGGAAGGAAATCTTTTCTATAGTGTGACCTGTGATAAAATCACAAGAGCTGAAAATGCTGCTGTGCTAATCCGATTACTTCTTATCATTGAATTCTAATATACTGGCAGTTTGGAAGTCTGTTTTATCAAGCTGGCAGAAGAATTAATGATACGGCCACATATACTGGGGGATAAATAAGCAATGTTCCTCTAAGGAGGATTGTAAATTCATTTAAAGATGCTCTCTCTTCCCACATAATCTAATTCTTTCTGTGCCCTCATTTGCTCCCTCTAGCTCACAGCATCAGTGATGGTACAGTAGTGAAACTTCCTACATTTAATGAAGCTAGTTGGAGGTTATTTATAATTAATTTTCACGTCAGTTTTGATGAATCTTGGTGGTTTGATGTTGTCCTGCAATGACACTCATGGCGTCGTTCTCTCCCTGCCGACAGGCACAGAACATCCAGCAGGATCTCAGCCCCTAGCAGGAAGAAACAGAAGTTGGAATGAGAGAAAAGCTCTCCTCTCAGGTCAACAGCTCGTCCTGATTACACCTCTGAAATACATCAGTATTTGTCTCCTACCTTGCCTGGCTGCTTTCTGCACACCTGGCCACAGCAGCTTTAGAACACAAGCTAAAGAATGTTGTTCAGGTTTTATGACTACAAAAAATCCTTTTCTTTCATTTTTTTCTTTCTTTTTCCTAGTGAATCCAATTATTTTTCCTTTTCTTCCTCCCTGAACTCAGGGGCATTTCTGATAAATCCCTATCAATGAGACACAATGTGCAGTAACGAGAACCCTTTTCCAAAATGCATGGCAAGTTAAATGTCTACGTACTACCTCCAGTTTAGTTGCTATTGCTAGATTGCTATGGTTCAACAGCTCTATTACAAATCTTAGCTCTTGCTCAGTTTGCAGTTCTAGCAGTTGGGAAAAATGTATAAAAATTCCATCAACTCTTTCTTAATCTTGCTCTGAACACCAGTAGGTTGAAAAAGAGTATTTCACTTTTGTGAATAAAGCTGTGCCTGAAGGGCTTAACTGGGTAGACAGAATGGAGAGAGCCTCACCTGTGGGGCTTGCAGGCACTGCCTGAGATTAGTCATCCATCTGGTGTCAAAGAAAAGGTGGGAGGCAGTAATTCCACCCCGCCACAGCCAGGTGCTTGATAAAAAAATGTTAGATACGTAGATGGAAAAGGAACCAATGACATTGGTACTCAGGTTAGTGAGTTCACACCCCAAGGCTTGGCTGTAGAAAGCAGTGCCCGCGAGGGCTCTGTAACCTAGGCATTTTCTTGAGCTTAATGGTGTGTGCCAACACCTGGCTGAAAGAGGGCTTTCTGGAAGAGAAAAATAAACCAACTGCAAGGCCAGAACCTAAGGCTTGAGTGGCCAGGACTTTACCATTTCTGTATATGAAAGTGGTTCAGCAAATAGGCGTATTATCTTCAATGAAAAAAATCTCTTTGAGAAAAATGTGAATGTGTTAATTTCCGGAGTTCCAGAATTCCATTTTTTTCCTGACTTGTCAAGTAAGGCCATCAAAACCCTGTGCTTGAAAATACTTGTTCAGGGAGCTTCTTGCTTTGACTGTGATTAATGGTGCGGATAAAAGAACGCAGAGAGCAGTCAGCAATGTGACCTGGGGCAAAGTTCCCAGCGGACATACATTGAAGATCTGAGGAAAGAAGCACAGGCACTAATTCTCAATTCAGTGAAGACTGAGATTTTCTCAGCCTCCAGGATATTGGATATAACTAACAAACAGTGCAGGTGTCACCTGATTTCGGGGCTTCTATTATTTGTAGGGAAGTCTGCAAACTGAAATTCAGTACCTGTCTTTTTTGGTCAGAGTCAGCACGTAAAGTAGCTAAAGTAGAAGAGGGTGAAAATACTTGTGACTTTGAACAAATGTTCTGGAGACTCATCTTTGGGAGGTTTTAAAGGTCTCATGCGGGTGCTAACATGATGTGAATTTTCATGAGTACAGAGCTGCTAACAGCATTTGTTGTTTACACGGAAAAGCCCCAAGGGCAGGATGCTTAACATACAATGAAAAGTCTGGGTGCTACTTCACACAGTATAAAAATAACAGCAACGTCATCGCACAACCGCTGCAGAAAATCAGATGAGTGCGTAGAACTGCTGGCATGCTCTGGGTGTGGCGAAGGTTTCCGTGGTCAGCTCTGGCAATGTGAGAGGGGGCCCTCAGATGAATAGCTACCGCCTCGTTCTTCTCCAGAAGACAGCCATGCCGTGATAGCATGGAGTTCAACACGTGCCAAGAGGCAGAGAATCACTCAAACTCCACTAAAAGCCTTGAGTGTATTGCAAACATTTTGATAGTAAAGAATTTTCTCCTCATTAAAAAAAACAGGATGGACATGTGTCATGCAGGTCTTGTTTGCTCGTGAACCTGCTGAGAAATAGCTGACAGATTCTGTGTGTGGACACACTGCAGTGAGTGTCTGTTTCCTTTCTATGAACCCAAAACCATCCAGTAAAGCTGAAGAAGAAAAAGGCATCTTATTTCCAAATAATATCCACGCACAGGGGTAGTTACAATTTACAGATCAGAGCAAGTTATCTGTGCTTATTCGGGGAGAACAAGAAAGTTGAATAGCTTACATTTCTCAAGCAGTTTATTTTTCTTCTTCTACAAGCATTTCTTTCTGGCTACTCCAGGTCTTTGTTTCAGCACTTTGCTGGTACTAGAGATAGATGTATGTTCTTCACTGCTTACTTTTTCCTCTTTCATCCTCCCATCTGTTCCAGCCATTACAACTCCATTATTTTCAGTGCAGACATATGCAATATGCAGATTTATCCTGCAGCTGCTTTCCTGCTGGGGAGAGGAGCCATGGTTTGTATTGATTCATAACCAGGTTCCGTCCTCCTTTTTCTAGAACAGGTCTTTTGTCTTTTGTGGTTTCATTCTTTTAAGCAGTGTGTGTGTGTGTGTGTGTGTCTGTATAGCTGTCCAAAAACCAGCCAAGGTTTACAGCCCTGCTAGAATGGTGTTGCTAGGATTGTGTTCTCAGAGCATATCTCACTCACAATCAACAGAGATGCACTCGACATATTGCTGTACACGAATCCTAATATATCACAGCTTGAGAGTTGGTACTTTTTATGTGGTAGCTTTCCTTAAAAACTTCTGCTTGGCCAGACTGTAAGCCAAAAAAGACAGCTGCTGTTATTTTCACATTAGAGTTAAGTGGGCAAAGCCAACATGCTTTCACTAACGTAACTGCGGCAGTGTGAACTGTATTTGTGTTAGAGAACTTTCTGAATAGAAGCCAAGGATTGACTCCCATCATTGAAATCATCTGATTTTTGCCAAATTTAGCTTGCCTAAACTGAGGCAGTTTACCTTGCAAAATCGGGGGAAGATAGAGGCCAAAAGACAGCTCCATGGATAGCAAGGCACTGGCTCTGCTCCATGAGGCAACTGTAGAAGATATGGGTGCTGGCCCTCAGCTGACAATGGTACCAGTGATAACAAAGATCCCAAAGCTTAGGATTTACTTCAAAGACAGAAGGCAGAAAAAAAGGACCTTCGCTGTAATGTTTTAAAGCCTGTGTGCAGTTTCTTTCCTCACAGGGAATGGTGTTTGGCTTTGCCAGTGCTGCAATTTGGATGACCCAATAGCTGTAATGCCATGGAGAACTGGTGAAATTAGGCGCTTACGGCACTCTCTGTTATAGGAAAATAAAATCAGATAAGAGAGTCAGATGGGGGTAGAATATTCAGTGAAGTTCCTGGCATTAACTACTGAGGCTAGGTAGCACAGCTCTGTGAGTAGGAGTATGTTTTGTACTGGGCTTTTGAAATAGGTCTAAATCTTTTGCCTTTTGACATTTCACCCACCAGGTAGGTTGTCTCAGAACGTTAAAATAAGTGCATAGAATATGGGTGGGAATAGGATGATCTGTCTGCAAAGCAAACTAAATAAAATTTCCCTCACACCTAGACCTTGGCAATACCTCTGACAACAAACCAACACGAATACATTACTGGTATCTTCAGCCAAGATTTTGTGACAGGGTCTCAATCCCTTTTACAGTCTTAATCCATTGATGCCAATGTTGCAACTCACAAGCAACTTCAGCTCTTTAAATTCTTGACATTATTGTTTGCAGGCTTGAGGTGAAAAAGATCTGTTTTTGTTGTTGTTGTTTGTTTGTTTGTTTGTTTGTTTTTTTTTTTTTTTTTTTTTTTTTATTAAACCTGTGGGGGAAAAAAAACCAGTAGATTGATTTTATATTAGAGCATTTTTGCTATTAATTTTACGTATCGAAGCACATCAGAAAATGTATAACTTTCTTGGATCTTAAGTACTGAAGTTTTACATTTATTGAATAGGTGACAGTGAATGTTCTTAAAGGGAGACTGCATTTAAGTTATCATGACTTGTAAAAAGAAAACACTAAAAACAATAGCCTTTTTGAAGATTGTAGTATTTATTGTGTTTCTATATGTAGCTTGTCCTTGATGGGAAGGAAAATACCCAGTTGCTATCTAAATTGCATTTGTATGTGGCTAGCTATTTTTAGGACTGTTTACTGTGGCTTAACCCTGAAGCATACCAGGTAAGCCATAGGTAAGGGGAAGCGTAAAACCAGACTGGCATTAAGTGATAGGTAAAAGTATTCAAAATATTTGAAGCAGTGGAAAAGTAATTTGAAATGTATGAAACAAGAATCACTGTGGAAAAAAAAAAAAAAAAAAAAAAGGAAAGAAAAAGGAAAATATATGGAAGATAAATCTTTTTTTTTCAGGATGCATGCTTGACATTGGCAAGTATTAGAGATTTAAAGAGCTTTTTTATGTCCTACACAATGTGATGCACACTCCCTGAGAAACCCCCCATGCTGTCGGATGGAAGGGTAATGCACTTCTCTGTCCCATGCCATACCCAGCCTTCCTGTTCCAGTGCTCACAGAAACTGCAGAGACTGGTCGTGGGTTTTGTGACAGGGACAGCTCACTTCACATTAGGTCTTTTCCGTGCTCTCACTCTCTATTGTTCTTATCTAAGGTCTTATTTCAGACGGTGAAAGTCTGTGTGAATAGTTCTTCTTGTTCTGGAGACAGGAAGGGAAGACTGGACATAAATTGCTTATTTCAGATTTGTTTAAGATTTAGCTAATTCAGCTCTAACGACTCTTATCCCTTACTCAGAAAGCAGGTTTAAACTGGATTAACCTGAGGGGTGCACGTAAAGTTGAACTGGACACCCCATTTTTCAGAGCTTTCATCTAGGATGTGGGAGAACTGGGTTTAATTCCTTGCTCTGCATGACATCCAATTATTTATGCAAAGTGGGGCAGCTCCAACAGGAGAGATTGAGAGAACCCAGCAGGTCAATAACACAACGGTTGGAGAATTTGTGCTGATATGGGAGACCAAAGTTAAGTCCCCACTCAATTACATTCCATCTTCTGCCTCCTGGGTGAGCACCGTATCCCCTGACTGCTGGTTGTGCTGCAGAGCCCTTGACGCAACTTCTATCAACAGAATAGGATTCATTTAAGGTCATGCACTTTTCCTGACCAAAGTATTTCACTGGAAAGTTTCTGGTCTGTTATTCTTGATAGGAAAGACATGTCCCTGATGACTTTCTCTTGAACTGACTTTTCAAACGCAAGTATCTTTGACTGTCGTGCTTACCAAGCACTGTTTTGGCACATGGTATGAAAAGTGATGTTCTCTTATTCTTGCATATCCAATATTTGCTTCATTCAGAGAAATATGTGAGTATCGACTGGTAAAACACAATAAAACATGGGGATTTCACTCATGAGGAGACAATTTTCCATGGACTTATTGTGAAGTCTGTGGGAATTTAATGGATTGGTTCAAAATATATAATATGTGCACTTTTGAGCACTAAGATAAATGAGAGTTATTAGAAGAACCAAGCAGGGAATATAAAGCACTGACACAGGTAGCTGGCCATGGTCACACAACACAGAAGTTGTTTATTGGGAAATATCCCTTGTCTGCCTTCTGCTTGATAAAGAATCATTTATTCTTCCAAGACAAAATCTAAGGTCAAAAGAAATAATGAATATTGGAGGACCTGGAACTGGGGAAGGGCGTATTGCAGCAAGTGGCTCTAGATGTAACTGAGTAGGAACTTATTATTACATTGTCATTGGTGATTAAACAGAGCAAATATGAGCATGAAATGCTCAAATTGTTTGAATAGCAAAATTACCTTGTGTTTAATTATGGCAGAGATGTGTGTAAACACAGCACACTGATTGCTAGGGATGTTGTCTGAGCCATTATTATAACTTAATACTATGAAAATTAAACTTGAATCTAAATGACTTTTCTATTGTGGTTCATTTTTTCTTACCATTTAAAATGTTTCCAAAGACCTTGCTGGGGGTCTGTTTAGCCCACTTGCATGGCAGCATAGTTGTAGTAGGGCCATAAAACGACGTCAGCATTCCTGTGCCCACAGCTGCTGTGCTGTGTTTTAAATTTTTTATGTGGTATTGGCTGGACAAGGAGAGATAGTGGAAAAATAAAAAGAGAAAATGTGACTTGCATTTGCTGTTTGTTTGTCTGACAATTTATGAGCCAGTCAAAGGCTAAGCTATAGTTCCACTATCCTTCCAAGATCTCCAGCAGTTTATTTTCAGCAGAATTTCTGACCAGGTGTTCATAACGTTATCATGCAACTTCAGGTGCAGCTTTAAAACTATTTACAGAGTTTATTCATCTGTGCAGGAGTGACTTGAATCTGCAGTCTGTAACAAGGAATTTCCAAAGATTACATTCAAATTGCTGGAGTAGGTTCTTTCCACTTTTAGTAGTGGCAGCATATGGGCCTATATGCTGATTTTTGTTTCTAATTCTGTTTCTACCTATAAGGCAATGTCAAATGTCTTAAAAGCTTTGAAAGCACTTTTAGAAGTCTTATTACTTTTTAGCCCTAAGTTCCCTTTTCCTTAAAAGTTACAAACAGAATAAACTTGGAGTTGCTGTTTTCCCGCATGAAAGAAAGAATAAAGTAAACCCAGGTTTCGGTATTGCTAAACTTTAAGTTTTAAAGGCCTCTAAATTAGAAAACAGATTAGGTTTCCTCACAACATTAGCTCTTGCCATCACAAAATGAGATTCAATTGAAGTGTAGCAGGTAAGTGAACTTGAACAGGCATTTTGTCAAGGCTGGGATTTCTGTTAAGCGAGGGGTACAGACTTCCCACGTTGGCACAGTCAGTGACTATTCTGCTGCCATTTTGCCCTCTTATTGTATATTTTCTATAATATTCTCCACAATCACAATGTTATTGATGAAATACACAAACTGTAGAGACCTTCATCTCTACATACTAGAGACTCTCAGAATGACAAAATAGTTGAATCCGGGGCTGGGAATCCTCTGGAGATTGCCCAGAGCAACTGCTGTGCTCAGAGCAGGGCCAGCTGGAGCAGATCGCTCCTGTCACCAGCTGGGCTTTGGGTAACTCTGAGGCAGGAGACTTCACAAACTCTCTGGGCAGTGGGGGCCAGTGCTTGACCACCTTTACAGTAAAACAAACAAAAAGTCTTATGTTTAAATTGAATCTCCTGTACGTCAGTTAGTGCCTGTGACCTCTTGCCATATCACTGGGAGTAGCACATCAATTAGACCCCCTCACCTGCCAGGGTGCTCTCGGCCTCCATAGCGGTTACAAGAGATTGTGATTGAAGTCCTTCTTGATTCAAAGCACAGACCTGAAGTTCAGTTCCACCCTTCCCAGAAGGCTGCCCTGACTGCTGGCTTGTTCAGACTGGCTGCATGGAGGTGGGTGGCATCTCGATGCAGTGTTGCAGTTTGTGTGTAGGACTTCACTGGGACAGAACCCCGTATCTTTGCATTTCAACTTGTTCCACTCTGATGAAAAGTCAGTCTCTCAATAGGCTTTAGAATATTTTATAATTTATATTTAAATGGATTGTTCAAATATTTGATTTCTTGACTCTGGATGGTTTTATAGCACAAACAAGCATGCTCTTTCCTTATTTCACATATGATTTAGTGTTCAGTAATTTATATTTAAATTTGTATTTAATTATACTGAGATATATTCTCCTTAATGATTTTTCACAGCCTTTTTCTAATACTGATCCAAGTTCTACCAACATGCATTCAGAAACATTCCTCAGGAAAGGAGCAAACAGGTTTTTATCCTAACCTATCATGAAGTTCATATTCTAGCCTTCTAAAATATTAGAGATAACAATTAGTTCTGCATTTCTATGCAATATTGAGGTAGCTGGGACTTTGCAGTTGTTTGAGAAGTTTTCCTTCAGCTTTTTGCAGTTCCACCTTGTCAACATGGTTCCACATCTGCTGACATCTTTGTCTGTATAGGACATAAAATGAGAAACAAGGGATTTATCCCTTTCCTTCTACATATTCTTGAGAGCTTTTTCTTGTACAATTCTTGTCAGCAGAATTTTCTTTTCTGTGGTCTCAGCATTGTCAAATATGTTTTATTTCAGAGTCTCAGCCATATTATTTTTCCTCTCTTCTTGTATTTTTTAATTGCTTGCTATTTCTGTCATGCTTCAACTTTCAAGAGTTTGGGGATGACTTGTACATTCAATTAAATAATAGGATAAGTTCAGGTCAGTCTACCATGACTTGCAACAACTTCAATTTATGAACTGGTTGCTAGTTAAACATTTCTGCTTCTTCCTTAGGAAAAAACAACAAGCAAAAAAAAAGTTGGAAAAAAAGAAAACAAGCAATAGCTATTATATTAATGTCTTTCATGAGGATTGGCAGCTGTTGGGATGGAGGACTGTGCCCTGCACATAAGCTAGAAATCCTGCAGTGTAAGTTCTTGAGAGCAACCCATTGTTAAAATTATTCACCATAGAAATAAAATGTTCACATTTGTCAATGTAATATGAAAACTTTGTTTATCTTTCTTAATAGGTTCCATTTCCAAATTCCATCTTGCTAAAGGCACTTCCTTCCCAGATCCGAACATCCTGATTCTATACTTAAAATAATCAGGTTAGAGTGTTCACTGACAGTCACTGTAAAAATTCAGTCTCTTCCTCCTGCATCAGTAAGCCTTTGGCATTCCCTGAACAGAAAAGCATCTGATATGTAATTATTTCTTATTTCTCATGTCCTGAAATATTTCTGTGTTTCAGGATTTGAAATGCTTCCCGTCTCTTTTCTGTCTCTACTCAGTAGATTGTTGTTCAGTTGAATGGCTCCTTAAATCTGATTTTGTGACTCAAATTATTGGTTCTGTCAGTTTTATTTATATGTAGTTCCAGCTAGATACATCAAAGCAGCTCCAGCTGTGTTTTCCTTCTTGGTAGGTTCTCTCAGCGTTAATGATTTCCTCTAAAGCATTAGTTTAACACAAGCTGTCATACAGCTTGAGTTACAAAATGGATGCATAGGATCAGGCAGTCATTTTGCTTCCTTCCCTAAAAGACTAGGAGTGTACCAGCAGACTCTGAGCCAAGACCTCCAGCATGGTATGTATCTTCCCATCTTTATCCTGGAGAGAGTATGTCTTTTTATTGGTGTAATTACAGCAAAAGTTAAGCTGGTTACTGCAATCTTCATTGAAAAGGAGTGTGCTGTAATGGTGGAGTTGGTGATAAGATGTTTTCTCTGCACTGTTATGTAAAGGTGACCTAGAAATGGTTTCCATGGCAGTAGGATGTGCTACGTGCTGTCGATGGCAGGGCTCGGAGGAGGCCCTGGAGGACTATTAGGTTTAAAATCTGAGCACATTCAGGAGTGTCTTTCAAATGACTCTCAAAACCGGGTGACATTTTCGGGTGACTATCAATCCTTTGGTAGATGAGTTGGTGGTGTGTCTCAGCCCAGGGCATGACAGATGTTTGTTCATAAGTAATTAGCAGCCATCCTGACTGCTCCTGTTGTCCCCAGAGCTGGTTAGAGCTGCAGTGCTTGACAAGAGGGAAGTGCTGCTGCATGTGCTAGACTAGCACTGTGAATGTATAGTGAACTTTGTTCTCCAGGTTAGTTTAAACACACACACAGAGAAAGTGAGAGTCCCTCCCCTTGTTATTGCATATTCTTTATTCTAAAAATCATGTTTTTGGGGTCTAAATTGTATGTTTAGGTCAGCTTGTCTCACCCTCCATGTATTTTCTCTTTTTCCCCTCTTTTTTTGCTAACTTTCAGAGCTAAAAAATGCTTGATGATCTACTGAACATGAGCTTTATCAGAGTACTTTTTTTCAACTTGTAGTTGCAAAAAAATCAATAATAGTCAGCAAAACCAGAACTCTAAAACAACAAAACTTTCTTCAAGTGCAGAAATTGTCCCCAACTATAATAGGACACACACTGAGCTCTAGTGACCTTTTTGCTTTGCAGTGAGGATGTGGGTGAAACCACTTGAGTGCTGATAATTTTTCAATGTCATCCTACAGCCCTTGTTTACTCCTTGACAGAGATAAGTTAGCTCATAGTTCTTTGAGGCAGAATCATAAAATAGTCATTTATAGTGTAATTTGTATTGTGCTCTCAAAAGTACTATTCATACAAAACCCCACAGAGAATAGAGTATTTGAATGAGGTTTTGAAGCCTATCCCCTCTCACTTGGATAAATCTGCCTGGCATGCAGGGGTGCTGCTGCTGAGCCCCTGCAATAGGTCTGTAGGGAAGATATGCCCTCAGCAGAGACATTGCTCATTGGCC
Organism: Aythya marila; assembly: GCF_965140915.1. Taxonomy (NCBI): domain Eukaryota; kingdom Metazoa; phylum Chordata; class Aves; order Anseriformes; family Anatidae; genus Aythya; species Aythya marila. Next base: position 17,964,227 of record NC_139051.1, read on the forward strand.
TTATCTCATTAGTATGTTTCTACATCGTGTGTTAAATTAAGTGTTTCATAAGCCTGACATATGCTGAGCTCACTGAGTAAGGTGTGATCTGAGAAATTTGGTAGCCAGCTTTAGATCAGCTGGTACAGGCTGTCTTTTGGTAGCAGCAGCCCTGTGGTGCTTTCAGCCTGGTTGCATACCTTGCACTGCTTATCCTCTGCTATTTTCTCACAAATGTCTCTATCCCTGTAGTTCTCACAGAGTGGGCCTTGGATGGCTGGCACCTGTTTACAAAAGAGCCAAAAAAAGTAGAATGAAAACCTAACAGGAACTCTAAAAATCCCAGCCCTTTGAAAGTAAGGTGTAATTCAGGAAATAGGGATGATTTCCAATTGAATTTCACGCTCAGAAACACACTCTATTGCTTTTTTATTATGCAGAATTACACATAAAATTATTAATCAAATAAGGTAATGTAAATATTAAAGGATTGAATGTCTTTAAAATCCATGGCATTATAAATCTAAGAGAGACCCTTTGGCTGGTAATGCGATGTGGCACACGTGCTGGGAATGTTCATTGTCATTCTCATACCTAGCAATTCCATTTCATGCTGCACTGTTTGAAAGCATTCCCTTCTTCTTAGCAGTTTGATGAAAACAAACAAACAAAAAAGAAATCTAAACAGTCTTTCAGCGTCGAAATATACCACGTAGTAGATTAATGGACTGTATCATAAAGGATAGAAAATTTAATTTCAGCAAATTCAGCAAACACAGGCCAATGCCAAGGATTTTTTTTTCTTCCAAAAATGTGCACAAATACCAGCAAACTTTTAGAGTAGCTCTGGCTAGAGACTGGGGACTGCCACACTGACTTGGTGCAGAAGTTTTGTAAATCAGGGTCAAAGCTGCCACATGGCTGCAGATAGAAGTTCAGAGAAAATAAATTGGACAGTTATTGAACAACCTTTATATATCAGGTGGAATTTTGTACACTAATAGTTAATACCTTGTATAAAGTAAAAAATAAAAAATATAATAATAATGTGAAGAGGAAACTCTGCTTGTGCTAGGAGTGTTGCAGACCCTCAGGTTCTCTCAGGTAGCGTTGTGCCAAACTGTAAATGAGAAGGGCACTGGGAGAAGACAGTAGTTTGAGAAGGAGTCAGATCAGAAGGGTTGTTTTGTGGGAACACCGTGGAGATCAGTGGAGGAAATACCCCAGCTTCGTTCTTAGCGCCAAGTTTCATTTTCAGCATAAATTGTACCAGATACATGATGGTAGCTGCTAAGAAAGTGAGGCCGATCACAGTTTGTGGAGCTCTGCTAAGGCTAACGAAGTGCAAACATGCTACGTGAGCAGAGTCGGTGAGAACTAACCCACCAGGCCTGGGGGACGTGTGAGCAGGGCAGAGGGCCCAGTCCTGCTGCCGTGTGAGCAGCACCTGCCCGGAGACTCGCAGGAGCGAGGGTTGGGAGTGCTGAGAGCTCTGCTGGCAGCTCTCCGAAGGAAAGACTGCAAACCTGTGTTAAAGTACAAACCTGGGCACCTGAGGGTTTACTGCTCCGCAGATAGTGGTGAAGAAGGAATAGAAAGAAAGGCCATATGGAAAGGTGACAAAGAGTAACTTTTCCTCTGGGGTGACTTAATTAGGGAGTCCCAGCAGATGTAACTGGGAGGAAACAAACTGTCCTTCCTGTAAGAACAGAATTATTATCTGGTGTTAAAAATAAAATACATTAAAATAAAATAAAGAAAAAAAAAAAAAAAACCTTCTAGAATTTGGAATGAGCATGCTGGGGAGAGGATAAGATCTCAAGCATGGTGTAAGGCCAGAGTTCAACCACAATGCCTTGAAACCAGCATAATTAAGTTTCTTTATCCCTTTTGTAGATGCCCATGGGCTTTTTAACTGAAAATCAGAGCAGTGTGCTTCTCTTCTGCAGACAAGACCTAAGTGACCCCCACCAGAACGGTACAGCAGGGCTCTGCTCTCATCTGGTAACTTGGCACATGTGCTCCCCCAACATGATTTGCTGACTGGCCGAAGAAGCACTGGGAAGGCACGCTCCGATGGGCTTGGGCTTCTTAAGCAGTTTTAGGAGGGCAATCACACTTGCTGTGTTTACTGCACATGCACTCTCCCTGTGATCTTTTACTTTACTGATACGTCAACATGGAAGCAAAGGGTCATTTCTTACTTTGTGGTAAGCATACAATGAAAAAAAGTGTTTGCAGAGATGTGGGGTGCTGGGTTTGTGGTTGTACCCTTTGAATGGAGGGCTCAGTGTGCGCTGTTATCTCTTCAGTTTTTGCCATACAGGGAAGTTTGTTTTACAAAATGTGTTCCCTGTAACATGAAGTACTGCTTTGTGCAAATCTAACACCAAGTTTGTGCTTGGTGGGCAATTGCATGGTATGTTACTGTGAGGACTAGTCAAAGGAGGAGTTTTTTAATGCAGTCAACACTGGGGGTAATAACTGCTTCTCCGTTATTGTTTGAAATACAGTGAAGCTATTAAGGAGACTTGGTCGGGTGTTTCTGTTAGCTGCTTATTTGGGAAAAATTCCAATACTCAAAAAGGCAAGGTTTATCTATTTATTTAATAACAAGTAGCTGAAATCCACTGTAGTCACTAGACTGAAGGAACTAGGGTCTACAGAAAACAGAGGGATTTGGGTTTGCTTCCCAAGATTACTGTGCAGTCTCATTTGAATGGGTTCCAAATAATAGATCAAACTGTTGAAGCCTACCTGCTTTTGAGGCAGAGCTAGAAATTTCTCAATTACATTGATTTAAAGTCACTTTATACAGCTTCATATTAAATATTTATCAGCCACAGCTACACTGAGGCTACAGTATAAAACAAAGGAGGTCTTTCAAAGTACAATGCCTTGCTCTGCCTCTGATTTCCAGCAAGGATTTGACTGAAGGCTGCCTCTTGATCCATCCTGAAGATCCATTTTTCTCACACAAATACTGCAAGTCTGACTTCCTTCACATTAATTGCTCTTTGAAGTTAAAATAAACATATTTTTTTGGATGCACCTGGATTGCTGCCACACTGAAACATTCTCTTCAGTTACGCCAAAACAAAGCAAAACAAAACACACAAAAAAAAAACACCAATCCAATTCAAAAGATTAATCAGGATATGCTGATGTATCAAAAATCATTCTGATATAGCCATTTTGTAAAGAAATACAAATGTTAGTAACTAACTAATTTAACAAGGTATGGGCTTTTTTTTTTTTTTTTTTTTTTTCCTTATATCAGTTAAATATTTATTTATTCACAAAAGCTTCCTTTTACCTCAGCTGTTTGCTTCTCCCTTAACAGCAGCTCAGGTTGCCAGTGACATGTTCCAGTTTCCAAATGCAGCTCAACTGCAGCTTGGGTAAGCTGGGCACTGCTCCCTCAGATTCCATTGCTCCTCCCCTGCTTTGTCATTAGCACGGCACTCTACTTAAGTTTAGATTTCCAGAAATATATTAGAAGTAGAAATTCAGTGATGAAAAAGATACTAAAAATACACAGTTAGCATAGCTCTGTTAAGGCATACATAAGTGTATATAATACGAGCTGACATTTATGTGTATATCTGGAGTGGATGCAGTAAGTAATATTGATTTGAGTGTTGAAAGAATCCTGCAGTACATGAAGGTAGCCATCATCAGCATGTACTTGCATTACAAACCTATTCCTGAGGTGCCCCTACTGCCAAATATACACATAGATCATGCTTATTTAATGATTTGCTGACATTTTCTCTCTTTATATGTTCCTGGAAAAGTCCAAGAGAGCTGCACAAAGGCAGATACTTGTTCTTGATTTGGGAGAAAATGAACTCCAGCAGGGAACTGCGCTCTCATTTTAACCTTTATTTGTTGCACATTTAGTGTATGGTTTTTGTAGCATAAGTCTGGTATAAACTAAGTAATAGTATCTTATGCTTAGTATTATGTTAGTATTGTACTTAGTATTAGTATACGTTTTCTTTCTTACAGAGTGAATATTGCACTAAATCTGTCTGTCATGTCTAACTTATCTATATGAAAAATCTACATTAAAAATATATATCTATTTTTTAATCTTCTATTAAACCAGAAAAAATCCTGGGTAAAACTCTGTTGACTAGAGTCTGTTCCACTGCTTGCAAAACATCTTTATTCCCCCTCTAAAATGAAATGAAAATATATATTATAGACTTTTGAGTTTCCAGATGCTAAGTCATGTAGTGCAATTTTGGATGGAGGCATGTAAAACATATATAACATTTTCTGAATAAAAGGGAATAGAAATCCTCTTCCTCCCCAGATTGGATTTTAGTAAGGATCTTTTTCTAGTAAGAAATCCATTTTCATGGAACAAAATCATACATGCACAGTTCTGAATTGTCTGGTCTTATTTCATTGCTGGCAAATCATTTCACATTCTTAAAAGCTCCCCAGTGCATCTTTTTAATAACATAAATCCATCTGGATGATTTCAGAACTCTGCTCCTTCAGTTTCTGTGTTTGATAGTTGAATGAAACAGTGAAAGCATCTGGGAAGCAGCCCATGGTTTTTTATTTTTGCCTCCAGGAATTATTCTGTTGCTGATTAAGATGTTACGTGGCACCATGATTAGGCCCAGTGTTTTACTTCAGTGTGTTTGCAAGTGGGGCCCAGCTTTGTGTCCAGTTGCACTGAGGGAAAGCCAGTGAGAGAAGTCAGGTACTGCACATGGCGTTTGCTAATGCAGCAATGGCAGCTGTTGCAAAGTGAATTTGTCAGTCCTTCCCTGGGAGGAAGGTTGCATTGTACCTTTTCCAAGAAGTGAAATGTAAATTTTAATATAAAATCCAAACCTATAATTGGCAAAGGCTCTTGCAGATTTCTAAGGCATCTCTATAATTGCAAATATAAAATTCAGCAGAGCAATAACAAATCTATCTTTAAATAAGATGAATAATTGAATCACATATACAGACGCACGCACATACATTTTATACATGAGTCCTTAAAGCTTTCACTACTGGCATAGAGCCGTGCCTATGTTTATAATGCACTCACTTTGTTACCTGTATGTTAGAGAAGCAGTTTACTCGCTAGTGAATACATAGGCTGCCTTTTGCTTTTGAGCAGAGCTATCACAAAAGCTAGAAATTGTGCCCAGGCAGCATGTAACCGGGGCTGTAAATCTACACAGGTCAGGTCAGAGTATTTGGCTTATTTGGCTAACCAGTACAGTCCCAGGGCCGTGCAAGGATGGTTAGGCTGCTGTCAGACGGGCATTGCTGCGTAATGCTCACGTAACCTGAAAGCTTGTGCACGTCAGGGCGGGCTGCTGTCAGCTGAGGAACTGGCGCCCCTCCTGGAAGCAGCATACCTTTGACAGCCTGGCTTAATTATTCTATTGCTCTTCTCCATTACTGAGCTCCTTTGAAGTGGACAAGTCTCAGTCATCCATCGCGTGGTGAGTGAATGAGGGCCGGCGTTCAGCTCGTCGTGCAGGCTGCAGCTGGCAGTGCCGCTCAGCATGAGATGACCAGTGGGTTGGACAAGGACTGGCAACTCTGCGCCTTCTCCAGGGGCTGGCTTCGTAAGAGTTCACAGGCTGTCAGCTCCTGGTAGAGAGTATCTAGGACTTCAAATAGGTGGGCTTTTCCTTTTAAAAGAAAATCGCAAATGTTATAATTTGAACAAAGACAGAAATTTGCAGTTTAACAATCATAACATGAGCTCTCTTCTCCATAGGTGCCATTGCAAGTAATTAACATAAAATGCCTCAATGTTGAGAACAAATAATGAATTTATTTTCCTGTAAAAATGAGAGTAGAACTGGGTACAAGGCCTGTTTTCCTTACTGTTTCTTTTGCTTCATTCACTACCTATTGAGTTCTCACATACATGTGTACCAAAGATTACTTCATATCACAACAAAAAATTGCTAATTCAACCATTCCCTTGCTTAGTTTTGTCAAACAGGAAGAAAATGATTGATTACAAAGACTTAAGAAAGCTGCTTACTTCACATCAAGTTCACAGCCAGCAAATTAAAAGCAGAGAAGATGAACAGTTTATGGCAATGGTGATGCAGAATGGTCAGGCAGTTTACAAAGCTACTTTACTATTTAACTCCTTGGTGATGTTTTAGGAAGCTGAGGTGTGTTGCGGTTACTGCAGGAGGTAATTTGTTTCAGCAGCATCACTTGGAGTCAGTGTTCTCCACAGTATAAGTACTAGCACTGCCTGGCATCATGTGTATTCTAACAGGCTCCTTTTCTCTTGTTTTTGACAAGAAAGTATCTGACTCATAGGTCAGGCATAGTTTCTCTCTGTGCTGGTGTCTTGGAGCCAATAAAGGTCTTTCTTTGCCCTCTTTTCCCTTGCTTTGCCGCCATGCTGGAACAGCACAGCGTAGCTTTGGGCTGCCTGTGCCCTCAGTTGCTGCACACTAATAACAACAAGGCTTTGGAACAGGAAAAACCAGAATGGTTTGAATGTTATTCTTTCTAAATCACTGTTATTAATATTCTCCAAAACCAAGCCCTCAGGCCACATCTGCTCTTCTATAATCTTGTATTTGAATGTGGTCTGCTATTAAAAGCACCTATAAGCCCTGTTCTTGGCCTGGTACAGGATGTTCATTTCTTGAAGGTAAGTACAAATGCTCTGCTAATAGGAACAAAGTAATCAAATCTAAACCTCCAGGCTGTGATCCCTCTTTGGTTCCTACAGAGGCAGCTCTGGCACACTGGACCATTGTCAAGGGAGAGGAGATTGCAAGTTTAATTTTCATAAGGGGAATGTGAAAGGTTATTATTAGAAGAGTGCAAGGTTGAACAAGTTCCTTTACAGAAATATTGTTTGTGTTGCAGAAGAGGAATACAACATACACCAGGACAGTAACTTGATAAATAGGTGGCTTGCATTCTCAGTGACATGTTTTTGTATCAATGAAGCCCTACAGACAAAAGTAGGGTACTGAATCGTTCCCCTAAGGCCAGATTCTAATTAAAATCTAGCTAAAGAAGCCCTGGATGTTTTTATTTATGAAGTGTTGCAGGCTAGAAAGCATCACTTTCTATTGGTAATCTTGTTGTATAGTACTTCTTTCTCTCCATCCTGTCCCCCAGTATTTGAAATATTTTTCCTACTAGTTTGTTCATTATCTAGTCTTTTTCCCTTTAACTTTTCATGATTCTTGGTCTTAATATATGATTTCCTTTCTTACCGTGCTGGGGGTCACGGCAGGATTCCAAAGTGCTCAGCAGGATTTTCCCCAAGGCTCGTTTAGATATGTTCTTCAAAAAATAAAACAATATTATGGCACAGGTATGTTCTTCACCAGTTTAAATGTATGCAAACAAAATCTATGCACAATGTATTTGCATTTGAAAACAGAAAGAAAACAAAACCCAATCCTGGTAACCCAAGACCCTATATTGGCTGATGTGGCTTTATTTTCAAATTTTTAACATAGATTCTGCTCAAATAACAGCAGTTTGTAGAGGGTCCCAGTTGCTCAGTGTGTCTGTAACAAGAGAACCTGTAGTTACTCAGTGGAAAATACAGTTTTCCAAAGCTTGTGCCTAAACAAATCTAGCTGGCAAGAAGTATAAGTAGGGCAAGCATGATGAAAGCTTGTTCAGGTCTCTGCTAAGCCTGTGCTGAAAGATAAATGGGCACATTTTGTGGTGTTACCTCAGGAGGGGGCTTCTCAGACCCATCTGGGGTCCATTGGGTTCCATTTTAGGTGCAGCCAAATTAGAAGAGATTGTATATACCATGCAGCAGGCCCACTCTTAGCTATATATTTAGATGTAATAAATACCATCCAGAGAGGGCTGTAAAACTGCTTCGGGTTTGGATGTTCTGTTTCAGTGGGAGTTTTATATCAGAGATCTGTGGGGATGTTCCATAACGCCTCTGGAAAACAAACACTCTTAATTTGCTGTCTAGACACTAATGCATGCTTTCTGGGAGATGGTCGTGCAATCAGTTTAATTAGCACTTTGAGGCCCTGTATCTGTAGGGAGAGGATGTTCTGGTTATAACTTGCAGAAGGGGAAATGGGTGGAGGCTGCTGGGAAGCAGCCGAGGCACCAGGCAGCAGCTCAGCAGCTCTGCCTTGCTCACTGCTGCCTCTCGCCCGCCTCCTGCTCCCCTGCCCCTGGGGGGGCACAGTGGAAAGCAGTTTGTGGTGGGCTGGGTTTACAAATGACCTCTGCAACGCCTTGTGAGGTTTTCATAGTCCTGACAAAGTGCTTTTGCCTTTGGACAGCCATTGCTTTGCAGTAGATTCTGTTGCAAATTACATACTTGGGGTATTTCTAACATGAAGGTGAATACACTGGTGAAATGACACTTAAAACCACAGTTACGGTTGAATAGGCTTTCTCTTGCCTGAAGTATATCCCGTTAGGGATTTAGGGGATCCTTGCTAAACTCTGCTGGGAATGCTGGGAATTCCCTTGCTCGTGACAGCGTCACTGCCTGTGTCTGTGCTATGGAGGCTGGCAGCGTTCTGTGGCGTTTCCAGCAGTGCTTGGCATTAAGTGCTACCATCACGGAGACACGGCACTTGGGGTGAGGGACTGTCTCCTGAGCAGAGACGATGTGTGATAGTGTGACTGACCAGGGAAAGACATGCTGAAATCTTGACACAAAAGTTTGTTACGCTTGCTGCCAGTCAGAGTCTTTCCCAGCTTAATCCTGCACTGATCATTATTGATGCATGTGTCAGACTTCCGATGTGAAAGCAGAATTTCCACATCAAGTGCTAAAACAAGTTACCAAATTAGCAGATATTGCACTTGTTCCCTCAAGTCATCAGTGGAACACGAGCACACTTCAAACAGAGCAAAGTGAGCATCTGAGGAAGCATTCTCATCTGACACAGATTAGGCAAAGCTTAGCTGAAAATTGAGGAGAATCCTGAGTCATTACCGGAGAAATCAGCTCCCAGCAGTGCAGCCTGGCTCCCAGCATCCAGCATGTCCTGCAGATTACCCAATTAGCCTGTCTTTTGGCCACCCTGTTCCATTATCAGTCCCCAAGCAGGAGATTTAACCTTGTTTTCTAAAGGACTGCTATACTGGCCGTGTACTTCTGGGATGTTATTGTATCAGCTCTTGTAAATCCATGTTTGGATTATTAATTGGGTAAGAAGCTTCTCACAGAAAAATACCTTATTTAGGGTATATTCCCCTATAGGAAGGGTATTTTGCTTTTAATACTGACTCAATGCTGCTGCAGGATGCCGTTAAAGGTTCCCAGCTTTTTTATCCTTATTATTTTATTGCACCCCTCTTTCTGTTTGCACAAGGAGAAGCCGGACTCTTGTCCATCTGTGAAACGCTGACTGTGGGCTCAGCCTGGGGCTTTGAGCTCGGCAGGGACTGGGAGGCAGTGCCTTGCAAGGGCAGGGTGCCTCTGGCAGCTGCTGCTGACTGCAGGCGCTGTACAAAAGGCAGGGCCTGAGCCTCGGCTCCGTGTCCTGGTATCATGGCCATGCTAGCCCTCCTGGTGCTGCCTGTGATGGGAGGTGTGCCCCGTAGTTTTCTACATCTTCGACTAGAAAAATGGTACCTTAAAGCGTGTGAGACTTTATCATCTTACTGAAATAAGAGACTGCAGCGTTAACTCTAAATTTTAGCCCAATTCCTGCCTGGGCAGCTGTTTTCTGCCTACTTCTATATTATACTTCGTGTACCATACTGAAGAGCACTGTGTTGCTGCTGCATTTCCCCACCTCTCTGACTGCATAGCCTGGCCTCTGTGCCCCGCTGCAGCCCCTCTGCTGCCGTGAGGGAGGTCGTGCTGCCATCGCCCCGTGCCGTGCCAGGGTGCGTTCCCAGCACCGCCCTGTGGCCTCTGTGAGAAGGGGGAGAGAGGCTGGATTGCTGGGCTGTGAAGACAAGTGGTACCATGGCAGGGAACAGGAACTGGAGAGGTACCACATAGGGAACCTCTCCACCCCAACCCCCTGCAGCAGCACCAGCTGTGTGCACCCGAAATTGGAAGTGCCAGCTTTGAGTTCTGTGACCATGAGCAGATAATTCATTTTCTGGGGAAAGGCTCGCTTACAGGGCTTTGCAATAAATAAATATAAAGAGAGCCTTATTCGAAGTCTTCATGAAAATGTCATGTTGTAGCCCAGCTACTCTTGGATTTGTATGATGTGAGCATACAAACTATGCTGTGAAACAGCACATGAAGAATGCTGCCTACATCTAAAACTTGGTAAATTGACATAAAATCAATTTACAATTTGAGTACAATTTGACAGCAAAAAGTATCTTCAAGAAGGAAAAATAATCTTCTAGAATCTTTCTGATTACTAGCACTTTTGTTTTCCTTGTTTCCTCCAACTTTTTATTTGGAAGATAACGAGACCTTCAAGATCTAGATCCAAGGAGATCTCTAGGCTTCTTTTGTAAAGTTATCCATGGGGACTTGAAAGTTTTCTGCAATTGCTGGGCAGTTCCAAGCGCAAACACACGTAAAAATGTTTCTTGGTGTAAAGGACTTTGCACTGAATGAATGTATAAACACCATTTGGGGTTTGGAAAGGACACTGTCAAAAACAGTCCTAAGTCACTGCTTTGTCATACCAAGTCTCGAAGCTGTTGAAGAAGCTGCAAAACATCCATGAGCTTTTCTTCCACCAGCGACAGCCTAACTCTCTCAGTCTCCAACATCTGTAGCTCCATCTTCAGCATTTCGGTCTCCTCCACCTTTTGCTGCAGTTCAGTCAGCAACGGGCCTTTCATCTGGATAATGACACAGGGCATTAAGAGCACTCGAGCTTTTCACTTTCTTGTTGAACAATTGCAAAGCTCAGTTTTCCTCTCTATCTGGTAAATGTCAGTTCCCTCCAGAAGATTATCTTGAAAAGTACATTTCTTTAACGTACTATATAAAGCAAAGAATCAATAGTTGCCAGGAAGTGCATGCTTCACGCTCACACATAATGGCAGTTCACTCAACACTGGGTACAAGCAGATCGTTCAGAAATGTTAAGTACTAGCAGTCCTCTCTACTTTTCTAACCCATTGCACCCCTGTATTCCTCTATAGAACATAACTGTTCTATACAGAACTGTGTGTCCTCAGCAATGTTACCGTATTTTTGTCTTGCAGCTCTACATATCAATCATCCGTGTATTTGCTGAAACAAGAAGGTAATTAGCTATTTCTTCTAAGCTGTTTTTTTGTTTGTTTGTTTTCTTTTTAAGTTTTACAGAATGATCTGTAAGATTCTGGTTCTGCCCAATACTGGCCTGCTTGCTTGCTGAAGCACTGGTTTGCAGCTAAGCACAAAAAGGCCCAGATTCACCAAGATCTGAAGACTACAGAAATTCTAGGCAGGAGCGATCTCCTCATACTTCTGAAGCTGAACTGACCCACTTGGTTTTCTTAGACCTACCTGTGGAAGAATGTTAAGGATGTGAAATGTTGCTTTTGTTTCCATACTATGCTTAAGTGACTGATGCTGTACTAGAAAGCTGCCACACCATTTGCAAAAGTGTCTTTGCTTGTCACAGACCCAGGCCTGTTGCTGATGCATGACTAAGTAGCTAAAAAGAGCATGAAAAGCATCCTCTGGAAAATGTATCACACATATATATATATATACATATTAATTTTGGATCTTCGTGAGCACTGACAGATTTCCATTTTATTAATAAACTTCATTTCTCATTCTGTGCCCAGCATTCTGAAATGTTATCCTTTTTTGTAATTTCTTGTTGCAAACAGAATGTAAATATATTTATTTGTATTACACTGAAAACCAAAATTATGTCTGGTAGATGACAATTTCACTGGGTCTGTTGGGCCCTTTTTGTTGTTTTCTTTTATCTTTATTGCAGTCTTATTTAGTTTTAGAGAGAGCTGAACTAGAGAACTGCAGTCCTTAGTATATGTGGTATTTAACAGATTTTATTTTTGGAAATCTGTATCCTAATGCATTTTTAATACATGTGTATGGGAAGTAGTTTCAGTTCCTTAAAACAGAAATGTCAGAGTGGAAAAAGAAAATAAACCTTGATCCACATTGAACCTTCTAGAAGGTTGTTTTAGTTTCTGACAGAGCTAAAAGTATGTATTAATTCCCCCACCATATGGAAATTGTCATTACATTAACTCTCCTTGAGCTTTGCTCTGTGAGGCTTTCTGGCTCCTCTGAGCTGTCCAACAGCTACAAAAGCGTGGACCACTGAATCTGCTCCATCTGCCAGTGATTTCAGCATCCCTGCCTGAACGCTCCTTTTAGATGAATAAGGTAATGTTTTCCTGTATGTGGAGCCACCTTTGTTAGCACCACTGCGGCAGCAGTCCAGCTGAGGCAAACAACTGCTCCAGGGGCTGCGTGAGGTCTGCAGATAATTAACCATGGGGTCGCCTCTGTTACACTGCAGAATGCCTCCGCATCGTAAATGCCACCCACCAGAGAGATGTACGGAACACAGGCAGCACTTCTGCTCCCCTGCACAGCTGAAGCAGTGTCAGACCAAATAACAGAGGAAAAAAGGTCATTATTTTTATGTCTAAAATGGACTTTCCCAACATGCAGTTAGACAGATGCTCACGGAAATTCATAACCGGTGCCCATCTATCCTGGTCCTGCACCCTGTCCCTGTGCCCACAATGTCACGCGGCTGCTGCTTCGGTCATGTTGGCAGAGCCACCGACATCGCAAAGCTGCACAGAGCCTCCTCTGTCCTCTGCTGGCTGCTCCTGAAATGCTGCAGGCTGAGCAGCAGGTCTCCTACACGGGCGTGAATAGAGGCACTAACTTGGCTCTTCAGTGTGCGTGCCACTTGAGTTCCCCATCGCTGGCTGCTGTTATGACCAGCTGCTCAGTTTTTACGGAGAGCACAGGCAATATGCTTAGCTGAGAGCACCCCTGGCGGTATCTGGCTGTAGCATTTGTTGCTGCTGCTGCCTCTTTTCTTCTTCATTTTGACTGCTCCTACAAATCCCTTTTTGTTTGTATTTCCTAGGCTACGGCAAGTAGCAAACCGCTTCCCACAGCAGCTGTACTATAATAGTCCCTGTCATATGGAAGGATGCTAGCTTCTGGATACCTTCATATTTACATACATTTATATGTATGAACATGGAAGATCTTTCTTTTTTTTTTTTTCTTTTTTTTTCTATTCTTCTCATCTGACTGTGCTTTAAGGCAGTGTCTCAGTGTAGCATTAAAGCATTCTCCCAGATGGATTTCCTGAGACTGGTTACATCTAGCACCTGTTCGTACCTTAACATTTGCAAATAAGCTAATGACAATAGTTAAGCATGACCTATTTTTAAAACATGGATAATGAGGAGGGATGGTCAGTAGTTAGGCCACAGGGCTCAGAGGAGTGGACTATGTTCTTAGCTCTGCCCAGTCCCTCAGCATAGCCTGATTTGGGATCTGTGAAATGGAAACACTGCCTTCCTACACATTAGTATTGAGAGTAAGGGAGTTGCTGATAGGCAGCCCTCTTATAACAGGGGGGATGCCAAGGGGAAAATCTGGGCTCTGGAGTAAAGTGCACAAAAACATCTAGGACAATGAATAATTAGTATCAAAGTAATTAGTATAAAAGTCCCTTAAGGATGTAAGAGAAAAACACTCTATTGTGTTTTCTACAGAAGTGAAGGAGGAGCTCATTTTAGAGTCTTGTTTACAAGCAGTGACGCTGAGAAACTTTTTCAGAACAGGAAGAAAACAGTATCAGGACTCTGGCACTGAGTGCTGAACCGTGCTGCACAAATTGTCTTAGATCAATTCACCCTCAGAGGAATGGAGGGTGGCAAACGTAGCACCAGTTTGTAACAGATGCCACAGAGGTGTTCTGAGGAACACCAAACCACCTGAGGAGTTCCAGCAATGCTGTCAGGCAAATTGATAGAAATTGTAATGGAGAAAGGACTTGGTGAACACATGGACGAACGTAGTGAAGAATCTATTCAATTTCTTTGAGAGCATCTCTGATTATGTGTGGAGAGTGTTAATTCAGCTGACAGAATGTATTTTGAATGTGCATAAAGCTTTGGTAAGATGCAGAGACAAAGACTCATAAAATGTAACTGCCACAGGACAGTAGTGCAGATCCTGCAGATCCTGGACCTACAGCTGGTTAAAAGAGGGGGCAGAGCACAGTGTGACTGATAGGCAGGCAGGCAGCACTGAAGGGTGAGTTTTCACAGGGAAGGGAGATAATCCTTAGGGTCTGGATTAAGACCTAGTCATCATTTTCAGAAATGATTTTTAGAAAGGGTGAATGTCAAAATGTTGAAGTTTGCTGTCAATACAATTTTGGGGGGGGTAATCAAAATTAGACCTGCCTGTGAAGAATTATAACTGGATTGCACAAGACTGAATAACTGGGCAATAATAGAGCAGATGAAATTGTTGCTAATGCAGAATAAGGTATGTTGGAAAAGGGCACGTCATATCTATGCAGTGATTATGACTGCAGCTCAACAAGGAGATCGGATCTAGGAGAGCAGTAATCTCTGGGAAATAGCTCCATGGTCAGCAGAGATCAAAACGATACCTGCTAGACTCTACTAGAAAAGGAACTGGGGACAAAACAGAAATTACAATTACACCATGATGAGTTTACATTTGAATTCTAAGTACATTTTCAGCTCTTCTCATTCAAAAAGAGTAACAGAGGTTGAAAAGTATTTTAGAATAAAGAATAAAGCAGAATAACAGAAGTAACTGTTTCTATACCAAGAGAGCTGAAGCAGAGTGACTATAAGTGAGGCAGTATTTCTGGAGTAAGAGCCTGTAAACTTTTGTCCCAAGCAAAAGAACTGAGTGACAGTGGATGATCAGGCAACAGATTTAAAGCAAACAAAAGCAAATCCTCAAAACCTGTTCCTCTGTAACCAGTTTGTGGGAGTTCTTGCCCTGAGATACCAAAACATTGCTAACTAAAGGAATGGGAAACTCATGTTAAACCCATGTTAAATAGCTCCAGTGCTGACCATTAAAGGCGATGGTCTCTATGCAATGTCCAGTTCAAGATGTATCTACCCGTCTTTTATTGGAAACCAGGTGAGTAGTACCAAGAGGAAAGTTCTCTGGACTGCTTCTCATTCCTTTTCTCTGAGTAACAGCTGCTTGTTGTCATCAAGCACGTGATATTAGGATGAACTTTTCGTCTGACCCTGCGTGACAGATCATGAACTAGTTGTCTTTAATTAAGCTGAGAGTTTGTATGTGAGTTTTTATAGAAAACGATAATCATTTCTTTGCAACACTACACTTGGCAGCATCTTGCTTTGTTTTTAGAATTTGCTCATGCTTTCTCCATCTTTTATCCCCCAGTCCTGACATCTTCCTCCTCCTCTCTTCAGTAGAAAGTATTTTTAAATGTTCAGTTTTTGGAAAGCAGAACTTTCAAGACATGAAAAATTTCACAGCTGTTTTATCCCCTGGTTTTACAGTCTTAGATGAAATCAATTAGTAAATCAGTATTTGAGACTGTTGCTTTTCACTTGCCTGCTGGGTTTGTTACTTGTTAGCTTTGTTGACGTCTCATCTTTCAGCACTGAGCAAGTCCAGACAGAAGTATAAAGGGTAACGTATAAAGTACATTTGTCAGGTCATCAGAGAAAGTATTCTTGGTAGTTTATTAAACCAATAGACTTATTTACAAGTTAGAGAAAGAGTAAATTTCTCAATCTTTCAATTTGTTTGGTGTTGATTACGAAAACAGTCACCCTTTTGAAAGGAATCACTTGCTACTTGTCTGTTTTGCAGCAAATAGAAATACCAAACACTGCACATGCAATATAAATAGTAGGTAAATAAAAGTAAGGGAGGATAAGAATAAATTTCTATCAGGCTCAAAAGGATTCATCTTTCTGATTTTAAATTCACCTTGCAGTCAGTTGGCACTCTATCTTCTTTTGTAGAAAGATTGGCAGCATTTAGATCTATGGCCATCAATGGATGACGTTTGCAGTATTTAAGCGGTAATATCACACAAGACTACTAGGATACTGCACTGAGACTTTTAACTACTGTAGTTTTAACCCCTGCTGAAGCAAAGATGAGCATGCTGCTAAACCTGAGAACTATTTTTTTCATTAAAAATATCTTGGTTTAATCCTCAGAACCAACCAAAGTAAACCGGATGATTTCCTCTTAAGGACTACAAAATGGTGAGCAACTGGGGGGATTTCTCAAAGAGTTGTTGCAGGGGCTGGAGGTCTTAGGACCTGAGGAGCATGCCATCCAGAGCTGAGGAACCAAAGTTGTACGTTACAACCCTAGAGTTAGCGTGTGTGGCAGCTCTTTGGTCAGCAATAGTACCAATCCCAAACATGGCATCAGTGAATGCCCTCAGCCATTAAAATAAAGGGTGGTGTTTCAAGAGCCTGGGTTTGACTGCAGCTGGTGCACATCTCACCCTCCAAATAAACAAAGGTTCAGGCAGGAGCCACACTGGCAATGCAGGTGTTACAGGAAAGTGTGGTGTGGTTTTGCTAACACATTCATGGCACAGTGAGAAATACCAGCGACAGAACATGGGAAGGCCCGAACAAAAATACACATAAATGCATATGGATGTAGCTGTAGCCACTTCAAGTTGCATAAATAACTCCTTCACACTATGCTTGGCACCTGTTACCTCTTCCATGTTTGTTTCCAGTTTTTTCACTTCATTTCCCTTAAGCTCCAGCTGCTCTGTCAGCTGTGTGATTCTCTCCTCCAGCTCTGCAGGGGCTGCCTCAGAGCCATCAGCATCCGTGATCTCCAAGTAGGACATCAACTTCTTCTGCAGTTTTTCGTCACATCTATGTATATATGTGAAGAAAAAAAAGTTCATATCACTCATAATGTTTATGTTAAAAAATAAAACAAAGCCTGCTTTCCCACCAAACTTTTGTCAGCAGAGATAATAATTTGGTGTCCCAGCTGATGCTGATTAGGATTAAGTGTGGGTATTTAAGCCATTGCTTCCCACCTGCTGTAAAGGCTGGGCCTGCTGATGTTGCCAGGTAGAATTACAGCTTATATTACACAGAAGTCATGATGCCCTCAGGTCATGAAGAAATATTCTCAAAGGGCTCAGGTAGCATTTGTTTCAGAAACATACCCGCTGCCACAGCAAGGGAGCTTGGTCAGTATTTTCTTCACCTGGGCCGCCTGGGATTGCTGGTCTCCTGCCCACTTCTCCTCCTCTTCATCAGAGGCAGCCTGGCCCTCCACAGAGCGGAACAGCTGGTCATCTGCTCGAGAAATCAACAGCCACTCAGCACCCAAACAGCCACCCTGATGTGCTGCAGCTGCGCTGATTGAAACCAGTGAGACCCAGAAAGCACCAGGTGAGGTTTTAAACTCCCCAGTGAAACATCACCTGTGGAAAGGGGGCTCTGAATCTAGGGCAGGGTAGTCTCAGGAAAGGTAATTTATTTATTTATTTATTTTTAATTTTTTTTTTTTTTTAAAAAAAAAGAACCTTGAACATCTCAGCACCTTCTTGCAGTTAATGTAGAGCTGTTTTCTTTACTTTCATTTAACTTAGTCAAATGCAAGGATAAGTGTGAAGGAACAACGTATTATTAGCACAATTGTTCTTCATGTATGCAATTGAATATACACTTTTCAACAGGAATAAGAAACTCCTGTACTGTGTTAGGGCTTTTTGTGTAGTCACTGAACCAGCCAAACATGCATTCAGAGTTCAGAAATTTAATTTTAATACTCTCTGATTCATTCACTTACTGTGCTTTGAAGGGATGCTGATTTTTACATAGAACTGTATTATTAGACCTAGAGGTATCTCATGCTTAGTTTTACCTGTCTACTGTAAACCTCACATCTCCTCATGTGTTAAGTAAGAGGTCATCTGGCTAATGCAGAATAATTTACAATATTCCTTTGATGCAATGACTCTTCTGCTCTAAAGAATTAATATTTATTAATTTTTACCTAAAGATTTTATAAATAAATTTGTACCTAGATTTATATATATAGCTTATCTATGTTTATCCCAAATGTGCACACAGTTTTGCAGTCATTCAATTTTGCAGTTTCTTTTCTTTTCTGTGTAACTAATCCTTTTTTCTATTTGCATTTGATGGAACGCTTCTTCCCATTTTAAGATTGAAAAAACTCCCCACAGTTAATATGTTTGAGTAATTTGTGCTAAAAAGCTGTTTGAACTTGAAATATGGGTAACATAGATTAGACATGGGATCTGTCTTTGAGCTGGCAAAAGTGCTTGATTGAATAACGTATTTGTGAAAGTAGCTCAATTTTGTAAGTCTAACCAAATGCAGAACATGCTGCAAAGTAAACTATATTTAAATATCATTATTTTTTTAATTCCTGAGCATCTGTTTGTCAGCTCTGTTCAATAAATACACAAAATCAAGTTTTATGTCAGTATATACAGTTCTCTAGTCTGTAGTAAAGATGTGTTGTTACTTACAGTTAATGTCAGGTAACTTTTTTGGTCTCCTTTGAATGAGATCTCAAAAATTCATTGAAGGTAAGTCAGTTTTACTGAACATACTTAGCAGTCGCTCAAGAATGGTCAAGAAAACCAAAGGGAGAGAAGGTGTTTGGCTTCTAAGATAACTATTGTAATGCCTCTCATCGTTAGAGCAGCTAAATGATCCACCAAAAGTTGTCATTGCTTTGAAAGCTCTAGTACCAGTAAATTGTAGTCTAGGTCATTTTAAATTAGAGCTAGTCCAGGCAAACTCTGTGACTTTAGAAGAATTTCAAAGAATGCTTCATGCAGTCCCATGAGAAATCAGAAGTGAGTGATGCTATGCCAGTGGTTAGGGCTCCATGTGCAAAGCAGGTTGGATCTCTTCAGAGCTGTGAAGCAGCCAGAATGTTTCCAAAGATTGTCATTGTACAGAATATCAACTGCAAATGGTTTCTTTGGAAATGACTTCAGCTGAACTTATGAGTTTTGTATTAAACAAATGACAACAACAAAAACTTTGTATTCTTAAGACAGGAAAAATGTTTTGGTATGGTGAATATAAAACAAACAACAAAAATCCACAGTTGTTCTAAACCTTAGCTCTGTATGTGGGGAAGTAGAAGTAAAGTAGTATGTAGTATGTGGGGAAGAAGAAGTAAAGAAGAAGTAAAAAACTGAGATTTTAACCCCTTATTTATTTATTTAACCCCTTATTTATATTTAGGGTTTCAAGATGTATTAAGACATATATTAGCAGCTTTGGTGGACTAATATCTATATTATTTTTCTGCTGAGGATCTTACAAATCAGTGAGGAAATAAAATATTTGGATACTAGGCTTAATACCGTTTTCAGAAATCCCAGCTCCGCCAGTGGGAGATCTTCGATCTTGCTGCAAAACGGATGAGCAATATCTTCTATCTGCTGAAGCTGCTGCATCCTTCTGCTCTGGGCTGCTCCCTGAGGGAAGCTGAAACTTCACAAATCCTGATCTGGAAAAGAAAGGTAAAATAAAGTGGACTTGAACCAAATTTGAAAGGAAACAAAAAAGAAAGATGAATGTGCATGGTGTAGCATATAATAGAAATTGTTTAGGCGTGCCACAAAAGAACAGGGTCATTTACCTTCTGTGCCTGTGAAATCAAACTGCCAAGGGCTGCCTTTCATTGGTTTTGCTGAGAATCAAAGGAAGGTAGATTTTCTTCTTAGAGTTAAGTAATAAGAACTAAATATTACTAGCTTTTAGTTCATCTCAAAGACATCTGGACAATATATGTGGAAACGGTGTAGTCTGGCCATGTCTCTCGGAGTCTCTCTGTTTTCAGCTGACAGTGTTGGAGTGCGTGCTAACTTCTTAACATGGACACAGCTATAGCTAGGGTAGCATGTCCTGCATCCTGTCACCTAGGGCAGTGTTCAGATTTACAAGTATCAGGCTACTTGCCTGGTTCAGCATTGAACCAAGCTTCAGTTTAGTCTAAAGAACAGTATTAAAGACTTTTTGTGGCCCCTTTACATGGTTTGTCATGTTCTAGGATGCAAGAAGAGGACGGCCCTAATAGCAAGCGGTGTTGTGTTTCACAGCTTCAAACGCCATATACATATTGACTTACTGGTTTTCATACTGCCCTTATGAGGCATTTAAGTACACCTCTTATTTTACAGACGTAAAAATACAAAGCCTATGGTCTGTGTTCACAGAGAGAGATAGGAAACTTGGCTCTGTTTATTTCAGTGAGACCAAGGTTTCAGAATTACTTTGTTTTCAAGACCAAATCAAGACCTTTTACCAAGATTATGTAGTTAATTCAAAAACAAAGATTAGTATTCAGTACTTCTGTCTTTGAATTCTCTGCTCAGTTATTTATAACAAAAGACATCAGGGAGATGTCTTTTAGGTGGTTTAGGTCTAAGTTTCCCAAGTGCTGTTTTTACTGGAAAGTCAAAAAGAATGATATGTGAATGGAGTCTTGCACCTGCAAACCGGTGAGCACTGTGCTTCTGAATTACTAACGATCTCATTTGAAATCGCGTATTTTTTTTTTCTTGAGAGGAATATAGTATTCTCCATTTCTTAAAGGAAACAATTTTCAAGATGTGGTACTCAGATTAAAAAAGAAAGATTGCAAAATACTTTGATATCAGCTACATTAGAGATGAGTAGAATTATTTTTGGATTAAAAAAAAAAATCTGATGAATTCAAGTCCTTAAACTTGTCCATCAAAACTATTTTTTAAAAAAAGTAATTTAACTCAATGTGAAGGACAATGATTGTTCAGACTGAGGAATTGATAGTTACCTAAATGGAGAGCATTGGGGCAGTACTTGTGATGAAATTTGAAGTAACGTGTATTGGAGGAATAATCTAGAGTGTATTTTCATGTAGTTGAGTTTTAAATGTTTTTATCCAATCAAGAAGATGACCCAGGCATCTAAGAGTTAAAGAACATTCTGTGTAGTAAAATGGAGAATTTTGCTGTACATGAAGCAAAGTTTAACAAGTGTACTCACATAGATTCAATTTATTTTCTAAAATAAAATAAAATAAAATATCCTGTATTGGAAAGAATGGAAATGGAATGTGAGATGACCATAATGTGAAGTACATGTGAATTTCTCTCTTCTCATTGCAGGACATTTGGTTTGGTTCAGTTTGGCTTTCCTACCTATGCTTTCTTATAAATATACTGGAAGACAGCATTGGTATTTTAGACAAAATAGTTTGCAATATAGGAGACAAAGGAAATTATTTTTACATATAAAACAGTAAAAAAAAATAAAATAAAAAAAAATTGTATCTCAGTTTCATTAAGTATAACAGTGAATTAATTTTTAGCATTCATTTTTTCACTGTATATATGTAACTTTATTCCATAAAATGTTAGGGAAATTAGAGCTATGAAGGTTTTATAAAATCAGACACTTGTAATTAAAAAAAAAAACCCTCACATTGGATAAATGGAAAATTGGAGTATCAGTCCCCATATGTAAAATTTATATCAACTATTTTCAGAGCTAGGAATAAGCAACCTCTCAGGTATGGAGCTAAATGAACAGGATTCAGTCCATTACAAGATCTTGTACTTTTCACATGTATGCTGTATGTGAAGTACTAGTGTACTTCATACAGAGTGTTTTTCCTTTGCTTTCCTGTTTACTTTCAGTAGTTACATCAGGATATTTTCCCACTTAGACCGTATAATAGCATGATTATATTGTTTTCCCTGTAGGAGCCATCATATAGTTCACAAAGAATCTACATGCAGAAGAAAGCAAACCAATTTCAGGGGCTTTACAGTAAATTAATCTCCTTCTGAACTCTTCCTAAGATTAGTTTTGGTTTGATGAGTATTTGTTGCACTTAACACAGTAAATATTCATCAACATAAAATGAGAGTTAAAACACTTGGGAAATTGATTCTACTGAAACAAGTTGCGTAATACCATTTTGTACAAATCTTCTAAATGCTTCCTGCCAGTAAATTCAACTACTGCTAGAAAGGGGACTTTAGATGTAGTAATAGAAGAGCTGGTGCCAAGTTCGAGATAAGTATTGCTAAGAGCTTTTGTTTAATCTAACACAGCTGCTCTCAGTTCCTGAAGAACCACACCAATATTAGTTTCCTTGGTGTTTCTGAAAGTATATGTGCACTAAGTGAATATGATCGATCATGATTTATTTTTTTAAATGTCAGTGTTTCAAAAATCTGTAGGGACACAAAGTGAGGCAAACCTTGCATAGGAATCATCACTGCTCTTTACTGCCTCAGGTAGCACTGACTGCATGAAAATTAATGATGTATTTTGTTTACAGTTTGTGCCATTACTTAGCAACAGTTGGATTTCCTGTTCAGTCAAAGGAAACAGCAGCTCTGGCATTAAGCCTGGCTTCATTTAGCTTGCATTAGTTCTGGCGGAATCATATGGTGGCCTCCAAAGCTACCTTACGCAGCAAGCTTGGGCATTCAAAACGGAAGCTCCTGAGATCTCTGCAGAGTTTTGCTGTGCTTCAGTGTTCTGGACAGTACTGTGGAATGGAGTATTTCCTTTAAAAAGGATATCACATCTTATTTTTCTGAAATGCGGTACTTTTCTTCATTTTTAAAGAAAACTAATTTGGGTCCTTATACTCAGTAGGATTTGTTTACAGTTTCTGATGTCTATCCAGTATTTGGTGGATTGTTCTTTTAAACTTGAGCAATGGCGTAAGTTACACCTGTGTGGATTTTAGAGATTTCTAGAGTTAGGTTGCATATTATAGCAATACTGAGATTTCATTGAATTCTAACTGTAGTTTCAAAGTTGGTTAAGGTTTCAACCCATAAAAAGACTGAGAATATTCAAGTATCATTAAAATCTTCTCTATTAACAGTGGGTTAGTGCTGTAATGTTTAATTTGATCTGTTGATGGTGGTATTAATGTCTTACACCTGGCAACCTGTTTCTTGCAGTCCAAATAACATTGAGAAGCTCAGTTTAAAAAAATAAAATAAAATTTTAAGTCCTTCCCATAAAATTCAGTGCACTCTGGCAGGACTTAAAATAATAGACTGTATCCACTTGGACAAGATTCAGAACAGGCCTAAAGAGTGCTTTTACCTCTCTGTAGGTCTTATAAGAGAACTTAAAATTAGTTGATCAGGTCCAAAGCACAAACTGTGATTATTCATTCTATAGTAATTTTCCTGAGAGGAAGTCATCAGCGCTCTTTGATTGTGGGGAAATTAAGGGGGTCATTCAGATAGTGTGTTTTGTTAGGTCTTCCCACTCAATATATGATTAAAGACAGCAATATCATTCCTCCATTCCTCTCTAGAGATATTCATCTGGGAAACTGGGGGCGGGGGGGGGGGGGAGGAATTTTGAGCAAGAGTTTTCAGACCCAGGTGCTCCAGAACTAAGATCTTAGTGCTGGCACAGGCTCTGCCATTTGCATCAAATCACATTGTGCCTTGGTTTCTCCAACAGGAATACAGTGAAATTATAATTCGTTATGCACTAAAGGGCACAAATTAAACCTTGATTTCTAGAACCAAACATAGCAAGTACAATTATTTCAAGGTATCTGAAAATGGGACATATTTTAAACATACATGAAGGAACATATGGCCAGACAAGCTGGAATTCCAGAGCTCTTCTGTGCCAAATAAAAATGAAGGAAAAATGCAAGCAGCAAGATGAGTAAATATGGATGTTTTTAAAAGCAAGCAAATACACGCACCCAACACCAAAGAGACTTTGTTTGCAGAGCTACAATACTTAATGTCAAGGATCTGTTGGAAATAAATACACTGTAAATTTGTAGTTTTGGTATGCTTTGGAGGGGGAGTTGCTGTTACTGCTCACATAAAGGGGAAGCATGCCGTTCATTTATAAGTAGAAACTGAATATGAGCTGGATCAAAGAAGGTTCTCATCTGAGACTGGGCACAGAAGAGTTAGCTGAGTAAATGGACAATAGTAGTGAATCTTTGCTGTCTATTGGAATAAAGGTTGTGTGTGTGTCTATGTATACATACATACATGTATATATATAAACAATTTTGCATGGACATAGGATCCCACATTGACTTTGGAGAATGTTTCAAGAAGACAGTAAATTTCTCTGGCTGGATTCTAACAATTTTGGTTTTGACTTAAAAGCAGATGGAAACCAACCAGAACAGAAGGTTGCTTCATGCTTCTCAGTTCTCATTGCTGGAGTACCCAGCAATTCATCATCCCAAAGTGAGGTGGTGGAGGCATGAATGGAGGCATAGTGATGCTTTTTGGTGGTGGAACACTGAAACACCCTGATCTCCTGATTTCTCATCAAGTCCTTTAACCACTAGGCCATTTTTTCCTATCTGGGAGCTTTTTATTGTTCAGCAAAATTTAGTGCCCAATCCAGACTCCTAATTTTGAACTGGCAGAAACTTCAGGATTTAAAGACGAGCATAATGAAACATGCCAACTGTCATGCCTTCACTGTCACGGGAGGTTCTTAGAAGGGGAATCTCCACTCATTCTTAACCATAGATTTAATTCTTTTCTCATTAGTATTCATACAACATATAATGAGTCTTCATAAATGAGAGGAGTGAATAAACAGCACGTTTGCTTAGGGCAAAGATCAGAGGGGAAGTAGTTCGGAAGATGCCTGGGAAGCATCTGTGCGCGGTGCAGTGTGGCGACGTTTCCGTGGTGACAGGCCAGCAGCCCACATGCATTTTCAAGCCTTTGTGCTGAGAATAATGGGCAGCTCCAGAGAGGGAAAATCAAGAGTGGAGAGTTGGAAAGTACTGGACCTTAACGTAACGTCCGTGACTAATTGGCTTTTAATTGGTACTCCTGTTATTGTTATGGAAACTTCAAACTGCAGCAAAAACCACCTGCTTCTGGGGATGAACAAGTCTTTAACTTCTATAATTCCTGACTAATCATAAAATAACTCTGAGGAATTATTTAGCTTCATGTTTATAGGTCTTTAACTAGTCCCTTTTACAGGCTTATTTAGAGCAGATCAGGCAACTGTGTCAACAAGGTATGTACATGGCCTAAAGTATAGTTAGCCAAGCTAAGCTATACTTCATTTTTAAAGTGGATGACTGGTCTTTTCATCTAAAATCAGGTGTGGTTTTATCTTTGACAGTTTGGGTTAAAATAGTACAGAGTTAGGGAACCTGGAACGGTTTCAATTCTGGCTCATCACCGACAGGGCTCATGGGGTATGCATATTTTGATTTATTTATGACTTCTCATACATCATGTGGGTTAAATCTGTTTTCACAGTGTATTGAAGTGTCTGTAGGCTTACTGAATACATCTGTTTTTGGTTGGCACTTTAAGCTGTGGATCTCTCTTCAACAGAAATCATATTGAAAGAACTTTCTATGAACAGTTTAGGTTTTAAAATGCTTGGTCTGTAAGGCATTAAATATAAAACTTTACAAGTATGAATTTGTTATAAATAATAAAGATAACTAAATATCCCTGATTTGTGCTGAAATAAGAACAAAATTGTAACTTAAGAGCCTCTGTAATGCTGGCTAAAGTTTGGAGAGGTTTCCTGTTATCAGCTGATGACTTTAAATTTCTTGCCAAAATCACTGTCCTCTAGGAAAAATCATCTCACTGATGGCAATGTGTTTTATCACTGAATGTTTCCATCTTCTGCACAGTGCATATAACCAGGCAAATCTGCCACTAGCAGAGGGTAACAGAGTTATTCCTTGCTGTCATGCAGCTCTTCCTGTGATGATTTCAAGCATTTTTGAGACAAATCAAACTTTTGTGCAGACATAATGGAATTATTGAAAAGAAACATATCTTTTGTTGTCTGTACTGTCCCATTCCAAAGAGCAACTTGTGTAAGCTCAGACTGCTTGAGGGAAGCTGTTTTTTGGAAATCAGCTGCTCTTAGTACAGGTCTTTTATTGTTCATTTGTCAGTTGTTCTCTTGCTATTCCACTACTTACAATCTGAGATCACATTAGAAAACTAGATTTTCTGGGCGGTACGTGGGTGTTTCCTGACACTTTGGGTTCTCAAAGATCCAGATGCCAAGTTCTTCAGTTGCATATTGTTGTCCTATGCCATTTGAGTTGAATTTCTCCCAATCCAAACATTTCTTATGCTGATCTTTCAGGTTTCAGGTAAGCAAGAACAACAGAATTAAAGACATTCCTAAAAGGCCTCATACCTCCCTTGTCTGGAGCAGTGACTGTTCTTAAGAACTCTGAAGTACTGAAAGTGTTCCAGCCCATAGCCACGAAGAAATATATAAACTTTGCCAACATTTGTGTTTACTTTAGTTTACCTTAA
Source organism: Aythya marila (assembly GCF_965140915.1). NCBI lineage: Eukaryota > Metazoa > Chordata > Aves > Anseriformes > Anatidae > Aythya > Aythya marila. Next base: position 17,990,458 of record NC_139051.1, read on the forward strand.
GCAAGATGTCATTATCTGCCAAGAATGAGATCAGGAAGATTGTCCCTTTTGCACTCCTGCTGCTCTCTCTGCTAAAGCTGCTGGCACAGGGGGTGGTGGCTTTGATGCAGGGAAGACCATAGAAGCTGCATAGGCCTGATGGAGTAGCCCAAGATAAATTCAGAAAAAAAAAATCATCTCCCTTTCTTTCAGTCTTGTACCCCTAACACCTTGTTCCCATTCTCCATATTCTCATTCCTTATCATAATGTTCATGAGTTGTGCAAGTGCTTGTGCTGCTATGAACAGGATTCCTGAAATAAGGTGTATTAAAGTATCTCCTTCCTCTGACTTTTGGAGACAAGTTTAAAATTTGGATCAACATCCTAAGAGCTGTGTCTTTCAGGAGGTGCAAAAATGCAGGGCTGTGACAGGAGTGAGCAGGCTGGGGAGAGACCTTTCAATCAGGTTTTACTGCTGAAAGATATATGCAGTTGAATTACTCCTTGAACAGGCACAGTGATTAAGGTGAAGATAATATAAAAGTGAAATTACAACAGCTACTTCTCCATGAAGGAGATAGGTAGAGATAGAAAGGCACAGAAAATGATATGTGTAGAAAAAGGTGCTTAAGGGTCAGGCATGCTCCCTGATAAAGTTTGGTATGGTATTCAAGTTCTTGAAGTCTCGCCACTACTCTCCTATCAGTAAATGTTTGGGATAAGCATCCACAATTTAGCTTCTCCTCCCTGACTGCAGGTCCACCTGGAGGATGGTAATTTACTGTGCTGTCAGCTGTTCGGTTATCCTAGAGAAGAAATCTATGCAGAGAATGTGGAGAATCTGACCCTGGTGGTGGAAAACACAGACGTCAGGTAGCCCATGGTGGTGCTATCTGACACAGTCTTATGTTTTAAGCAGATCTGTTATTTTGCTTGCGTGTGTGTGTTGTGGTTTTTTTTTTTTTTTTTTTTTTTTTTTTTCTCTTGGAAAGCTCTTGGTTTACAAGATGTCAGAAGGTTGCCTTAACCCCAGGAGCACATCCATTACGTTATGATTATTTATAAAATCAGTGTCTGCTTTTCCTACGTGACCCTTGGCTCATTCAAGGCAGGGGATAAATGACTTCTATGGATGGACAACAACTGTGAAAAGAAGGAAACTTCTGACAGGAGGTTGCTTTCTCTCCTATTGCAGAGGTGTAAGTAGCAAGTCAGGTGAGACAGGCAGGAACAGAATGGTTAGTGCCATTGTTACAGCAATTAATGCTCCTTTGAAGCTGATTCTATTCCTGCCTCTGCTGGAGACCCTGTGTAATACTAGGCAAATTACTTTAGGCTTTTTACACGTAATTACTGTGTTAGTATGCACAGATAATAATTGGATCCTGATTTTTTTGTCAGTGAAATTTAAGACTATGGGGTATGCAAACTGTATTTGAAACATGGAATCACTGAAGCTATAATTCATGTGTTTTGCTCTAAAGTAGTGGGTACTGTGAACATTTATATGTCAGAGTGAGCACCTAAAATTACCTGAAGACTTCTATGGTAATATTTGTCTATTATCTTATACTGTGATGAGAAACTAGTCATTTGTTTTCAGGGTAGCATTTCAGTCCACTTTCATAGTAAAGATGAATTAAGCATTAAGCAAGACCCACCAAAGCACAAAATGGATGTTTTTATGCATGGATACTCACACATTCTTATATTTATTACAAATAAATGAATAAGGAAGCTGAGTTAAAACTGCACGGACAGATTTCTTCTTGTGACTTGCAGAATACATTCCTTTCAGCTCTGAAATGCAGCCTGAGAGCCGAGTCTCACTGTTTGATATTTCCTTAACCTTGTTTGACTTTGAATCTTAACAATCTTAATAAACTGTTAGTCATTTGGGCTGCTGAATGGAAGATATATTTGATAATTAGGCTAAACAGATGAGGTAATTATGGTGCTCTTATAAATTCTATACCTAGCAAGGAACTATATCATGTGGTGGTAGTTCTGAGTATATATATATAAAGATGAATATGGCTTTCTTGTTCTGCGTGAGGTATTTTATGGTTAATCGTTACTGAATTATCCAGGAGAAGCATTCATCACTTTGGAATTATGTCATTCAGATACTGCTGCCCCCTTAAGGAATTCTTTTGTGACAAAATAAAGGAAATGATTTCCAGATGTTGATCCACTGGAATAAAGATCTCTATTGCCACACCCTGCTAGCGAGACAGTGTAAATATCTGAATTTCAGGAGCTTGGATGCACACAACACAAGTTTAATTAAAGCTGGAAAAACTCAAGTATCACTTGTTCTTGATTGAACCATTACAACAATAGCTATTTGCTAAAGCCTCCCCAAAACTTGGAAATCTGAGTGAAAACCTGGATTCAGCTTTCCAACTAGGCATGGAAATGGAGGTCATAGATCCATTACTCCATTTTTCTTATCTTGCATGCAGCTCTGAGTTTCCTTTCCTTTTGTACTGGAGCAATTAATTTAGTATAACTGTAGTTTGTGTTATGCTGGCAGTGTTAGAATTACTCCCCAAACCCACAAGACTCAGTAGAGAGGGTACATTAGGACTTAGGAGCACCAGGCTATGTGCAGGTGCATTAAGAAGACTTCTGCAGTTGGTCCTCACGCAGAAAAGAGGGCCGGATGGTATTGCCCATGGGTGTGGATCCATCCTGCTGGCTGTCACTTCAGCACTTGAATCTGAGCCAGGCTTCATCCTTTAATAGATATTGCATCTTATGGGTTGCCCTTCCTCAGGTCAACATCCTTCAACCATACTCTCAGCTAGGTTCATAGGACATAGATTATTCTGCCTAGAGTTTGCTGAAGATGCTTTCCTGGCAGTATGTTACAACTCCATTTCAGAGAAGCAGTGCAAGTAAACTTACTTCTTTGTAACCAGGAAGTATTGGTCTGAAATGAGGCTGAAGCCTGTCTGAGAACAAGTTCTCATGTAAGATTTACAGTCCTCTTTGCTTCTAGTCAGACAGACAGTCCCCTCGGTAAAACCTCTTGCTGGACTCTTCTGATATCTCCTTTCAGTCCAGCCCATAACAAAAAGCAGCGGAGGCATGTAAAAACAAAAGGCAGTTACATAACTGCACATAGATGAGTTGTGGATGTGTTCTGCTAAGTCTGTTCTTCCTTCCTCATCTGCAACCCTTAATTTTCAGAATTCTTTTTCTCTCTCTTGGTGTCCTGACTCATATTTTACAGGTTCTTGAAAGCCTACAACCAACAATAGTAACTAAAATATGACAAAATTCTAACACACTGACAGATATAAGAAAGATACTTGATATAAGGCAGATAAACAAGAGCAGGAGAGCTGTGTGCTGTAGATAATTATCTTCTGCCATTGCTTGTATAACAACAACAAAAAAGACCTCACATATTCCATCACATAGACATGTACTATTTAATCCCAAAGAACCCTTCTCTTATCTCCCAAGTGCTACAGTGTATGTCAGTAAAGATCAAATATCCTGTGATCCTTTTAGTGTCTGCTAGATAAAGAAAAGTCTTCTTCCTAAGAAGAGTCAGGGAGTCCTTATCAGTAGGGTGGAGATCCTACTGAGTTCAGCTTTTAGAGCTTAAAACATTTGATAAAACATTGTTTTTCACTTCTGTTTGGTGCATGCAAGACTGTACCACCTAAAGTGGTAGAAACTCTGAAGATCTGTATTTACTGGCACGTAAGTTCCTTTGGTTCTTATCTCAGAGCTTTGTAGACTTAGAGCCTCATGGGTTTGGAGAGGCAGAAAAGGAAGATGTGCCTTAAGCTGGCTGCAAGTTATTGCTGACTAATTCTTAATAAGCATTTAGGAAAACATCATGTTAATGTACATTAACAGGAGGAGCAGCGACCATCAGTGTTGTATCTCAGATACTTAAGCTCTCATGGGGAAATTACATGCTGTCCTGTGTAGTCGTTTGGTCCCTGCAGGTGCCCCACAAACAGGAGCTGTCCTGCGGTGAATGCTGAGCCCGGAGAGCAAAGGGAGCAGCTGGCCTGAGACCTGAGCATGAAGCTTTGGTGCCAGCAACTTTCTGCTGTGACCGTGGGGAAGTCACAGCTTCCATGTTTCTCAGATCCTGTATCAGGAAACAAGAATAACAATTACCTCACCACGTTGTGTTTTCTATCCCACTAATGTTTTCAAAACATCCTTAGATCTTTAAAGAGGGCTATTTCTTTACTAGATACTGTTTAATTATCCAAGCTCCTTCGTATTTGAGCTCTGTGCCTGCTATTCTGATGCTTTTTTTTTGAAACAGTTTTAAGTTTCCTGAAAGCAGCATGCTCATTGCTTCCTTTGAGCTTTCATGTTTGGGTAGGTGATTTGCAAAAAATAACACTGCCTTTACAGTAATCTCCAAATAATTACTTTCCTTCCTAAATGTTTGTAAGTTATTTGCCAGTTCAGAGAGATCTGAAAAGATTGCCTGTTATTCCTGCACTATTAGACACGTTCTGACAACAAATATATCAGCTTCTATGTAGTCTTTTATTGGTTATATAGCTGTATAAGAAATGTGATTAGGAAACAGAAATACCAATGACAGAAATGCAACATAACCGTACACAGCTGCTCCCTCTGTGTAAGAACTGATTTCTGACTTTGCATGTTTAGCACTCTGCCTTGGCTGCATTATCCATGGGTGGATCTCTGCTTATCCCAGCATAACCTCAACTGATAGATGCATTTCTTCATCTGAGGAACCTCAGGCCAAGTACGCTTGTATTGTATTTATTGTCAAGTTTACTTAAAGGTCATCTAAATTTATATTTACATGATACCTATTCCCACAACTGCAAAGCACTTGAGCGGTTGTGTAATTTCAACCAAATATGTAGTCTCATTGACACAAAACAAACTAAAGTTACAGTTTAATTTCACGGTATCATTTGCAATCCTTACATAATTAGTTATGTTTCTGTAAACGTTTTGCTAAAATTTCATTATTGCCATTTTCAAACAATTGACCTGACCAGGTTGAGGTTATTAGTTAGACAAGTATTCCTCAAGCTTTTGCTTTACAAGCTGTTCTGCAGTTTCTGTGATATGGTTATAAGGCATTAATTTCCATACTGTTCAGCTGTTCAATAACGTAGTATTGGGATTCATATGGGGCATAGGCAATGCTTAGTACTCCTCCAGGAAAAGCTCTCTTCTATCAGTTTATCAGAAATTCAACATAAATTACTACAAATATTTAATGGAGGAAAAAAAGTATGGTGAACTTTTTTGTCTCTTTCAGGAAAAAAATAGATGTCATATATGTAAGATAGGTTAATATGAGTGTATGTCAAAATTCTAGGCTTTATGGATGACTTCAGTAGGCAAAATGTGGAATTTCATGGTACTGTGAGCTAAAATGGTTAAACAAATAGGCTATCGAATAAGCATACATTAAAAGATGCTTAAGAGGTGTAACTTGGGTGTGTGACAAGACAGCAAAGATGGGGACTGAAAATGTGATCATGGTCATATTAGCATTGGTTGAGTCCCTAGAAGCAGACAGTGTTGCTTGAAATGTATAGGTTATTGGCTGGATCTTCAAGGTTTCTCACTTCTTGAAATGTCATTACACTGTTAAGGCTGGTTTTCTGATACTCTCCTCATGTGTGTGGGTTTATAAAAAGTGACTGTTTTCAGACCACAGGACTGGTGCCACATGATGTAAACGATGTTACTTGTGTTTAGATTGTGTCAGTGTAAGGAAATCATGACCCAATCTGTTTGAAATCAGTACACCCTACTGGGATAAAGACTAGATTAATAATGTTTTTATTAGCAAGAGCAAAACCTAGTGTTCTTGTACCTTATCCAGCACTGATATCATATGATTGTGATAATATTCTAAAATTGCATGTAGACCCTTCAGAGCTACCCAGGTGAGACGTGTTCCCTTTTTATTAGGACAACAGCCCAATGAAATCCTGACAGGAGCCCTTGAGTAGAATTATTTATAATGTAAATGATAAAAGGACTTCCTTTTTGGGGAGAAAGGATCAGGTAGATTTTATTAGTAACTTAAAATAACTGATTTTTTCCTCCCTGTTTTTTCAGCTACATTATAAATGAACAAATAGAAAACTTGATCGAAATAAGAGCTGAGCTGGAAGTTGTATATAGATTATTTAAAAAGGGTATGAAAAGTTGAAACAAATCCACCTTCCATCCTTTCGCAGTGCCTGCTGCTCTGCTTCTCTTTGCAATACGCATACATCCACCAGAACTGCAGTGCTTAAGTCACAAATATCATCAGGTTCTGTGGAGCCTAGAAGACTATCAGAAACCAGAAACACACTAAATTAGGTTGAAATATATTTTCTACTTTTGTTTTGGATTTTCTAGCTCTGCAGTCTGAAAGATTTGTCTAAAGCAAATCAGAGCTACATTAAAGATAATTGAAGTGATGCAAAAATGATTCTGACAGTGATTCAATTTCAGCTGCTGCATACTTAAGGTATTACAGAACTTGCTAACATTACGGTATTTAAAAGGTGCATTATTTAGGTAGGATCTCTAATCATGCAGGACTCAGTGCTACTGTCTTACTATTGAAAAATGTATGGTTGGAAGTGGACGTCACAGACCTTAGTGCAGCACTGCAGTTCTCAAGCAGGAGAGCTAATAAATGAGGTGAAGGAGAGGGGCCAGATGGAATGTGTTGCTAGGAAAATTTTTCGTAGGAAGGTTGGGTAACCATGATTCATGTTTTCCCAGTCAATGTTACTCCAGATTATTTTAACAAAAGGCTTTGGCTTCTTGTTTTTTTTTTTTGTTTTTTTTTTTTGTTTTTTTTTAAAGACAACAGTAGTTAAGTGCAAGGTTTTCCCTTTTATTGGATTCTCCTGCCTGCAGTGCCCTGCTGCATCAGCTAGACGGGGGCTGTTCACGTAGACTGGACTGCCAGTTACCTCCGTGGGACGCGGTGCTACTCGCAGCACAGGCAGCCCCTACTTGCAACAGGAGCCCCGTAGTGGGCAAAGACGATTAATTTGGACAGTCTTACAGGTATTTGGAAGCAGATACTTCCTTTTGTTTTCATAGAGTTTCCTCAATAGATTTACACAGGAAAAGAGGGAAATCTGTATGAAAAACAGGAAAGAGTTTTTAGAAGCAGACAACTGTAACACAGCACTAGAAGGAAGACTTAAAATAAATGCAGTTGTTTGAAACCGTAGGTGATACCACTTGTATTATCTTACTGTAAAAACAATGATTAAATTTAACATTACAGGGTTATAGTAAAATAAAAATCCTCGGTATTTACAAAAAAAAATATGGTTAGCCTTTCACTTTAGTTCTTAGTAGATGACTAATATTTAAACTTCTGGGGCCAGGTTTTTATACCATATTTTCTACTTTATTGCCTTGGGCAACTCTTTCGGAAATTTCTCATATGCCTTAGCCTTGGAAGGGATCCCACACTCCTAATGCTGATCCATCTCTCTTGCATCCAATACGAGACCTAATTTTTTCCCCTCAGCTTTTTCACATCCTACAATATAATTTTGTATCCTGGGATTCGTGGCTGTATTATGACAGGTTAGGATGAATTCTGACATGCAGAAATATTTGAAAAAGAAAATCATCTATAGATTTCACATCAAAGTTCCTTCCTGATCCATCCTCAAACTCCCATAGAGTTCAAATGTCTTGGAGAAGTTGTTCTAACATTTGCTGCAAGCACTGAAAAGGGATAGGGAAGATTTTCTGTAGCTCTCCACCTTAAAAGTTAGGTTTGGCCTTCACAGTGTGGTGTTTGTATATGAGAACATTAGGGATAAAATATTCAGTGCTAATTTAATACATAATAACAACACACAAATGGCTAAAAATGAAAGCAGAATATGTTCCTGAGTTTTATTGACAGATTTTTAGTAACTAAAAGCATCATGTTTCAAGATCTATATGACATAAAGTTCAAAATTTTCACAATCCAAAAGAATTTAACACCTCCCCAAAACAAAACAAAAACCAGACACAAACCCCAGCCTTTTATCCATGGCATTTAGCTGGCAATGCTGCTATTTTAAATATTAAAGCTGTCCTACCTACATACCAGAACTTCATGAAGCATTTCAGGCATGGCATTACACTCCTTAAAATTTCTGTTTGAGTGAAAGAGGCTTTGTAGATCTGAAACAGTCTCATTGAAATCAGAGCAGAAACAGGCCTGATATGCTGCAGTGTTTTCATGTTTCTCTCAGCTCAGTGCCACAACAAAGCCTGCTGTTTTTATTTATGTGTTGGAGTTAAAGCTATTGAACAGACCGGAGTTTGTCTGTACACTTCACACAGAACCTAAAGATACCATTTGTGTTCAGATCTACTACTGCTTTTCTGTAGTGTATCTCTGCAGTGAATGCAGATTTTTCTTGGTTTTGTTCTCTGTAGATGCTTTAAAAAACTAAATAGGGGAAAATCAATACAGTGCCAAGTACCAAGCTTGTGTCATTCATCCTGAATCTTTTAAGTAGACACTTCCTCTCCCTCCAAACCCTCATATATATATATATGACTTATAGTTATTAAAATTATCTTGATTGTACTTATTTCTTGAAGGAACTTGCAACAGTCTTTCATTATATGGTGATTTGTTGCTGTGTAGTGTACCCTGTTGTTCAGTAACAGAGATGCTAATAATCCTCTACCAGCAAATTTTTATACTCTCTGGTGATTAGGCTGGCAATAACAGCTAATGGCAGAATTTAACATGCTCTGCCTGGACTTTTGGTTATAAATTCTTTGAAATAGGGCATGAGTACATAAATGTCATATATCTGGAGGGTCATTAAAGAAAAAGATGCTAGCAGTAAACTAAGCCAGCTGTACATTTATGTCCTTGAAGGAATAACGACAGCAGCTCATGAGTATGCAGAAGTCTGGTTTGCATTAGCAAGGGTTCACTGATTTGCATTAATCTTGGCCAGAACTGGGATATTTAGGATAAATACAGCTTGTTTGCAGGCCCACATCCTACTGGGAATAGAAGTGACCTTAGTTTCAGATGTAAGGGCCACCATTAATGCTTGTTTGAGAAGTGATTGGCTCCAGATTAGATGAAAGGTCTAGGCTGGAGGAGTGAGGTGGGAAAAACATCCCTCCAAAAACTTGTACATAAACTTCATTTTCTAGCAGAAGCATTTGTTTAAAAGTGAGAAGCGAAGCCCTTCATTCTCGGTTCTGTAGTTAAAACTGAAATACATCATTAATAACAGACAGAACGGATATATCACATGCAGATCTAGCTCAGGTGACTTCAAAATCATGTCATGCATGCCTGCCTGAAGCAGCCTTTGGGTGCTTGTACTGGTGATGACAGGAAATATCTTGAGGTGAGATTCCTGGCAGCTGTCTTAAAAAGTGTTATTTAAATACACTCCTCAGAATAATGAGAATTGGGCTTTCTGGGTTCAGAGCAGTAGGAAAGCCATGAAGGCATGTATACAAGTTCCCGGGATCCCTTAAGACCATCGTTTACTTCCTTTCTTAGAAAGGCCATGCTGGATCAAAGGTTACTTCAGCGTGTATCGTTACTGGGTAGCAAAGGTTTTAGCAACATCGTCACTTATGGCAGAACTTCAATGCCTGCTGTTGTTTCCAAAGAGTTTCTTGCATGCAGCCTTTTAATGAAGTCCAGGCACTTTGAATCTGTGGAGGTGTTTCCATTAGTGTATTTTCCAAACTACACTGTGCAAGAATCTAGGAAATAGTTGTTTTTTGTTTGCTAGTCACGTGCAATTTGACATTAATATTCCACTTGATTTTGTTACAACTTTCCTGTTGCTAATGACACTTAGATGTAGGGCTCTGATAGCTGCTGGTAAAACAAGAGCTGCTTGTTCAACATGTCTGCTTTGTGCATGTTGTGCTGGTTATTAGATGGAGAAAACTGGAATATTGTTCAGTGCATCTTCCCCTTCCAGTACTGACACGGCAACTCAGTGGAGCCACTCCATCAGATCTGCAAATCTGGGGTCTCTTGCTGCTGGAGCTAACTGTATTTGGTGTCAGTACTGGCACAGAGCCTGCAATGATGCTGTTGCTCCTGGAATAATGAGGCTGTTCCAGCAAATCACAGTCTGAGGGATGTGTGCTACTGGTGTGGACAGGATTTACATGACTGAATCGTGCTAGCATCAGTGATGTCTCGGTGTGTAGAAAATTGTAATTGAATTCTGCTGTTGTACTCTTTTGGCTCAAAACCTGAGAGATCAAGTAAGGCTTTATCTCCTTTCTTCTAGGGCTGCCGCTTCAAAGAAACATAATTTTCCTGTATTTTATATGAACTATATGCAAAAAATTGTAGCACAAGTTGTGGAAGGACTGAGGACTGTACAATTCTAATACCAGAGACACCCCTGTAACGTGACAGAACTGCTCCCTAAACTTGTGCATTCAGAGTATTTGGGCACCCAAGGTGTCCTTGTTGCTCTGCCCACCATAATGCATGTGAAGCAGACACAAGCTTGTGTAGGAAAAAATGGTGTGATGTTCATAGAGAAGCCCAGAATGATGTGATATTCCTCTTGGCCTGTTTCCTATGGCTTGTTTATGAAGCAAAAAATAGTTGTGTGAGGGACTGAATGGAACTATGGAAGTGTCCCGAAGCAGAGGTTGTTTGTAAAATTGATTTAAGGGCCCAGCTAGCACTGAGATTTTCAGCTGCTACTGAATAAAAATGGTAATCTGAATTCCATACCTTCTTAAACAGAGATAAGCCCACCAATTGGGAGCTTCATAACATCGAATCCAAATTTCCTATCATAAAATGATATTAGTGGCTCCATTTAAGCCTCCTGGAGCCTGACTTAAGTAGTAGTCATGATGTTACATCACCGTCTAATACAATAACAAGTTACAGAAAGCTGGATAAAATGTAAGCCTAACAAGAATTTATTGTTCTTAAACTTCATGGTACTTCACAACAGCGGGCAGACAGGTGACAGCAACTCATGCTGAGCAGACAGACTGCTTCCACTGCTCGAGGCACAATAAAACCCAACTGCGCTTATGTACAGTGGGTGGGAAGGCTCCAGAGGTCTCACAGAAGACTTAAGGAAGAAATCCCATTTACTGTTTCCAAGCTCCAATTGAATTTTAAAGACTGCATCTGAGCACATGGTATCTTGCTTGCAGAACAGTGTTGTTTCTTTTCTTCTCCCCCCATCCCCCCCCACCCCCCCACCCCAAGGGTGGGATTAGTTTGTAGGTTTTGTCAGTTTCTATTAGGAAAATTGGATTTCAAGCTGTAGCTATGGTGCTGCCCTGTTCGGTGCTCTTCCTGTTACCGATCTGTCATCTCGTGACATTATTACAGAAAAAAACATAAGCTCACAAATCTTAACGCATTCATGAGAGGCCAGCTTGAAAGATACTCGCTTTCTATGCCTTAAAAACCTCCTAAAGATTTTGTTTGTTTGTTTTCTTAATCTGTAAATAGTAAGCATAAAGATCATCCTGTCTCTAGTGGCTGTGTCTTCTGTGGACGTGTTTGGATTGCCTCACCTCGTGTGGCTAATGCGTTTGCCACAGGCAGCTGAGAGGTGCCCGTTCTCTTGGCAGTCACTGGACTGCAGGTACCAGCAGGCTCTGAGGATGATTAGCACCTCTCCAAATGATGCCTGATATTCTTTAAGAGATTCTCTAATCCTATGTAAGAAATGCTGAAATCAGAGTAACATCATTTTGAGATGATATATTTGACTTAATTCTTCTACAAGCTGTATAAAAACAGAACAGAAACTTTGAGTGTAATGCCAATACAGATCTCAAACTGCCATCAATCCAGTCTCATCTAGTGCATGGCTTCATTTCCTGAGCAACAACACTGGAATCCAAGTTTAGGTTAGTTTAATTGAATGCTTTTTCTTTACCTATGGGTCTGTGGCCATCTGAAAATTGCTCTAGAACTCAATTTTAACATTAGATATAAAACCTATTAAAATATTTTAGGAAAGCAGTGTATGATGTTATGTATTTATATGTATTTGTCAGCACAGCACCTATAACAATGGGATAAAGTTCTCTAAGCATACAAGAACCCTAAATTGTGGATAATAGATTTGCATCTCTGTGACATATTTTTAATTTTTAAGAATTAAGTTACCCAAAGGGGAAAACTGCAGTTCAGTATTTGCAAAATTGATGAATTATCCTTGGAACTCTTCTAAAGTATTACTCACTTTAAAAAATGTCTGTATTTTGAAATTCATGCTGGGAGTTCTCCAGAATTCATGGCACGCAGCCTTCCCCAAGGCGTACACTGACAGGAACAGATCTTAGATGAGGTATTTCTTGTATTAATTTAATTATCACTTTGTCACACTCCAAATAGAGCTGTATGGCCTGTGTTTTCATATCTTCTAGTCTAACAGATACAGTGTCCTCTATAATAACAGATCTCTGAAATAACAAACATTATAATCTGATTTCAAAATATGCAAATATCCTTGGCCACCTTTGTACAGAACAAAGTAATAAGATCTATTATGCAAAGTTTCTTTCTTATCTGTGTACAATGTAATAGTTACTATTCTGGTGATGTGAATTATTTCAATGGCAATTATTTCAATGGCTGTACCACTGAACTTATTTCATAAGTTCATTGATTTCATAAGTTCAATGGTACAGTTTGAGTGGTCCCAGTATATGTTTAACAGAAGCCTAATGGTATTGGAGCAGTACTATTTAAAATTAAATTCATTGTTTTCCTAAGCAGCGCTATTAGTTTCAGTTTGGAATTAGTTCTTCACTAAAGAATATTAAAGACAGAAGTGAATTATCAGGTGGTCTGAAGGTGTGCCATGTATTTAATAATTTGTGTCAGGTAATCTCATTCAGCTTTGCATTTTATGGGACAGCTATCTGATTCTCTTCCTTTTGTGTAGTCAGCCTGTTCTTATATCCTTGTAGGAGCTCTTAAGGGGGAGAGGATTCCCCATTAATGCATTTTAGAACCTCTTTGTTCCTTTTTCAATTAGTTGTAATGTATTTCTTCTATTTCTCATTTCTAGTCCAGATAGTCCTGAAATAATCCCTCTTTCAGACCTATAGATCACCATTTTGTCCCCTTGACTGTCTGTGGCAGCATGCGAGAAACCAAGTCAGACATGCAGTTATGGGCAGGTACAGGTGATACACTCGCATGTGCACGGTGAGTGTAAGGTACTGCAAAGGCCTTTAAATTACTGAAGAGAGTCATTGCCAACACATACGTATGTGCATAATAAGCAACCAGGAATAAGTGAGAAAACGTCAGCATAGCAATATCAACATGCTAATAGGACAGCTGCAAACAGCACAAAGGCCAAATAAGCATATTTCCCTATTTTCCAAGCACATATTCTATTTCTGATAAAGATACAGTATTTTGAAAATGCTCTGCTTGCCCTCAGCTCTTAGACTATGATGATGATCAGTGGGCCAACACTCCTACAAACGATCCTTTCCAATTATTTGGCTACATGCAGGAAAATATTTGCTGTGCCAGCATGTCAGAAACTCTAAGCCTAGATTTTCGGATTAAATTTTGCTGTGTGCATGAACGGATAAAGAGGAGCTTTGCAATATTAGTATGGTTGTCTCCTACACAAAACCTGACAACTCCATTGAATAGTGTATGCTGGTTTCCAGCTCAGTGGGGAACTTCTACGATTTGAATGGAAATGAATTAAGCGATTTGAGACTGGACAATAGGCATCCGTCAAGCCGAGTCTGGAGTGTGAAAGCATGACCTGGAGGCAGGGACTTCTGCTGGGTTTTGTCATAATAGATTTTGGTGGGACTCTTCAGCTATCTAATCCTATATCCTATTCATTATGTCCCACAGACAGGTACTTATGAGGACTGTGCAAGACATCCCAAGACAGATTGTTAACAGGAAAATTTCAACTAAAGCTGAAAGTCAGAGTCTGGCTAACACACTGAAATAAAGGGGACAGATTTTTCCAAAATTATAGCTAATATTTATTACTGTAACTCAGAAGTTCTTATCAGAGCAGTAGTTCATTTTAATCCTGGTAATCTCCAGGTATCAGTGATATTTGGTAGCAACACTACTTCAGAAATATACTTGGAACCACCTCGCATTCAGTTGCACAAATAATTGAACAGCATCTGTAAATCTGCTGTTCATCTTTTTCAACATAAAGGAAACTTTAGAACCATTAAATAATGTGGGTAATAGCTGCCTATAACTGCGGTCATTATATATATATATTTTTTTTTTGAGAAACTGATGGAAAGGAAAGAATTTCAATGATTCTTCCAAAACTATGGTCTGAAGGGTGAGTCGAGGCTAAGCTTAGAGATTACGCCCTCTTAAATTGCAGATGTGTGAGGTATGCATGATTTGTAGAGCAATAACCTGGAATTCCTCCAGATGGAGGGTGATGTTAGAGACACCCTTAAAATCAAACTATGTTTTGTCATTTTATGTGTATTAAAAGTTCAAAGAGAATATTTCCACATAGTTTTCCCCTAAAAATCACATACTCTGTTGCATTGTTATGCTGTAGTATGTGTGTGGACTTGCTTGGTGACTCATGTAGAGATGTCATCTTTCTATTTAATACTTGTGAAGAGTTTTAAAAATCAATATTTTAGTTACTATTTTAATCCATACAACCTTTCATCAAATTAAGTGTCAAGGAATTCCACACCTGTTTCACCTGCCAGGCAAGAACCACTTTTTTGTAGTTTGCTTTGAATCTACCTCGTGCTTTCATATGACGGCCCATAGTTCTGGCACTGGGAGAGACTGAACAATTGTCCCCTACTCACCTCCTTGATTAAAATTTTACAGACCTTCATCGCGTTTCTCAGCTATTTCTTTTTCAGGCTGAAATTTGCAGTTGGACAAAATAGTTTCCATGCCCTATTTTGTACTTGTTGCCTTTTCTGTGCATCTTTTTTAGATGCAAGGGTCATAATTCTGTCTGCTGGTGTTTTTATGAGCTTGCGTAATATTTTTGTTCCCCATTCCTTTCCTAATAAATTTTAATATTGTATTTGCTGTCCTCAATGCAACTCAGCAACTGAACTGATACGCTCCTAGAGTGAAAGATATTCCTGAATGGTTATAATGAACTCAGAGTCCGTCACTGTATCTGTGAAGCTGGAACTGTTTTTTTCCTAAAGTGCCTCAGTTTTTATAAACATGGCAAGTGTCACCTGCCATTTTATCATCCAGTCGCTCAATATCCTAAGATCATTCAGCTTGTCTTCAGCTGGTCCTTCTTTTTATCATCATGAATAATTCAGTCATTTTTATTTGTTTCATTGCTCTTTTCTATAAAAATCAAATGATAACCACATTATTGTAGCTTTCCTTACCATGTGATATAAAGCAGCATGTCTTTCCAACTAAAATACAGACTAAGCAAAAAATGTTTTCAAGAACTAAACCAAGGCAGACTACCAGTCATGATTAGAATTGGGAAGAAACAGAACTTCTGTTTCCAGCTCCCCCTCAGCGGATATTCTGATCTGAATCCAAGCTTTGTGACTGAAGTGTGCTTTTCATTGAAGAGATGAATCAAGTTACTGAGGTGGAACCTCACTGCTTTCAATTCCAGAGATGAATTCAGACTTGCCTCTGAACTATGGTATCTTCTGCAGCATTTTTAATAAGAGACAAATATCTTGAGATATCATGTTTGTTAACATATAACAGGACACCCTTTCTTTTAATGCATTTTACTATTTTTAAAATAAAAAATGTATAATGCATATCACTCACTACATATATTAGTGATGTATGCAGTATGCATTTGTTTGATTGAGAGGTGGGGAAGAACGTTCTTTAAGGATATGCAGGCTAAACCATGTAACTATATTCTGGGCCAGATCCTGTTTTTACAGTTTTGTTTATGAAGTGATGGAAAATGTCTGTAATTTATGTAGCACAACAAAGAAGCATGTGCTCTGAGTCCTGTGAAGATTCTTGTCTTTGGAAAGGCGTGCTTATTTTGAGGTTGGTTAAAACACTAAACAAACATTCTGAAGCATTGGTTTAACTTCACCAACATAATAAAGCTGTGACAGTGAATTAGGCCATCTGCATGTTGAACCGATGGATAATTCAAAGACTCGATTTTAAAAGCAATACAGTACCTAGCATTCTTTCTGTGTTTCAGCCGCTCTCCCAGTTCACATTCATCTTGCCTGCTGTGAGCTGTGACACTATTCTCCCTGCAATGCAGAACCTCAGTAAAATTAGCCATTTGTATTGCCGGTATTAAAATTTTATTGCAAACCAGCACTCTGACCCTTTCTGAAGCCTGACTGATAGAATAGGTCTTTGTTACACCGATCCTCCTACTAATCCTGTTCCCTTTGACCACAAAATAAATATCCATGCCTTACAGTTCATTTTATGCATGCGGGAACCTTACAGACACTGTTTATGGATACAGAACGAAGGGGGCCTAGCTTCCCACCACGGCTGTTTCAGCACCAGCCTCTGTCATAATGAAATGGAGGAAACAAACAGCTGAGTGTTGTCTGCTGCCTTCGGATGGGCCCCCTTTTTACCACCCTCAACAGCCTCCCTTTTTGTTTAGTACAGACCGTGCAGTTCCATCATTCATCCTGACTGTTTGATTTAGGCTTCCATTCCCTGGGTCAAAAAGAGGCTGGCGAGGGAGGAAGGATGAAAGAAGGTGACACTTTGACAGCTCCTTTTTCACGGTAATGAGCAAAACTGCTCTTTCTTCCCTCCGCTCCTGCTCACCATGGCCTTTTCTTTACAGAGCCACACGAAGGAAAGAAATTGTCAGTTCGGCTCTGCCTTCAGGGACTGACTAGATAAACTGGAGGGTTCTGGGGGCCTTTTGTGAGCTCTGCTGTGTGCTGTGGAGTCATTGCTGTGTTCAGGGTTATTTTCTGTGTTTGCTGTATGTACTGACAGGTAAACGCAGATTAATAGAATTGAAATTACAACATGAGTACGTGGAGCAGCAAAGCAGCAATTGCTTCCCAGTGACTTCTGTATTGTGCGTCATGCTTGCTCCTAAAACAGCACCATTGATTTAGGTAGCCCAAGGGAGGCTGCCACAGATGCACTTTGCTTGGAAGCAGAAAAAATAATCATTTCCCTTTCCAGCATTAATAATCTTCTGTCCTAAAAAGAACTTCATTTGATATAAGAGGTCATTATTATTAATTTATTATGACCAATAACAGTGTAGATTATAAGCAACCTGTATCTTAACTAGAAGAAAATGCTTGTTTGATGCAAGACTATGCTGTTTTCAAAACTACAGCCTTAACTGATAAGGCTGGAGAACTGCAACAATCTATTTTAAATATAAATGACTTTTATTACTTCACAACAAGTGCCAAGCCTTAGGGATTGACCATTTATCTGATTTATGGAGGGTACACATCTAAATGCCTCCAAGCTTTCAGGATTTCAGATCTTAAATCATGATTACTTGATGTGAATTCAGATCCTAGACCATAAAAACCAAAATCCACTGGCAAGCTCTAATTCTGATTCTGTGTTGTTTGAACTGGAGCAGCTCTGTCCCAGTCCAGAGCTAGCCAACTCGCTTCGTGGTTTTTGTTGATCTGTGAAGGCAACTGCAGAAGGATAATGGAGTTATCCTGCAGAAGGATAATGCAGTTAAGACTAGAACTACACTGTTGCACTTTAAGCCTTAATGGGTGGGCAGCAAGTATTTTTTGAGTTAGCATTTCTTTTAATTTAGTTATGAAATTTACTTGTTCTTTGGCATATATTGATGGATATAAAAGTTATTTTGTACAGCTTCTAGACATTGGTGCTTGTTATATATACTAAATTAATAATTCAGTGTTTTACACCTTAAACATAAACAAAAGTAATTATTCTC
The DNA here is from genome assembly GCF_965140915.1 of Aythya marila. NCBI lineage: Eukaryota > Metazoa > Chordata > Aves > Anseriformes > Anatidae > Aythya > Aythya marila. The sequence continues at coordinate 18,008,335 of NC_139051.1, forward strand.
ATTACCTTGATCTACCTGTTTTAAATCGAGTGAGAATTCAATAGAACAGAAAACAAAACACGCTATTATTACTCTTCTCATTAAGACCACCGGGACATCTGAGAACAGGAAAACAACTTCTAGCCATGAGCACAGCAAAGTATTCTCAAATACTGTGTTTTTTTTTCCACAGATTGGCCTTTGGGTCTGCCAGAGACACTAGGGAACCACCATACTCCATGTTTAGGCACTGAAGTGACAGCTTTGCATCCCTTTTACTGACGTTCAGGTTGAGATCAAGGCTGTGATTTTCTATTATTATTCTATTATCATTTGTATGGTGTTGTAGCACAGGATGTTCTTGGCCACTGCCAGATTTTAGGGCTGAGGAAGAAAGGGGAGATGGAGAGATTCTCTCTGCTGAGATTTGGTGTAGATGCCTGAGTGTTGACGGAGCAGCAGAACTCCTTGCCTGTTCTGACAACTAGTGAAGAAAACTTGAAAAGCAATGTGAGACATGGTTCCTCCTCCCTTCTGGAAGCCACATTTAGAGCAAGCAGCGGGTGCACATCAGCATGACACATCCAAGTGCCTGTGCTTTCTCAGGCACCTTGCTGAGCATCAGCCCCAGCATGCCACAGACTGTTTTCATCCGACCTGCCAGGTTTCTGGCACAAGCACAGAGAGGGAAGAAATATTTTACCCTCTGTAGTCATGCCTGTGTTATGGACCAGGAATGTAACTGGTGTTTGCACCTGGACCTGGGAAGTCAGGAGCTCTCTCATGTCCCTCAGCTTATTTATTACTAGAGGAGGCTGAGAGCTTTATTTCTTTAACCTTGAGGGGTGAGATCAAGGGGGTAGGCAGAGAACTACTGAATGAGACATGCGTGGGGCTCCCAGGCTGTGAGCTGTGAGCTCCTGATGGGCTAGGAGGGTTCTCTGTTGTGTGTTAATGTTATGTGACTGACTAACGAAGTGCCCCACTGGTTCTGTGGTGGATGGCTGGAAGCCGTGATTTCTGTTATAGAACATCAAATGAGGGACCTTTCTAACCAAAGCATCATATAGTTGCCCATTGAATAATTCACGTACTGCATACTGTATATCTAAAAAGCTTTAAATTTATGTACTTTTTAAAGTTTCCTACTTTATGCATTTGAAAACATCACTTGGAAACTGAAAAAAATCAGAGCAAAGCAAGGAGGTAACAAAAGGGGAGAGAACAAGAGAAAATACTGCAGAACCTCTATGAAGGACACCATGCTGCAGAAACTGCTTGTTTTGACAAGGGACAAAAAGTAGCAAGTACAAGACTGATGTCCCCAGGATAACTCTGTTGTATGGAGATCAATCATAACTTTTCTGAAAGATATCAACACTCTGGCTACCCTGAAAGGCCTTTTGTTCAAAGCCAGTGCATTCACCCATGAATATTCCTCTAGTGGTGGCAATATTTCACAGCCAGAAGACTTCCCTTACTGCAGAGCCAATCTCATCACAACCAGGGTCTGAATTAACTCAGAGCACTTGCTGTCAGAGCAGTCCATCTGTTTACCTCACTCACGCCAGATCTGTCACTAAATTAAACCACTGCAAACAGCCCCCTCATTTCCCCTTGGTTCTGCAGCAGAGACCATCTATCAGACTTATGGTTTTAAGGGTGTTGCGATGTTCTGTGGTGTAAAAATCACTTGAATTAATTCAAGAGAGCTGGTGTTTGGATGTGCTGATGCCACATTGTCCTCTGCTCCAGAGAAGACTCACTGGGAGTCAACACACTGCTGTGCCCCAAAGTATGGACGTACCCCCAGCTGCATGTGTCCTGCTGGAAACCCCACCTTGGATATTTGCTGACACACAGGGATAACAGAACCTACTGTTCTGTGGTTTTCATAAGCATTGGCTTTGTCTTGATTGTTTGAATTTCAGCGAAGCAGAGTGCTGCTCTAGGCCTAGAGCTTCAGCAGCGTGGAGATGCTGCATTCCCAGCCCAGCTTAAACCTGACCAAGTTGTGCTTTTGACTTGGCTGAGCTCACCATACGCAGTACCAGATACTTTGATGTTACGTGAACTAATGCCAAGGACATGTGCTGGGGTCAAGTACGGAGAATAAAAGCGGAGCAGATGTGCTGCGCATACCAGCTTTTTAGGGTTATGATTAATGTGACATCGTGGACCTGCACTGAAACACTATGTGGGGAAGAGACTTCTCACAAAGCAGAGCACAGAGCCCGATTTTGTTCTGTGGATTTATTGACAGCTTTGGGGTCTTTCTGATGTAAGCTGATTCCCAACACTTGGCACCTCTTCTCTTGAAATGGATGGTGTGTAATGTGACGGCAATTAGCACTAGAAACTCAGGCACCCTTTGGAGGGCTTTTTTTCCACAAACAAGGAGGGACTGCAACAGCCAGTCACAGCCCTTACGCTGTGGTTTTTCTTTTTCAAGGAGATTTAAGGACTATGCCATGAAGGCTGAAGTTACTTGTTTTACAGAAGTATATTTCTAAAGATGTGTCATGCTCAAAGCTTACATTTGACATTTATTTTCTGACCTATTTTTTTTATAATGTTCCTGTGAGGGTACTGAATGAAATGGCATTTGTGGACAGAATACAGTCAGTATCCTGCCATGCGGATACCTGCAATAATGAACAAATTTTGCTCCTTGCTTTAAGTTTTCATGTCTTTGAAGTTGATCCAAAACTTTGTGATCCTATAAGGACGCACGTATCTATTCATTTTTATCAAATTTTTCAGCTTTTCAGAGGAGCAATACGGAAGGCTATATAAAAGTATTCAAGTGCCTTTTCCCATAGATACAGAATTATCTTTGTGAATAAAATTGGAAGCTATATTCTTAATCTATCTCACGCCTTCCAGGTTGCCTGAGTTGAGCACGCAGCTAATTACACATCTGGAACTGGGGAAATATTTTCCGTCTATAATGGACTGAATCAAATACTTTGACCAGTTGATCAGCCTCATCCACATCTTTCCCTCTTCCCCTTCAAATGCAAGTTAGAAATTTCCTTTTTTTTTTTTTTTTTTTTTTTTTCTCCTGTTTTTTTCAGTTCGGAATTATTTCAGAATGTAAAACTTTAAGACTAGATGCAGAGACTGCTTAGTCAAAGTTTTAATTACAGCACAGAACATTCACTTCTAGCTTTTTTTTTTTTTCTTCTAATTTGAGGGCAGCACTTTTCTTTAGGTTGTTCAGTGGCCACAGTTCTGAGCAGCTAAGATGCAGAATACCTGGTAAATCTGGCAAATATCGCAAAGAGAAGACCCTCAGCCAGCCACTAGAAAGGCAAATATCAGTCTAGATTTTAATCGCTTTGTATGATATGCAGACAAGGTGCTGATAAAGTTGAAAAAACGTACAAGAGAATGAAGAGAATGGTATAGGCTAACTATGGCCAGTGATTCAACACAAGTTCTGACTACGATGAGAAGACAGGCAAACAGAACATGGCACTCAGTAAGTATTTGCAGTGGTGCTAAATAATGGTATTCTGTCATTGAAAATATAGAAATTGCCTATATTGTATTTCCTAACATCAGTGACATGTTAGCTCACCCCCCAGTGTGCTTAGAGTCTGGGCAGACTTATACACAGAATGAGTGTCCACCTCTATGCGAGTACTGCTGAAGTGTGCTAAGCAACGCAGTGGTATTCCAGATCCTTTGCTTTTGCCTTTCCTATCCCAAGGATGGGGTTTAAGAACTTAGCTGGGCTGTGGGTTTTTGTTATGGCACGTTCTCAATGAAGACACGGAGTCAACTAGTTTTGCTTTCTAGATACTTCCCTGGGTGTCTAGATAACTTAATATTTACATTACATACAGGTGATTTTTGAGAACTTAAGTTAATGATTGAAGCAGAATGGTTGCATGTGAGCCTATGGAGAGGCTAGGGTAATTTCATTCCCTGGTGGCTAACCCCAGCAGCCATTGACAGAAGCTGCTGAAGCAGAACGTCCTCCTTACGAATCAAAGGCGAGGTTCAAGTGGGCTTTTCCCTCTGGCATTTCTAGTTTCATGATTCCATGATTTTTCCTGGCACATAAATTAAAAATGACTTTTAGCTACAATGTACAAATCTCCCTTGAACTGTTCTGGGATTACTTCATATCTTGTCACATCATTGTCATTTTGGGGATCTATTCAAGAGATAATGCCTCCTCCCCTGCAGATCCCTCTGTATTTCAGGAACAGACTATTTTAGCTGAACAAATTCATTTAATTTGTTTGAAAACTTGGGTGATCAGCATCTATTTACAAACTACCCTACTGTGTATCCTGACAGAGAGATGAGGAACTAAGAGTAAACAATTGGTTCTTACTAGTTTAGTAGAATTCCTCCTCTCCTCATTTTCATGAAGTAATTTTCAGGTTTTGTGAGGAAAATTAAAAGGGAAGGAATTATTTTTTTTTTTACCTCCAGTGGAGTAAAAGGCGTAAAGGAATGCAGAACTCCCTGCTTGTTTCTGAGTATAGATAACAGCCTGGTTTGGTTTTCAGAGTAATTTATGTGAGTTGATGGCAGAACTGACATGCACGAAAACCACTTGAGATACGGTTGGCTTGTTTGTTTCAGTTTAGGCTCTGAAAAGGCTTAGTGGAGCCGTTGAATACTTTATACTACACACGTGTTTAAGGGCCTGCCTGAAGTACTTGCCAATGCTCTGATCCTCTCAGGATCTAGACCCTGGTATTTTTGTTTCAATATTTTGATGTCCAGGGAGATGAACTTAGCAGACCCAGGTTTAACACTTTAATATATAGCTTTATTTATTTATATTTATATTTATTTATATATTACTTTAATATATAGCGTTATGATATCTTACAAAACTGAGGATTAAGAACCTGAAGAAAAATCTGATTTTTTAAACACTGCTGGCTCCTTAAAGCATCATTTAGGAAGGTTTGGTAGAATTTCAATCCATAAAAACTGTGTTGCCTCCTTATGATCTCATTAGTCCTATAAGCAAAGGAACGCCCCTGCTGAGTTCAGCAGGTCTGGCCACATTAGCGTATGAGCAGGGCACAGCACAGGGCAACCCACTCACACAGAACTTAGGGAGATGGGGAACAACTGAAATGCTTGGGCCAGTTTCCTTTCCTGCAGATGCTTTTTGCATAAAAGCAGCTTAAAAACTTGTCAGATTTGCTTAGGATGCACGTGAGAGTCAAGGTGAGCGACTGTGCAGGTGCCACAGTCCTCCTCGCTCCCCAGTGAGGTTCATGAGCTGCAGCACTTTGTGACAGGAGGCTGCAATGTGTATTTTTATTGGTAATATATAATTGTTCTTATTACATGGCTCTCATACACTGATGCAAGCTTGCTTTTAGGTCAAGAAAGATGCATAAATTCCAGTCTTGTCAAGCTGAGAACTCCAGTCCCAGAATAACCCTGATGCATCGAGTTTTTTGTGCCTTTATCTGTACACAGCGGGATCTGAAGTGTCAGTGTCTGTGAGCCAGACTGTACCGAGGTCAACTTTAAGGGCTGTAAGCACGACAGCAGCACAGGGCAGTGACGTCCTGTCACTGGCCAGACAGCCACCAGGCAGAAGCCTTCGTGGCAGAAAGTGACACACTGCCACTGTTTGGCATAGAAAGGTGCAGGACAGGAGCTGACCCCAGCAATCCAGAGGGGTGCAGCCGAGCCATTCATGATCTAGGTGCGTTTCTCCTTATTTTTGGTTGCTGCAGTAAGAGGGAGCGCAGTAAAAGTGCGTTCAGAGAGGTGCACGCTGCCTCTGGGAGGGAGTGCATTTTCACAAAATGATTTGAAAGGTGTACGTATGGGAAAGTAGTTATTTTTATTTAAGGAGTTGTCTTAGTGTATGAAATTAATCATTGATTTTTGCTAGCATAACCCAAGATGGCTAATACGTAACATCACCTAGGATGTTTGGGCAGTAGAAGGCATTGGTTTTCTGACCAAATTCCTTTGGCAGGGACTACCTTGTTGTTACTGTTGGCTACAGCAAGGCTTGTGGCACACTTTACCATCTCAGTCTCTAGGAAGGGACGTACAATGGGGGTTGCCAAGTGACAGCTCCAGCGAGTTCAACAAATGGTTCCTCCTCAGAGCTACAGAGAAGCCTCGGACATGGCGAAAGCATGTCCACCCGAGTGAATGCACGGTGGCCACAGATGTGCCACTGCTATTGTGCTCACAATGAATTACTCCAAACACAGCAAATAAGGCGAGCCAGATGAAAGGGAGGATCTAGTGAGAAACCAGGGAAAGTTTTCCAAGGACAAGTGTACTGTAACTATGATCCCAGCACTGAAAAAGGCCAGAAAACTGGCTACATTTCAACTGTCAGAATTAGCAGACAAAGTTCTGTGTGGATAAGTGCACTTGCATTAATTTGAATGGATTTGAAGTAAAGGTTTTACTATTACAAGGGGAAGCAAATATTATTGTAAAAACAAACAAACAAAAAAAAAAAAAAACGCAACCACAAACAAAAACAAAAACCACATTTTCTTCAGTGTAAAGTTAAAATATTTAAATTGCTCTGTACAGTTCTTTCTACCATATAAAGCAATACCTTCTATTATAAGATTTTCCTTTAAAGTATTTCAAAAGAGTAGTAATCTGATTTGGTTGTTCGGCTTATGATTTTTCTATGACTAGGGATATGCAAGTGGCCTAAGGTTCAGATGATGAGCACATAATAGCCTGATACTTTTAACTTCTTGAAAAACTTCTGAAATTCTGTATTTGTTGGCAAACTTCTATGTAATCTATAACTTCTCACAGTCTTGAGTAGAATATTAGATATAAGCAAAATCAGAAAATAAAATGAGATGACAAGTTCATCTAAAGCTATCTGTTAAAGTGTTCTTACAGATGAGGGCTATAAAAAAAAAAAAAAAAAGTTTATTTAATGTCTCTGAAATTCTTGAGTTCAGTTTCCTGTCACTGTTCTTATTGACTGTCATCAGTCATTGTTCCCTGGCCGTCACTGCTCTTGTCCAAGGATGTACTTATTGTTTGTGGATCTATGCAGTCTTTTGTGTAGTCCAGCATATATACACACACAGGCTCCATTCAATTTTTGTGCCATCTGATAAATTTCCAAAGTGCAATTCACTTTACAATCAGCAAGTAGTTGACATTGATGACACTACTCAAGCAAAAAGTTGTCCAGTTTTTCTTTATTTAATGTCTAATTTTTAAATAAAAGAACAGTTCTAGAATGCCTAAATATAAGACGTGCATTATCATTCAGATTGGAAATAACCTACTGTATATACTTCTACATATACCTTCTTTTGTGGATACTGTTTCCTTCCTAGAGCCTTTCGTTCTTCACTTAACAGAGCCGATTCTGTATTGGGTAGGAACATTTCCATATTCCTCCCCTTTTCTTGGATTATTGATTTGGATCTGTTTGCTCCATCTTGCTACGCTTTAGAGAGTAATGATAATCAGAGAAGTTATTGAAAAGAGCAGGACACTGTCTCCTAGAAGAGAAGAAAATTTGAACTACTGCTGTTGTAGGATAACATATAGCATAACTATTCAGAAAAACTACCATTGCTGACTGTCAGAGAAATAGATGGGGGAGATAATGCTGGAGGCCTTCATTTTCATAATGCTAAGAGAATGAGGGAATAAAACAAGCAACTTTGCATTCCAAGTAAAAAGGGTTCCTGCTCATTAATACATATAAATGCTGATGGATAATTAAGTAATTTGGGAGACAGACCATATGTACGGGAAGCATTTTTGGTATTTTATGACCCCTTTCTCTGACCTATTTAATTACTGTCCTGCTGTCTAGCAGAGCAACATAAAACCTCTGTGAACATCTCCATTATGAAGTCTGTTTCAATTCTAAATGACCTCTCCTTTTATGTGCTACATTGGGATTAAAGAAAAAGGTTGTTAAATTCCATTATTCCCCCTAACGCTATTAACTGGAAAAAAAAATCTGTAAACTTTATTAAGTGATCAATTTTTAAGCCACCTACAATGTAGCGTAGAAAACAGAGACGACTTATATTTGGCAAGAACAATTCATGTCAAACCAATCTCATTTCCTTCTCTGACAGGGAAAACGGCTGAATGGATAACTAGGAGTAGTAGATGTGACAGTTTTATTGTAGTAACATTTTTATATGTGACACTCCTATAAATAATATCTATAAATCATAAAACTATATTCGAATACACAGATGGTGTCACCTTGAGGAGGAACAAAGTTTACTGGGAAAAAAATTAGGGAATACCTGTTAATGATTTGCTCTCTGATTAAGAGGATATATCAGGTGGAGGTAACTAGTCTGTCCTGGGCCCTAGTCAGTACCTTCATTTATGCATTTAACTTGCAGGTGTGCAGCTGACATCAGGCTGAGAGGGAATGAGTGTTTGGAGGTTAGTCTCAGCGTCATCGTGAGAAACCGGGAAAGCAGTGCAAAACCAAAAGAGCTGAGCGTCAGTAATAACTAATGAAATGTCCTATACCTAGGAAGATGGAATCAAGTGTGCCAGTACAAAATGAGAGTAACTCTGAACAGCACTGCTTAAGAAATGAGGCCCACCTAACTTTGTAAACTTTCCTGTGTACTGGCCTTCTGAATTACACATTTTTGACATAATACCAAATGATAAAGAATACAATTTCTTATGACTTTTTTTTTTTTCCTCTGAAATGAATTTAATTAATGCTTTTCAGTAAGGAATTTTCTCAAAATTTACCTTTAAATTGTTTCAACCGACTCATTAAATTGATAGGCATTTAAAAATAAAAGCTAGTAAAAATTTCTAGTGGTGGAGGAAACAGTGGACTAAAACCTGAGGCGTGCATGGAGTGTTGTAAGAATACATTGTGCAACTTAAGGCAAGAAAAGTCTTTGGTCTACTAGGTTGGCTTAGGAACCTTGTAACACGATAGGATCATTTTAAACAGTGATACAGGCAACTGTACAAATAAAAAGTTTGTCACACAGGTTAGCAAATTTTTACCAAACAGATTCATAGTAAGTTTTTGCATTAAATTTACAGCAATATGGATCTGTAGGCAGAAAGGGCAGTTCAGAAAAACATTCAGAAAAACATTTAAACACTTGGTGGTATTTTAAAGTTTGCATCTATTCAAGAAAGTGTTTCAGGATTGAAGTTGTTTCCTGAATTAGGCATTATAATTTAGGGTTGATGGGGCTCCAGGCTTCACTGATAGTGAATTAGTGTAAGATCCCACTCTAGAAGTGGGATTTAGATGTTTATAGATCTTTGAAAATCTGAACCTGAAGGAGGAATTACTTTATTCTTCACTTTAGAAATATGAAAGTATAAAGAGGAGTAGCACATAAAAGTCATAGAGAAGTCTCACTCCTGCACATGATCCTCTCTGAAAGAAATTAGGCTTTGCCTGGAGTAAAATAGTGGCCACACCAAGCCAATTAAGATGAATTCTCAGGAGACAAATCTGCAACCTTACGTGCTTTTTGCAGTACTCAAATCCCCATGCATTTCTCTGTGCTGCTGCCTTGCAGCATTAATTCTTGCCGAACCTAGATATCCTGCTCTTATGCTTACAAACTTTTTGTGGCACATAGAAATGGAGAAACCGCTCATTGGAGTAGTAACTTGAATAAAATTACAACAAATCCATTTGTCCATTGACAGTCTGAGAAACCTGCAGGATGTAGCAGCTGTTTCTCCATCTCTATGTTTTGGCCAACTCATTGTCTTACCCTCAACATGTGCTTCCTTGCACCTCACCTGAACTTATGCTTGTGGGTTTTGGACTGCTGCACAACAGGAGAATGTGATTCTGTATGAGCAGAAGTATTCTGCCTTTTGTAGCGCACCTGTGAGCAAGTACAGTGAGTGGGACAAGCTTTGATGCCAATGGCTACAGAGGGTGGAGACAGCCAAGCTAGTGGTAAGCTCTTCCATCGCAGTAACTCAGAGCTCTGCACTACTTCATTTACCTGGTTCTCTGCTTGCATGGGCATCCCTGCACTGCTCTGTGGAACAGGTGGAATTAGAGAATTCCACGCACTGGGGAATATGATCCCAGGCATGCAAGTCACAATCATCATTAGGTGTCTGTCCTTAAGCTGTTTAAGTCAGGAGCCATATTACATAGACAGGGAGATGGGAATGCTTTATGGCTACTGATATGGAATCAAGAACCATTAAAGGGTCTTGCATGTGGAAGAAAAAAAAAAAAAAAAAAGACAAACCCCTAAAATTTCCAGTTTTTAACTCCCTCTATTTGTTTTGGTGTGACCTGTAAAAGTTCCTGCTCTGCAAGGCCCAGCTGGCATTTCTTGTTGTCTTCAATTAGTTTATTTTTACCAGTTCAAAAGTGATTTTTAATGTTTCATCATACTTTGGAAAAGCAATTCTGCAGGACAAGAGCTCATCTTAAGCCTTTTCTGCTCATGCCAAGGAGAACTTGATAAACTAGATAAATAGTGCAATCTCAGAAGCATGGGTAGTAGTGTCATTCATCCAGATATCCCTGTAAATGACAGTCATCCGGGACATTACGTGCCTCGATGGTGTTTTTAAAATCCTATAGACTTTTAAAGAAATGCTTTTATCTTCTGCAACCACACAGATATTAACATACACAATGCTTATAGAAAGACACCGGATAAAATGATTATTTTTAGAATTTCCTCACTTCATAAAACAGTACAATAGCCATGATGCTACAAATAACTCACTACGAATTCTTCTTATAAGCAAACAGAGGAAGTATCAGTTTAGGAAGAGACAAGGAGATCAGAATAGACAATGTATTAAAACACTACTTTTAGTACAGTTGAAAAAAAATATAAATATTAGCTTTACTTTGGGTCAGTAAAAATCTAAACAACATTTCATTCCACAGGTCAATTTGAAAACTGGGGCAGAATTGCCTACCTAGCACTCCATCAATGGCTTCAAGTTTGAGATAAAAAGCAACAAAACCAGTGTATCATTAAATTTGTGGCCAACTTTCTTAATCTTGGAAACGTTTATTTATGCTTGCACAAAAGTGGTTTCTAGTTGGATGATACAGTTTATGCCAGAGACTTCCACTACATTATTGCATGGTTTAATGGAAGTGTTTTAACTTTTCTTCTGGAGCATTCCATATTCTAATGAGTAAACAAGTGATAACGTCACAGCAGAGTTTAAGCCAGCTGAGCAGAAGCTGGCCTTGTGCATTTTTCTCCAATTCATATGACAAATTGAACAACTTCAATAAGAAACAGAGCATCAGCTGCCTGGTAGCAGCTGTTTCTGTATGTGTGACTTAACCAATGGGAAAAGACTGAATTTATCATGGTTAGTTAAAGTCAAAAGTAAGTGTTTTGGAAACAGTTTCTGAAGGACCATTAGCAATTTCTGTTGAGATTTTCTTGAAGTATTACTACGTTGAGTCCTATTACCCATGTTTGAGGAGTGACTTCAGCTGTCTGTTCTCCCTTATTTTAGCCTACCGTCTACTGAACATGCAGGTTCCAATTGGGATCGCTATCAACACGACTGATAAGTAGCTCCTAATTTTCCTCTACCTGTACTTTAGAAGATGTATTTGGGAACACTCATTAAGCTATAACCAGTGATCTTCAAGCTAAAATGTGGTGACATACCGTGATTTGGTAGCCGTTACTTGGCAGACTCAAACTTACCTGTAGTGCTGCAGTTCTGATTCTAGCTGCTGAATGTATGTTTGCAAGTGTGGCACTTCGTTAGCCTTCACTTCTAGCTCCTTCACTTTGCCCAGACTGTTAAGGACTGCGTGTCTGGCCTCTTCAACCTTCTTCCTCATTTCTGCTTGTTCCCTCTTCAGGTTACGGTTGCAGTCTTCCAGATTGACTAATGCTTCCTGAGAGCTCTTCAGCTCTCGTTCCAGTTCTTGGTTGAACCTAATGGCTTCTTCAATTTGCCCATCCCTGGAGCTCCGGATGAGTTCCACTTCTTTCAGGACACTCTGAAGGCACTTGGTCTGGGAGTTGTCCTGTGTTAACTGTCTCTTACTCCCTATAAAACAGGTCCCTTCTTCCTTATGGTTAGCGTGGCTTTTCCGCAGTCCTACCTATATTGAACGGGAGCATAAAGCAGGGACAAATTAATGTATTTTAAAACAAATGACATTTTAATCAAGATTGAATGGCTGGATTGTGTTGTTGTTGTTATGGTTATTAATTACATATGGTTGAACAGCAATTAATATACTGGTTACCTTTGCAAAATACAGAGACAAAGAAACCTCTTGAAAAGAGTTTTTTAAATATGTATCTATAAATTTACTTTTCTGAATTGTTCAAAAGGAAAATTTGTTACTTGCACAAGTTTCTGTATAGCTGTAACATCATTATCTTAGTCTGTTCTCAAAAGGCAAATAGTATTCTGAAAAATACCTCTGATTACATTTTTTAAAGTTGTGTTCAGTAGAAGAGGACAGAGAGCAGCTGGTGGTGTTCTGGAGCCCTGACCTCTGTCCCCTTCTCATTCTTTCTGGGGTCTTTGACTGGTGATCCCAGTTGAAATTGGTAAAAGTATCGTTTACCTGCCATGCTGGCATTGTAAAGACAGACAGCTAACACCAAATGGCAATGGCACGCGTGGAGCAAATTTCCATGGGTGCTGTGTTATGTTAAAGCCAGCCTGACTAGAGGCACCAGAACAACTGGGAAACAGCCTTCAGTGTTTTGCCTGGTCCATGCTATTTCATGCCAGAGTGGTTTAACTGCAGTTAAGTATGTTCTTGTTTCACCCAAGCCAATACAGCAGAAAGAGGCCACACAACTAGAGAGGCCCTGCTGAGGAGCCAGGGACGGCCTGTCAGCCCGTGACAGACCTGGCTCCTGCCCTGGGCTCTACCAGCTGCACTCAGAAGGAAACACACCGCCTGCCAGTGTTTCTGAGGTAAAGCTCCGAAGCGTGTAAGAGTGAGTAACCACCTGTGCTGTGTGTGTGTGGGTAAGCATCCACAGGTTTGTTCTTTGGAGAGAAACCCCAGCAGCGTGTGAGCTACGTAACTGCCTGACTGATGTGCAGCAGAAAAAAGCAGCGTGACACACTTAGTGGTGTTACACTGAAGCCTTGTAAGGCTTTTGCAGTTTGAGCAGGATGGTTTCCAGTGCTTCCCCACATGCACTGAATGAATAATATCAGTTAAACGCTATTACCATCTGATCAATTAAATCAAGGCATTGAATCAATGCCCTGACCACCTGTACCAGAAGCAGCCCCTGGCACAGCAGTGAAGCACAGCACTTCTGCTTGAGGAGTCCCGGAGAAACGTTAAGAGCCACCTTGGCTCTTAACTTGGCTCACGGGTTAACGCCGAAGAGGAGCAGCGCAGCTCTGCCCCGGGCTCCTCGCCCCGCTCCCTCCGGGCCCGGAGGGCTTTGGGGGCTGGGGGGCGGCCCCGGGCACTCACCTGCAGGGCCAGGCAGCGGGCGTCGCTGCTCTGCAGGGCGGCCCGCATGTCCTCCACCAGCTCCCGCAGGCTGCCGTTCTCCTCCTCCAGCTTGGCGATGCGGTCCTCGGCCTGCTCCAGCGCCACGATCTCCTCGTAGCACTCCCGCGAGCAGGGCGCCGCCGGCCGCCGCTCCGCCGAGCCCCCGCCGCCTCCCCGCCGCCCCGCAGAGCCCTGCCCGGCCCCGGCCCCGGCCCCGGCCCCGGTCCCGGTCGCGTCCCGGCGGCGGCGGCGGGGGCTGCGCAGCCGGATCTGGGTCTCGATGTGCTCGCTCTCCCGGCCCAGCGGCAGGCGGGGCACGGCGCGGCGCGGGGCGCTGCCCGCCCGGGTGCTGAAGTAGCCGCAGAGGCGGGCGTGGAACTGGCGGAAGGTGAGCTCGGCCGCCAGCCCCTCCCGCAGCGCCAGCCGCTCCTCGGGGTCGGCCGCCGCCTCCTCGCCCAGCCCCAGCACCTGGCACAGCGTGCGGAAATCCTCGCCGGGGATGCGGCCCTCGCCGGCGCAGTCCAGGTGGTGGAAGATCTCCTGCAGGTACTGGTCCAGCCCGGTGGCCAGCACCACGATCTCGTTCTCCACGCCGCGGTCCAGCCCGTAGTGGTAAGCCAGGGCGCTCACCAGCCACTGCGTCCTCCGGGCCGGCCGCCCGTACGGGTCCCAGCCCTCGGGCGGCTCCATCGCGCCCGCAGCCCGCCGAGCACCGGCCCCAACCCGGCCCCGGCCCCGCTCCCTGCCGCCGCCGCTGCCCCCGCCCCGGGCCCGCCCCCGCCCGCCCCCGCCAAGTTCATCAAAAGTTAGCGGGGCGCGGAGGAGCGAGCTCTCCAAAGCAGGGCGGCCGTCCCGCGGGGTGTCCGTCCCCTTCGGGGTCTTTAAAAGCCAGGTGTGAGCGAAAGGGGTGCCCGGTCTCCAGCAGCTCTGGTCCAGCGCTCGGAAGCCGCCTGTGCTGTCGCTGCCCGCCCCGCGTGAGCAGCAGCCTGCGGCCGGCTCTCGGTGAGCGCAGCCCCGACAGCTCCGCGGGGACTGACACGGGCCGGGGATGTCCTGGCTGTGCCGTGGGGCGGCAGGGCAAGGTGCCGAGCCGGGTCCCCCCAAGAAGTCCTGTCAAGAGCAGCAGCGGATGGGGCCAGGACTGCGGTGCGGCCCCGAGGTGCCGCCAGGGCTCTGGGCACGGACCTGAGCCAGGCACAGCCACAGCAGCACGCAGGGGCCTGGGCTGGGCGTGCATGGAGCGAGGGCAGGGGTCCCACCTGAGGAGTTTCAGGGTGGGTGAGGTCTGCTAGGGGCCCTGCTGCTGCTTTTGCTTCCCATAGTTGAATGGGAATGCTGGTTGGATTTCACATACTGTGCATCACTCAGAAAAAGCATGCTTTACAAGAAAATCTCTTAATACTCCTCTTTCCTAAAAAACATTTTTGACCACTTTGCTTGGTAGACTGGCAATATGAAAACCTGTTTTGCTGAAGATCTCCTTCTGGTTTTTACATTACAAGACCCCACGTTCCCTCAGGGTACTCAGTGTTCCACAGCATCAGGCTCCTTATTCTCAAACACTGAGTTTTATCCACCAATGATCTTCTGTGTATTTATTATACAAAATAGTAGCGTGTTTGTAATTTTGCAGTTGTTAAGAATCTCCTGTCCCTTTCATGGATTTATTTATTTTTGATTTTCTTTATACATTTAAAGAGTGTTTCTCTCATTTTCCTCTTGTTTGAATTGACACACTAGTGTCCTACAGTTCTGATTGACTTGCGGAGTGACTGGGTGACCTGATAGGGTTTTTTCATGCTTAATGTATATATATTCATTTACACTATCATAGGAACATATACCTATAAACTTCAAGTTTTCACAGACTGATAATGTTGACATTGCAAGAAATTGATTTAGGGTGTACTGAACGTGCAGTGTCAGAGAGAAAGATGGGAAAGAAAAAACATACACGTTGAATGTTTTTAGCAGATGTTATGTAAATCCACATCTGTTATCCATACACAACAAACGCGCTGATCCCCAATAACCTAAAGCTAGACAATGCAACAATTTAAACTTCTTTTGGTTTAGCTAGTTTAAATTGTAAAAAATACTCATCAGGTGGAAGTAATTGCTTTTAAGACTGACAGAATCTTTACCAGGCTATAAAGATGCCAGCACAAATTTTACATCAGCACTACTGTTTGCAGTTGGGTTTCTTGGTGGTACCTCTGGCTAGAAGAGAGGTGTTGTTAATGGCTCTGGGGAGCATTTGTGCCTCAGTTGAATTGCTCATTGCCCGTCTGCTCCTCTTCTGCTTCACAAGAATGAAGGACCCAAATGCATGATGAATATTTGACTTATTTGGCTTTGTGTTCTCATGGCAACAGGAACACGAGTATGTCAGAATGATGTCAATTCACCAAAGTTTCATCTTTGAAGGAAAGCAGACATTAGATAATAGCAAAAAAAAAAAAAAAAAAAAAAAAAAAAAAAAAAATTGGTTTATATATTTTATTTGCTTTTTCAAAAGAAGTTCTGATGCTGGATGGTGCTTGCATCACGCTTTCTAAAAAAAAAAAAAAACACAACCACCAAACCCAGTAACTATAAACACTGGACAACTGAAGAAACAATAGACTAAAAGAAAGCTCCAGTGTCACTTTATCTTCTCTGTAATATGGGGTTTGGATTGGTAGAAGTAAGCTTTCTTTTTGCAACCTGCCTTTAAAAACAAAACTCTAAAACATGAATCCCTATGTGTTTAACCTTTTTCTCCATTGCAGCACTACTGCTAGTAGTAGTATGGAAAAGCCTATAGCAGCGTAATGGCACTGACTGTTGTGTTTACTCCTGACTATAGCAAGACTAAGATCTTACCTGGCCTACATAAGGCTTGCCTGTTGACTTTTTCTCTAAATCTGCTCAGAGGCATGGCAACCTTTTATTAAGTATTCAAAAACTTTTTTACGATGTTGTTACTAGTTCTGATAGTACACTCTGTCATGGAAGGATCTTGGAAGAGTTCTGACTATAGATAAGCGCTGATGGCAAAGCATGATTTGAAGGGAATGACTGTTTCTACAGTCTTATGATAATGGTTGGAAATTAGAAGTATATTAAAATCCTGCATTTGGAATTAACTAATTGGAGATTTTTATTTTAAGAGGTCGACAGCTGCCACAATTAGACTTAAGTTTGCCAGCATCATAGATGGAATACTGTTTTAAATTATATTAGATGGTGGTGGGATAAAGAAAGGCATATAAACTATGTTTATAGAGAAAAATTGCACTTAATTTAACTATGTTCCTATTTTATTTCACAGTTCATACATGTGGCAGGGCCAAGGACCAGCACAGTTCATTTTTGTATCTCACATTGCAGGATATCAGTAGCCTTGCTTCATTTGTGTGGTGGGCTTTCATACAATAGTGCAGCACAGAGCCAGCCAGAACTGTTTGGCTTTGGAGAATGCTCATCTTGCAGCAAAGATCACTTCATTACTGTAAAAAATATTTTACCCTGCCCAGACTTCCTCCTTTCAAGGAGAAAAGTGAAAATGTAGTGCTTGGTACCTAAAATTTGTTTTTCGAATTCTTTCCAACAAAGTCATGCCGTGATGTTATAGATACTTTTTAAATTTGTTTGGTGTTTATGAAACAGTTGCTTTCACAAGGATCTTCAGAGATAAGTTAAAATAATATTAGTGGTGTGATGTTGTTCTTGGCATGTTCTTTAAGTTCCTTGCAACTCCAGAAATGTTAGGCGTTGGCTTTTTGTTTGTTGGGTCCAGCATATTTGGAACAGCTCTGTGTATGCAGTAAGACAAAGAAGGAAAATGCAATTGATCGTCCCTGTCATGTAGTTCTGCTCCTGTTCACAGATATTTTTCATTTAATACAAGATTTTTGATATACACATCTGGTGAGCATGTAGGTAATTCTGATCAGCTGTGTAAAAAGCCGCAATGATGTTCTGTATGTTTAGCTGCACGGAGAGCGTATGGGATGGATACAAAACAGAGTTTCAGAAACTACTTTAGGGAATCTTAGCAAGCTTCTGAATGTAAGAAGAACATATATATTAAAAATGGAAATGAACTGGTGTCTGGAGACTCTTCTGCTATGGACCTAATGGGAGACCACTGAGGCCAGCACAAGAACCCAACTGCAATTTGGATTTTATCCCGGGAGTGTGCTATTGCTAACTCCTTTGTGGTCTTTCTCTTGGTCTAAACCATTTGAAGGGAAGAAACAACACATTATGTAGTCTACAGAGGAAACAGCTGCAGCTCGCAGAATACCCAGATGTTTTAGTTGACATTTCTTAGCTATTCAGCATCTGGAACAGTTTAAGGCTCTTCTACTTTACTGAGAGAAAAAGAAATCCCCTGCTTTCAACTTCTATTTAGTAGTGCTCATGGGGTAAATGTTTGTCTTTTATGAACAAATTTCAGAGTAAATGAAGGGGGAAAAGGGCAAGTTTGCAATAGTAAAGTGAGACCAGAACACGGCTTGCAGTCAGTCCCTGAGGAGTGCGCAGCCGGTGCGCTTGTCAGCAGTTGTGGTGCAGGCTGCAGGTAGCAGACACAGTGCGGGCCCGGCCACGAGGCTCTGACTCCTGTTAGGAGCAGGCACCGAAATGCTCCTGAGAGGAGCGAGACGGGGACGCGCCCACACCCGGCCCTGCCGGGGCCAGGCCCGCCGCCACCTCCCTCAGGCCGCTCCCGCCGCTGCCCTCCCTGAGGCGGCTGCCGGGGAGCGCCCGGGCCCGGGGGTAACGGTCGGGGCCGAGCCCCGCGGCCGTTGGGGCACGGGTGGGGGCGGCCCCGCCGCCTGCTGAGGGCTCTGGTGGCGGCTCCATCGCGTCTGGGGTGTCCCCTGCCTCGACAAAGTTTTCGAAATGGGAATGCTGGGGTTCATCCTAATGTAACCCTGCCTTGCTGCTGCTGAGGTTCTTGTAGGGATTTGTATTCGTTCCGCACGGCAGCACTGAAATGAGACTTTTTCTCGTTTCGTAGTCGTTGAGCTGGTTGTCTGACTACGCAACGGCAAAGCAGAAGTGTGAGGATTAGAAGGCAGTGGGTGAAGAGGAGATGGAGGAAGAAAATAAAGAAGAGACGGCAGACCCGAACACCGCCTGCTCTAAAAGCACATCTGAACAGTTTGAGCCTGAACGCCCAGGGGTGCCTGGTGCTGGTGGTGGTCTGGCCACAGAGGGTGAAAGCGGCAGGCGCGTCCCGTCAGAGGAAAGCTCGCTGGAACCTGATGGCTCGCACACTGTCACCTGCACGTTCACGGTCTCACTAGCTGTCCCTGTCTTGGCTACAAGTATGTACCTGATGCAGACTTTCCTAGGAAACCTTTTTCATTACTCTCTAACTTGTGTGGCAGTCTTCAGTGGTTTAAGGAGGTAGTGGTAGATAAGATGTTAATTGATAGGAATTTTCCTGGGTAGATCTCTCAGGAGCTTAGAAACGCACTCTTGAACTCCTGTTACAATTTGATCATTGTAGACAGCATTAATTTTGCCATGAATATCATCTTTGATATCATTTGGCACTTCCAGATAATTCCAATATTCTCTCTAGAGCAAAATCAGAAGATACCCAATCCGCCTGATAGGCAAGGAAAGAGAATTCCAGCTGATGAATCGGGAGCTCTCTTAAGAACACAACGCTGCTATCACGTGGAGTACTTCCTTTTACCAGATGATCTCGTTCCTAGAAAACTGGATTTGGTGGTGTTTGGGACAGTTGCAAAGCTATTTGCAGAACGTGATTCCAAGGTAAAAGATACCATAACACAGAGTAATCCCAAATTTTGTATATAGGAGATAGGTGAATGTTTTCTACAGCGGACTGTTTTAGTTGCATATTGGTTTAACAACAGCTTAGATCTTATCTGCACTCACAGATACAGAGACAGATACTGAGGTTAGAACTTGATGCTCCTAATCTGGATGAGCAGAAAATTCTTAAATTTATAGTAAGAGGCTGATATATTTCAAAGCATTTTTATCTGCTGAAAAATACTTTTATCTTCCCCTAGATTATCAGTTTAGTTGGGATTATAACTTTTAAGTACCAAGATAATAAATAACATAATAATTCAAATTTACTTATAGTCCAACAATTATGATAAATATCGTGAATATTCAATATCATTCAATTAAAATGAAGAAAAACTGAAATTTATGCCTCTGATCTTTGTTGAGGAGAAAAAGATCTTAAGGTACTTGAAGAATTTTGCGATTTTTTTTTTGTGTGTTCAGACACATCTGAGTCCTGTGCATTCAAACCCGTGAACATAAAAATTAGATATATTGTGCTGAATACGCTTTAGTTTTTTTTAGAAGTTATTTCTAAAAAGCCTGTGCTAAAATCATGTGAAAAAAGACTTGCTTTTCAACCATTGTATCCTACTATCTGAATTTATTTGGATAAACATGGCTTAGAAGACTTGAGACTACATTCTATTTGCCTAAATCTTAATGGCCAATTATCAATTGGAAGGTTTGTTGCATCTGTCTTCTAAAAGCCAGCTACCAAAAAAAAAAAAAAAAAAAATAGAAAAGCCAGCTACAAAATTGTTACTTACTATTAACAAACATGGTTCTATTTTTTGGTGAAAATTCTGCAAATAAAAACTACTTGTGTTTTCAGAAATGATTATTCAGTTAGTTAAGTCACTATTGTACATGTTTGGTTGTAGTATTCATCTATTAATTCATTTTAGAACTATTATGGCTCAATGTACATAAGAAGGGAATTTTGAACATAAAGTAAGCCCAGAGTTTTTGTACAGGTCACAGAGCTTTTATTGCAAAAGCACAACTTTGGAAGAACTGCCTTCTGAAATGAGTGTGTTAATTCCCTGTAGGAAAAGACTGAATCAGTTAACAAAGAATTAATAGATAAAATAATTTGCTAGTCAAAATGCCTTACACTTTTAAATTGACTGTCCACTCTTCTCACTTCCCTATCATTGATCAGCAATGAATACAAACTAAGAGTTACACGCCATTCCTAGAACTTGAGGTATGATAGGTAACATGGTCAGGTCTTTTTCTTGCCAACTGTGCCTAACTTTTAAGTATGTAGAAACACTGTGTAAATATCAGCATTCTGTTAGAAATATAATCGATCAAATGTCTTTTAAACACTGATATTAATTGTTGTCTATTTTGATATAACAAGCTAAGTTATTTCTGTTTATCCACTGTTGTAATCTCCTGTCATATTTCTTACCTTTGAGATTGCATTTATATATTACTACTTTTGTTATCACACAACTTCATTTGTTTTCTGTTTTTTCCTATTCATGGAGTTTTATTCTCTCTTCATTGTAAACAGACAGCTCCAGGGGCTCAATCCAAACGTCATGAAAAGAAACTGACAGCTGGGCTAACTTCCTCAGTGAGTGAGCATATAGGATAATTTTAATAATAAGTTAGGCATTGTGTATTTTTCTTGTATATATTTATTTGATAGCTTACATAACATACAAATCTTGTCTCCATCATAGTTTTATCTTCTAATTATAACACAAGTGCATACAGAAATACTTGTTTGACCTTTGAAAAGGCATCATCTTCACTGAAGTCATTTATGTTCTAAACCTTAAGTGACTGTGAATCTTTCATTTTTGAATTTTGACATTTTCTGGTAAGGAACTTTTCTTGTTCATTTTAATTTTAATTAAAGTCTTCTGTAACAGGAAAAAATATGTGTATATCCTTGCCGACTGTCAGTTCCAGCTTTGAAGGATAGTTTACTTGGAGTAGAATTTTCAAGGGGTGCAAAGAAGAGGGACACACAGTAAATTGTTTACATATAAACCCCATACCCTTCAATCTGACCTCAGAAAATACTAGCAGGAACTGAAAATTCCTCTGAAATGGGGATGGGTAGAGGTAAAATGTCATGTAACAAGCCAGTCAATATTTAGCCTATAGTACAGACTTAAAACAATCTGTATAACGCACGTATCTTTTTTGTTTATTAAGCATATATATATTTATATGGTAAACACGTATATTTACCATCCTAGTACAGTCATGTTAACTATGTAACTAGTGCTGTTGAAGCATGAATAACTTACAAAAGAAGCATAAGAAAAGCAGTGTTCTGAAGGAGAAAAAGCAATGGAGGTAGAAGTATCTGGATGGCAAAGAATCATCCTCTGAAACAAAAAGTAGACTTTTCTAAGAAGTATTCTCCATGGTAGGTGACATACTGAGGCTTATTTTGGTAGTATAATAAAACACAAGTGAGGGAAGAGAAAGGAACAGTCAAGAAAAATACCAAACATATCTCAATGGATAAATGTAAATAAGAATTGCTAGGTTGAGACTGTACAGTTATGACTTAACAGAATAGCACACTGACCTCAGAAGTTAAGACTGTCTTGGCACATCAGCCCCAGTTTCATTGTAATACAGAATTGCAAGTGAATCTAGCTGTCCGCATTGTATATGTGTCTATGTGCATGAAAGATGACATGTAAAATGACATTAAGAACAAAGTTCTCCTTTTTTCTCTTACACGAATACTTACTGGATTTTCACCATATCATATATTCTCGTATTTACAAAGTAGATTTGATGAGATCATCTAGTACTGTATGCTCTCGGGTTTTGTCTTTGCATGACAATCAGGCTAACGGCCCACTTTGATTATTTCTGAGTATAAGTTTGAGATTCTTATTAAACAAAATTCTCCTGTGAAATTTCGGATTGAAATATGTTATAGTGGCAACTCTGATGAGCGTTCTGTTCGTAGAGATTACCAGCATTCATATTATATATGAAGTTTGATGCTTGTGCTTTGATTCTGTATTTTAAAGAGTGTATATTAGCTTTCATAGTATTCCTTTAAGCATTCAGTCTGCCATGTCATGCTGAACAACAGTTTAATGGCTGTTTTTTCTTACCTCATGTCTCGTATCAGACTTTGGCTTGATAAGACTGCTTTGTATGAATCCAGCAAAATATGCTGCTCTGACACAGAGAAAGGGGATACACAGAAGATCCAGCACGAGCTGGAGAAATAAGCAATGTATACTTCGAGAGCAGTGGTGACAGTGGTCAGCATGTGAATATAATTTCTTCTGTACTGGTCAGCTTCTGTAAAGACTTTCATCTTTGTTCTCATAGACTATTATGCCATGGTTTGAAAATGACCAGATGTGGATATCATGGAACCATAGTACTGATATCAATGTCACCAACGAATATCTAATAAAACTAAGAGATCACAAAATAACTTTAAAACTCTGGGATGCCAAGGACAAAGTTTCCTCAAAAGCAAGGCTTAGTAAACCAAGCATTGTTTCCTCACTAGAAAGAGATGCAGAGGCTGTTGGTAAGTCTAGTGCAAACAGACACGTTATAAAATGTGTGTTAAAACAGTGACTGCACCTATTAATAAGTTGTCAATGAGATTGTTTGATTATTATTCATATGTCATTCTCACTAAAATAATTCTGGCTTGTTTGTACTTTGATGTACTTTAATGAATGCATCAGTATCTGAAAATTTTGATAGCAGAAAAATACAATTGGGACTATCGTCTAAATTTTTGTAAACTAAAGAGGTATTTGAGACTATTGGATAGTAGTGGTAGCAGTGAGTGTGCTTTTTTTTTTTTTTTTTTTTTTTGTAGTTGTCCTGAGAAGTGAAACTTGTACAGCTGTGTTTTTGTGCTGCACATCTTTCTGTTTCACCTCTCTGTTACCTCCCACAACTCTGTATCTATGGCTAAATTTTGGCCAATTTTGGTTGTAGGTCAGTGGTGTCAAATACATCTATTTTGTAATTGAGCTAATTTCTATTAGTTGATTTATTAGTTAAGCTAATTTAATTAGAGGAAAGAGACCTTGTTAGAGCTCCTTATGGACATGTATTAAATGAGATCTCAGTCTTTATTATATTAACTAACCATAAGATAAAATATGTAGGAAGTAGGGTATCCTTTGTTCTGAAGAGTCTGAACTACTGTTGAAATTAATTTTACTGTTAAAATATGCTGAATTTATTAGTTGAGTACTGTAATACTCTCTTTTCCATATGTATAAATGGATTGAGAGTTGGTGATGTTACCAGATTTCAAATGCCAGTTAATACAGGCTTGGGTTTCTTTGTAACTGAACTGATACTAACGAATGTTTGCTCAGATGTGGTGGGCTTTGTGAGCAAATGGGCTTTGCAATTAATGGAAACTTCTGACAGCATTTGGTTTGTGTCTGTAAGAGAGATTGAGCACCTCAGTAGCTGTTGAGGAGTGGAAACTCGTTTGTAGCTGTTCTTTTCTGAACAGCTGCTGTACAGTTTAGCAATGGGGGCAAGGCAAGACAAAGGATTGAAAGCTTTCCTTCCTCAAGCTGTGCTGTTGCAGAGGAGTCTGTATGCAGAGGTCCCTCTCGTCACACTGCTGGGGCTGTTTGCCCTGTGTGCAAGCCCAGTGTTCTGGGAGTTGCTGCAAACCTCACCAGCCCCAACATTTTCCTCCAAATATGCATTGTTTTATGGTACACAGGGCTAACATTTTATGCTAGATTCTTCTGTGGGCTTTGAGGTAACCCTGCTGATTTTGATTTCCAGACTAACAGAATTGAAATCTTGGAGTGGTTTCTTACAGAGTAGGAAAAGAGGAACATGTACCAGGGGAAAATAATTGCTCAAAATTGGAGTATCTCAAGCAGAGTAAGCAATGAAGTCCCAATCACAGATTTTTTTTTCCTTGTCCTGATAGGTGGGGTAAAACACACAGTGCTATTGCAAAGAAAATTATTTGAAGAGAGTCAGCCACCACCCAGCTGTACAAAAATTAAAGAAGCAAAGAAATCCAAAGCACAGAAAGAGCCTTCAGCCCTTCCTGTCAAAGGTATATGAGAGCTGGAACTGTTTTGTGGGTTGAACGGGAGTGGGAATGTAACTGGCACCTTGACAAATGGGTGAGCAGGAACAGGACTCAGGGATCTATGGAGGGAGCAAAGTGTTGCAGTAAGTCTGAGGACATTACAGTCAGAGCAAGGTTTTAATAGCTTTGGAAGAGAATTGGGACACAGAAGAGATTTAGCTCATGGAAAGTTTTCAAGGGACACTAGAAAAAAGCATGGGGATTTTTCTGCTGCTTCACATTTGTAAGTGATTGCATTAACATCTAGAAGCTTGTGTAGACCATAAATTTCTAGATTCTTGTTTCTCTGTTGCTGGTAATTACTTGAGGTCCAGCAGCAGAATGTTGCTTCCTTTGAATTGCTAGTGTGTGGAGGAGTATGAAAATACATTTTTGACATAAGTGGGAATCCCGATTTTATGCAGTTTAGTGATCCAATCTTTCCTTGTGCCAGTTGAGAAACTGCTGCAATGCTGCTGCAAATAGAAGTATCTGGTGTAGTGATCAGCAGTGACAGCATCATTTAAGCAAAGAAGGGGAAAAACTCTCCATCTAGTGGCAGTGTTTTTTGTAGCTAAATCTTAAATGCTGTTGGTAGTTCCTTTGTTTCTCTTGGGGCCCTGTTAAGTCCCTTGACTGGAGAGCTGGCCCCTGTGATCTCTTTGCGCCTGGGCACTGTTGAACTGTGCAAAGTACTCTGCTGTGAACTCAGAAAGCATATGGTATCAAAACACTTTTTTTTCCTTAATTTTGTATTTTAATGGTGAAAATAAAACTAAGACCTAAATTCTCTCTCTGTGTTATGTCTGTTATTTTGTTTGATCTACAGACAGAAAATCTTGGGACTTGCCAAGTGTTTAGATAGAATTCTCCAGAGGGAACTGTAGTAAGGTTCTGGAGATTCAGTTGATAACATGATTTCCTCCTACATTAGTAACTGATGAAAGACTCCTTGTATCCTTTTGGGGAGCACTGTGTCACCGGCTTCATCTGATTGCCTTTTAAAATTGTTTTTATTTTTTCTAACGATTCATGGCATGCTTCATCAAAGTAGGAGCAGGTGAATTCCTGGTGTAATTAGGCTGGCAGAATGTATCTGCATTTTGGTAGTAGTGCCATCTAGTGATGGGTCCAGAGAGGACTGGTGGACCAAATGCTGAAGTCTGCAAAGGTAGGAAGTGTTCAGGGAGATAAAGGACAGGAATCTAGCTTACAGTTCAGACGAACCGAAAAATCCATTTTTTTTGGTTCAATGCAAACCCATCCTACTTTAAGGAAGAAAGGAGTGTTCTAAAGGTCTCTTTATGTTTCTTTTCATTTACCTTGAAAAACTGTGTGCACTATTTGGTGTACAACTACCTGTGCTGTGTAAAATAGGTAAGTAATTATAATTCCTCAATGTCCTGTTTATATAGTAGGTAAAAACCTAATATTCCATTGCTCCATTTTTGCTTACTTGCAAATAGTGGCAAATTTTGTTCTTTATAGTGTGGAATTTATTCAGCTCTTTAAGTGCAGATTCTTCTTGTCATTCATACAGTGTTGATTTGCTCTAATCTTACTGTAATTAAGACATACATCTCACTCTAATTAAGGCTGATACATTGTGATGCTAGATGTTGAGTAATTAACACTTAGGTCTGTGACTGCTTTTCTATAAATGACATCTGAAGTGAGGTACAGTATACCAAACTTCTGGCATATATGAACATTGAACAAATGTCAGGGCACTTCTACATGTGCTCTGTGTAACAGATCTGGACACTGGGAATATTATCATTGTTATTATTTTTTTCACTAAGATAGCTATTGGAAAAGCATATCCTTGACATGAACACAAAAAATAAATGGATCATAGTTTTGAGTTACAAATACAGCTTGCATAAGGCTTCTTGCTGTTATTTAGTAGAGCTTACAGATGCTTTTCTTAGTCTTATGTGAGTTAACAAAACATAGAGTACTTATTAACAAGTGTGAAAACTGTTTTGATTCCACAGAAGAAACAGATTGGGATGAAGCAGGAGCATCTAGTTATGGTTTACCACATCCTTCAAAGATAGACGATGTCCTTACAGTGAGGTAAGAATGTTGCACTTACTTTGGAAAATGTGTTAAAACTATAGTTGACCATATGTAAATGTTTTTCAGTATCTTTTTTTTTTTTTTTTTAACCTTGCTATAATTATACCATGGTTTCAGAAGTGGTTAACACTTGCACTAGTACTTTTTGCAGTCATGCCTGCTGACTGTAGGAGAGGAGCAAAAGTGTCAATGCCCCTTTTGATATACATCAAACTTTTTACAGTGTATTTGGGGTAAAGTAGCTGCTTATGAAAAAAATACATAAAAGAGCAGACTTTACTCAGTTTACCTGTTTGTTCATATTTTTCTTCTGTTTACTTGTATCTTGTAACTTCTGATCTGTGGGGTAAGATAGGCTCACTGAGACTAAATGGAGGAGAAACTGGGAGCTGGTCTACCACTAGTTGCTCAACTGAAGGCGTTGAGAAGTGTCTGGCAGGGGAAGTGGTGAGGGGTTTGTTCAGGGTACTTAATTCTTTTTGAAAGTAAAGTAAGCTCAACAGTAAAAGTTTGCTAGCAAAGCAAGCTTTGCTGGCTTGTGAACTCAGTGAATCAGTGCTATAGTTATGAATCTATATTGGATCAAAGTCCTCTCTAAATTAAGTTGATATAAACATGACATTATTTTTCCAAAAGAAGTGAGAGAATCCTGAGTTTATAGTGCTGTAGTAGCATAATTCCTTATTTCTTCTGTTCTGTTTTTAGGAACAGTTATTCATTCTTCTCATCTGACAAACAATAACTATTTCCAGTGGTAAATTTCTAACAATCAGCATACAACCTTCTAAAATTATAGAAAGGTTAAAGGGTTCAAGTCTTGAGAAACGTAACTTTAAAAAAAAAACACAACAACAACAATCCATGCTTTTCTTGGGTATTATTTGTAGTGGAAAACTTTACACTTGAAATAGAAATGAATCATGAATAGGGTGTTTCTCAAATTACATAATCCAGAATGTCATCTGAAAAAATATAAACAAAAACCAACCCTCTCTAAGTACTTTCTCAAGGGTCACAATCTGCTTCTAAAAAATGTGTTGGTGTCGATAGCACAACATAACTAATACAATTCTGTATTCTGCGATGTGCTTTCTCATTTTACACTCTTATGCAAGTTTAAGAATTTTTCCTGAACAAGATTTAGTCAGGTCACCCTGATCAAAAGATAATGAAGTCAGTGAAAGGACTCTTAATGCCTTCAGCACAGCTTTATGAACTCAGTTCATCTGTAAGTGAATCTTGTAGTTCAGATGGTATGGGTTTTGTGTGGCAGAAAAGAAACATGCATTTGTAGAGATGAAAAAATTCTACAAGAATGTTAAATTGAACATAGCAGCAAAAACTTTAGTATATTTCAGATAGTTTTCCTTTAAGTCTAAAACTATCCTTAAAAAAAATTCTCACAACATCTAGAAAATCCATCCACCATATTTTAGGTTCTTTTTTTTTTTTTTTCTTGTATTCTTTTGAGCTGCTAGCTACTGGATGGTGTTTGACAAAGGTGCTGTATTGTATGATTTGGGAGAGTGCTGATTCTCAATCAATGCCTTTCTACATCACCTTCAGTAACTGTTGGTTTATTGCCTCTTCTGTTTTTAACAGTTCTCAGTTCCTGCTTAGCAACTAAATAGACACTCCCTGTTCACAACTACCATATTGTAGACTTTCTTAATTGAGCTATTTCCTTTGGCAGTATATTTTTGAATATCAGAATAAATACTGTAAGATTGAATGATAAAATGTATGGTGGGCCTCTGAAGCTTTATAGCTACCAGAATCAGTTGGGCTATTGTATTTATATCTTACATATCTGTTTGTCATAATAGAAATATAAAAAACTTTCATGGTGGGATTTTATTTGTAATGGCTTATGGGAAGAGGTGCTCAAAAATCACAAATGTGAGTTGATGCTGTTGAAACTAAGTATTTTATTCCAGAAATAGTGTTGGTGAAATCTAGCTATGTATTTCTGAGTGTGAATTTTTGCTGCTTTGTGTCCCATGAAGGCATCATTCCTGCTCAAAAATGAGTGACTGTATTATGTAAAATTTAATATAGAAGTCCAGGGCATTACCTTACCTTTGGACTTGCTGCACATTTCGTAGACATCTTTATTGATAGGATATAAATATATTTTTCCAGTATAATTCCTAAAGTGTAGTACCTTGTGCTGCTGTTTGCCTCCCTGTATTTTTATCATCTGCCATGCTAGTAACAACATTCTGGTAAAACAGGAATAAATGAGATCAGTGTCTTGCAAAATCAGGAGCATGTGTTTAGCTTTCATGCAAACTTAATTTTCAGTACAGATTAATTGGAATATAAATACTTTTTAGATAGAATGCTATTTCTAAAATTTCTAAAGACAAAAAAAAATGGTTACTGGAAACATATTTAGAGGTGTTACAATCAAATGACATGAGCTATGTAGGAATATTTATCAGGATATTAGTTCTTCTGGAAAAGAGTATCTGTTGAAAGTGAAGCTCAAACAGGATAAAACGGATGGACATTTTATCTCAATGTACATCACTATTGCTCTGTCATATAACTGAACAGTTTTATTCCATCTGTATTAAGAATGATGTTTCTTTCCAGCTTCATGTTCAAAGAACTATTATTACAGCAATGATCATTCTTTTTGAAGGACTAGTGAGTTATCTGACAGACAGCCTACACTTACTCTGAAAGCAAATCTGAGATCCAGAAGGTTATATTTTACCAATTTTATATTGGGAAAGTTTTGCCGATTTTTTGCATATCTGGAAAAGAATCTCCTTTTCTAAAGAATTATTTTCCCTCATCCCTCATTTTATGTCAAAACTCTACAGCAAGGAAGTATGATAGTCACAATAATTGGTCAAATTAGTCAAATTGGTTCCAGAAAAATTCTCAGTACTGTTGTAAATGCCCACATATGTTCTGATATCCTGTATGCTTTTTCAATGTGCAGTGGGGAGATTTCCAACAAATGCAATAAATTCTGAGTTACCTCCATGAACTGCACTGTACAGTTTCCTTCACTTAGTCCCAACACCTGGCAGTTCTTATATATTGTGATGGTCTCTAGGGTCTCAGACCCTTTGCAGTGATTATCTTTTATTGATACAAAAGGAACAGCCTTATTGATTTTAATTTTAGCATGTCTGTTTTTCTTTTAGGATGGTCATTTACTTTTAAAACCACATGTAAACTTTTTTTATTTAGATTTTTGTTCCCCAAGCAATTATTTTGATGGTCTGTCATTCAGTACTTAGGTAACCATACATAAACGCTTTTGACAGTATTTTTTATGAGAATGTAAAGATCTTAGAAAACTATGTTTAATGTTGATCACTTTTAGAGGTGCAAAAACACACAAAAAGCTTTCTCTCTCTCCACTCCCAGCTATTATTAAGATCCTTTAGGAAACATCTTTAAGGGTAGGTAGAGTTATGTGGGAAATTATTGACTTAATCCGTGTAATGAATTCTTATTTTTAGTGCTATAAAAATGCAGTGTTTCCAGCTTTCCACAGTCTTGATTCGGTGCTTACTGAACATGTCTGTCTGAACTGAAATAAAGTTTGTGAAGCAACTGAAGAACTTAGGCCTCCGAGATTAAAGTTCCTCAGAGGAGGAGGAATAAAAGACATATTAATGATTAAATGCCAATGATAAATGGATGATGTTGCACGTATTAATAAATCTTAGAGCAAATGCTATACAGACAGATTCATAGATTAGATATGATAAACCGAAAATAGTCTTTAACACCAGAAATCTTTAGAGTAATAATCGTGAGAAGCTATGGAGGATGGTAGTCAGGGAGACTTATACTTTGTGTCCCAAGAATGTAGTACTGGTTTTACTTGGACATGACTAGATGACATGGTAGTCTATGTTATTAGTAATAAAATGTGTGTTAGGTTAAATAGTCTTAAAAATATATATATATATAATTTTTGTAACAACTATTGCCATGTTGTGAGGAATCTGCTGTGAGAAAAATCTGTAAGTAAAGCATTGTAGTATGTACTACAGTGTGTTTTATTTAATGCATCTCTTCAGGTACTTACTTGGTCTCTTACTGAAAAGAGACCAAGTAAGTACTGTTGCTGTCTTTTTTTTTTTTTTTTTTTTTTTTTTTTTTTTTTTTTTGGTCACCTTTACATTTACATTCTGGCAGTTGAACTCTTTTAGACTTGACCTTTTTTTTTTTTTTAATGGTGGAATCATCACCATGTCAGGGCTTTATTTATTTTTTATTTTTTATTTATTTTTATTTTTAATTTCTTAAATAACCATATCTTTTTCATGTTTTCAGAGGCGTGATATTTGCAAAAGACACATCTGTGGATGAGGCCCAACTTCTGACGCGGAAAGCAGTCGCTGAACCTCCAGGAAATATAATTTCAGAAGAAGCTGAAAAAACAACCAATAATGTGGGAAGTCTGATGTATCAAGCAGACAAAGTAGCTACTGTTAATGGTAAGTTCTGAATGGAATTATGGACTAGATTTTAAAATGTAGATATGGGATTCTGTTTACATATTATTTTTTAAAAAAGGAATTCAAAGTTAAAATAAAGAAGTGAATGTTACAGGACCTGTGTTTTAGTCTCAGTCCTGCCATTAACTTTCTGCATTTCTCCCATGGCTAATCAAACTTCCAGTTTCCTTAGCTAGTATTATAAAGCAGGGATGATGATGGGCTTTTCCCACCACTTCATTGTTCCAGGGGTGAAGTGATGGGTATTTGCAAAGGACTCAGGTGTGCAATGATGAAACTTGTAAAACATTTCAAAATTAATGTTGGAGTTATAACAGCTATTACAATTGAGAACTTAACAAGCTGTTGTTTCGTATCACTTGTGTTGCTGTTACCAAAAGAAGTCATCTGTGGTTTACAGCCCATGTTTATTTCCAGTGCTTGTTCATGCTGTTAAATGAAAAAGCACAGTCCTGCTGAGTGATGTTTTGCTCTCTCACTTGTAGCTTACAGTTGACTAAGGCCCTTTGAGACAGAGGAGGAAGTGATAACCACAGCAGCAATGGGTACTAAAGCATGTATTGAATCACCTATGTTAAATAGCATGCTCGTCTGGCCAAGAACTAACATGGCATCACAGGGTTGCTGCCCATGTTGCCCTGGTACACGTTATAAAAAAAACATTAGCTTATCAGTAAGCGTCACTGGGAAGGAATGATAACACTCACTTGTAGTTTTGTCAAGATAAGTGAATGCAACAACAGTGTCAACCAAATCTCTGCTTGATGACTGCTTTCTCTTGCCATTGACTGGCCGAGTTTGGTGCTCCTGCTTTTATGAAGATCTTTTGGAGAGCTGGAAAGAAAACACTAATGCAAAACAGGGCATGCAGATAAATAGGCAGACATTTTGGAGGCTTCCAGTTTGCGCACAAATGGAGGTAGGCAGCTCATGTTGCAGCCCAGGAATTTATTTGAAGAGCTGAACCCTAAACTACATCTGCCCTGTTTACTTTGTGGCTCTGGTTAGGTCTTTCTTTCCCATGACACTGGAGACCCATGCCTTAAATGATCTGTTCTACACAGTTCTCTCTCAAACTTCCACTTGCTATTCTTTTCATGATTAAGGCAGTTGGAACTTTCCATTTACAAGCTTTTGATGAACTGATGAATTTTGAACTCCCACATAGCGTAGGGAGTTGTCTGTGTGTATAACTCATTTTGTATATTTGTATATATTATGTATTGTATATTGTTTTGCTTATGTTCAGTGCACTGTTTTTCTTTCACCAATGTAATTTTGGTAGTGCTAGTACTTCTTGTCCCATAACTATTGTTATTAAAAGGGAAAAAAAACTTCAGAAACTCATTGCATTCCTCTCTCTCTTTCCATTTAGGTGTTTAAAAAAAAAAAAAAAAAAAAAGAAAGTGAAAGAATTAAAACATTCTTCTGTTCCTTTTATTATAGGAATAACAATAAACCAAGACCAATACCAGTAATATTTCTATAGTTTTCATTTGAAATTGCTGTATTCACTTGCTGCATGTTTTTTTTTGTTTGTTTGTTTTGTTTTGTTTTGTTTCTCTATGCTTAAGCTACTTCTGCTGAAATTCTGTGCTTACTTAGGTTGTTGAGCAAGGCATCTGAGGATAGGATTTAAGTAAGTGGTGGCTGGGATTGGTTGTGGTTTTACTGGTTGGGTAAGGATTGAATGTGGGCAAAAAGATTGTAGGGAATAATTGCTTAGCATCTGTGTAAATTATGAATATTGATAAATTTACCATTATGATACACTTGCGAGGTAAAGGAGTGGCACCATTTCTGTTTTGTAGATGTGGAGTCAAAAAGTACAGGTTTCCAGAAACAATAATGCATATATGAAAGGGAAGAGTAGTAAGGTGGCAAAGGTAAATTTTGGCAATACCATGACATTTTAATGCCTGCTGTTGCAAATCTAAATTTCTCGTGAAGTAGAGATTATATATATAATACAGTGGATTGTGCAGTGGAGTTTTAGACATACAGAATTAATAGCCTACGTCAGTTTTAAAGTGTTTAATGTGGCATAGCTCAGTGTCACCCTACTACTACAGTAAATTTAAAATTCTTCCTTTGAGTGATGGCAACAAGATGTTTCCTCCTTCCTATTTAGTCTAGCCCTGTCCTCCATTAACAGGTAGAAGAGGTTCTGCTGCTAAAGAAGACATTGATGCTACTACAGCAAAGAAATACAACGTTGCTTCACTGCAGTTGGACCTCATGCCTCTCCTCTCAGGTATCACTCTGCAATGAAGAGGCAGGCAGGGAGTAGCATGCTAGGTGTACTGCATGCCTCTGCCTTGGAAGTACCTATGCTGGTGGGTCTGGCTGCTGGAAACTGTTTGGAAAGATCCTTAGAGAATTTCATAGTTTGTCTCAAAGCTGGCAGGTTAAGAAAGATTTGGGATTTGGTTTTGATCTGGGGGAGGCTGACATCAGTGTGCCCACGTAAGTTCTTGTATCCTGTTCTATTCAGAACGTGCTAGAATTGGGATGTTGGTTAGAGGAAAGTGGGTTATTTCTGTGACTTTCTGATTGTAACAATGTTAACATTCAGTATTAATGTGTTATGCTATTTTGGTGTGTAGTGAATTAAATCTCCCCTTTATTCTGTGCATACAGACGGAAATACTAAGTGTCGTAGAGCAGAGAATGAGCTGCTGTGTATGAAGGTAGCAAAGCCAATTGTGGTGAAGCCGTTTCTGTGGCAATAACACAGCTCTCATAATGGCTAACTCAAGTGCATCTACAGGAACTGAAGTCACATAGAGCTACAATTTTGTATTATTATTTTTTAAAATCTGGTGCCTTCTCCATTTGTTCATCATGTCTAATACCCTTTCTGCTTATCCTTCTATGTTGGCATCTAAGTGAGTGATCAGATCAATTTCTGTTTATTTTAAGCCTACCAGCACTCAGCTAGGAAGAAATATGTTTTGGTATGAAGAAGTGTTGTGCTAGTTTCTAAGAACAGCTCTTCCTCATAAGATTGAAAGAGCAGCTTGTGGCATTGCTGCATTGTGGTCCATGCCTCTTGTAACACCAGGGTGACTAATCATGGAATAGAATGTGAAAGAAAATAGCCAAGGTAATCTAACTGGCTAAGTATTCTCCCCCACACACACACTTTTTTTTTTTTTTTTTTTTTTTTTTTAATACCTGGTTTGGGGCAGACATCTCAAAAAACTTTAGATTGAGTCACTATTTATGTTCCATAGTATCAAAGATGTTAGAAACCATGCCTAGTAACTTCTTATAGCATATGCCTGTAGTTCTGTCCTGCTGATACAGGGGTAGATTTAAAGTTTCTCAGACTCATTTTTCGCATTTCTCTCTATTACTACCCCTTTACTGAAGTATATGAATACTCCGATTTATGCAGACATTGTTGTATCAGAAACATGCTAATATATTAGGCAGATGTGCAGCTTTATTTACTTGAGGTGTTTCACATAATCCACATTTGAGATTAACTTTTTTTGGTCATAGTTACAATCCAACCTTTGGATCTACAGACAATAATGTTTTGTGATAGAGGGGACGGGTTGCCACTGTGTAGCACGTCACTGCTACCTCAGAGTCAAAGTACAGGGTAGCTCACAGCCGCTGGTAGATGCCCAAGTGGATCCAGATGCAGTCATTCTATGACAGTGTTTCAGCTCACTGTGTACTGTGCAACAGTCAGGTATTTCAACACTTAGAGGGCTGGCAAAAAAAATTTTGTGGTTTTTTTTTTTTCATGACAGCATTGTTGGAATGTGCTTTTACGTACATTGAATTCAAAAACAGTCAAAATTCAAGTCTCTTTTATTTTATTTGAATAGGATATTAAGTAAATGTACTTCTGAGTAGAGGTTTGGGAAGAAGCTTCTGCAGAGAAGTGTTCTGGGTGACTGCTATGCTACTTTCTAAATAGGATTGTTGCATTACACCTTTGTGTAATGTAATAAAAATCCTGCCAAACTTGTAAGCTTGTGTTTTGGCAGTTCTTAAAATACTCCACAGTATTGTTCACAGTGTTTGTGTTCTCTGATCCTTCAGAGAAGTAATATGTGTGTATTTCATCCTCCAAAGAAACAGCAGGTCATAAAATCACAAAGTGGTTGCAGTTGGAAGGAACCTCCGGGGTTTGTCTTGTCCAACCCTCCTGCTCCAGCAGGGCCACCTAGATCCAGTTGCCCAGAACCACTTCATTAAAAATGTGTGGCATAATGTACATCTGATTTAGATACAGGAATACAAGAAAAAGATAAGCATACATCTTCAGATGTTGCTGCATGCATCAGCACATTTTAGAATTTGACCTTGTCTTCGGCTAGCAGAGTATTAACAGGTAAGATGCTGTTACTTGTGCA
Organism: Aythya marila; assembly: GCF_965140915.1. Taxonomy (NCBI): domain Eukaryota; kingdom Metazoa; phylum Chordata; class Aves; order Anseriformes; family Anatidae; genus Aythya; species Aythya marila. The sequence goes on from NC_139051.1 coordinate 18,043,591, forward strand.
GCAAGGGAAGAGAAGAGAAAAATTAAATTTGATGTGTCTTGAAATAGTGAGTGGCAATGACCATCAGAAGCAAAAAATTTAAAGGTGCTTCTTTAACAAGGAGTTTGATTGATGAAGAGTCTTGGAACTGCTTTAATATTTTTATTTAGTTTATGTGAACTGTAGATTTGCATCTTCAAAAAGAAACTTGTGTGCTTTCAACAGATAGCTTAAATAGGGGTACTAAAGGTTTTGGAGACTATTTACTTCCTCACTGTAAAGGGTAATATTTAAAGCAGTTAAGATAATACTTTTATTTTAATACAGATTCAGTGGAGGGTTTTTTTACTAATACAATCCCGTATTGATGCCTTGATAGGATTGCTTGTCTAATGGTATTTCATCTTGTGTGTTTAAAGGAGAAAAATCAGTGATCAGTCGACTGGAAGAAAACAATCCAATAGTTTTAGATGCTTATGTGACTTTCACTGTAGAAACACCTCTTCTGTCTGAAAGGCAAAGACATGAACTGAACCCACTGGTTATAAAGATTTATTCGGCTACCTGTCTCCCAAACAGCCCTGTACCAATAGAAGTGCTGCAGGTAACATACACTACTATTTCTTTCTGGAGGAATTCCTTTGTTATCCTTTGTTACTCTCAGGTATCTTTGCTTCAGATATGGACATAGTCTTAAAGAGAGCTTTCCTTACTAGTAACAACACTGGGTAATGTGACTAAGATTTTCTGAAAGAGATGTGGCCAGATTAGCGCTTGTGTATCACAGGCACTGGCAACAAAAAAATAGTCCTTGTGTTTTCCAAGGATAAGAATTTATATATAGTAATAGTATTTTGATTTCTGAGCATTGGATCTTGAGTAAGCCAGAGAGGTAGTTCAGTCACTGTGTTGTATTGCCTAAAAGCACTCGCTGACAAGTTGATTGGCTCATCTAGAACAACAACTGTGTTAAAAATATTACTGGATTAGAAACAACAACAACAAAACAAAAACATTTCACATCTTGAAAAATGCTGTGCATAAAAAAAAGGTCTATATTGGTATGAATATAGTTCAAGGGTTTTGGTCTTATGCTTGTACATTTTAAGTGGTGAGATAGAAAATATGTTTTCTCATCAAAAGTATGGGGTTTTAGGCTTAAAGAAACACTATTAAAAAAAACGGCTCTTGTCTGAATATCGTGTATACTGGATGTGAAAGTGAGATTAAAATTAAAAGATCATTAATTTCAGGAGCTATTTCATTGACTCTACAGGTGAGGTGGAATTATAAGGCAACAGTATATGAAAGATCCAGTCCAAGTTGCATCAGCCTGGTTCTTAATGTTAATAGGGTGTTCTGTTGTTTTAGTGAAAATAGTGTGATAATGTTAGGTCGGGAACTTTATAAAAGTACATGTAATTCTGTGATACAATTTCATATTGCTGTTTTTTTTTTACGACAGACTAGGCAAATTAGTCTAGCATTTATGAAAAGTGACAGGGAAAATATTTCACTGCATTGTTACTAATCTTTCATAGTTTCTGCAGTCTGCAGAGTGATCACGGAAGTTGACTGTTTCCCTTGCCAAATGTGGTGAAATCATGAATTGTTGAAAGCCAGGAGTTGTCAGGGTGGCCCTTGACAAGGAGCCTTCGCTCCGTGCAGGCTGCTGGAATGCTGATGAGCGCTTACATGGAAAAAACATGAGTGTTGTGGAATGGATCCTGTTATTTACCCCCTAAATGAGTAACCAAATGTCTAATAACAGAGATCATACTGTCCATTCCTTATAGTATGTTTGGATAACTGTTGAATTTTCTTAACTAAAGCTATAAGCATTTATTTTAAGGCCTCAAACTCTACAAATGAATGTGGGGTGGTGGAAGGTGGGGAGATCTAGGAACCATTGCAGTTCCCTCCTGCATGCTTCTTTAATGATCTAGAAACAAGGAGACTGTTTTTTTGTTTGTTTGTTTTTGGATAATAGCAAAAAAGGACAAGCAAATGAAGGGCATAGTTAATTCCCGAAACCCAAGATCCAGGCATGTAGAATTACCTATTTGCTACCTTGAAACACACAGTTTGTGCCATGAAGTAAATCCCCCCTACCTTCTCTAGAAGAAAAGCTGATGGTTCTGTGAGGTTAAAAAGAAAGAGGAAAACATAAATCTGCAAATAACCTGTTTCTCCCTATTCTTTGTTCTTTAGAGATTATGTGTTCCCACCTACTGCAAATACAAATTTCACAACTTTCCACCTCATCAGACTCATGGGCAAATCCATGGAACTCACGTTTATTTTAAAGATGTAAATGTACTTCTAACAGGAACAATGAAACCTGGGGAATTACAGAGGTATCTTAGAGGTCCACCTTTGGAAATTGAAGTTCATGATCGGGATAGAATCATGGAAGACAACACAAAAATGCCGTGCTTGTTTGGGGAGGATCAAGCAGATAAAGTGGGTAAGGTGAGCCTCCCTGCTTGCAAATCCACGATCTATAATTCTTTTACGGAGAGCAAAGTGTGGCATCCACATGGGGTAGCTAAAGTCAGTCTAACAGATCTGTTGTTGGGTAAAAAGTTTTTGGCTATCAGTGCACCCATTCATAGCTGTTCAGTTCCAAATACAGGTGCTTTCAACAAGGAGGATAAAAATGAGAAAATAACAGAATCTGTTGATACTTCTCTATTACCTATGGGACATTATCTACAATCAGACTCACTTTTGAAAGTACAAGTGGAAATAGCAGTGCCATTGGGAATGCATGCAGAAATTGCTGATGTCCAAGTCACAAATTGCCCATACGGTTATATAATCTACATTTTTGGCTACAGTAATTCATCTTTATTACATGATTTGGTGGAAGAGATTACAGAAATCAATGCTAATGCCCTCCAGCTGCACAGTTATCCTGTACACAGAATTGGAATGGCTCTTGCTGCATTAATACTGAAAACCACACTTGAGAAGGTTTCTGAGTTGGATGTTCTTACTGGTTTTCACTTACTGGATGGAGCAACTCATCTCTTTGTCTTGGAGGGATTAAAAGACAAGGCAATCAAGAGACTCTGGGATAGGCACTTTGAAAGGTAAGAGGGAAGTTTTTCCTTAGATTCAGGGATTTTAATCTAATTTATACCTCTCCCATCCCTTTCTTTACAAGATACATGGTCAAGTACATAGCTGATATTTAATGTCGGTCTCAGTGACTAGTTCAAAACTGTTGAGGCATAGCATACTTTTTTTGTTAAGGTACTACATAGTTTGTGGGAACAACACCGTAGTCTGACAATTCTAAACAAAAACATCCTAATCTTCCTTTTTTTTTTTTTTTTTTTTTTTCATCCTGGCCATTATTTTGCTCAGAGCTGGTATGAACCTCAAAAGTTTAATTTGAGTGTTCTTAGACTTGAGGCTTGTAATTGAGAAGTATATTTCTTGTACATAAAAGAACAGAAGATAAAGATGATAGTATGTTTATTGGTGATAATTTATGTAAAACTGTGTACTGAATTATTAATAGTACTTCCTCTTAGCTACAGTAATAAGTCAGTATGCATGCATAAGAAAGAAGATAAGGTTAATTATGAAATGTTCTAATTTCAAGTTTCTTTGAGAGTAGTGGTAGACGACAAAGTAAATGTGTAAAATTATATAAAGAATCTTTCAAAACAGCTATCTTCTTTTTTTGTTGCAATTTGTTTTATTATCACAACTATATAGTGATGCATGGATACAAGGTACAGAATGTACTTATAAACCCAAACAGGCAGCTGAAAGATGTTGCTTCTCAAAGTGAATTCTGCAATTTTTCACATGTAATTGGAAGAGAAGGCAAGGAGAATGATTGAAAACAAACAAACAAACAACAAAAAAAAACACCTTTAAACACTATTTTAAAAATGAGATTAATGCACTTCACATCTTGAGGATGCAACTGAACAGTAAAGGCAGTACAGTTTAAAGAAACAATGTGCAAAGTACACGCCCGACTAACATAGCACGTGTTGTTTTAATGTAATTCACATTGCTTACACCCATGTGGAGCCCTGTGCTTTTTGCGTTCATCACATACTTCTGTCCTGGGCACACAAACACACTTCTAGTTGAATTTGGCCAAGGGAGAGCATGGTGGGAAATCTGTTGTCATCTGTCATATCTATCATTGTTTGCTAATACTTCATAGGATCTAAAGCAAAGTCACGATGAAGAAGCTGGAGTTCAAGCTTTTTCTACCTTTATGTTTAGGGAAAATATGAAAAATTCAAAAAGGTCTTCCTCACATCTCATGTTTAAAAAATAATCTTTTTTATATAGCACTGTAACATGTTGAATCTTTCTGGTATTTTTTTTTTTTTTCATTGCAAGTCACTTCACTGCAATTACTGAAATTATTTATTGCATGAAAAGTCACATCTTGTGAGTGGTCACCTGTAACCTAAACTGAGGCTTTGTTTTACTGCTGCAGTGTGAATCTTGATATATTTAGTAGAAATATTTGTATAATGCATTTGTATAGCTATAATAAGGCTATTAAGGAGCATAGCACAGATGAAACTGAGATGAGCTTCCTTTCAGATGTGGTTTAAAAAGAAAACCTGTTCAAATCATTCATGGTATAAAGATTTTGATATTGTCTTTATGATTTTGTCCATAGTAACTTTTTCAGAACAGTTCATGGGAAGGGAAGGCTGTAGAATAAGACATTCCATGGAAAGGACAAAAGGAAGGCGGTTTCATGAGAGAGGGTAATTGTACTGTAGAACTGAGGAAACCTGAGATTTGGGCTGATGGATTTAACCTTGCCATTGGGGTACTCTGTTACAGGACTTACAGACATGAAGATGGACAACTGGAAATACTATATAATTCACAACTGTCTTTCAGTCAACGCCTGTATACAGACCTGGAAGCTATCTTTTATCATTTCTGCCTCTGTATGCCCCTCTTCACTATAGTAAAACAGCCTCTGCTTTATGTCAGAGGTATGATTTCCTGGGCATGTTTCCAAGCCTTGTCCAGGTATGACTCTTCTAGATTTGTAGTGAAGAAATTAAAAAGTGAAATATTATGAAAGGAGAGTGAATATTTCACATAAATAGTAATATTCTTTCATTTTTTCCCTGATGAAAGCAATCTGTGGGCATGATGGGTAGTTCAGATTCTAGATGACATATGGTAAGTCAGAAGAGCATGGTTTACTAAATACTGATGTAGTGCTAAGTGGATAGTGGTGAGTATTTACATATATATATATATGTATGTATGTATGTATGTGTACAAAAGAAAAGAAGAAGGGTTTATCAGAAGGATAGTGATCAGAACATACCTGACTGTAACAGAAATAGAAGAAAGAAAATTCTGGTGTCAGAGGCATCAGCTGGTAAGGATTTTATTCTCTGCTCTGTTCTCTCAGAGAAAGTGGTATAGGACTGAGTAAAGGAGGAGGACTTGATAGAGCCAGAAAGTCACTTGAACTTATTGGGGAATTCTTAATTCCCCGCTTTGTGGGCGATCAACGGTACCAATAGTTTTGGTAAGGTAATTGGAGAAAGGAAGAGTTCAACGTGAGTTGGAGAGAATCTATTTCCTCTTCCTGGCTTTTTCTTTTGGAGTTTTGTTGCATGATTTATTGCTGGATCTCTGCCATGTTGCTCACTTTGTCAGCATGCAACTGTTTGCAGCTATGAGCCTTAAAACATCTTGACATTACATCTTGTGAGATGGATTAAAAAGGAGTGGATGAAGTCACGCGTGCATACACTATATAATTTATAAATCTATGAGAAGTTTTATGTGCGTGTCTTTTTGTTTCTTTCTAAATTAAGAAACATCTATTGAGAGGTGGGAAAAGGTCCCATCCATCTTTGTTGTAAGCAATTTGAGTTTAGAAAGCAGAGATGTACTGTGATTGCCTTCTTTCTTGCTATTAAATGACTGGCTTGTTTAAATTAACTTCTGAACTGAAATTCAGCAAAGGTTGTAGGAAATAAATGGGGATATTCAGTCCTGAAACAAAAAAGAGCAAATGTCTCCTAGACATCAATCTGATTTCATAAAAAAATATTTTAATGTGATGTTATGTGATAGTTAATGTGTTAATATACATGCAAACTCATAGCATCCTTCCCATTTGCCCTCCCACATACTTGCATTTTATTAAAACTAATTCAGTAATGTGTGTTATGTCTAGATTACCCACGTACTGCAAGTTGTATTTTGCATATGTCACACTGCCTAGGCAGTTGCTGGAAAACAAATGCGGTACAGCTCTGATTTGGCAGGCTCGTTTAATGAACCTGTTTCTGCCTGTTGGCTGACCCACATATGTTACAGATGTTTATTTGCTGATGACTAATGAAATTTAACTTCATTGAGATAACAAAGAGCAAAACCTCTAACTTTACAGTTAAAGTTCTGAAGTTCGCTCATTTTAATGATCTGCACATAAAAGGTGAACCTCTTCATGTATCTGTAATTTGTTTCAAGTTTATTCTAGGAGATAGTGAGGAAAAGAACGCAATAAGAAGGTGACTGGTGGCCATCACTGTGGTGTTCATAAAAGTCCTTTCTATTTTTTTTTTTTTCCCTTCAGCAGTGATTGGCAGATACCTTTCTTTCTTTAGCTATGTACTGGCTAAATAAATATTTGAGGTAGAGCACAATGTAATGCTGCATATTTCAGATACTTGGTGGTTAATTTTCTTTTGGAATTTTATTGCAGTATCTCCTTTCAGGGGAAAAAAAATTCAGCATATTTACTGCTGTGCACAACTTGCTAGATAGCTGCAGGTGAGGTTCCTGCTCTGAAAATAAAGGTTTTGGGGTGGATGGGGTAATTTTAAATGCAAGTGGTTATTCTTCCTATAGAAAGAGGTGAGGCTGCAAGAATGATCACTATACTTCATAGTAGTCATTGCTATGAAATCAGAGAGCTGCAGTTAAGCTACTTCAGTAGCTAAGAACAGTGTTCTTCTAGAAACACACTCTTCTCAGCAACCTGCCATCACAGATGAGTGAATCGTGTCTGCCACACTGAGTGGAAGAGACGGCCGCCAGGCTTCTAGCACGTCAGTCCTTTTTGCCATAGCCTCATTCTGTGTCAGTAATTATGCAAAGAAATACAAACAAATTCTTCACTGGCATATGCAGACGGTGAACTGTGTTCAAGAGAGTCTCTAACTTGCAGGACTGCTTTTTTATGGCTTTTTTTTTTTTTTTTTTTTGTTGAGGTCAGTCCGTGGTTTAATGTGTGCAGAGCAGAAACTGCTGCTTCTTGATACATTTCCTTCTGCTAGCATTAGCCAAAACAGTAATTTTAATGGTAGAAACACTAACAAACATGTTTAATGTGCAAAGTGGTCAATTTTGGTTTTTATGTACTAATATAAACTCAGTTTCAGTTATTAATGCTGATGCAACTTTGAAATTAATGTATTTTATTAGTTGTATATATTGCTCTGAAATAATGATAAGAAAGTAATGCATTTGAGGCAATTTTACAATGCAGATCTTTGTAGTTACTCTCCCAAAATAAATGGTTATGTAAGAAAAGAGTGAATAAACTTCCAGTTTTAGGAAGGAATCCTAAAATTATATTGGGTTATCAGCTAAATGGCTATTTCATGGCCTTTGCTATGGCCTGAGCCAGAGAGGCTGGGAATTTATGTGACTCTGTGCAGAGTGTGTGCACATGGTGTTCTGTAGCTGTCATGTATTTAGAACCACCTTTGCATTAATGCTAGGCTTTGCAGGCCAAATTTACTGAAAAGAAATTAAATGTGACTTTCGTGTGAGGTAAATATCATGAATAGCACATAGGATAAAAGTTGATCAGAATGAGATGTAAAAGAGGCAAGGCAGGATAGATATAGTGGGTGTTCAGCATAAGTATGGATCATGCACTAGAATCAGTGTGCATGAAGAGAATTTGCTTTATTGCCTTTCCAGTTGGAGAGTAGAGAAATTCAGCAATTAATCATTTCTCTTGTAGCTAATTCTAGTGTCAGCAACATTCCTAGATTCTTCCTCATAGTTTTATTTAACTGTTAACCTTCTTTGTTGCTGCCAAATACTAGCATGACTGAGCTGACCTGAACTTCGTAACAGACATTTCAAGAAGGTTGTGTTGTTTTTCTCCCAGTAATTTTAACTGTAATGATTTGATTGCAGTAAAAATTTTGTAAACTAATAACATGCTGATGTCTGTTTGTAGGCTCAGTTACCTCTGTCAGTGTAAGAGGTTGAGGGATGTGGTTCACGGGGACCTGCTGCCCTCAGCAGAAATGATCACAGTCTTGAGTCAAGAGTATGGAGTACCATTACCTGATGAGGATCTCTTCACTCGGAAACCTCCTGTGCCCTTGTTTTCCTCAGATGCTTGTATACTATTGGGAAAACTTAGCAGAGAGAAAAAGACAGTATATTCTTCATTAGACAACTACAATGAAAAGTATGTGCAGTGGAAGAAAGAAATGGCAGAAAAAATGTCTTCTGAGAGAAACCACATTAGGGTGAGTAGTGAGGCATGAGAAGCAAGCCTAGCAAAACTTCATATCCTTAATTACCTCCTCCTTCTCTTGAAACAGTGGCTCATTAGACTTAAAAACTTTTCTGAGGTCTTTGTAGGTATTGTAACAACATTATTAAAAAGTGCACAGTAAATTTTTGTGCATATGTAACTATTTCTCAAGGGGAAAAGCAATTCTAGTGCTTAAAGTAAAGAGAGGAGATGGTGTGTGAGTGGTAAGGGAACTAATTGTTTAAAGGATTTGCCATTTTCGTTTTGAGATTGGTTTCTATTTTTCTTTGTCCTTTTCTTCTCCATAGCTCCCTCAGTGTGCTTTAGCATGTTACACAGGCTTCCCCTGCTGTGTGGGACCAGGCCAGCTAAGCTCATATAAAAATTCTGTTTCCTTCTCTTGCCCTGAAAAATACCTGCTTGTGTTTGGACAACCAGAACAAATAACTAAATAAAACCAGCAGTTGCAGCCAGAGTTGAATTTTAAAGAAATTTTGAAGACTTTTATTAAATCTTCTGGCTTGTTACCAGCAGCCATATGCCCCTCCTGTTGCCTCAGGGAAAACACACTGAAACTAAAACCTTTCCTGTGCAAACAGACATCCAAGAAGAAAGATAATGTATGTTTCCAGGGAGTCTGAAGTGTTTTGGAGTACATTGCTTAGATGAACACTCTAGCCATCCCATGGTTTGTGAAGAATAGTTGTGAATGTTTTTAATACAAAGAGGTTTTCCCTGACATCAAAAGCTATGCTTCTACATGAGGGTACTGTCCTGGAGTTACTGAGAGACATTTAACTTCCAAGTATTTCCTTTTTCACATTTGGTCAGTTGGTAAAGGAATATCAGATGAGGCTAGAAAAGAAAACAATCTTAAGTTAACTGTTCCTGGTACTTGTATTTATACCATCACAGGAGGATGCAAGCAGCAGCACTCTTTGGCCCAAGTATTCTATGTAGGTTATATGTAAGGTAATTTTTTTTTTTTCTCTGAAGTTTGCAGTCTTCCCAGTATACGTGTTTTAACCAGTTTTCATTTTATACATGCTTTTGAATCAAGAGAGAAAGAGGACTGGGAAGTCCTCTGTAGATGAGAATATATGAAATACTCTTTTAATAGCTGATAAAGTAACATTTTCAGACTTTTTGATGTAAAAAAAAAATATTTTGGAGTTAAAGAACTGAATAGAATAGGGAGCTATTCAATGTTGTCACAGGGAGCTGATATCCAAAACGCAGTTTACCCCTTTTGCTGTAATTATCTGTTGTGTCAAAGTCTGAATTCAAAGCCATAACTGCAGTAAGCACAGTTGAATAATGTTCTTAAGTGAACGAAAAGGTATGAGGGTTTAACTACACCGTGTCAGCAGAGAAATTTGAAGAGTCATAATGAATATTGTTATACATGTAACTGTAATTGCTGGGGTGTTAATAAAATCATAGAAATGAAAAGAACTAATCTTATTTTATCTGATTAAGACCAGCATCTGCTCCAGAGCAGCTCTTTAGATCTGCAGTAGAAGTCATTCTCTGGTGAGTGCTTGTTTCCAGTGCACTGCTAATGCACTGACTAATGTCTCACAGCACGTCATGTGCAAGGATGAAATGAGAGACTAATCTGTAGGAAAAAATGGTGCTTTTTTAAAAAAAAAATAAAGTCTTTTTATTGATTATTTTAATAACAAAGAACTGTTGAGCAGTAAATATATAAATGTAGGGTTTTAAAATGTTAATGTCTTTTTAAAGTTTTTTAATGTTTACAGTATTGGTTGCTTGTTTGTAATTTTTTTGTCACACTCTGCATTCCCAATTCGTGCAGAACTCACATGTAATCTCTATTTGCAGGCTAACATTGATGCTATACGTCAACTTAAAGGAAAGATGAAAAAGGCAAAGTTTGAAGCTTTCAGGATTTATCCTGTTGATGGCAAATCTGTTCATAATTACAGCTCTCAGAGCCTGAATTCTGCAGAACTTGCAAAGAAATATCTTCGCCAAGAAATGGCAAAGGTGAACTGAGACATGTAAATGGAAGATTTTAGCTTGACATGTGCAGTGTTAAAGGAGAGATGAATTAAATAGGTATACACTGGTAACTTCTGTATTAGTACATAGGGTGGGAAGTTGGTACACCAGATGTGGTGTTCTTTTTTGCTGTGTGAAATTCTGCTCTTAATGTTGTGCATTATAGTCAGGTTGTCTATTCCCCATGACTTGGACTCTAATTTTGAGTGTGGACTTTGGTAATATTTCCAGTTTGGAGTCCCACACATTTGTAAGTGGGAGAATTTGAGTAATTGCAATGTTGAAGTATGCAATATAAAGTGATTTGGAGAAAGTATTTAAGAATACATTTGAAGAGTCACATTTATCTCCTTTTTTCACATTTTTATCTGCTTTTTTTTTTTTTTTTTTTGTCATTCTGTGATTATTTTTCAGAGATCCCATTAAAACACCTGATAGTAAATTGATTCTTGGATCATAATAGAACAAAATTTAAGAATTATTTTTTCTGAGTATTTCATGATGGTTCTTCTCCCTGTATAGTTTTGATCTACGATTAGTAGAAGCCTTAAGTAACAAAATGGTGCTGGTTCTGTCTTAGATTGTACTTTTCAGGGAAATGTTCTCCTCTCCCAGCAAAGGGAAGTTCACATTAACCAAAACAAACTTTTTTTTTTTTTTTTGGTAGGAACCAAAGAACAGATTCACTTACTGTCCTGAGTACCTGTCAGCTACATTTGACCCAGTTGATGTGGTTGCTGCCTGTAAGGAATCCTTTGCAAAATCCAAGAGCATGTGGCTGTCACCACATGGATTTGTATTTCCTGGATTTAAGAGCAGTATTGAAAGCAACCTGCACCCTCGGATGCCTGATGAGGCACGTCTGGAGGAGTTAAGCCAGGTAACATTAAACTTAAATGAATTGTCCAAAGTGAACTGAAGCATTTTAGGATACTTGCAAGAGGTAGACTGCTTTAGCATTTGGAAGTTGCTCTTGAGGGATACAGCCCAGGCAAGCTCTTTTGAGGGTGAGAGCTGTATTTGCAGTTTGGGTACATCAGAACCTAGCTCACCCAGGTGATTGTCTGGATACACAAATGCTCTGAACATGTACACAAAACCTATTTGCCAGTATTAAACGGGTTTTAATAGGTATTAACAGAGTGTATGATGTTTTGATTTACATGTACAAGTGGGGTCATTTAATTTTTCAGACTTTATTTACCACACTTGTTTTCCTACAAATGAAAATAAGTTTCTCAAAAAGGTTAGAGTGTAGCTGAAGTGAAAGAGTTCATGAAAACAGAGTGCTTTCTTCTGTCCCGTGGTGCTGGGGAATGTACCTTCTCTTGATGGAGAGAGAAGTTTTGCTGATCAAGAGTAACCGAAACAAGTTAGTGTGGTGTAATTTTTGGTGCCTTTTGTTGAAGAGGTGAAACAGAGGAGGGAAGCCGGGCAGTACAGGATGGAAAACTTGACAAGCTGAAAAAGGGGTAGCAAAATGAGTAGCAGGCTTACAGTGCAGGAGCCGTTGATTGACTCCAGAGTTACTGAACTGAAGTAAATGGGAGACTGTGACGTTTGGTGTGGGATTAAGGGTTGCCTGGTATTGACCATTGGCACCTATGGGTGGGATGAGAGAGGGGAAGAGAGCTGATGTCGTACCCTGAATGACACTAAGTGTAACCTGGCAGTGTCAGTAGCTGGGTAGCATCAGTGCCAGCTGTGATATTGAGAGAAAGTAGGAAGGAGGCTCCCTCTGCTCAAACAGGGACCTCACAGACATGACCAGCATTGTTTTGGTAATGGAGTTTGATTCTGAATTTATGTGTTACCAGAAAGGTGGATCAAACAAAAGCAGAAAACTAGGATCCCATTCGGAAGCAGTCTGATTTCCATACATTGCTTCTACAGACATTTCTGTTTTTCTTGTCAAACACAGAATGTGTGCCTCATTTGTCACATCTGTGGGAGGTAAACAGGTTCTTGGAGTTTGTCTAGTTTCCTACAATATTGCCATGCAGTTTCAGCCCTTGCTCAGCTATTCTTTAGCTGCACAGTTTTAGGTAAAACATTGAAAATACGGGGCAAACAACAGAGTGGGAATTACTTTGTAGTAAGTAATTCCTTTAGGAAGGATAGTTTAGTCTGATTAATCTAACCTGTATTTCATCAGCAAGTAGTCAGAGGGCCACAAAAAGTTGAGCTGTATTTCACCATTGTGAGAATGAATATTCCTGCCACGTTTGTAGTGTACGCAGAACAAGCTGAAAAGCTGCTTGCAGAGAGAAGTGGTCTTGTGTAGCAAAGTCTGGCACCTGTTAGCTCATCGCCCAGAAATCTAGCTAACTTATTTTTTGTGACTCCTCCCTTGTGATTTTAGCCTGGCTACTTAATGGGGTTCAAATTTAATTTAGAAATGGCAGGCGAATGTTCTGTATGCTAACAAGGAACCGGTGCTGTCACGAGACAGATGGAGCTGGGACAAACGGCACATTGATTTTGATCTCTACACAAAGCCACCCGTGACCACAGCCCCACTGACAGGTAACGTGTCTGTTGAATTGCTCAGCCCAAAGCTTTCAGCTTGAAGCTCTGACATACAGTCCTGAAGCCTGTTCAGTTCTGCCATCTAAAAGAAGTGTGAATGCCAAGAGGTTTATCAGGGAGATCCATGGACTGCAAAAATGTTCGCTCTCAAGCAAATGAAATGTAGGATGTAAGGCCTTCACCATACCCCGATTTTACCCCTCCAGTCTTTTAACTTCTTAGCCTGAGTTCCTTCGTCTACAGTATCGTATGACAGAAGGGTGCAGAGCCTTCATGGCTTATTCTTCTGTAAAGCTAGCTCTGTTGGCTGCCCGATCTTCCTTTGTACGTAGGGATTGGTAACAATCAGCTTTTGTTGCTATCAAGCTCAGACAAAAGCTACCTCACAGATGACAATACCAGAAAATGAGTCCAGAGGGGGCCTGAGACGAGCCAGTTAAATTTGCTTGCTATCAGCACAGCAGCCTGGAGTGTGTGCGTTGGTGAAGTGGTCGGTGTACGTTACCCCCTGTTCACCTGTAAACAGTGAAAGAAAAATTTGCATTTAATTATGAATGTAATAATACTCTATTTCTAGAAATAGAATAGGATACTATTCTAGAATACTAGAACTAGTATCTGGTACTAATTCTAGAACATAGAATAGTACTCTAGTATTTCAAAAGTATTTTGAAAAGTTGACCATGTGTATCTTTTTGTCCAGAACCCCTTGAGAGTCACTGGAGTGTAGAAAATAATAGCTTTGTCGTTGTTACTGGAATTGTTGCTCTTTGACAAGTTTTCTGGTGGTACATTACCCTGTAGCTTGCAAAACGCTTGGTTACTTGGTTAGTGCAGTTCTTCTCAAGTGCTTCTGTCAGAGAAATGCTTTTGAAATTAGACAGGATTAATTTCACTTCCATGTGTTTCATGGAGCTTACAGGACTGTGAATTGTCTTTGCTGTGAGGCACCAGCCATTATTCTAATACCATTATCAGCTGTTCTGGCTGAATCCTTGTGAGAAAGGTTGTTCCTGGCAATAGCAAGCTTTTAGTATCCTTGTTCAAACATTCAAAAGTTTTTATCTTTTCCATCTAACTGATTTCTATTGTCTGCTTTTTCTTTTACAATCTGTTGTTGATCTTGTGAAGATGCTACTCAGGTTGTGCAAACTGCATTTGATGATACCAAGCTGAAAGTTCACCGGTGCTCTGCTGCAGCTGAATTATCCACACGCGGGCCAAGAGCCAGTTGTCAGCTACAGAAGCTCCAAGGACTTCTGAAAGATGAACCTCGGAAATTCTCACTCAGGAAGCCAGGACTAATTTTGAAGGTAAAGGGTGACTGCCTGTGGGTACTGATCTTGGCACCTACCTTTGTGCAGCAAAACAACACTCCTGTACTTTGTGGCAGGCAGATAATGACAGTTCAGCACAGTAGCTTTTGAAGTAAAAATATTTGTTAAATTGATGCTGATTGGATTGGTTGACTCAACCTTACAAAAGCCTTAGAAAAACATCAGACAGGGCAGAAAAATAATTTTATTTTTATTTTTTAATTCTTTGCTGTGTTAGTCAGAGATAGTGGAGTATGGGGGGGATTTCTGGTCAGTTAACTAACTTGCCTGTCCGCGTGCAGAGGGCGAGAAAGGAAGAACAATTTTTTTGCCAGCTGGCTTAGCAGCTTTAAAAGAAATTGTACTGTCCCCTAATGAAATCTAGGGGTTAAGGGACTTCTGTTGGCTGCATGCCAAATGCCTCACCATGTGCTCTCTTGATTACCATAGCTTTGTATAGACTTCCTGAGCATTGCATATCAGCCTGTTGGTGCAAAAATCACACAGAGACACCTCAGTTTTGGAAGATGAAAGGATTTGTGCTCATAAATATGAAAAGCTGTATGGGTGGCCTGCACCTAACTGTTCTTTTGTTGGCTGAATCATAGTCAGTACTTGCATATAAATGACTGACCCAAACACTGAGCATGCTTTTAAAGCCAGTTTTGATCAAAGAGAGTGAAACTGTTGGCTACAAATGCTCTAGGAAAAAAACAAAAACAAACAAACAAACAAAAAAGAGAAACTATGAGAATGTCCATAACACAAGCAGAGTTAAACCTCTGAGGCTGATGCCTCCCCTTCTGTTTTTTAAATAATACTCTGAATGCCAGTTCTTGCATTAAATGGACACAGCAGCAAGCTGCCTGGCCTCCTCAAGTTAGTGTCAGGCTTTGAACTGAATACTGCTTTGTGCTTTGCCTTCTGCTTTGATTTGGCTGTTCAAAATATGAAATGTGTTCATCTTGGACTCTGCCTGTTTCCTGTAATTTCAATACACAACCTTTTTATGCTAGTCTGCGTATAAATAATACTATTATTTTATATAAGTTACAGCTTGCACTTCATGACATTCTGCTTATGGCTATCAGACATACAAGTCTGTCATAGCCAATGTTTCTTAAACAAACACATTTCCAAGGCTTCTTGGTGTAGCCCACAGGATGACATTTCTGTCCTGTGTTACAAAATTGTTGATTTGTGAAAACATCCCTTTCCTAAGGCAAGAACTACCAGTGGTCTACTAGCTAAGAAACAAGCGAGGAGGGAGAGGGGGTAAAAAGGGAAGTGGAGGCCCTCCAGAACCAAGCGTGTTTTCTTATCCTAGCCTATCCCAGCCCTGTCGGTGTTGGACAATCAACCCTCTCAAAACATTGTGGCCGTTCTACCAGGCAAGAGGAAGAGCATCTGTTATGGCTTTGTACCAGGCCCTGAAGGTCAGCACAGCCTGAAGTGGAGCAAGAATATTATTCCCTGCCACAACAGAGAGCGGAAGGTGTTTGAAAAACTCAAAGGAGCAGATTTCAAGTAAGCCAACCTAATTGCTAGAAAGCACTGAATGTGGGAAAAGGGACCTACTATGTTAAAGGCTCCCAAATCATTTTACATAGTGTATGTCAGGTGTTACAGTATGAAGATAGTGTAGTATACATGACTAGGTTAATTTTAGGGTGTATCCAAATGGAACCGGTTCTGTAGGAGACAGCGTGGTGTTTTTGGGAGGCTGACCTTTGATGTCCAACCCCATAATCAAGGAAGAGAGTTTGCCACTGGTCATTACTTGCCCTGGGTGTCACTGTGCAGTACCAACATAGTCACCGGCTCTTCCCACAGTACTGTGAGCGGCGCTGGAACTTCATTTTATGTTTAAGTGAGATTACACTGGAGACTGTGTGGTCTGCAGCCTTTCTAATCTAAGCAATACAAAGCCTTGTTCTTGCCGAGCAATTCTTACCTTTATAGTTTAATTACACTGCTAGATATTTGAACACATTTCATGTTTGACCTTTCTAGACTAGGCCACCAAACAAACCTAGAATTAACAGGAAACTTTTAGTTACTAATTCAGTTACATATGAAGGAATGTACAATGGTTTAATGCGTGTATTATTCCTTAGTGCGGGAGATTATTTGTTATTTTGCTCTCATGCAAGCCCATCTTCTAAGATACTGCTGTGCTTCATGCATGTATTGTTTTTGCTGTACTCTTCCAGACTCCCACACTTGCTGTAAGTCATGCTAAATGAGGTCAGACGTCAGCTTTTTTAGGTGTCAACTTGCAAACCGATTGCTCATTAGTTGTGAGGCTGAACCTGATATTCTAGTAGGTTCAACAGCAGACTGAACTGAGCAATGGCTCCTGAGTCAAGCAACAGGAATGAAGTAACATAGTAATTGATATGTGTGGCAAGCTTGTTGGGTAGTACCACAATTTAACAGATCCAGTGGAGTTTGGTAAATGTGTTTGTTCGCTGAAGAAGTGTCACAACTGTTAATTTAGAGACCTGTAGATTAAAGGATGCAGCCTAATATGAGTGACTTTTTTTTTCCATTCCAGTTTATTTTGCTATAAACATTCACTTATTTACAAGCGTGACCAATCAGCAAGAGGACACACTGCTATCAGTGCAGAACAGGAAGATCCTCTCCAGAATGAAATGCCAGAGCCAGCTGTTACTCTAGATACAGGTAACTTGGTAAACAGAAAGCACTTAGCAAATGCCAGAGAATTGGTAAACGTACCTGTGACATAAAATAATTGCCTTCTTAATGAAATCTGGCCAGCAAATACTTCCCTAAGCCAAGTAGGACAGTTTCTTAAGTGTTTATCCTGTGTCACAGGATAAAACTGACTTGCTGAGGTAGGAGGTAACTACACTGTGTTTGGAGATTACTAAGAGGCTAGGTTAAAAAAAAAAAAGTGTAAATAGGCATCAAGTTTGAATAATGTTTCTGATAAATGTATTGTCATGACATTTGTTTAGATGATATCTAACGTATCTTTAAATAAAGTTTGTTTTTATTAAAAATAAAACAACAATGGCTAAGTAAGTGTAAGGCCGGGGCCATGAGAGAACAGAACAGAAAGTTCTGATAAGTAGAGGGAATCATTTCTAAACGAGAGCTGAGACAGAACAACAGCCATCCTTGGAGAGACTCAAAGCTTGCCTGGACAAGGCAATGCTGATTGCACTTGGCCCTGCTGTTTACACTGCATTGGGCAAGTTGACTTCCCTATGTCCCCTCCAAGCAAAAGTCATAAGTAAATGGTCTTCCAGTAAGTAGGTGATTTAAGCTTAAAGATGAAAATAAAATAAAAAAATAATCACCTTCCAGGAAAAACATATTTCAATCTGAATCTCAACTGCTTTTATTTACCATCAAAAGAAACAGACATAAATCTAATGAGATAATTTGAGAATTAAATAAAATTTATTTATCCTCTTTATATGAAGTTGGTTTTAGTTTTATTTTACACAGATACAGCTGGTTACATTTGGTAAACTCATGAAAAAGTTACTTTTAAGGTGTCAAATACTTGAGTTACAGAAAATTAGTTGCTGTTTATTTTACATTCATCAGTAATTTGCTGTCAGTGAAGTAATCAGAATGTCCTGTCCAGTGGATGTGAACAGGTATAGGCTCTCTTTTCCAGCACATGCTTTGCAGCTTTTTTAATACAGTCATCCAGATTTTCCTCTGCATCTAAGGAAAAGCAAAAGGAAAGATAACTTAAGTACAGTATACTGCTTTTCTAATTTTCTTTTAAAAAGGATTTTAGGAGACAAGTATCTAAACTTCAGTGGCAGAAAATTTCAGCATCTTCTAAAAAGATTCTGATTATCGCAGACTGAATCTTTCACAGTACAAGTATCTAAATGGTTATCTAGAGACGAATAGGTCAAATACCTGATTGTTAGCTAATGTATTCTTTACAGGAGAATTTGTTACTGATAGATCCTGTTTTCCTCCTCGCTGTGGAAAATTCTGTTAGTCATATCAAAAATACCCACTTTTGCTTAGATAAAAAGCTGTAAGAGCACAAAAAATACTTTATATATTTTATAGAGCTTACATTTTTGTAATTGAGCCATGGTGTAATTATTCTTGAAATATGCTTCTGTGCAGAAGATATTTGTAAGCAGCACCTGAGAAAGAGCAGCAAAACTCAATTAAAAACTACTAAATGAACAAACTTATGCAGTAAAAATATTTTAGCTTCTGAATCTTTGGTTTTGTATCTCTGATATGCAGCCCTGTAAGATAATAATTTATGCTTAGTTGTTATTTATTTCCCACAGCTACTGAGTCTCAGAGTTGGGATGACCTCACTCAAAACTGATGAAAAGACACGTGGTAGTAAATCCAGAAGGGGCACATGCACACAAAATCTGAAGTAAGTCTCCAGACCACTGAAGACTGAGGTTTAATCGGTCTGATTTTTTTTTCACACTTAATTGTAGCAAATGTACTTGTCATGTAGCAGAATTGTTAACATGAGATTTTAAATGATCTACCCTAATCACCTGCTGTCAAACTCTTTCCCTTTACTTTCAAGACATTTAGTGACAAAATACTGTTGTTGTTATACATTATTACTAATGATAAAGCATTTTTAGAAAGCATTTTGGAAGAACAGCATGGTATTAGCAGGTTTAAGAGAACATGCAAATTCAGAATTCATTCATCGATGTATGTTAAAATATTTTAAATACTTGGACAACATTACAGCTCACATGACAGGTAATTGGCGTCGTTACTGCACTCTTGCACCGATTAGTTTTGAAACAAATTGGTACAATATCAGGTTTAAAGGAGAGTTTGCTGCAATAGATACAAATTCCTAACATACAGTGTGTAGTTTTAGTGTAATGAAAGCTATTTGTCACTGCAATTTTGCAAAGTCTGAGTCATTATCATGCACTGTCTGATAGTTTAGTACACTTTTAGAACAGCATTGTGCTTGTGCAGCAAAGAAGGCAACAAGCATCTTTCAGAGTTGAGGGGAAAGTTGGCTAGTCAAGACAAGCAGCTGGTTAGAGACTTGTAAAATGTATGCAGGCTGTAACGTTTCAGGGCAAGGTCTGAAGATACGCAGTGCCTCTTACAACAAAAAATATAACGAGGCAGAATAGCAATAAATTCTGTTTTGTTACGGTAGATGATGCACGGAGCGTAGCTGATAAATGGGTATGACTGCTATTAAAGTACACTTACTTCATGGTCGTGATTTCTCAGGCCAATACTGATAGACCGGCTGGCTCTGGATATAGTTGCTGTCATTGCATATAGATTAATAACTACATCTGCCACTCTCTTCAGAACCAACTGCTCATCCACTATTGTCTATAAGAATAAAAATGATTAACTTGCAGACTTCAATCAAATCATTTTTTCCATAGTTTGTATTTATGTTCATCCTTATTTAGTATAGACAGGTAAGTTGTTACATTGATTTTCTACCCCTACGAAGTCAGTAATTTACAAATTAACTATATTCTACCTTTTACAGCCTTTGCAGCTAGCAGTAAAATTGTTGTGTCTTGAAACCATTTTGTTAAACACCAAAATCACTGAAATTCAAGTACCAAAATATGAAGTCTACTCAAAAAAAAAAAAAAATCTGTCCATGCTCCACGGTGTAGTCTGATAAGCATTCTCAAAACACATCTGAAAAAAACACTCAAAAATCCAGGGTATCCTAAGTTTGGCTTCTCCTATTTAACTAAACCACTTTGAATGGCATAATTATAGATTCACGTGCTCTAGAATATTAATGAATAAGCATAATTCAAATTGTGCTGGTATAGCTCTTCATTTGGGAAAGTGGAAATGGCTTCCACTGACTGCTTGCATACAACAAAGTACTTAAAGTACTTAAATAGTCACTGCAGCAGGCAGGATTTGTGGCAACAGAGATAGAAGAAAACAGCTAATTCACAGAGACTTTTTTAAACAAAACAAAAACAAGGTAAATTGTCCATTACAGAATTTCAGTATTTTTTTTAATAGTCAATGGAATCCAGGTGTGTAAAGGAAATCCTATCCCATGTCATATCAACACAGTCCAGTCTAGATTCTAGTGAGGCCAACGTGGTTGAAGAAAAACTCAAAGATACAACTTGAAGATAACAGAAAAAAAAACTACTGATACCTTGCCAAACCTACTTAGTAGGCCTCTCACTGTATTTCCAAAATAATAAACGTTTTCCTCGAGTTTCTTGCCACTTTCCTATAAAACAGAATATACGTATTTAAGATATTCCACACATTTAAACAATTTCATCAGGTTAAAAGACAAACAAACAAAAAACCAAATCCAACTATAAAAAGGGACGTTTCCCAACAAGCATACATGGCAAAGCATATACTGGAAAGTATGAGCTTCTCCTATGCTGCCCAGCCCATAAACCAAAATCTTGACGTGGATGAGCCTACCTGCTGCATGAGGAAGTAGTTACTCTGCCTGCACAGTGATCAGAACAAAGGAATAAAGGAATCTGAGCAACCAACAGGCAATGCAATGCTGAAGAAATCCCTATATGTGTGTGCCCCAACACAAGAAAGACACCTTTCCCCTCAAACATGGAAGTTCAATTTTCTGCTAAAGGTAATGATGCCAACTTCTAGTCAGTGATTAGAATTTCCATTTAAGTCGATCTTAAATCATTTGGTATCTTCTCACCTACAAAGGAGAGAAAGTTTGCCTATGTACATAAAAGGAATGGGATTAAAAAATATTGAATCTTTTCTGAGGAGAAAACCACTGCTTAGCTGCATTTGTGTTATCTTGAAAGCCAAAACCAGCCAGAATTTTCTCTTGGCAAGTACTGTGTTCTTAATATTCACCCCACTGAAAGCCAGTTAAAGCACCTTTCTTTTGCTATAAAACAAGCATTTAAAATGTTCTGGCTTTTACTTCAGTAACTTTTCAATACAGTCTTCTTTATGCTTATGCAAATAATAATCCAACAGATATCTTCCACGTGTTCTGCACAACAACCCTAATTCTCATTTTACATGCTGCAGGTCACAAAAGCCCTGAAAATGAAGGTTATGTGGTACTATTGGATGAATTCATCAGTATTTTCAAATTCTGGTCGTAAGGAGTTAGAAAAAAATTCCAGTGTCGTATCTGGCTTTTATTAATACTTAAATGTAATTAATTCATTATGATGATTCTTGTAATCTGAACATAAGTATGTGGGTTTGAGGTATTCAGAAGAAGTTCCAATCTAGCGTATCAGGTAGGTCAGCATCACTATAGTTAAACTAACTGACACGTGTACACTGGAGGCACTGCAGAACACGGTGTATTTACCCGACGGAGTATGCTGTTGAGCTTCCTTATGTGCACAGAATACTACTAGCAAATCCTAGCGAATCCTCTTCCCTGTGTGCCTGAAATAGCTGACCTAGAGGACACGTATATTGCAAAATACCATTTTGTTACGGTTCTTCAGAACACTAAAAACATCATAGGAAGAACACACCTTATACTTTTTTTCTAACAAAAGAAACAGAAGTACCTTTTTACTTCTCTGCCCTAAGAATTGATTACGCAAGTATATATGTAGTTCACCAAAACTGTATTACTATTAAACAGGAAAAGAAAGAAGCAGCTTTGTATCTTGTAACTGAGCTTATTATGTACAGCAGCAACCAACCATTACAAGGAATGACTTCAATACTGTGAAGAGTCAACTTATATAAACTACTTAAAATAGATCTAAACCTGGATTTGCTATAAATACAGAGTTATAACATTCAAGTCGTCATCCCTGAAATAATGTAAAAATCTGCTTAAGTTTGTAAATCTCACGTAAGCATATACTTTGTCTTGCATAAACAGGCTACAAAGTTGTGACAAGCAGCAAAGGGAATCAAACATGAAAGACCAGTGCCTGGCTCTTATCAAGGAGTGTTGTGTTCCTGCCTCTCCCACCCCTTTACCTGGAGGCTGGGATGCACCAGGCCACGGTCACCAGCTAGCCCAAAGTCCACTTTTCTACCCATCGAGTCCCGTAGTTTGTTTAGAAACTCCTCGAGCGCCACTCCTACATTTCCTTTCTTGATTTCTCTAAAATGTTGGGTAAACAACAGCTGTTAAAATGCAAACCTTGCTGGTTTGCAAGGGAAGTTTCAGGTGGTTCAGATAACCAATTGAAATTTTAAAGACATTACCAAAACATCTACAGTTTATCTAGCATGATGTCGTTTGGTCCATTTTACCATGAAGTCTGGAGAACAACTATACAGCCTTAAAAGTATACAACATGGTTCACACCCAGTTCCTTTCAACAGTACAATAAATTAGAGAGAGACCAGTATATACACTCGAGAGGTATGCTATAGCTGCCTTTCCAGTAACACTTCCTTATAAAATCTTAAGTCATGCAATTTTAATTACTGGTCTTGTAAGGAGGTATTTTATACAAGCTGGCCTTAGAAGGTAAGACACAATTGGCCAAGATTCCTAAACACATAAAACATTGTCAATTAAAGAGGAAAAAAAAAGACCCCTATGCATTGAACTGCCTTTAGACGATATATTTAGGAATACAGCAGTTTTTTTCCTACAGTTTCCCCCTTATCTGTGGCTTAGCAATTATCAGTCTAAGTCAATAAAAACTATTAGCAATAAAAAAGAACATACTTAATTTTTTCAGTTAAGATTTTGCCTGCATATTGCATACCCGTCAAAGCAATATACAGTCGCAGAATTTCATTTGTGCCCTGTAAGAAAACATAATACATACTGAAATCAGTATCAAGTACAAAATATTTTTAGTATTTCGAAAAAAATAGATATGCTGTGCTAGTATTTTTATGCATATTTTTGTTTCAAAATTGCTTTCAGTAAATAACTTACATGCTCTGCTTTTCCTTGAGGTTAGAGGAGGTATGGCTGCAGAGGGTATTGACACTGGAAGCAGGCAACAAAAACTAAACACTTTTTTTTTTTTTTTTTAGGACTATGTACAGTCTTAAAGAGAGGTTCTTTTGTTAACCACTTACTTACCTAAGGCTTACAATATTAATGAACATTTTCTGAACATTTTCCAAGCAGGTCTGCTGGCCTGTCTTCCTTTTCTAATGTTCCATTGTTTTAGTTAATACCAAAAAGTACTCTTCCTCCATCCATACATGCTTACTGTCCTTTCTGTTTTAGCTTGGTTATAAAATGCTGACTTCATTTAGTTGTGAAGATGTCGATCCTCTCACTATTACACACACATATGTAAAAACAGAAGAGAAACCAGACTAAAAGTGTTTTGATGAAAAAATAAGTTCTGGATTGTTCCAGTAAAGGAACACTTATATGTTCTGTAACTGTATAACTGCTCAACATGCCTGCTTGGAAAACAAAAGCAAACCAGAAAATAAAGATGAGACTGTACAAATTTGATGTTCTGGAATCCATTATTACACATGGCTGAAAAATAACTTGCAATTGACTCTTCCTTGCTGTGTGAGATAAACATACAAACACTTGCTAGTGTGGGTTCCTAGAGAAGCTCACACTTTGTGGTTAATCTATAAAATCCATCATATCTTAGTTTATTATAGGACAATATTATCTCCAAAGAAAAATTAGCTCTTCAGTGTTATTCAAACTATAGCAGACTTCACAACTAACTGAATGAAGACCTATTGAAGTGAGTACTCTGCTGGATTTGTTTCACCTCAGGTTCACAGAAGGTGAGCAAGTTAATTTGAATTTATGGTAGAACAGTATATTCATACTTGCCTCAAAAATCAGCAGTATCCTTGTGTCTCTGAGAAAGCGTTCGTAGGGGTAATCCTTCATATAGCCAAGGCCTCCAAGTATTTGCAGTGCTTCACTTACGCAAGCCCAAGCACCTTCAGAGCTGAACACCTGTTGTTGAACAGTATTTTAATCACCATGTTTCACACAGTACACGCAGATGACATAGCTTTGTTACTGTGCCACAAGTTAGACCTTTGGAAGGACTGTGACATTACTGCAACGTCCCCACACCGTAAGGGACCATCACTGGGGGATGAACATCTGTGAGCTCTTCTCAAGGCTGCTTTGCCAGCCAGCAGCATCTGTCCCCTGGCTGACACTGCAGAAATCCCTTAAATAGTGGTGCTCCATCAGAGTGGGCCTGCCTCACTCTGTATTTTGCAACTGATTCTGGGTTCAAACCAGGACTGAAACTCCTTAGCCAGGTCTGCAGCTGGAAACAAAACTGTTAGCACTATTTCCAGCAGCGTGACACTGCATAAAAACAGCACTCAAGAGGACTGCAATATACCAAACCTGTTGTATTCAGGTTTTATTTTCTGTATAGTGACACAAGCTTTGAATCTGAGGTAATCTATAATGTGGGGGAAATGAAAACTAATGTCTTTTTTTAGTTCTTAAATCTAGCTGAAGTGTCTGTATTTATGTCTGTAAGAAATACCCGAGCCTCTAAGCAATTTGTAATGTAGACTGCAAAACAGGAAAGGTGTTAGTCTGCATTAGCTTAAAGCCATAGGCAAGTTTTTCAATAACATTACCTTGACCATGGCTGCCTCCACAGAGCAATCTGGAAACCCTGGCCTGTCCATCATTCCTGCAGTGAGGTAAGCCATACTCTCCATTACGTATGCTTTCACAGCCATAAAACAAAACTTCTCCTGTCAAATAGTGGTGAGAGGGTTTATACATTGATTCGGATGCAGAAATGCATAGCTAAGTCTGCAATAACTTTGAAACTGAAGAGTATAACTGCAGTTTTTATACGTTTAATAAAATAATGTTTAATAAAAAGTGCTACTGCAAAACAATCAGGACAATGCTTAAAAAAATACTTTGCATGTTTATCATTCAATTAAAATCATTTAAAAGATCAGCATACAGAAGTCTGCACTAAAACATATATCAATTCAATACCTTCAGCAATTTTTTAAACCAGTACAGCCAAAAGAACCTCAACATAATCTACATCCTAGCACTAGTCAAAACAAAGCACAGACATTTAGGTTTTCTTTTTTTTTTTTTTTTTTTTAATTACCTGAATTAATCCAAATTCACTCAGTTTCTTATTGAATTGTTTCCTGGTACACGCATACTCTGCTGTCATTTCTTTAAAAAGAAAATAAAAAAAAAATCCAACTCAGAACAGCACAACTGTTACTGTGACATCTCATGCCTGCTGTACATAGTGTTCTATGGCCTGACCAACCCCTACTGCTTCAGCAATGTGAAAAGCACCCTGAGAATGACAGTGCTGCTTAAGTCTGGGAATACTGTGCCAAAGGCTTTACAACACGAGTCTAAGGTGTAAACCTGTATTCTTGTGGGAAGCATGTTTTAGTGCTAATAATTTGCTTTTTTGTGAGAGATGCCTGTTAGTATTTTGGGTAACTGTTGGTATAAGACAATTTTATTACCTGTTACTGTATGCAAGCTTTGAGCCAATTTGAAGTTTTAAAGGACTCTATAGGATCTAAAAGCAGCACTACATACGCTGTTCACTTATTGAGAATACATGTGTTTTACTGCAGAATGAATTTAACAGAGGCAAGAGCTTTACAATGTATCAACTGAAATCTTCAGTGTTTTACAGGTTTTTAATCACAATGTTTAACAAGAAAATCTAGTATTTTAAAGATGTCAAAGCATGTTATGACTAACAGTGATGTTATAATCAAGACTAGTGTTACTATTTTGAATGAACACTGTTAAATACCTTATGAAAATCAGTTGTTCTCTCTCTCTCTTTTTTTTTTTTTTTTTTTTTTTGCATAGCATCCAGCAATCCAAAACACCCAATTCACCTACCTATCAATTTTTTAATCATTCCAGCAGAGGCACTGCCCATGCTAAATCTTCCACTGTTTAGGATATTCATGGCAACCTGTGAAAAAAAATGAACATTTTTTTTAGGCTGTGTTGTTTCCACAAAACTTTTACTGCTGTCTAGCTTCATGTTTTTAGTGCTTTTCCTGGATTTCATTCATCACTGGATTACATTTCCTATCCTGTGAAACCAGCCCTGATTCTAGTCAGTGCAGCATTCAGCATCCCAACAGAAATGCTTTAGAACTAAGCATTTAAGACAATCTACTACATCCAATTCATACCTGAAGTAGTTTCCTGGTACTGATGATCCACTGAATCCTTACTCGGTTCTATCTCTACATCCAACAGTCCCACCTTAGTCTTACTCTTATCTATGCCAGCCATATGTGGACAGACTGTAACAGCCATCGAAAAAGCTAGTAAAACTAACTCATTCTTTTCAAATAGTAATCTTGGAGCAAAATAAAGAACCTCCTACCTACAGAAAGCAGAATTTTGGTGAAATAAGATGTTTGGGTACATTCAAATGACATTTTTGGATATATGTCTGTATGCTTGTTTTAAACAATCATTCACCATCAAAATTCTGCTGAGTCTTCCAGCAACATACACGAAAAGGGAATGAGAGCGAAAGGTGTACAAATACAGCTCCACAGTGCACACAAATAGATTTTTAAGTTTAGTGTTGCTGTTTTTTGTTTTTTTTTTAACAAAGAAAACATGGGTGACCTAGTTCAAAGAGAACTTAAGAGTCTTCGAAGAGTCTTAAGGACTCCAGCGAAAAGTCACTGTTCCTACCTCTCAACTTGTGGTAATTCCATGGAGAACAAACTGTTAAAATTACCTTTTCATATGTTTATTACATCAAAGGAAATTATTCTATTTAGTATTTCAATCTGGAGCTGCCTGCTATTGAAGGCGTAGGAAAACTCAGGACCATTAAGAACAGCTTTGCAACTCATACTTGGAGAAAGGTTACAACAGCAAAGTGAACAGTGTTAAGAAATGCTTCGCATTTCTGTGGTGCAATGCGGAGGAACCAGTGCCAGCCTTCCAGTGACCTCCCAGTTTTTCTTGTGCTATAATCTGATCCTGGGAAACCACCTGACAGGTCTGGACTTTGCTCAAACCATTTCCTGCTACAGTCTTTTCTCTCCTTTTCTACTCAGTCCACAATTCTGGTTGTAGAAATAGAGAAGAGTTTAGTTCAGAAGTTCTGTTGAAAAAAATCCTCCCTTTTCAGAAGAGAACAGTATGTTTCCTATACCATGAAAAGCATCTTAAAAAGCCAAGCAAATAACAGAATCTGCTTTACAATTTTATCAAGAAATAAATATGAACCTGAACTTACGGCACGCTCATGCACTATGTTCTGGTGAAACCAGCTAATACAAAGCACATAAGGTAAAACTGAGAAGTCTTTCCCCCGGTGTTCTTCAGCTTGACAGTGTTGATACTACCCATAAGGAAACTTCAGTACAGTTAAGAAAGAATAGATTTCCTTCAGACTTTTAAAAATTATTATTTCCTGCTTACCTTAAATCCTCCTCCTACTTCTCCAATTACATTCTCTATAGGCACTTTTGTATTTTCAAAATGTACTTCACAGGCTGAAACACAGAGTAAATTGCTGTTCAATTACGATGTAAAAATATTTAAAATACATTCTGGAACATAACTGACTTTTATAACAACAACAAAAAAAAGTTTTCCTAATGCACTGTGAATGACAGAATTATGGTAACTTCCAAAGGAGTTGAGATTTGGGAAAAGACTGTGGTTTACATCAATTACTGATGTGAAATATTCAAAATACAATTAATGCACATTGTATAAACAGAGAACTGCAGTTTTGACTTTTATGGAATTGATACAGCAATCAAGTTCAAATGATAGATTGTGAAAAACTGCATTCATCTGTAAGAGAAAACTTAATTCTAAATTAAAGCTACGTGGTTGCTTCATCTTCTGAGTTATTTCTTTTACTGCATGAAAGTGCAGCTTCAGGTGTCCATAAATACAGATTTATTAATTCAGAGCTGGCATTAGGAAGGACTCCGAAGAAAAGCTAGGTAAAGAAACATGAAACTTATATGGAAAAGACTAATTTGCCTTTGAAATCAGATAACCTAAAGAAATTAAAACATTAAAATATTAAAACAATTTCTATTAACAATTTTAAATGATTCTTACTATTGGATCCTCGAATGCCTAGCTTATCCTCAGGCTTCCCATGTGTGACTCCGCCAAAATCTCGCTCTACGATGAAAGCGGTAATTTTATCTTTTACTTGTCCATCTTTATCAACAACCTCTGTCCTAGCAAATACTGTGAAAACACTCGCAAGGCCACCGTTTGATATCCAAACCTGTTTTGTGAGAAAAAAGAAATATATTTGTTCTGATTTTGTAACCACTGTTCTCAAGTGGTTAAAAAAGAGGTTCAATTAAACTAAGATCTGGTGCATTTTCACAAAAGCTTGTGCATCCTGTCACTTGTGCATGCGAGGGGTACAAGGGCCTCTACATCCACTGCCCAATATAATTTCACCTTTGATGAAAAATACTACAAAGCAGGCCACAGGTTGCATCTCTTCACATCATAGACAAGTATATCAATAACAGATCAAGTCCTCAGGAGTATCAAACAGTGTTGTATCCAGTACATTGTGTATCTTCAAGAGCGTATTCTGACAGTTGCTTTTAGCAAGGATGTTCCAAGCAGCACTGTCAACTTTCCTTTCAAAAATACCTAGGAAATCTAGCATGATGAAAAATGAAAAGAGGGGAAAACATTGTTTCAGGTTTCTCTTCACCTGTGCTGCCGCAGATGAGAGCTAAGTAACCCTCCCTAAAAACCTGCACACTCTGACCTGGGGATAACAGAGAAGGAACTTAAGAGGATCTTTTCCTATCTTGCTCACCAGGCGTTCCATCAAAGTCATTCCCTGAGCAGTGTATTTTTCTTTTCTGTTTGGTCCTAAACCAACGAGCTGTCTTTTTAACATGGTCATCCTTCTCTAGTTTGGAAATCCCAAAAGCCTGACGCAGTTACCAAGCTAGAGTCTTACCTAGTAAAACTAATGAATTATAATGCTGCAAAAGACGAAAGTGCTTTCTATAAGCTTGTAACAGAAGAACCGTAGTACTTCCACTCTGTGAGTGGATACCTTGGAGCCATTTAGTAAGAAGTGCTTCCCATCTTCGCTGAGAGTTGCTCTTGTCTGGATGGATGCAGCATCACTTCCACTAAAAGCCAAACAAGTGTTTGGTTAGTGTTTAAAGAAATAAATATGCTCTAAAAAACAGAACTATATTTTTTCCCTCTTCCCATCCTTTAAAAAAAGTCTTTACAGTTGCATTAAAAAGTACTATAAAAATTTTAGTTCTTTAGTAATAAGGAAACTTATTAGATTCAATAGTTCTGATGAAATCTTCTTAAATTACCCTGCAGGGCCTTTTTTCTGCTGATTCACATGTATGTTATCAATGTTATGACCTGACCCAAGTGTTCAGAATGCCATACAAGTAACTCTGTTGAGCTACACTTGGCGCTATTTGACCATACACCGAATGTTATCCTAAATCACAATCAAGTTTAAAACTCTACTCTAGTTGTATATCTTAAGGGAAAAAAGGTTCAACAGAAATTAAAAATAAACGAACCTGTGACAGTATTTATCAGTGAGCATTTGGGCACATCACATACTTTCCATGGGAGCAGAATTAGATGTTCAATTACAACAAAGCAATTAAAGTTTATGTTCTGTGATTGAAAGTTCAAGCACTCTCTTCAATCATCACCTTATTACGTAACTAAGTGCATAATTATCTCCCCCTTGAAGCAAGTTTCCTCTTGCACAAATTAAAATGCCACAATGGCTCACTTTGGGCTTTCAGCTGAAGATAGTTGCTGAGTTCTTGGCACACCAAGATCTCGCCTGATTCTTTAATAGGGTCAGAGTTCTAAAATTCAGCTCTAAAAACAACTGTTTCTGTGTGCTACAACTAGCACCTAGGGAGATATGGCATAAAGTATCCTTTTAATTTATATTCAGCAATGCCAGAAATTAAGTGGATGAGAAATTAAGATAGCTGAGATGGGAACAACTGTGAAAATTAATGCAGCTAAAATCAAACACCAGTTAGTGATTTCATGAACACTGCCATGAGCACAATGCGTGATTTTAAAAATAGCTATTGACATATACACTGAGGACACAGGCGCAAAACAGTAAATATTTAATGCAGTAACCAAACAACCAATGCAACAAAGACAATAAAAAATACCATTTTAGTACTGGCTTTCTGACGCACCCTTTTAATTAATTAATTAATTTATTTATTTTTACAAATTTGCCATAATTACAAAACCAGTACCTTCCAGGTTCAGTGAGACAAAAAGCTGCAATGTGTTCCCCAGATGCCAGTTTCGGCAGGTACTTTGCTTTCTGTTCATCAGTGCCAGCAATGAGAATCCCCTAAACAATTAATAGAAAACTTTTCAGCATTGAACTGTGTGAAAGGAAGCTGACAAACTTTGACAAGTTTAGGAAGCTTAATTTGCAAATTATATGGTACTACAAGGTAATATTTAAAGAGTTTAAGAAACAATTATTATTTTTATATATATATATATATATATATATAATATATATATTATATAATATATATATAGTTATTTATATATAGACAATGTTTTAATTTGTATATATAATATATATAACATATTTATATAATCCTATATATATAACAATATTTATTATTATTATTTAACTGACTTTAAAATATGTCAAAGTTATCTATTGTTAAGACTGCCTTCCAGGGGAGGTGTCACTATACTTATGCTGTAAATGAAGATTTAATTGTTGCTTGGAAAGGCACAAGCACTGAGACAGTGTTCCATAATTTGTTATACCTTCATTATGACTTTATGTGAATCAAGAGCATCAATTTTAAAAGCTCTTAATTGGAGAACAGAACACATGATTTGCCTAATTTCTCAATTATTTCATTATAAAGGCATTCAACTTTTTTTTTTTTCCTGAGTGTACTTATTTTAATTATCTCTGATTGTACAGAGCTGTATTTACTTTCTAAACAGGGGACTTCTTATGATTAAATAGCTAAGATACAAGTACTCAGCATATTTAGGAAGGATTAACCACAACTGACCCAAACTGGCCACAGCAAGAGGAACAGTCGTCACAGCTTACACTACAGTCCTCATTAGAACACTTTACAGATCAGGTCAGCTCAGTATCCCCCTTCTACAGATGGGGAAGCAAAGTGAGGAATAAACACTTGATTTTAATTAACATTATTCACTCAATTCCAAGAATAATGTTTTTGTTATTATAAAGACCTTTGTGCTTTTTCAAGCTTCAGAATACTACTACCCAGCCACCATAAAGTTGTTACGAGTTAGATTCCTCAGGCTATATTATAAAGAAAAATAGTTTAAAATTCATGTGTTGGCTACAACACATTGATCTTGGATATGTTTTCATCTCTTACTCCCCATAATATAATATGCAGCCTCATTCAGCTGGAAAAAGTTGCACCCTTCTGAATTCTCTGCATGACTGCACCACCTTCCTGTAATTTTAGCCCTACTACTGATATTTTACTGTTTTCCATATTTCTTCCAGCTGTTTTTATCAAGCTGGCTCAATTTACAGAACTTGGGACCATTTAATTCTTAGTTATTATTAGTCACAACACTCTCACCCTGTACTTAACCAAACTTCACCTCACCTTCTCTATGGCAGATGCAAAGAACTACTTGACATAAAAGAACTCTACCTTCAGCCCAATAGCTTGGTGAGCTGCCAGTGTAACTGCGATGGATCCATCTAGAGAAGTGATTTCTCCCAAGCGTGCATACATGGTATTTGATAGGCCAAGACCACCTGGAACAGATGTGTTTTGTTCTAAGCAGATACTTTTGGATTTAACTTGCCCCTTCCCACCCCAAAAACCCCTTTCAAGTACAGAAATATCAAAAATATAACTGGGGGATGTCTTAGCATAGACTACGTCCACAAAAAAGAACCACATTGCTGCAGTTGTGACAGGAAAACACATTTTAGAAACCGAGAGTTTTTTAATTCTTGAGTTGTGCTGAATTTAGTACTCATCAAAAAGCAGGTCTGTTTGTATTCAAGCACACATGTGTGCAACCATAGCAAACACGGCATAATCCAGCAAATGGTAGAAAACAAGCTTGTTTAAACACTCTGCACGTGAAAATGGTAAAAGACTTGGTGTAAAAATTGGTCTATTCTGAATTTCTGTGCTTCCAGCATAAACTAACGTTTTGTGACATCTCCGTGCGATCCTACAAACCCAGACAATTAACCCGTGTGCAGCCTCCCAGCTGCCCGCCTGTAGACCAAGCAGCAGAGGGAGCAGTGCTGGGCATGTCTCAGTCGGGGCAGGCTCTGGCAGCGACACAAAGACAAGCCCAGCAGCGAGGCTGCGCCCAGCTGCAGTGGAAACAGGGCAGAAAACGACCCGGAACTGACATGGAACAGTTCCCCATGTGGACTTCCAAACAAGTACTAAAGTAGAATAAAATACAACACTTCAAAAGACATTTTTAATCAAAAAATGTGAGTATATCAAGAAACAAACTCAACCCCAGCACCACCTTTCCGTGATCTGCTGCTGCAAATACAGAGACTAATTGTAAGGAGCTTGAACAGAGCAGAAGGATAAATCAAAGTCACATCTGTATGAGTCTAATGTTGAAGGACTTTCTGTTTTCAGCATTAGAAGTCCTGCTCCCCATAGCTTAAGACTATTGTATATATCACTGCTGAACAAACAATTCTATGTAATCAAGAGAATCTTTTGTCCAGGTTAATAATTCTTTACTCGACAGTGGCAGAAGTCAGGATAATGAACAAGAGGGAGACAGAGCTCTGGAGCGAGTCCAGTGGAGGCTACAAAGATGATGACGGGCCTGGAGCATCTCTTACAAGGAGAGGCTGAGAGAGCTGGGCCTGGTTAGCCTGGAGAAGGCTGGGTGGGGACCTTAACAGTGTGTATCAATATCTGACACCTTATTTCAGCAGATGTCTCAATGGTGCTACTATTTTCTGCGTGTCAAATAAATAAAAAAGCAAAGCCTCCTCGCTGCCATTCATTCAAATCAGTGCTTCTTACACCCTCTTCTTTCACAGCACCCTTACATTAATTACAAGTCCCACTGTTACTTCTTTAAGAGAGCCACTATTACATGATTTACATTATTACGATTTACAAGAGCTCCATTTTCCCACTGAAGTTCTGCACTTTATAATGCTTCTAACAAATACACCACTACTACAACCCATTAGGAAGAATACCATTCCATGAACTATGTACGACTGAAGAGTTTTAAAACATGACAGGCACCACCAACAGAAGTACAGCAGGTTTAAACAACAGAAAATGGGAAATAACTTCGTTAGCAGTGTATTAGTTATGGTGCAGTAAAAAAGTAGCTTTATTTAAATAACTGAAATCAGTGCAGCACAGCAACACTAGTTATGTTGCCTAATACAGTAAAACAACATATGAATAAATGTTATGAAAAACAGGGTATGGCTTTACAGAAAATAAATGCCGAGGTGTGTCTCCAGCTTTATGCAGTATTAGTGCAACTACCAATACAAATACATTGTTTCATACTATTCTCTTCAAAAATTAGGTGTCCTCCCCACTGAAACTAGTGTCTGCAGTTGGGCAAACACAGTTCTGAAGAGAACAACTCAGAAGACAAAGTTGTCTTCTTCAGAAGACAATATGACAATGCGAGGATCTTACTTTACATATTTCATATTAGGTTTTAGTTTCAGTCCCATTTTTAAAATGCATCAGAATAAGATTAGAATTTTCTTAAAAATGCCTTTGCAAGTTTAAGGGGTAATCCACTGAGTAACTCATGTCTTTGACCCCAATTTATACTATAATGTCCTTCAGGACATAAACTTTTTGTTCAGTACTGCACAAGAAGTTTTTATAGAAAAGCTGTACTTTGAATAAGTCATCATTGTACTTTTATACATTTGTATGGTCAAACATTCCTATCTGTGAATGACAGCTGACAGCTTTGACAGATCAGTTCCATGTTTGAACCTGGTGTAATTTTAGAAATCATCAGCTAGTACTGCAAGTCCCATAAAACATCACGCTACTCTGCTGCATCCAGAAAACAAACAGAAAGGAAAATGCTATGCCGAGGGGAATGTACAGCATCTAAATTTAGCTGTCTAACTTAGGTGCCTGAGCTAAGATTATCCACAGCTCCCTGAGGAGCCAGCTGACACCTGTCAGTGCCTGCATCTCTTTGTTCACCAGAGGGGAAGCCTGCGCTCCTGATGTGGACGTCCAGGCCAAATGACTACAGGCAGGATAGTGCGGACACATTTTGCAAGACACAAAAGATACAGATAGTTATTCTTTTTGATCACTTACTCACCATATTCCTCCGGAATCTGCATGCCAAAGAGGCCCAGGTCCCTCAATCCTTTTAAAGTTTCAGGCGGGATTTTTGCATCTTGATCAATCTTCTTGGAGTCCACTGCAGATACAGATGGTTTTACAATTTAAAAACATTGTTTCTTAATGCAGAAAAAATCGCTGAGACTGCAGTGTTCTCAAATCGGAGCCCAGGTCACTGTGTCTCTGAGTGAGCAGCCCTGTGACCTCTAACCTAAATACCAGTTTGAGAGCCCAGAACTGAAGAACTGAAATAACCTATTGATAAAGGGGCTGCTGGAGCACCGCACCTCCCCACCGCTGTAATTACCCCGTAGTCTTACTAAAGCATCTTTAGTAAAAAGACACGGCGCCTGTTGCACCAGATACAGATGTACATCTCATCCCCAGCTTCACAAGAGTTGTTCTTTCTAGTGTTTGCTGTTGTTTCAACATCCCCTTGCAGTTTCAAGAGCCTCAAGCCCTAAACGAGCTTCTGTAGGATTACAAGTACGTCAGGTTGGTTGGGGCCCCAACCCGTCTGCCTCCCAGCAAGGTGAATTACCGACTTCCTGCACTCTGAACATGACCACTGAGGTAAGTCCTGAACACTCCACCCGAAGTCCCAACTCTGCTTCCAGAAAAAAAAAAGCATTTCCAGAACGCCTCGTCCTTCAGGAGAGGGGTGCTGCAAATTAACCTGAGCCCATCACTTTTCACAATGGCTGTTTTTTAGTCTATTCGTGAAATGAGCTGAAGATGTTAAGAAAAAACTAATTTGCCATGGAACCAACACTCAAGTGTCTCACCTCATGACACCAGGAAAGTCAGAAACAACTGGAAGGTCCCAGGCATACAGATTATGATATGGTGATGACAGATATGGGAAAAGGACTTGAAAATGGGAAAGATTTGATCATTACATCATTATCTCAAACGTTTCTATGTGCACAGCTTGTGGAGAGAATATGGCTGGTTCTGTTTGGTATTTCTAGGATTTTCTTCTGGAGCTATGCCAGGGTTAGGATTAAAAGAACAAAAGTATGTAAACAGACTAATTAAAAAAATTGTGTTCTTATGAGTTACTTAAATTCTTGAGGGATTACCAGAGCAGTTCTGTGTGGTGACAGCGAAAATATACAAGAATCATATTAGGCAGCCAGGGTAGGATGCAAGCTGCAGCAAAAGGACCAGAAGCCATCTTTCCAAAAAGTTCTCAAAAAGAAGTAACTCCTCAGGAGCAATAGCACATTGCTAAAGAAACTTACGTTCACCACAGTTAAATGATGCTGTCATGTCTGTATGAAATGCAACTGAGGGACGCAGCTAAGCATTCTGCTGCACTTCTGACTGAAGTTACTCAGAAAGAAAGATCATTAGGCTTTAGAATAACTGCTGGGATAAATCCCCTTATGCAATGCCAACCATATCAAGTTTGTAACTGGTTAGGGCTGCTCTCCTAACCTATTTTTATCCTGTACACATAAATTACCCTGAATAACTAAACAAAAATAGCAATGAAATCAAACAAAGATGAGCAATCCTCCCGTAAATATCATCTTTTTCACTCAATGAATGCTGTTCCCCCAAAAAATGTAATCTACATAAATTCTTAATTTACCATCAGTGAGCAATACTATGTTATTATAGTTAAAATGACCCATATCTCATAAATTGTCACCTGTGACAACCACTGGCTTCTTCATACTCCTGCAGTGTTTGGCAATCTTGACCTAGTAGCTTTGTCAGCAGGAGATCTGAGACAATACTGTTTAACTATCTCAGAAATTGCTGTTTGTAGAAAGCAATTTTCTACAACTGTTCTCGAATTGGCTCATCTATTGCAGCACTAATAGAAGAAACACCCTGCAACCCTATCTGGAATGCATACAGCTAATATGAGTTTTCCCAGGCAGAATCATTACTCGGTAGCTGAAAAACGATAAATACTTCTGATTTTTCGTAGCTTCTCAAAGATCCTCCATTTATCTCTACAAAGCTTTGCTGAGAACAGGTTCGCTACAGTACAAGTAAAAAGTTTCACAAAAGAAATACGATACAGTAAGTAGCAAATGGCGATAATACAACCAAGCTAAACAATTTCAAATCCTACTTCTTGGAATTCTTTCACTTCCCTTCTTGTTCTGTATTTTTGTTCATTTTCTTTTGTTTTCAAGATTTATTTATTCTCATCAGCATCCAAGGAGTCTATATGAAAAACTCATGAATCAACATGCCTATAGCATCACCAAGCACTATGACTGGCAACAAACGCATAAAACGACTTAAATTATAACAATAACACACAATTATAACTGCTATGCTTGAATCATTTTGCAGTCACTGAATCACTTGCACACATAAGAAACTAATATCTGTACCTTCCTCAGTGAAGAATTTTTCTACAGGTCCTACAAACTGGTTGATCTCCTGTAGTTCTTCATTGCTAATTTCTGGATAAGGGAAAACTTCTTCCTAAAATAACAGACATTAAAAAAATGCATGAATCATGCAACTGGAATTAAAGTCCGAGAACATATGCCTTTCAAATACTAGGTTCTAAAAACTGTGAAAATCTGGATTTGTGAGAAAGGTTCAAAAATGTTATCTGATGAAACGTACAGGATTCAACTACACTGCGCACCCAAACAAATTGGAAGCATTAGAGAGAAAATAAAGAGGTTTTAAGGACTACATGGATGCAAAAATCCTTTATTAACCACGAATTTTGTCGATATAATCCCATTTTGGACTGCGGGTCTGTGCCGCCTGGCATCGCCCCGTGCCACGAGCTCTTCGCGTTGCCCGTCCCGTTTTAAGGAGCAGCGGGGCTCACCCCGGCCCGGGCAGCGCCGGCCGCGTTCCCTCCAGGGGTTATGCCGGGTGCCACCACCAGGCCGGGCACACGCCGCCTGCTTCCAGCCCCGCTGTGCTGCGGCTCGAGGGGGCAGAGGGCGCTGGGCGCGGCGGGGCCCGGGAGGCCGCGGCGCTGCCCCCGTCGCTGCGGGCTGTTCGCCCCCACCCCCACCGCCTCACCGGGCCCCGCGCGGCCCCGTCAGCCCCGGGCAGCGCGGGCCGGGCCGCGAGGGGATGGCGGCCGTTGGGCGCGCGCCCCGCGCCCCTCACCTTGCTGAGCGCGCCCCGGAACAGCTCCTTGGCGAAGGCGGCGCACGGCGCGGCAGTGCGCAGGGGGCGCGCGGCGGCGGGCACGCGCAGCGCGGAGCGCAGGGTGCGCAGCAGGACCCCGCTCATGGCCGCTACCCCGCGGCCTCCCCCCCAGCCGCGCCTCGCCTCACCCGCCCTGCCCGGCAGCCTCCGCGGGGCCGCGCGCGAAGGGGCGGGGCTCGTGCGCAGCCCGTGGGGCGGGAGGGGCCCGATCCGGGACACCGCCAGCAGCCCGCGGCCCCGCCCCGCCCCGCCCCCCCCGCTGCCACAGGGCGGCCGCCGTGACCGCAGTGACAGGACCCGGCTGGAAACGCTTCCTTGGAGCCCTTCAGAGGCTGTCTGCACCTCATGGTCACCAGTGCATCGTCTCTGCCCTCAGCTTGTTTCCGGAAGAGACTTTCAGATACTCAGAATTTGAGAAACTGACATTTGGACATTGAACAAAAGAACGAGTGTTAAAGGCCCACACGAGACTAATGGAATTCACTTACTTATGACTTGAAAAATGTAAAAACCTGAATCCCGTAATTCAAACAAATTGCCATTTCAGTTGCCTCCCAGATGCTGTACTGCAGCTCAGAAATAGCTCTGAGGGGACTGAGGGGGAGGGAAGGGGTAAGCATATATATAGTATAGACTATATACAATATAGTCTATACTATATACACTATATAGTATATATATAGTATATTATATATATATATATTATATATATATTTAAATCTGTATGTAAGCACAGTGAGAATCCTCAAACCCGAAGCATTCACAAGCAGATGAGCAATCTGCCGGAGCCCTGTGCGCTAGCAGCCCGGCTAGAGCTGGAGGTGTCACCCAGGGACGTACTGCCGTGCGTCTGGCAAGAGGTAAGAAACATTTCACGCTGTTGGTGAGTCAGCCACACGCTGTCAAGTCCAAACACATACAGCACTCTGAGGATACAAACAAAGCTTTACCAAGAAGGGTTTTCCTCTCCAGGCTCCTGACTTCCATTAATTGTAAATATTAATTGGAGAGAAGATGCAAGTCCCTAGTGCTCATTTTGTTACAGCCTCTGAAAGCGTAATGTGACCTGTACCAACTACTTGTCTTTGTATGGAACATAGATACCTTATTTATGAGATGAGCTAGCCCCCTTTGCTAGCCCTCTGCTAAAGGGCTTCACAGCAATAGATAGGAAAGGCTACAGAAGTAGCTATTTCTGTATTTTCTGTAAATAGAAAGAGACCCTGCTTCTCTGTAAGATTACAAAACCTTCATGTTTTCATGGCTATGAATACAGGAGTGCCAACTACCAAAATCCTGAGCTTCTAGTCTCCGCATGTTAGGTTCTGGTTAAGTGAAATTGTCAAACTTCTTTCAGTACTGAAAGATGGAAAAGCAAGAGGCAATGTCTAGCCTTGTCAAAAAAAAAAAAAAAAAAAAAAAAAGGTGAGGAACGCTGAGATGGCTCCAGCACTATGCAATCAGGGTGGGGTGGTAACATGTTACTGTCTCTATAGGGTGCTTATATCTGCAGTTGTTTTCGGGCATGGATAGTAAGAGAGAAAAGGCTCTGCTGCTGCTTAGCCTCCTGGCACACGGGGTTAAGGGAGCAGGCACCTTCTTACCTTACCTCACCGAGGGAACCTGTACCAGGCAAACTGGCAGCAGGGTGAAATGAAGTGTTGAAGAGAGAATGCTGCCACATTAGTGCCACAACCCACTTCTAGATAAAGGTGGTGGTAGCTAAGACATCCTTCAGCAGGTCAGGAGAGGAGGTTTGGGTACAGTGACATTCTCCCCACACTAAATATGGTAAGGATGCAAGTGCAAAAACTAATAACAAAGATGAGGCCAGCCTCTACTGAGACAAGTCAGACTGGTTCTGGCCAGTACCGGTGGAGGTGATCCAGCAACATTAAAGGAAGGATAAACAAAGAGCACACTAACAGACTGCTTGAAGAATATGATCCAGAACATTGAAAACGTATCTAGGCAGTTGGGAAACAACAGAAAAAAAGAAGCCTCATTGAGAAGTTCAAAAGAACTGAAACATCTCAGTGTTCTACCCTTTGCATTCATTTGCTAAGTATGAGAATGGGACTGTGATCATATCCTAGAAGAAATACCTGTAAAGAATTTTTTTCTTCCAATTGCTGAACAAATCACAGCGGATGACAGCAGATCCACAGCATGAAACTAGAAGCCCTATCACTTGCAGACAGAGAATCCTTTTTGTTTCCGTACTGAGAAATCACATCAGTATTTGTATCACACCGCTTATTTTGTCCCATTCCTGCAATTCTTGCTAACACTCTGTGTACACACGATTGAAAGTGCCCTCCTGGCAGCTGCAGTTCTCTGCAACTCTCCATTAGACTAAATTCCATTATTCTGACTTATAAACATCTTCAAACTGCATTGAACTGCACAATATGCTGCTAAAACCCCTTTTCCCCCCCTTCTGATTTAGCAATGTGCCCAACATATTTCTCCTGCCTTTGTTTAAAACTCACCTCTGCTGTCTCTGCCACTCAGCCATTCATCCACATGTTCATATAATTTCAGCTTCCTTTGAAACTGCTAGACCACTCCTCACTATCACTACCTTCCTGGAACAGATAGCCACTCAGCTCTCCAGAACTCACGTTTTGTAAACAACATGATTGCCACAGTGATGTCCATTTCAGTCTATTCCATACAGAATTGCTTTCTTGAGAAGGAATTAACACAACAGATATACAGATCAGTAAATGAGTATCATGAAATTGCCCTACAATTTTATTTTCCTTTTTACTCTACCTTATTTTTCACTAACTACTTAAAAACTGGTATTAGATAATATAGTATTTAGGTACTTGAGAGGCGGATAATTTACTTACTGAAAAAGTGCCACTGTAGGTCTAAATTGCTTTACAAAAATATTTGTCAATCTTTGCAGTCCTGCCAGGAAAATAGATACAACTCTCTTAGTAGCCACTCCTCTCTTTATAAAATTGTTGTTTTCTCCTTTTCATCCAGACAGTAGGAAAGTTTTTGCACTTGAAATTCATAATTGTCTTCCTTTTGGGGTGGGCATGTGATGATGTACTCATTGCATCATCTCTCCTGTCTCTGAATATTTTAAAGAAAGTTGGCTTACAAATTAAATCTTGGGAAAGGTGAGAGCAGAAACCAGTATTTCCACTTTGGTTCCCAGTCACATGCTGTGGAAGTAATGCAAGTAATGAAATACAGATGTTAACACTGTCACTGCATAATACGTTTGTCCAGGTTAGCATGCATCCAGAATTACTGTACTGTGGCTATCATAAGAAGTACCTGAAAAAAGAAATAGATACATATCATTAATGAAAGGGATTCCTCACAAGTTACACTGGCACTTACAAGCAAATCACCGACTAGCTCTGTCATTTTAGGTTAAAATGAGGCATTAAATTATCTCATCTAAGAATTTTACTTTCTAAAGTACTTTGCTTCAAATAATGAAGAGTTACAAAATTGTCTTTGCTGTCCAACTTTGAATACTCAGTACAAACTTTCCACTGGGCTACACTGTGGAGTCACCACTCAAAGATTTATCAAATGAGTTCTGCAGCACAATAGAAGCATCTCAAACTATGGCTATTGTGCCATTTTTTGGCACATTAAGGTCTGAGCTAGAGGCAGAGACAGTGTTACCAAAAAGATGAAAAACCAACATACAGGATGAAAATGTTAAATTAACGTGTTTTACAAACTTTTCTTCTCTGTTGTCAGAGAAGAGGGATATAAAGGAGTATCAGCCAATAACATGAAGTTAATGATCAATCAAGAGCATATGGTGAGCTTATGGAGGAGGAAGGTGCTCATAGGAATTGTACCCCCCTGCGTAAGCACAGTCCTGTCAAGGTCACGTATCCAGCGTTAGTCATGCTCCCTTGCTTCTCTTCTCACTCACCCCAGCACAGTATTTCCTTCCATACAGTCACAAATGCCACCATGCTCTCTCTCCTGTTCCCTTGCCTGACCTAGAGCTCAGCACGTGGCGCATGGGGACCTCGTGAGGGAGAGGGACCACTGGTTTGGACAGCTTTGGGAAATGATGTGCTCCTGCTCAGTGATCACGCGCATAGGAAAGGCTGCACATTTTCAGTACAGCTGGATCCGAATGTCTGAAAGTCAGATTGCTTCCTCATTAAAAACAATTTCATTATGGTAGTTAGGAAATTAATTAATTTCAAGCTTTGGCTTATTGTGATACCGTTGCTGAATAACCCAGAACACTTGCATAGTCCTTGCACTTTTTATTCCCCGAGACAAGAAAATAAAAAAGAAAAATGAAAAAAGAAATCACATTTCTTTGTCAAGCACATTAAGGTATTATTTTGTAGCAAAAATGAGAAGTTGTAGAGACAAAGCATTTTTCACTATGCATGCATAACATTTCATTAGTTAGAATGAATTTACTCTATTCATCTTATTAAAGGTGGATTAATTTTTTCTCTGCTCATTATACATATCTGTTTAAATTGCTGAGTTTAAATGTGAAGAAATAAATGAACACTGAAGTTGTGTTTGCCATTTTACAATGCACCTGATAAATTGTATGCTTGTGTGATTTATTTGAGATGGCTGTGTCTTGTGAACCATGATGCTAATTTCACATCTCAGTTATTACAAAATGCTAAACAAAGGGGATCTTTTTTTCATAACATTTTATCCTAAAAGCACGCATTTATACATATGGCAAAAATAACAAATCTAAGCATTTGGAAGAGTGATGATTTCAAGTCAGCTTCACCCACACAACTTTCATTTAAATTAGATTTAGCATGCTACTTCAGGCAAAGATCTTAATTTAAGCATTACCTAACATTCACAATCAGTCTCATCCTGCAGTTGACTTAGTTTTACAAAGTAATTCAGGATTTGGCTGTAATTCTTGAAGGAAACAAAAATTAAGTCTACTAAAATATATCTAAAATAAATCGTTATTTCATCATTTGGGATTTTAGATGTTTCTATCAAATTTTATATCAACAAAGTATGGTGGCTAAAATCACTAAGAAGCTAGTAAACAATCTAAAAATCCAATATGCTTCCTTTTGGAAAAGGTGTATATAATACAGCTATAACACCAGTACAGATATATTGTTGCATGTTACGGTAAGAACAGTGTTTGTCTTATACAAATACGTTTGTCAGTACATACCCATGCTTAAACATAATTTATCACACAATTCTAGCAGCATCATAATTCTGACAGTCGTTTAAATAACTGTGGAAAAGACATTAAGTTGGCTTAAAGTGTTTTAAGCTCAGCCTAAAATGTTGAAGGATAAGCAACAGTGCCAATTACAACTAACGAAGATATTCAGGACATACTTACATTAAATTAATTGAAATAACATAAACCGCAGCTCCCAAATCTCACATGTGCATAGTTGATGAATTCAACATTAAGCAACTGTTTAACATATTCCAAATAAATATATGCTAAAATGTTACTACACCTGTTTTTATGAACTTTATGAATAAAAAAAACAACCATCGAGGCAAACTGGAAAAAAAGAAGTTAGAATTCACGATTCATCAGATTGTAAAGTCAACAAAAACCTGAAGAGACGCAGATAAAGCATAAATCTTCGCGTTAAAACATATAAAGATCTGTAGTTCATTTTCTTGTCATTTCAATATTGGATTTCTTTCTTTGAACTAAAATAACACATAAAATATCTGAAAGTTACCCCCTGCTAAAAAGATGCTGTCTAGAAGAGCTTGAAGTAGCTTCTTATTGCATGAAAATTCATTTATGTAATTAATGTATTATTGACAAATGCATACAAAGACAATGGACAAATATGGAACAATTTTTAGGAAAAGTTTTCAAACATTAGACTTCTGACTTGCAAAAGATGTGTTTCCCAATTACAAGTCATGACAAAAAACCTGGGTCTTTTCCTTATCTTAGGGTTACATTGGCCATCTTCAGTAAGAAGGCAATATAGGCGCTTTTTACTAGGTATGTATATACAAGTTTTATCAGAGATTCGAGGAAGGCAATTCCATCAAGATTTAAGACGAGCATCACAAACAAAGATATTAAAATTAAGAAAAAAATCACTGAGCATTAGACTATCACATGCTTAACCTACATTAATTCTTCTCTTCATAAGTTACCTAGCATTACTCCAACTGGTGCCCATCTATCCCACAAATGACAACTTATGCAGAGGTTTCTTTAGCTGTTTTACATTTTCTTCAATAGTGCCAGATTGTAAATGCTTTCACTCTTGTCTTAGTTTAGGTAGACATTATTTAGAGACATTATTTACATCCTACTTTTAAGACAGATCAGGAAATAAAGACAGATTATTTATAATAGCAATATTTAGAGGCTTTTAGAGATTAAAGAAGACAGAGTATTTGGCTTCTCCAAAGACAGATGTCTTAAAATTCTTAAAATCAGTTTCTAAAACAGGGATAGAAGGACCATTAAAGAACAGCACTGCAATTTTTTCTATTTCCAGTAACAGAATGCTTGTATGATAGCATCAGCTATCCTCCAGAGTGTCACACAGCTCAAGGAGATGACATGTTGGTAGTATCTAGTGATAAATGGGCACTTAC
Organism: Aythya marila; assembly: GCF_965140915.1. Classification (NCBI taxonomy): domain Eukaryota; kingdom Metazoa; phylum Chordata; class Aves; order Anseriformes; family Anatidae; genus Aythya; species Aythya marila. Next base: position 18,088,006 of record NC_139051.1, read on the forward strand.
CTATCAAAAAAAAATCATTGATCAAGATGTACACTCTGAAATAACAGCCATTCAGATATAGGTCATAGTTGACTATTCCCTCAAAACAATTCAAGAATCTCCTAAAATTCAGAGAAAAAATAAGCAAACATAATACTTAGTTTAAATTGACAGCTAACCATTAGTTTTAACTGAGACTTTAGACACACTGTAATCCACTTGAAATCTAGGAAATCAACAAAAGTAGTATAAAAACAATTGAAAATGTCACAGGTTATTACCTAAAGTAATTGCATAAGTGTAACATCAAATACTGTGAAGGCCACGTGAGGCAAATATGCCTCTGTAGTGGTGTAAATTAAGACACAGCAAACAAATACAAGTATGGGTACAACTGGCTAACACTTAACCAGTTACATCACTTACTGAAGTATGATGTTCCCTGCCAATGGGCGCGATGAATACTCTCAAAGTTCAATCCAAAGAATGTAGGTTACAATTACGAAATGAAAGACTGTATTCCTGGGAAGGACAAACTTGAAACACTTACGAGTCAGGGGAAGACAATCATCTTAACATGAACTCCTATGGAAATGTGATAGCCAAAAGAATAATTGGATCAGTTTAACATGCTGGACAGCTCATATTTAAAAAGATTCAAAATCCGGTTAACGTTTTTCAATGTTAAAGTGTTTTGGTAAATATTACTAAATATTACCAAATTCCCAAGAACCACTTCTGTGTTCTCTCTCATTGTCTGCAGATCTAGGTGTTGTATTTATTACCCTTTATTGTTCTTTGGATCTAAATATATTTACAGCGTCACCAAAAGAAATCAAAACCTATTGAGAAGTGGTCACACTCTCCACAGTACTAACCATTATTTCCATCAACTTATCTTTAATTTGAGATGAAGACTGAAACATCGGCCCTTTTGAAGTGAGTAGCAGAAATTCCGATTGACTCCAGAAGGAATTTCCTTCAAGTCGGAAGAGCTGAAATTCTTGGATTACACAAAATGAGAAACAAATAGTTTTAAATGATTTATTTGATTTCTCCACATGATCACAGTTATAGTTTTACATCAATAGGGTCTGTTACTACTTACAAACAGAATGCATATTAAAATGAAAGCACTCCTTTCTTCCCCATAGTTACAAAAGGGGTCTCGAGCCTCCCCAGAACAGAAGCTTCTTGTAAGTGTAATGTTTTTTGAAGTCTGTAACAGTCTGCATTCAAGACCTAATTCTAACAGTTTAATACAACTCAAAGCTGATGTAAGTTCCTAGCAGGAGATAGGTACTGTAGGCAACCTCCAAGTGACTGCAGACTTAAAGTAATACTAATTTACACACTATGTACAATTTAGAGAATTATCTACTCCCCCTACTTGGTCCCATTTTCACCACCCCCTTTTCTGTTTTCCAAATTTAATCTTGTTATTGGTTTCACTTTTCTTTTAAATATATACACAATAATCCATTTCGCAGGCAAGAAGTGCGATGATATTTTACAACGGAACAGCAAAATGCATGCTCAACTGCAGAAAACACACAGCTTCATATGGAACAGCAAGTCAACATCTAGAGATTCATTGTTTAAATATCTGCTGACTGTCTTTCAGCTCATTTTATCAAGAAACAAGAGGCTTCTGCTGCATGCAGTACATGATGGGAAAATCATTCTACACTGTATGATAGACTTTTTTTTTTTAGCGATACAAGACGTACATTATATTAGGATGAACTGTTTTTTTTTGTTTTGTTTTTACATTGTTGTACATTTCATTCTTAACTTAAAAAAATAAAAACCCCAAATATATATTTCATTGTTGTCCCAGAAAAGATTTTAGTTGCCACACCTTCATTCTTTAGGCTTCCCTTTCATTTTTTCAAATCAGCATTACTATTTTGCCACATTTTTTTTATGGGAAAAGAGAACCATGGTCACTCCAAGCAGTTCTGTACCAGTATTAATTGGCAATGGCACTTGAGAAAAAACCCTCTTAATTCTACTCCTGCCTGCAGGCTAAAAAAATAAATAATTTTTCTTAACCACACAGTGTTAAAGTATTATCATTTTCCTATTCTAGGCACGATCCACACTGTTCTAAGCAATTGTTAACCAAGGATGGAATCAGAGAGGTTATACTACAACCCTAGATAAGGAGCAAAGTTCGTAAGACTTATTCTAACACCAAGACACATTTGTTTGTTTTAAGTACGTAAAAACACAATTAAAAAAAAAAAAAAGTGCAGTTTCTCATCACTATATTGAAATCGCGTTTACAGTTACTGTGCTCTTATATGACCATTTTTTTTTTTTTTTAAACTATTCTCAAAATGGTCTGTGATCTTACACATGTAACTTAAAGCACCTATAAGGTAGGCATACTCTTTCCCCAGGTGTACATGAAATCATGTGCAAATGTTTTTTCGCATGCACATTTGTAACAACTTCTGAATGTTTAATTAATTGCATGTGGAAGAACCGTGGCCAAGCATTAAAATGTGGCTTACAGTATAAGTATAGAATATTTATATGCAAGTAATTTAAATGAATGAAAGGGGTTTTGAAACAAAGCAAATGCAGATCTGGGACATTTAAGGTCTTCATTGCTAACTAAGTAACCCAGCTAGAGTCAGATTTTCCCTTCAACTGCTACTGCGTATTCTGCATTTATACAGTACACAGGCAATTTTACTTACATTAAAACTCTGCATCTGAAACAAGTACAGACCGTCACTCAGTGAAGAGGACCATTCTTACCTCCATTTCAATTAAATGATGCAGTTTCTGAAAGATGCTTGTACCTGAATGACTCTTTTATCTTTTCTGGAACAACCTATAAATTACAATTAGACTCTACTATTGGTACAGATGTATGAAGAAAAGTCTACATATTGAAATATGTTATCACTTTACTTCAACTAATATCAACAGTAACACTGATATATTTTGCAAATATACAATATGTAGAGTGTAGCCTCACACTAATAACATTTGATGACATGCAGACAGTTCTACTTTCCCTTCTAAGAACAGTATATATTTTTTTAAACTGCAAGGAACAGAGCCTCAGGGGACCTGTATGAGCCCTCTTAAGGTAAGCCGCAGAATTTAGCATAGTGTGAGTGATACTTAAAAATAATAATGTAATCACTTGTTTTTTTCATGAAGATAATTTAAAGAAAGACAGAACAGGAAAACATATTGCACATGTGGGAAACAAACGTGGACAGCTTTAAACAGAAGGCTAAACTCTAGATTGCTGTATTTGCTCTCTGTGGAGGTTAACAAAGTGCTCAGTTTGCAGTTTTGCTGGTATTGTGATATCAATGGTATGAAAGGGGAAAAAAATTACAAACACCCCAAATATTAGAGATTCCATGAGCAAGACAAAATGAAAAGTTACTCTTTTACTTGCATTTCAATTTCTTTCAATTTCAATGTGATTTCCTCATTACTCCTGAAAAACATTATTAAATATAAAATTGACTGATTATTATTACTTTTACCCATCTCATACTGGAACTTTTTGCTCGTCCTCTTCAAGGTTTGCTTTTAGGCTGGTACAGGTTTGCAATTGCAATTCCTTTGTCTCTACTGTTTAGGTGTAAAGTCCTTGCAGTGGCTCAAAATGCTGAAACTACAAAGTAGGTGCCATGTATAACTTTGTACAGGATTTAGGGATAAAAGTTTTATAAATTTGCAAATGGTTTGATTACAACACATAAGCAACAACAGCACAGCCTGTTTTTATGTGATGTCTCGCAACTAACTGGACTATGAAAGTGAGGGTTTGAGCATAAACTCAGCCTGCTGAGTGCTGGGTACTTTCAAACTAACAAATGTGATGAGTAAAAATGGTGAAGCCACTTTGTTGCTAGTGCATGGCTACATGGAATTACAGATTTTATATATATATATACACACATATATATTTACATGTGTGTATATATATATATATATGTATATATATAAAAACCCTATACTAAATTCTAAAACAAACCTTCAAATTTCAGAGTGCTTCCACCTGGAAACACTCTCACACTAGAATTCAGCTTAATTGGGGGATTAAAAATAACGAATTATGGTAGACAGGAAGCAAGGTAGCTGAGAAGGATGGAAGTTTGCAATTTTCATGTTTGAGATGAATGTTTTTGCAGTGTATACATGCACCTGTTGTAACTCTTCATGTGTGTTCATTAAATCATATGCATACAAAAGAAATGTGGATCATGTAAATTCACAGTTATCACAGCCTTTAAAGTGTCTAAGAATTTGTGTGACCAATGCTTGAGGATGACCATGTACATGGTCATCCTACATTGCTATGGTATAATTACTGCATCTTAACGAGTTTGCTTACCTGAAATAGCAGAGCAGTTATAATACTGATTACGTATGATATTATCATGTTAATAAAATAAGGATTTATACAAAGCAGTATTTGACTACAACATTTAAATGCTATGTTACTTGGCACATTTAGTAATGATTGCTTAGAAATCTTAGCAAGTCCTGAGGACTTCTAATGAAAATACTGAAATGTCTGAAATTTGTTTCTAACATTTAGTGTTTTTGGTCTACTCTTTCATACGCTATTCATCTATTATACTGTCCTATCAAGTAAGTGGAATTCCTTGTAAAGTCTATATTGCTAGTTTTGTGGACTGAAAAAATTTCTTTCCAAGCACAAATGTTAACTATACAGTATATATATATTTGTATGTATATATTTATATTATATAAAGTTTACTTACGTACTTTCATCAACCATATCAGGTCTACTTATTTTTTGCCCATTGACAATAAAAGAGCAAGAATGCAACACTTGGTTCTGTATCACTTTTTTCCTTTTTTCATAGACTAAGATTTTAGTATGCACGTAAAATTGTCAAGGGATTTGGTGTAAAAGGTAGCTTTACTCATATTCAGCAAGCAGCATGTTTTCAAGGCAGTTTGAAAATAAGAACTAACTGGATGGTAAGCGTCTATTGAGTAGTAAGTAAAACCAGTACTGATTGCACTAACTTGAATTATTTTACTTAGTATCAGCAAGCCTTTAAGCTCACATAATTAAATTGTTTGTCTAGGTAAAAAATGACAATATTATTTGTTGCTTCCTGTAAGTGCCTTTGTAACTGTGTTTAAAACTATAGTTATTAGGAGGGTCAATATGTTCTAGACTATTGTGCTGATGCCACTGTGTTTGGGCTTAGTGCTGGCTGAAGTGGACGGAGGTGGTGGAGGTCCATGGTGATGCTGAGTGTGTTGGGGATGAGAAGAGTGCCCTGGGTGCGGAGGGGGCAGCGGAGGATGAGGAGAGTGGGTATGCTGTGCATGGGGGTGCTGCATGTAAGGAGTATGCTGGGAGTGTGCCGCATGCTGGGAATGTGGCACATGTTGGTGATACTGGTGTGGGTGCTGGATGTGCTGGGGAGGGTGATAGTGGTGGTGGTGGTGGTAAGGTGGTGGGTTCTGCTGCATATGACAGTACTGCGAATGGTGAGAGTGCACTTGTGCCTGCGTCTGTCCCTCAGCTGGCCCTACATGATGCATGGCGGAAGGATGCTGTGAGTGCTGCTGATGTGGGATTACTGGAGGGTGCGGAGGTTGCTGTGATGAGCCAGATGGTGGATGACCTTGGGAAGGAGGCTTTCCCCTTTTACTACCAAATAAGGAACCTAGGAGTGAGGAGGAGTTAGGCATAGTCTGGTGAGGGCGAGATGGACACTCTCGGGTTGATGTAGCTCTTCGGCGCATGTGAGGACTGCTAATGATGGACCCCTAAAAAGAAATTAATAGAAATAAAAATTAAAAAAATCTTAAAATGTTTAAAATAAAAAGTTCACACTGACCCACAAACTCCTCCTTCAGTGCTCACATGGGTGGACTATGTTAAGAGTTATAGGAAAATTTTACTTCCACCTTCTCTAAGTTGCCAATAAGGTATTCGTGCCCTTCTTGGGATGTTTATAAGCATTAATACTTTAATATTGAAACCTATTGCTTTAAATAACAAAAATGTCACGGAAAAGCAACATGACGTTATACTAAGGAGTGTGTTTTTAAATGAAAATTACATTTTAAAATACTTAAAAAAAAAAGAAAACATACTTGTTTTTTAAAAAAAAAAAAAAAAACAAAAAAAACTATGCTAAATTCAACCTAAATAGTTAAATAAACAGCAGCAAGTATTACAGTTACAATTCAGATTTCAAAACAGTATTTAATTTTTTATAGTAGTTTGTTACTACTGTATACCACAGTGCTGCTTCTCAAGCCTGCCTCTAAAGTATGTGTTAAATAGAACCAAACCACTTTTGTCTCTAACATTTCTATGTGATTGTGTTTTTCTGACCTTTGGTCCAATGTTTTTTATTATTTAGCCTGGAATAGTCTATTTAGTTTCTGGAAGTTTGGGGTTTATATTTTGTAAAGAGCTACGGGACACAACAGTTATTATGCAAAGTGTTCTAGATTTAAACTGCAATCTACCTAAAGCAAACGAAAAAAAAAAAAAAAGAAAGAAAAGGAAAAAAAAAATCTGCAAGCTGAATTCAGAGACATGAACAATATATATAAATGGTTTGAAGATGAATGAAATCTCATGAAATCCACATTGAATTCACCTGTCTCATTATTTTTTTCCTCCCATGCCCTATCTGTGCAATTCCATGGTGTCATGACTGCATACACTTAGCAATTTAACTCGAAAATAAGCAATGGGAATGGTTGAGCATGAACGTCAATAATTTTAGCTAAATATCAAACAGCAAGAACAGTGTACTTTGTAACAAAGAGCAAGTGGGCTTTTAAGCTGGGACCAGACTGAAATGGTGGCAAAAGGACACGTCATATTCATTTAACCATGCTTGCAGGAACAAAGGGAACAAGGTTAGCTCAAACCAAAAATGGCATTGGTCTAAAACAAGCTGTCAGTGCTTTTTAAGCTGGAAGAATACAAAGTGAGTAGCCTAGGCATGCATTTTATTTGAGGCAGGCAGGTTATATGTTAGAAGAAAAAAGAGCAAAAAAATATGTATATAAAAGAAAGGTTTGAAATGCACATCATCACATCCAGCTAGACATCAGTAACTTCCTACTTACTTCCATATTGCTGTCTAGCGATCCTGCACTGCTGCGTCGCCCACGCTTGCCTGCCCAGGACATGCAACACCATAGATTAGAGACTCAGACAAGACCCAGGTGAAAAACAGCCGCTTTCCCTGAATTGCTAGAGGAGTTTCTAAATGCAACTAGAGGGGCTGCAGGGGGTTAACATTGCACTGGACTTACACAGTAGCTACTAAGGCAGAAACTTAGATTTTTAAAGGCCATTAGTTATATTAAGTTTCTGTACCTGAGGGCAACTTAAAAAGGTTGTGAATCAACTATCATTACCGGGGTGTGATTTTTTAATTTGTACAACTCTTAAAACACACATAATTTAACATCCATATTTAGAGGTATGGTCATGATATTGACCAGCAACAATTTTAAATTGTTCAATTTCCTGGTATCTAATTGTTGTGAAGCTTTCTTTAAAGATTGGTAGCTCTGATAGATACTTGTGGGGTGGTACTAGTTTAAATGCATAATTTAATATTGGCATGTTCTGAACTTCAGTGTGGGGGGAGGCTAAGGGGCATTGGTTTCATCATTTGCTTTTCAAGTTTGAACCTCAGTGGATTTCATATAACCTTTTTTCATGATGTTTAAAAGAAACTAAACTTAATTTTTAGTTAATAAAATTGGAATCTGTCTTGACATTATGGCTAGATTTTGTTTGTTTAGCTGTGCAGTGCTTTGTATTTAAGTTTGATGCATTTGTTGTTTGCTCCAACATTCTCAAATTGCCAAAGTCCATTGCCTAAAACTATACATGAAACTCCAGGCTGTTTGCCTAAAGAGCCAGAATACCTCAGTGCCTATATACAGGACACAGGATCCCAGATTTTCACTCTCATTTCAAAGGAGAGAGAATAGCACGTGGCTGCAGTGGAATTAGATATTTTTGAAAAGCCAACTTGTTGAGCGTTGCTTTTGGAAGTTTCAAAATACTGGAAAGGTGTTTAAACAGTGCTAATCTTTGAAGAGTAGTGGTTCTCAAAACTTCCCTAAAAGCTCTGTCTTTTTAGAAACAGAATTTCTCTCAATGCAGCTGTTTTCCTGCAAGGCCAAATAGCAAAGAATCTCCACCCTGCACTGGCTCACAGCTGCCTTCAGAATCTTCTACTCTAACAGGTGGTGTTGGAGAGCAATGCGAGGGTTTCGGCATCGTGACCCCATAAGCCACAGACCTTCATTTTTGGAAGTCCTGAAGCCTCTTAGTATCTGCTGCGTATCTCAGTTAAAGAGAAGAATTTTAGGACAGGTTTCTAAGTGCTTCCTGGGAGATTCAACTTTTTTCTTGATAAGGCCTCTCAAGGACCAGTTCAGACTACCCATATGCCTTATAGATCAGTATGATCTAAGATTATCGCCTATTGGCACGATGAGCACAACTTTGACACTGCTGGTCATGGGAGGCAGCCCTGCTACACAAGTTTCTCAAGAGCTACTGACCTCTGCAGGCTACTGCAACATTCACCCCCCTCTTGTTACCACTGAGGGTTATCCTCCAGTACACCCCCTGCATCGACATTAAATGCACGGAAAGGTGTTTGTGGTCGTGTTAGTAGGCTCTTAAATTTGCTGGAATTTTGAGCAAATCTGCCAGGCCATATACTCCTTGCTGCAAGTTTTAGCCTCACCAAAACCATAATTGTGCTATCGTGTGAACCCTCCAAGAAAAACTGGTTTCAATAATCCTTTATTTTTACTTCTAGTCATGCTTCGATCTTTTTTCGCTCTGCTTGTGGGATTACTACTGATTAACAGTCAACTAACTCTCACTTTGTGGATACAAAACCACAGAAAGATAGCCACCTCTTAACTTAGCAGTCGATATTGCAAATAAGACTGACAGTTGCCATAAATCATTAGATGTGGCTACCAAAAAAAAAAGGAAAACAGGAATATCTAATGTCATTTGCATGTTGCAGGAGTCAAAGTACTTTAATAAAATAACCATGAACACAGTATAAAAGGACAGAAAGAGACAGATGGATTTTTGCTTAGAATAATTCCAAGACAAAGAAGTACGAGGCAAGAACAAATAGGAAGTCCTACTTTAAATGCCTGTAATTTCACTCAGATAGGCATTATCCCTATAGAGAGAGGGCTTCATTTATTTTCTCGAAAACAAATTGAACCCAGTTCTGTACTGGCCTACAGCATGATATGAAAGCTATTAACTAAATCCTCCGGAGCATTGCCCTATCAGCGTATGGTTATACAGGTACGAGACTGTTCTCTGGCCTTGGAGATGGCATCCCATCGAAAACACGTCTCTCCAGAGCTGCTGCGTTCAAATTGCATTTCAAGAAAATGGTGAGGTGACTCTGCTAGAACTGTACGTAAGCATAACTCCATACTAGCTTACTAGTTAACTATTGTGATATAAAGCAAAGTGGTATTTACTGAATCTGAAGACCACTTCTGTCATATGTGAAATTAAGGACGTTACCTAGTGTGGGTTTTTAATTTATTTTTATAACATTTGAGTTATTATAAGCATTTCTGATTCATTCAAATAAGTCACTGAAGTTAGATACAAATATTATGTGTCAGAAATATCTCTAGCTTACATGGTACATTGATATCTTACAAAAAAAAAATATTATTATTTGGCCTTGTAGGTCTTGGGGAAAAGATTTTGGGAAAAAAAGAAAAAGTTTTAAATTGAGGTTTTGGTAAAGTAAACTAATTTAGCAGCTCTTTAAGCAATGAATCATTATTCTACCCTGCACAGGTTATGAAATTGGTATTCAGAGCAGCAGCAGAATCTGCCACAATCTAGCTACAGACTTAATGGGTACTACCCAACATAAGTGGCTCAAAATTGTCTGAACAATATCCTCTAATCATAACCCAGAGAGACCACTTCTCAGGGAGAAAAGCCTCTTTGTAACATTGTTTTGATCGTGCTTTCTGGGTGAGACAGGTACGGTCTTGAGATCACAGATCAGTTGTGAAAATAGTTTCTTGGCATCTTACACAGATTATTCTTAACATACTGATTAAGTTCCAGAATATGAGGAGACAATAATTACAAGTCACCTCGCTGAACTCCTTCACTGGAAAAGCAAAGTGTCTTTTCCATAAGACAGAAGAGCTGTTGATACAAAGGTGGTTGCACACAGTGTGGGGTGTCTTTATACAACATATTTGGAGAGTGATTTGGTATTGACATAGGCAAATCACAAAAAATTAGATTCATACAAATCTATTTTATTAAAATCATTAAATTAAATTAAATTGTATAACCTGTTCATTACTGTTGCTACTCCAGTGAAGAAAGGGAAATATAACAACAGTGACAAGGAAAGACACAGGGACAACCTCTTCCTGGTTAGAAAGCTCTTCTGATAAGGGAGGAAGAGAACACTAGTATACTCTATCCTATGCAATGCAGCAAAATCCATGAGAGAGGAAGCAGAAAATAATCTAGTAACCTTGCCTGCATCAAATGAGGAAGGAGCCAAGGGATTGCACCAGCTCATCACAGATTGATGTAACAGATTAAGGGACTCTGTCATTGCATGAAGTCAGAGTCTTTTTAAGGGGATTATGGTGCACAGAAGTTCCATAATCTTTTCCACTACAATTTGGGATATACTATTTAAAATAAACAAACAAACAAGCAAAATAGTATTTAAGAGAGAGAAAGGCTTTTACTTTTCTCCTGAAGGTGGATGTTTTAAGTGTTAAAACAGAAATGTTTTTAAAAGTTAAAGGTCAATGAATGAGATCACATCCAATATACATACTATTATGTATATTTGAATTATTTTAATGTTTAGACTGTTTTTCTGTTTCTGTTTTTAAAAGTGGTCTCTCCTGGTCTGTGAATGTTTTGAGACAGCTCAGAAGATTATGAGACAAGCGCAATTTATATTCATAGCAGTCGTTATATCACCCTGCACTACTGTGCAGATTCCAATGATTTAATTTTTCAGCCAATGCAATGAGTATTATCACCACCTTTCAGACTGGCGATGGGGGGCATACAGTTTCATTTCCACGCATGCTCACCACTGCAAGCCCAATGTGAAAGTATTAGTAGGACCTCCGGGAACTCAAAATCACCAGCATTCGGACTGACTAGCCTAAAGTCACTCAAGTAACCTGAGAGACACCAGGATCAGAAACTCAGCCTGATCCTTCAGGCTCTACCTTAGTGTCACATACTAATGGCTACAGTGGGACTTAACGCTTCCACACCTTCCTGTAAACCTTATCAAGTAATTGGATATCAAGTAAGTGGTGAAAAGGTCAAAATCCAAATGGATTTCACAAAACTCAGGTATAACTGCACTGAAATTTATCTTTCTTCTGATATTTTTAAGTAATCTAAGAATTCCAAATCTTAGAACAAAAACTCTTCCCCAACTATAGCTCAAGAATGTGTAATAAAAAATAGTCTATTTTTCTTTTGAGAAAAAATAAAGCACTAAGTCTTTTGTCACATTGACATCTTTGATCAGCCAGTTGCCATTCTGCTTTTTATTGCATGGAAGTAATTGTCAACCCACAATGAACAATGTTATCTGTAAAATCAACAGGCCCTCATTCACATCTCTTTCACAATTATGATCTATGCTATCATGGCTATCAATGCAGGGAAAAATAACCTCAGGAAACAATTCCTGACATTTGTTTCCCTGACAGAAAAATCTTGTCTTTCCTTATGGTTTACAACTTAGGGATGAGAATCATTCAGGGTACTGATGACATCCATCAGATTTAAACATCAAGCCACACAGTTTTCCACCAGAAAAAATTAAAGTCTGGTTCTAGAGACACCATTTATTACTGTGACATCTGGCAGAGAGTAATTTTTGTTTGTTTTTGTTTTCTTTTTTTTTTTTTTAACAGTTTTGTCAAATACCCATCCAACCAAAATGTTGCTCAATCAGATTTCTCCTTCCTTGAATCAATCCTTAAAATGTTTCAATTATTTTTTACAATGTTGAGTTGGTAATTATGTGCCTTACTGCATAAATATGCAGCCAGGCAGTTTTCTCATGTTGATTAGATTTTATTTTTTATTTTTAATGTAGAAAGCACCCCTTTGAAAACTCACTTTAATCATCTTTTCCTACAGAGACACACAACCACAAACAGCCCCACTACTCTTGTTCCTCCTCCTTTTTGTGCAGTGTTTCATAGCACAAAAAGAATAACTGAAGCAGCCTTGCTCAGGAACTCACTACAGAAGTAACTTTATGCTATAATTGCTGGGACACAGTATCTTGCTAACTGAAAATGATTTCTTTGTTTCTCTGTAGATCATCTCCTCCCTATTAAAATAAAATTAACCTCACACTCAAGATGTTCTCTGAGAAAAGGTGGAAAAAGCATGTATAGTCACATTAAAATTACTATACCAAATAAAGCAAGTAACAGTTATGTCATTTTTCAAGTCTGTTGCACTGCACAAGACCAAACAGAAACTCTCCATAATTCTCAACTCTTTAAAGTTAAAATTAAGTTTAGTTGGGTTTAACAAACTCATTGATAAACCCTCCAGTCTGTGAGTGATATCTATTTTTTATAATGGAAAAAAGTTATTTTCAGTAATAAGCATGCTAACTGTATGCATGCCCTGTTAAAACGTGATGTTTTCATGATTATGAATACTTGTTTATTGCATAAAACCCGTAAAATGAATTTAAATACATGGCAATGTTTGAATGATTGGGATGAAAAATTCCTTTGGGACAAAAAAAATTAATCAGGAATCACATTTATGTGTAAACACACCCACTGAACTCACATATTTAACAATATGGCAGTTCTCGTTCCAGTGAAATAAAAACAAAACAACAAAAAGGGATGATGAAAGTATCCTCAAATCTGAGACAAAACAGTGATGAAGACTAGTGACTTGATCTAAAATTCCTTGAAGCCAATCAAGCAAAAATATTCAACTTCATTTTGGATCAAGGTCCTAAGTCTTTTAAATGAAGAAAATGGGCATATGAGTATGAAAGTCTAAATTGAGAATAAAACTGTTGAAAGAACTCACTCTCTACATACTTGTATACACATACATATACCCACAAAACACAGGCTATAATTTCAGTTAACAAAAATTGTATTTATTGCAGTATAACTAGAATCTTTTCTTCAGTTAAAAAAAAACAAAACAACACAAACAACGACACAGTGTCTACTACCAAAGATATACATACCATCGAAAGTATGACTATACTGTCACTGTACATACATCACTGCATTTGAAAGAACAAATCGGAGTATGCAACATAGACTATGAACTCAAAAATAAAAATAAATGAAAAAATTGCTACTGTCACTGTAAGTACTTTCAGAATACTGGGCATGGTGTTCAGATATGATTTGCATAATGACAGGAATCATGCTTAACACTGAAACAGAAGGTTACTACCCGTGGTAGTCTGTATTACCATGGGCATGCCAGTTGTGTATTGCAGAGGCAAATCACAAAATAAAACATACCAAACTTTCCCCAGCTTTTCCTTAGCTAGGAAGTCCCACCACCACTCCTTTCCAGTCCTTAGTTATATTATTCAGTTAATAAATCTTAGACACGTCAGTGGTTTGTAGGATACCAGTATTCTTGTTCAGGAGGGCTTCTTTTATTTTATTGGCAACAGTATTTCACAGCAACCTCTTTTGTAATAATTATGAACTTTATCTTGAGTTGCAAAATGATAAAATAGAATCAGGGACACTATAACTGAATTACGTAGCTCTGGACAATTTAGTAGGGCTTCACTCAATTTCATTCATCAATGTGGTAACACAGGTACACTTGAGCACAAAATACACAGAAAGCAATTATTGTAGTAGAGAGACCTTTTTTTTTTTTCCTAATCCTACATCCTACTTTTATCAAGGGGAAGAAGCAAAGGGGAAGAAAAAGAGAAAAGTACACTAAGTGGGTTACTCCTAGCACAAGTCAACCATGTTTTTCTATAAAACACTTACAATTTTTTCCTCTGTCTTCAGTCTCCTTTAAGTATCTATAGCAACTTAATCATTTAAATGTTTTCAAATAGTTGTTGCTCAATAGAACAAGGGTAAAAAAAAAAACAACAAAACAAAACAGAAATTAAACACAAACTATGAGAGAGGAGCTATTAAGAACGTTTGAAGTTTCAGTGTTACGAGTTCTCAAAGCCCACTGCGAGCTGGGCCTTATATGCATCATCCACACATCTTTGCATGCAGTAGTCAGTGCAAGGAAACAAAGGCAGTGCTTACCTGCTTCAGACAAGTCTCTAAGGGAGCTGCTCAAAGCACTTCTTTTCAGTCCTTCCCCAGTAGCATAGCTGTCATCCAGGCAAGCTCTGTTCAGTGTCCCATTGCCAGAATCTTTTTTCAGACTGGAGCATTGAGACATGCTTGGACGCACCACCCCCTTCTGCTTTTCTAGCTCAGCTGAAACAAAAAAAAATGATTTTGCAATTCATAGTTATTGGCTACAGTGAAGCACACAGTAATGTCACAATTTACGTATGTGTATTAGTGTATTACTATGAACAACAGATACGAGTTCATTTTGGCAGTCAAATGCCAGACAGGAACTTCAGCTCTGTGCTAACAACTTAATAGCACAACCTGAAGGATCCAAGGCTATTCCTCTGCTGGAAAATCAGAAGATAAAATCAGATAAAATTCCATGGTTAGACTGCCACATAACATCCAGCAAAATATATGGATTTGTATGGTAGTCACCTAATTAAGATAATACGGGAATATAGACGTAGAAGTGAAGAACAATTCACAGAATCATAAAGTCATAGAACAGTTTGGGTTGGAAGGGACCTAAAGCCCAACCAGTCCCAATCCCTGCCATGGCCAGGAGGGGTGCTCCAGCCCTCTGAGCATCCTTGTGGCCCTCCTCTGGACTTGCTGCAACAGGTCCAGGCCTTTCTGATGCTTGGGATTGCCCAGAGCTGAACTCAGGGCTCCAGGTGGGGTCTCACAAGACCAGAGCAGAGGGGAAGAATCACCTCCCTTGGCCTGCTGGCCACGCTTCTTTAGATGCAGCCCAGGATACAGGTGGATTTCTGGGCTGCAAGTGCACATTGCTGGCTCATGGTGAGTTCTTCATCAACTAACACCCCCAGTGCCTTCTCCTCAGGGCTACTCTCAATCCATCCTCTCTGCCCAGTCCATATTTGTGTTTGAGATTGCCCTGGCCCAGGTGCAGGACCTTGCACTGGGCCTTGTTGAACTCCTTGAGGTTTGCATGAGCCCATCTCTCAAGCCTGTCCAGGTCCCTCTGGGTGGCAGCCCTTCCCTCCATCACATCAACAAATTCAGTGGAAATTTCTTTGAAGGGCCATCATTAAAAATTTCAGAGCCATGGAAATTATCCCTAATATTCTTACTGTAATTATACAACAAATGACAAATCCACCTCCCCTCTGCTCATTGCTATTTGCTGTTTGTTCATGCTAACTTTCCACTGCATCTACACTGTGCTAAATAATGGTAAATTAACTGAAATGGAGCTTAAGAGATAATTGTTTTTTTCCTCTTTCTGGAAGCAAAGCCACGGAAAAAAAATCCACATTCTTTTGAACACTTAAAAAGTTCTAATTGGTTATACATACATTAAAACTTTTCTTATTTTGATTAGTTTGAAAATGTTCTATTATATGTACCTTTGTACTTACACTCTATTCTGTGCTTTTCCATTTCTTGAACCTCTGCAATTGACTCCCTCAAATCATCTGTAAACTTCTTCCTGTCCTGAGGATTTGGTGCATTGAAATTTATTAGTACTTTGATATCTGCTCCTGGAACAGCTGATGTAAGCCGTATACCATTGGGATAATCTAGAAGAAATAGTGAAGAAAAAACATGAATATTGAAGCTCTGATCATTTCTCTAAGTCATACTGGGGACAAAATCAGGGAAGTAAATGTCAATGGGCACAGAAGAATGAAAATCTGTAACATATTTTGGAACTGTTTAACTGTCAAGATACAGAATAAATATTGAGAGTCCTTATTCAACTGTTACCCCCAAGGTACAATGCACAGTATAAAAGAAAAATCCTAGGAATAAGGAAAAAAAAAAAAAAAAGATTGATTTTTGTTTCATGGAATGGATCACATTACCTGCCTTAATAAACTATGACCAAAGTTTCACAGAGTAAAGACTACTCAAATACATATCAAGTACTTAAGTACTAGAAACTGTCTTGTATTTTTAACCCAACATTTGCAGGAAGACAGACACACACATTACCTTGTACAGCTTTTAATATTTCTTATTAGGTTTTGTTCCTGGACATCTTTTGCTTTTTGTTTTTTAATTTAAAATTATCTATGAAATTACATGACACAGAAGTAAGAGGGTGATCCCCCCCCTGCCCTTTTTGGCCCATTTTGTGGGCGTCATCACATAAAAAGCAGAATTTCAGTAAACTCTCTTTGTCTCTTTAACTGTACATTCAAGAATACCGATTTTAACAGCTGTTCAAAAATATTTAGTAGTTGAGATAAAAGGTTCGTTCACAGAAAGACAGCATATAGAGAAAATATGTTCTGCTACAAAAAGCAGAATCAGCCTTTGCTTCAATCACAGACCTGTAGAAACAGGATGTCAGAACAACTCAAAACATTCATCCCAATTCACTTTTATTCACTGCCTGACTCCCAAATATTTAATTAATTTTTCAACCTGAAGTCCAACTTCTCCCATGTACTAAAAATTCACTTACTCAAGAACCAGGAGGTGATATTAGATAGTCTCTTCCCTCAAAGCCATTATGCTTCAACAATACATAGACTGAAAATATTAACTAACAAATGCAAATATTACTCTTTTTTTATCTTTAAAAAAAAAAAAAGATAACAATTTCAAAATCAAAGAGTCACAACAAAAAGTGAAACAAGTTAATTTACCATTTTTTTTCAGGCAAAAAAAACCTGCCAACTACCACAAGCTTTGAGGGACACAGAGAAGAATGAGAGAATTTGGGGGGGGCTTCTGCCAGGGTCTGATATCAGCATCCTGCACAACAGCAAATTCTTGCTGATCTGCTTCTCCTCAACACGTGACAATAGCATCTACCTTCAATCAAATAAGACAGTTGCCTTGACATGTCTGCAGCTGTTGTTGCTCAGAATACAGACAAATGATCAAAAATACGGTGGGGTCTGCTGCTAAGCAAAGAAACAGAAGTGGATAGCATCTGCTAACACGGAAAATGGGTATGCAGCAATCTCTAGAAAGTTTGTGGTGCTCTAAAAAGTGCACCACTGGAGATAAAGATGGTTATGAAACTCAACAAGCAAAGAAATTCAGTAACCTCAAAGTCACGTGGACTACCTTCACAAAAGAACAAACAAAAGCAATAAGAAAAATTCACATATTATACAAACAAAATATTTCATTAGCAGATGATACTTCTCTACATCTTATTAATTAAGCATCAGGAAGTATTACATAAGTATTTATAGGTTTAAGATATATTCTTTTTAAAATGATCTACTTGCCCTGTGTATTTTCAGTGATTTTGATCAAAAATGTAAAATACACTTTCATCTTTATTTACTAGAGATAAGTGTCACTATTTTTCCTTTTAGAGCCTACCCACCCCTTAACATAACTGAATTCTATTGTCAATATCAACCATTTTGCTACACCACACCATTAGCCAAAGCAGTATTTTTCCTGCTTCTGCTTTAATGACACTAAATTTTATTCATTTGAAATCAGCTTATTCTGACAGCTGCTAAAAACAGATTTACTGAATGGCATTATGGTTCTTGCCGTGATACCTCAAAGCTTGCTGGGAACTGGGAAAACAGAGAATATGAAATTTACAAACCAGAAGGGAAGAATACTTCTCTTTCCCAATTGAAAAACACTACATTGCACTTCCAGCTAGCGGCCACCACTACCAGATGTACGTTCAGCTCACTGATTCACCTTCTGGAATGGCTTAGCTGAGGAACACAAGTATGTCTACTGGATGTCTCAGTTAAATGCGCACAGTTCAATGGGAGGAATTAAACCTAGTCTCACAAGTCTCCTACACTGGGGATATTTTAGTATAAAAGAATAAAAGTGTTTCTACTTGGCATGCTTATGTGATTTGTTTATTTTTTTAATTGACATCAGAGGAAATAAGTATTCTTCTTTTAGAGTAGAATCCATGACAGAAGTATTTGGCGTTCCTCTCTAAAAGTGAATTTTATATTATATAATATGTACACAAGAGAGAGAAATAAAAAATGAAAGCATACAGATATAACTAATCTGCACACTACATCACTGCTATGAGCTCTACAAACTTCTACTGTTTGAAATCCCCAGGTGCTTTGACTCAAAACAACCAGCAACTTCTTTTGAATGAGATGAGCATTGGAACACATTCTCAAGAACAAATGAAAATTACGAGCCTTCCACAACAGAAAAGCACAGGAACTATTGAATGCCACACTGAACTGTATCCAAATTATCATGTCAGGTTTGGGCATTATCATGTCAAGGTTTGGGCTGCAAACCATCAAGTCAGGTCAAACAGACCGTCTCCCTGTGTACCATGCAAAGAGCTACACTCTGCTATGCTATTAACGATACTGCCTCCGGGCTTAGAATCTGCAGAAGCATTAGCAAAATACTAGCTTTTTGTGGGGTTGCTGACTGCTAAGAATGAGATGGAAAAGCAGTACAGAATACTGGATTGATGCAGTTTACAGCTGACATAAACAAAAGGTGGCAGAAAAAACAAACTTTAGTCCAGAATCACTGCCTAATTCTGTTTGGATTTATATTTGAACAAGTAGACATTACTTAGGCACAAATGTCAGATATAAACCAGGAAGATAAATGAAACCATGGCTTAAATTGCACACATCATAGAATCGTGGAATCAAATACTGGTTGGACAGGAAGGGACCTAAAGCCCAACCAGTCCCAACCCTGTGCCATGGGCAGGGCCCCCTCCCACCAGCCCAGGCTGCCCCCAGCCCCATCCAGCCTGGCCTTGGGCACTGCCAGGGATGGGGCACCCACAGCTCCTATGGGCAGCCTGGGCCAGGGCCTCAGCACCCTCTTGGGAAAGAATTTCCTCCTTGTAACTGATATAAACCTACCCTCTTTTAGTTTAAAACTGTTACTTTTTGTCCTATCACCATACCCCCTGACAAATAATGCCTCTCCTGCTTCCCTGTAGGCCCCCCTTTAGGCACTGGAAGGCCGCTATAAGGTCTCCCTGGAGCCTTCTCTCCTCCAGGCTGAAAAACCCCAACTCCCTCAAGGCACTCTCCGTAGGAGGGGTGCTCCAGCCCTCTGAGCATCCTCGTTGCCTCCTCTGGACTTGCTGCAACAGGTCCAGGCCTTTCTGATGCTTGGGATTGCCCAGAGCTGAACTCAGGGCTCCATGTGGAGCAAGACCAGAGCAGAGGGGAAGAATCACCTTCCTTGGCCTGCTGGCCATGCTTCTTTAGATGCAGCCCAGGATACAGGTGGATTTCTGGGCTGGCTCATGGTGAGTTTTTCATCAACTAACACCCCCAATGCCTTCTCCTCAGGGCTGCTCTCAATCCATCCTCTCTGCCCAGTCCATATTTGTGTTTGAGATTGCCCTGGCCCAGGCGCAGGACCTTGCACTTGGCGTTGTTGAACTCCTTGAGGTTTGCATGGGCCCACCTCTCAAGCTTGTCCAGGTCCCTCTGCATGGCAGCCCTTCCCTACAGCATGTTGACTGCACAACACAGCTTGGTGTCATCAGCAAACTTGCTGTGGGTGCACTTGATCCTACTGTCCATGCCACTGACAAAGATTTTATACAGCACCAGTTCCTGTACTGACCCCTGAGGAGCACCACTTGTTTCTGATCTCCACTTGGACATTGAGTTGTTGACCACAACTTGCTGAGTTGGACCATCCAGGCAGTTCCTTACCCACCGAGTGGTCCATCCATCAAATCCATGTCTCTCCAATGTAGAGACAAGAATATTATGTGGGACAGTGTCAAATGCTTTACCACATCATTATAATAATCATTTATTATCATACAAGGAGTTCAAACTAATTGCATCATTCACTCAGCAACAAATGCAACATACTTGTTTCTTTACAAATATTCCATTAATTATATAAGTGTTCCCAAAACATTTTTGGCTAGATTTGGCTTTGACGACTACTCATCTAAGAGCAGTCTTTGTATGCTGACACCAAGTTTTAACTTTTAGGGCTGAAAGCAATTCACAGAAATTTTATTGCCAAACCTAGAATCAAGTCCTGTTCAACTCTATCGTTCACACAATATTTTTACTTTATTGTTTTTATAAATAAAATGAAAATCTAAAAAGAAAGTAAAGACTTACACTGATTTTCAAAAAGAAGAACTTGCATTCCATAGAGAGAAAATGACTGTCGAAAGCTGTATGTAACAGAGTTCTTCTTCTTTTGAAATATCTTGGTCACCTGAAAGTTATCAAATCAGCAAAATAAAATATCCTTTATTATGTATTTATAACCTGCCAGAAAATATTATTTTCCTTTTTTTTTTTTTTTGTAATTCTGCTTGCATATTTAATCTACTGAAGAAGCAGCAAACTAGCTTTGAAGTATCAGTAACTCTTAGCCAGAAGGTTTAATATTTTATCCGGAGGCAAAGCCTTTTTGTTTTCTGTTCTCCAAGACTCTACTTTTTAACATTCAAGAAGGAAAAAAACCTACATACATATTGTGAATTGTATATGCTAGCAAAAATATAAATTTGTTTAAATTATCTTTTAAAAAAAATATCTGCTACCACAGCTTCATGTTTTTTTCTTAGAGTCTGACTACAGACAGCAAATTGTTACGGACTTCCCAATGTAAGTTTAATTCTTAGCCCTTCCTCTCACCTGCTGTGTCGTCTTCCAAGACTTTCACTTCTGTGCACATCCAAATACTGCCTTACACTATCTCATCCAATGAGGCTGTGCTTCCCCTATGTTCTGTACTGCACCTATCTGAATAAAAGCTCCGAGTTCTGTGGAAACCTTTACTTTTCACTACAACACAAGTAACATGGTGCTACTTACCATCAATTTTGGTGTTCTAAACAGTGAATGGAACCACTCTTCCTCTTTATTATCACTTCTTTTTACTATTTCTTTCTAATTTTAACTTTTAGCTATGGCATTTTACTAAAAATAACAAAATTCTTCTACATTACTTCCAAAACTTTGATAAAACTACAGATGTTCAAGTAAGTAAGAAAAAACAACAGGAAATTGGCAGACTGAAGATGACACTGTAAGATGACACTGTTCCACCAATTTACATCCAAACTCACATTAACAATTGAGAGTTTATACTCATAATCAAAGGGACTAACATTTTGTTGTTTTTGTTTTGTTGCTCTTGTCTTAGTTCCTGGTTTTAAGGTCTGAACGTATGAAAAAATTATATGCAATGAAACTGTATATCTGAAGAATGCCTTCTTCATAACAGAAAATTTGAAATATTTAACTTAGCTCTCCAGCTAACAGCAAAATGCATTCCAAATAAAGTGCAACAAATTTTCCTATTTTTCAGAGTAAATCAGCCAAATAATCCCAAGCTGTCACTAGTTTCGAATGTTTGTTTTTCAGAAGACTGAGTCAAGTTAAATGCATACTAGAAAGTAAAGTCAACTGTAAAATATATTTCAGCATATCCTGTTCCTGTTTCAATGAATAAACATGCCTGGTTCATAGAACATCTGTAGAAAACAAAATAATATCTAATTTTGTTTTTCCACAAGAAACTGGAATTCGTTATTTATTGAATGGAAACATTCTTTAGCCAAATGAGTAAGCCAGAGGCTATTTTTGTTCTGTATAGTAAAAGATACTGTATTAAAGTACTTTGTTATAAACAAGTATAGTAATCAATAAAAGGCTTCAGTTTAAAAATAATTTCTATATAGTGAAGAAAACTAAGAAAATTTAAATATTAATCATCCTGAGATTGTTGGAGTACAGAATAACAGGTAATAGATACCTATTTCTAGAAATGCTCTTGCACTTATTGCCACTGAATTCATGGAGACAGGCATTTCTGAGTAACTTACTAGAAACCTATTCAACTCTGTAGACAGCTAAAGAATACATTAAAAAGAAAAAAAAAAAAACACCCAGAGATCTCCAGAAAAAAAAAATAATTAGAGAACCAAATTTGTAAGTGATAGATAAAATGTCACGAACAACCTGGTGATGGTTCAGTAAAGCCCCCCCGCATCCTAGTCTTTACTTACACAAAAGCATGATGATAAGATTAACAGGCAAAGATTCCCTTGTTTCAATGCAAGCATATGAATAGTAGAATAGATCTTGTAATATGATCAGGTCTAATGCTCAGTAAAAAGGTTAAATGACCGGGAAAACATTTGCCTTCTCTGAATCTTTGCATTAGCAAAGGTAATCCTACAAAAAATGCACAAACAAAAAACCCCAACCAGCTGAAACTGAAAAATACATACCACAAGAAGGTCATTAAATAAAAAGATTTCTCGCTGGTGCAACCCAAGCTTCTGAGGTTTGTTTGGATCAGGTACTTCAAACAGCCTACAGTAGCAAACGAGCCTCCGGTGGGGTAGTGAGAGAACCTGTTGTCATACAGAGGTTAATGGTTACTAAAGCAATATTTAGTCAAGAAAGAGCGCCTTTCATACTTAGAGTCTTTTCTGAATACTTTAAGTATCTTTACCTCTAAGTTCATTAGACTTTTTCATTAAAGCATCATCAACAACAACAAAAAGATTTTGTATGCCTCAAATTGCATGACATTCAAACGTCAACAATGTTGTTATATAAACTCTTACAGCTTGCATCCTGCATGTGGATGACAATGGAAATTTTATTAGAGATAGAGTTTTACTTTGTGGATCAAGAAAAACCCAAAAGAACTTAAGAATAAGCAACTGGGAACTCACTGCAAATGATGTTTTATTTCCTGAGCATTTTTATATATCAATATTTGAAGAAAGGATGCAAAACAACTTTGGCTTTTGTGAGATGATGAATTTGCTGATGTTGTAAATTACTTTTTGTCAGCCACTGAGTTAATTCAATTTTTTCATTCCCCAATACTCAGGAAAAGGTGACATTAGAAAATAGTAAATGCGTTTTCAGGCTGGTTTATTTTCTCAGGCCAGCAACAAAACCAAGAATAATTTTCCATTTGATTATTAGAAATGCTGGCTGAATATACCTTCAGAACTGTTTTTTTCAGTTTAGAGAGACTTTACTTCTTTCAAATGCAAATGATGATGTCTTGTCAATAATATTAAAAGAAGTCCTTTAAATTTTAACAATTTGAAGTACAGAATATTCTTTGGTAACTGAACATATTTCATTTATATCTTCATATTTGTTTATAATTCCTGATTCTGCATAGGAATTATGAGATTTACTAGCCAAAGGAAAAGTCAAAGACTGCTAATGCTGCTTCTTCCTCTACATTAGCAGGAAAAAAAAAAAAAAAAAAAAAAAAAAAAGCAATGGAAAAAGAACTTGTTCCTGACTGGTTGTCAAATCATTGGTGACATTGTAGTTTTTCCACAAAATCGAACAGTAACTCTGCTAATAACAAATAAAATGCTAATAGCATTTAATTTATTTATGGCATTAGCTTAATTACTCACTGTCCCTGGACTTGCAAGGAGCAGGCATTAAGAAAAAAACAAAACAAAACATGACATTTTCTAAAGGAGCCAATGTCTTGACAAATGGTGAAGAACTTGATGGTTTCTAAATTTCAAGCTGACTGTTCTGGTAATTGAATAGCTTCTGTGGGTTCCCAGTGAAAAGTACCAGGAATAAAAGTTGCATCTCCTCATTCTCCCCTGCCTCCAGACTTACTTTCCCCAGTATATGGCAGTCTTAGATTTCCTATAGCAAGATAACAAAACCCAAGGGTAGTCACTGAGTCTATGAACTTGCAAACAATTCTAGTGAGCTCTGGTACTGAAGTTCAACTATAAAAATGCTTTCCTTCATAGCAATGGATGATCATGTAAGATTCCCTTACACCGTATTTCACAAAGGTTACATCTTCCAGTTTGTTTTTACAGTCCAGTGATACTGCCAGACATGTTTCCATGAAACAATGACAGGTACTCCACTTAGGAATACAAAGCTAGCTTTGGATGTTTGTAGCTACTTACACAGGAAGAGCAAGAAATAGAAGACAGACAAATGGAATTTTGAAGTAACTTCCCTGGATTGTCCTGAATGAGGACAGCGCATTATATTGATGAAATTATAATCGATAAAATAGAAATCATTAGGAACAACTTTGTACAAGGTTATCAGATTTTGGGGTACAATGTTCACTCCTGTTCACTGAGGGTGGTTTTTTTGGGGGGGTATTTTTATTATTTATTTAAAACTACTAGCAAGAATGTTATCATGAAATGAAAGCAAGTAGAATACTGCATTAGAAGAATAGTTTTAGAAATATTATTAAACATGTCTATCTGGAATCAATATTTTCTATGTCCATGCACCTTTCATGAGAGAACTGTTAAAATAACTGGCAATATCTTTCTAGAGCATCATTCAATACTGAAATGGACAATAAATAATAAAGACACTGGAACCCAGGTGATACACAACTGTAATTTTGCTTGCTTATTTATTTATTCTTTACTGGCTAACTTCTACAGTGATAACAGCATTTGAAATGCATAAAATGTATACTAAAATGGACTAGAAAATTCTAGGCAGTAAATTAAAGTGTCTTTGGTAAATATGTTCTTAAGGAAATCTTTACACTGTGGATAGTAATTAGCATAAGAATAGGAAAATTTTGCTTGAAAGAAGCCCAATTTCTAAAAATACTTAAATGTAATGTTATGCATTATTGCCAGATAAAACATCTACAAACTTTGAATGAGTATGAGAAAAATACCTACACAACCAAGTCCATGATGCAGAGATCCAATCTACAGTAGAAAGACATATATACAAGTTCATTAAACTTCAGAGAAACACAGTATTGTATCATAGCAAGTAAATACATCACGGTCTTACTATGACTAAATGCCTATAAAGTAAAAACAAATATTTCTATCAATAAAGACTGTTGGCTATTTCCTATATTTTCTTTCACACAGTTAAAAAGTATCTCAACAGAAAAATCCTTCATCCTAGGACTCCATTGGGGCATTGTTTTTCTTAATCCCACTTGATTTACAAGGTTCAGGATTAATTTTAGGATTTGGGTTGCCACATGCTTTAATAAAGACGAACTACACACACACACACACAAAAATCTCCACAGAAGCCTATATATAAAGCTAAATCCCCAGTCAATTGTGGAAAGTAAGTTTCATATGAAAGCATAAGTGACTGTGAAAACTGGACTTTAGTATAGTTATTTCCCTTTTCCTCAAAAATACGTAAAAGTTTTTATTAATTGAGGAAATTTTGCTTTCTCTCTCTTCTGCTTCTTCCAGGAGACCTCCTCGGTGTTTCCTGACTAGGGAACAGAAGCAAATCAGATTTTGTTTTGTTGGTTCCTCTATTTTCCCCTTTTATTTAGGGCTTTTCTGAGAAGAGATTACAATTCAAAGCTCTTTAAAAGTAATAGAGACAATCTTGAGATCCATGCTCTTTTTCTTTAAAAACAAAATTAAACAAACAAAACCAAACAATAAACCCAGTCCCTATTTCAGTAGAATTTCCCATTACTGCTAAAAAAAATCAAGTAGGACTAAGAATAGACAAGTCCTCTGTTTCTTTGGATTTGTTCTGGGCTGCCTTTGTGGCTTCTACCATGAAGATTTTCAGATGACTCTAGGACTCGAATTCTTGAAGGCTGAGTATGCATTTTCCCTTTCAACATTAGATATGATAAAATATGGTCTGAAAAGCTCTGTGTTCTCTTAGCTCCTAAAACAGAGGGAAAAACACCATGATCTTCTTTTTCTCTCTCCTTTTCTAACAGATACTTTGAAAACGAATTTATATAGCAAAATATTTCTGGATTTTTCCCACAACAAAGCAAGAGGTATCTTTGGATACTCAAAACCAGCATTACAATTCCTAGGACCTGATTTCCAGTTCTCAAACAAAATGTCACAATGTCCTCTTACAAATACCAGCTCACTGAGCTAGCTGCAAAGCTCAGAAAGGCACAGGTATTAACACAACTTCTCTACTACTACTTGTAAATTCTGGAGTCATAATTGATGGCATAAATGTTGAAATACGATTCTCTACAACATTACTTTACAACACACTTTAATTCTCTTGACAATATAAACATAAGAACTGACTAAAATGCAGGCATTTCCAAGTGTAAATTCAAAATTATAAAGCTTCACAGAGAGAAACACTGGGAAAAAAATATCTTAAAATGAGTTTAAGGCTCAGAACATCATCACTCAAGAATACCAGACTGCAACAACAGATTCATCTGCACTGTGAATGCCCCCAAATTAAAACCAACCTTATAACAAATTATTATCTTGATGATTTTAATCTTTTGCCATTTAACAACCAATCTATAAATCTAAGCAACACAATTATGTATTGTCCTACATCTCCTTTTATATAGTAGTTGACATTCAGAGCAATGAAAACTTACAGGTTTCTTTCCTACTATGAGTTTTTCAACCTTCTGGACTTGGGATACGTGATCCTCATTTGTCTTCAGTTCCCGCTTGCGGATTCGCTCATAAATCCCAATCAGCATTTCTCGTGGGATATCTTCACCATCATCCACACCTGCAGAACCCAAGAGTTTTTATTATCAGATTGTTTTGTTTCATAGCTGTCACTACTTTATCAGCTGACATCTCCCATGATGTTCTTGGGCTCCCCTTACCAAGTAGTAGAAGTTATATTACTCAGTACTGAAGCACTGATTTTTGCCCAAATGCTTGCTATGCCCATACAAGATATTGATGGAAATTACATCATTAAGTTTTTTTTTTTCTTTTTGTTTTAAAACCCTAATCTAAAGCTAATACATAAAAAGGCTGATTTCAAATACAAATCCTTTCTTTTAAGTTTCCTTGCACAACTGTCCTATTTTTCCTCTGCTCCCATATTACTCAACACTCTGCTCACAGAAACATTTCTACAAAACAACCTTTATGAATATCCAGCAACATGAAATTAACAGGCATTTCCTGTATAATTTCAAAACCAATTAATTTACTCTGGAAAAACAGATCAAAAAAAATAGCCTATTTACAATGCTATTGTTTAGCACTGTATGAGTATCATCAGCACACAAGCATTCTAACAAATGCCCCAGAGTTGAAAGCTTGATCATGCATTTTTAACAGCAGTAGAAGGAGCCCAGTTTCAGTAAGTGTCTTAAAAGTAGATTTTCTGGGACAGGGAGATGCATATTTATGTTTCAGACGCATTTTAAAGCAACAGCCTCTTATTTCCCATTCAGAAGCCAAAATACAATATTTTGTCATTCAGTGGAATGACTGCTCAAATAAAAAATCACTGTGATAAAATATGGTTTCTTTGCAACTAGAAGCAAGCAAAACAGCTTCTGTTCTGTTCCACACTTGCAAATGTTCCACAGACTGCTCTTTGAGTTCCAGGCATTTAAAGTTAAAGGCAAGGCAGTGTTACAAAAATGCCTACATGAAGGAATTGCTGGCATTCAGACTGGAGTTCAGAGAGAGTGTTCTGTACTTAATGCAACAAATATGACTGCAGTATTACCCTTAGATATGAACATCAGGACATTTTTAAATCTTAGAGGAGTTTATGTTAAAATCTCTATGCTAACTTAAATTTTGCTAAGCTAAATTTTTTGCTATTCTCTGCACCTGCTAAGAATAGGTTATTTGTTGTCTTACCTAAATCTAAGGGAATAAAATCAACACCAGACTCTCATTTTCAAGATCTGAAATTCCAGAACTCCACAGGTATTTTGTTTTCAGTAGCATTAAAATGATAGTGTGTAACTGCACTCATGAACACCAACTGCCATGCACGTGAGATGCACCAATATATTTTTTGATATGAAGCAACTTGTTTCTGTCTTTCTGTCATTCCGCCCACTTTCAGGTAAGACTGAGAAAATGTCTGTGAAGCAATACATCAGTGCTTGCTGGTGCCTGCAATGGCAATGCCTGGTAAAGCCAATGGTAAGCCTGTTGCGATACCATGCTGCTACATCCTTTGTTGACAAAAGCAGAGAGACTGTGCACTAAGCTGTGCTTGTCCTGTGCTTAAAAGCAGGGGGAGAAGATTGCAATGACTGAGCAGGCAATTTTCCTGGCCTTTGCACAAACACATAGTAATGGAACTGTAATAAAAGCTTCTTTTTCCCTATGGACACAAACTACCTTAAAAGAAAAAAGGGATTGGGGGACTTCAGCTTTGTTTTGTTTCTCCAACATCTGAGTGCTTTTCTGTGATAAAGAAAATGCTGTCTGATTCCTTCATCCTTGAATGCCCAGGAACAGCAGGAGGTATCATATCCTCATGTATAATCTTCCTCAGCTGTACAGGGACTACTTCCCCTTAGACAAAGCTGAGCACTGTCTGAGCTGATACTGCATAAAAATCTGTTCTTTCTCACCAGAAAGAACCAGAGCAGAAAGATCTGAGATACAAACATGGAATTAAAAATGTTGGACTATCTAATTATAGGCTTAGATGTGCAATAGGCTGGCAAATAGTTTCTTTATCAGAAAACATACCAGTGAAGACGCTGAATAAATGTATATACTATTTACAGTGTACCTTTCAGAATGGTTTTGGAGTTACGATTCAGAACAGAGATCTGATGTCCCTTATTAGGACATTGGCTGCTATGGAGAAATAGCAAACTACAAACTGTGGAGACAGCATCTCTATGAGAAATCATTAGTAACCTTATGCTGCAGTGTAGTGGTGTAGTTCACTAGCTAGACATTACATTCCTCCTCTCAGGTAGAGTCTGCAACATAGTGGCACCACATGAAGATTTATATATATGCAAATACGCACACACACATTCTTTGCAGACTGTCTTTCTTGCAAAAAGAATTCATTCACTTTCATTCTCGTGCACAGAAGCTGCGGTCTTTATGAGTTGTCCTTTGACTTTGTGAAGGGTCTAAGTGTGGCAAATTTCAACTGTATCTAAAAATTTAAGGCACATGGTAATGGTCACTCTTCAGCTACATTGAAAGAACTGGGAATAGAAGGGCCTGACAAGACATCTACTCAAGAAAGACAAGATAAAAATGACAAAATACTATCTGTTTAGTTTTGTTTCCAGTATTCCAAAAATACAGTAAAAGTGATGGTGGTTTTAAAAGCCAGGTGAAATCAGAATCAAGTCTCCTGCATTTTGCTTTTTTTTTTTTTTTTTTTTCCCCCAAAGAAATATGTTGCTCTTCCAATGACAGTTGCAGAAGAAACTTTAATGATGACTGTGGTTAGAGTTTGCTTACCCCTTAAATTCTTGACAAAGTCTTCTAGCTTCATTTTGCGTTCTGGTTTCACATTTGGACTGTACATATCTGTGTTCAACAGTATAATGGCAAAAGCTAGAATGAAGATGGTATCAGGATTTCTAAACTGTCTCACAACACCCGGGTTGCAGATACAGTACCGTTGGCTGTAGAAAAGCAAAGAGGGGAAAGCTGTCAGAGCTACTCATTACTATTCTAATTTCACCAAATAAACCAACTGCTACATTCCAGAGGCTGAGCAAGCTATTATTTGATTCTCCATAGTTATATTTAGTTTTCCATCCACACATTTTCATAAGGCAATTCTAGAATATGGAAGGCTTTTGTTTTCTACTACCTTTGTAGTTTCACCTCTTAGTGCAGACCCTGAGCTACAATAACTTCAATATTCTTTTTTTTTAATTTTTTTCGGTAACACCCATTGACACCAGATAAGAATACACCATTGATTTTAGCTTACTGTCACATGCTGATTTACATCTCCTGCCCTGGATAATGTATGCTTGGTTGGTATTAATAAATTAATGCTATTTATTCTACTATTGCTGAAATGATTAATGAAAGGTTGAAAGCATATATACTCTGAAAGGTAAATGGTCATAATTTCACTCACATAAACTATCATATGCAAATACATTGCTAGACATTCAAAAAATCCTGAAATTTCTCTTCAGCTGATACAAGAAAGAACGTTCAGTTGAGAAGCCTTCCACATCAATGCAAATAACATCCATGAATAGCACCAGCAAAAAACCCCTACATTTCCTATCTAGTGAAACCACCACAAATACCATGCTGTATTTGAGACTATATGTAGCTCACAAGGACAGTGCAAATAAGAAAGAAAATAACCTAGATATACTCAGCTTCCCCAGTTCTCCAGTTTGACAGCTAGACAATAGCAGGTTTCTGGTGACTGAATAATTTGTTTCAGCATCATACCTAAAAGCTTCAATGAGCCGTTCTACTTTCTGGGCTTCTCCTTGAACACGGATGTGAGCCTGAAATTTCCTGAGTGCTTCATCCAGTTCCATTGTTGAGAAGTCCATCTCATCCACAACACAGCTAGGATAAAAACATATTGCCATTGGGTCTTTCCATTTCTAACAGTGCATTACCGAAAGTAAAATTTTGAGACCAAAAAAACCTTGCAATTTTCCACCGATTGCAGTGATTCATGGAGATTTTTGAAACCTGCAGCAGCAGCTGCAATAATTGTAGGTGAACAAGAACAGATCAGTGAGAATGTGTACATGTAAGCAGAAAATAAAAATAAATTATTTATATATTTTTTTAACAGCAGAGCTACTGCAATGACAAATGTCTGTCCAACTTAAGTCACATGCCACTGCCAGGAATAATTATTGGGTTTGTGCTTTCAGGCTAATCAACTAATACTAGTCAATGCCTACAACGCTAATAAAAAAGGAATTTATACCACTTGAAATGCCAAATTTCAAGCAGCTCGCAGCAAGCACAATAATATGTACCAAACAGTTATGTCCAGGAATGTTCTTAACTACTGAGAAGAAAAATTAATCTTGTCTTGATATGCTTTTATCGTTACTGTAATTCTCATCTCCCCATATTTACCATGTCTTTCAGTTAATATTTATATAGGAATAATTACTTTCTTGCTCTGAAAATACAGTGCTGACAAAAAATAAAAAGGAACAAGTTTAATATAATTAACAATGCGAACAATGTCATTCTAACACTGTTTAAAGACTACTTTAAAATCAGAAGCTTATAAATTTCATTTGTTTAAACTTTGCTTTTAGTTTTTGAATAAGCAGGCATGAATCACTGAAAGTAACAACACTGTAATGCAGAAACCACAGAAAGAAAGCACAATCCAGTTTTAAAAGCCTTTTCTTATATGTATAGCTTACAATGATAAATTAGAGTAGCTCATATTTTTGCTAGTAATGTTATAGCTACCATAGAGTAATACTAAAGCAATTTATTCACTTTACCTTGTATATTTTTTCTTTTATGCAGAAGTGAAAGGAAACAAACAGCCTTGGTATTTCTCACGCCCTTTACAACCCACACCTAAAAACCTATTATCAATTCTGCAATAATGTTCACTGTCTTCCCACCTATTATAAGTTCTGTAACACTTTCAAAAGGTCTTTTCTCCTTTAAAGATGTATAGCACATGTGCAGACAAGCTGGAGTCAAACTGTAGTAATTAAAGCAATTAAGGACCTCCAGAAACATGCTGCCAACAGCGTAACAGGGAGGGGGCAATCTTCTTTATACGAACTACAGAGACAGTAGATACACCACCATGGTCAATGTTCCTAGCTGGAACCAGTACTGTTCTGCGAATATTTTAAAATAGCAAGCAAAATGTCTCTAGTGGCTATGTCATGACAAAAAAAATAAATAAATAATAATAAAAAAGTAATTATTTTGGTTAGGTCTACAGCAAATGAAATCATGAAGGTAGTAATATCAGGAATACTTGTTAACATTCTGTTAACAATGGTTAACAAAATGATAACCCTTAATAAATTATATCATAATAATAATGATAAAGAAAACATGATTATAGACTCTAGACACTGCAGGAGATCTGGGCTACGTATGTACTGTGGGTGAGTAAGCCTGTGCTGAAGACACATCTTTACTATTAGAGCTGCATCTTGCAGACATGTGAAAGCAAGAAGCAGCCTGGCAAATACATGTAATTGAACCTTCTTCCTGGGATCTATCTCCTGCTTCCTACCTCTTTACAAAATTTAGGCAAGGGGGGAACATACCATTCGGTGGGGCAAGACACCTACAAGTGCCTTGAATCTCTACTGTACTGTTTCCCTTCACTCTTACACATAACCGTGCGGTGGAATGAACTGGAATAATGGAGTGAGCACAGCAACAGAACATCACATTTTCCTTTTGCTCTTAGCAGCATTCTTCATGAAGATTTTATTTTATTCTTCCTTTGAGTAAGTGACTATATTTTGTTATCTAATGCAAAGTCAAGACCCAGTAAAAGGCCAGATTCTCAGCTACATCTCTACTGCATCAGGTAGTCCTCGGTCAGGCAGGGAAAGCTGAGGCTCACTGCAGAACAGCAGTGGCTCCAGAAGCATGTCTGATATGCTCCACTTATTGGCCAGGGCAACATTAAGTGGCTGTGCCAGCCCCCTGCCTCTACCACTGCTTCCTGCTGGGCGTGGTACTATAGAAGAAGGCAGCCTTGAGTAAGACAGAGGAACAAACCAGAAGATCTCTAAAAAGCATCTATGGCACATGGATATGTGCCATTAAGCATATTAATATAGTGTTCAGGCTTGCATTTGAAATAGATAAGTTCTGACAGTGTAGTAGTAAGATCTGGATGACTGTATGGAATACAACCAACATGTTTACAGTATGAAGCCACTCAAAGCAGACTGCAACAAAAATGCAAAGAAAATATAAGGCATTTGCACACATTTTGTACCACAATACCATAACCTTAACAATTCTGAGAGGTATCAATAGTATCAAGAAACATTCAGTCCTCAGGAAGGGCCATGGCCATAGATTAATGCAAATTGAGACACAGCTTTTAGTAGACTCTGGTAAAAATTGTGCTCAGAATTCCTCCTAGTCTTCCGTAATGTGCACAGTGTTGTGGGATTGGTTTTTCTTTTTTTTTTTTTTTTTTCTTTCATTCTCAGCAGTCCTGTTAAGCAAATAACTAAATTTCCAAATACCTTGAACAAAACTGGGCTGTGATGTATTCATGTTTACAGGTCAATGTATCATACGTTAAAAAAACTCCAAAGAACAGATGTTTTAAATGAACAGCCTCTTCAAATGAGGCGATTTCTTTTTTGGTCTACTTGTAATATAAGGACTAGAAATTTAAGACCAATCTGCTAAATGTCTAGTTTTCTGCTTCTATTTTTTTCAAATCGTTTTTATCTAAACTTTTGAAAAAGACTATTTTGCATAGATCTTGTCTATACATGGTGAAATCCCTGTTTATCTAACATCTGAGCCATTTAGTTGTAAAAATTATTTTCATATTCTGTTACTAATGAAGCCTTATGCTGCATATAAAACAATTTTGTTTCATTCATTCATATTAGAGAGCCTGACTAAGGAAAAGACTTTGAAATAACGTACTCTAACACCAGTGAAATTAAAGCATAAATTTGGAGTAAATGTACACGACTACAGAGAATATAAATCTTTCTGGGTCAATAAAAGAAACAATAGTTCAGCTGGAGAGCAGAGAAATAAATATTCACTTATATTCATGCTTTCATTTTCAATCCTTAGAGTCTAGTTTCACCCTCCTTCAGAACAATATCCAGAGAGATGGGCCAAACATTCAGTGCAAAACTTCCTCTAGCATGATGAAACACCTTGAAGATTGAAATACACTTACCTCCTCCCCACATAAAATACTTACTCTAATACATCTCGGTTGAACTGTTTTTGTCGATTGCCCAGAAATTCTCCAATCATCTGCCTGCTGAGACCTTTTCTTTGCAGGAGAAAGTGGGCAACACCAACTGGAGTGTCGGGCACAAAACCTCGCTCAATTAGGTACTGGACTCCTTTCTCAGGTTTTCTGAGGAGAAATGAGAATGCAAAACATTATTATTATTTTTTTTAATTCTCCACTGAAGCATCTGACAAACTTTACAACAATTTTGCCATCACTTTTGACTAGCATATTATTGGTATGGTCTAGTACAGTTTCAGGACAAATACAACCATGCCATAGAACATACCGTTCACTGTTAATAGCTTGCTAGCTTTGAAACAGATCTTTGCATGTGCTGTTACACATTTCCCTGCTTCACACTCTTTTTCCATAGAGAAGCTTTATATGTTTCAGCTTCAGGCATGAAAGTCAAAATTTGTCCATGCAAAAGATAAGCCCAACAGAAAAAAGAAAACCAAACTAAACAAAAAAAAAAGGAAAAACAAACAAACAAACAAACAAACAAACAAAAAAACCTGGCATCCTCAAACTCCTGCTCTCAAAAGTTTAGCTAATCAAACACAAACCTCTGAAAAGGTATACCTTGCAAGCTAAGAATACCAAAAATAAGGGGAAAAAACAAATTAAGTCATGAAAAAAGAAGCATTACAAATAATAGAGTTCTGATCTAATTTACATGTATTTTCATGTCCTTTACCACACCCCTTACTCCAGATTTACCTCCCTCAGACCGGCACCTTTGTATTTTCTGGAGTATTTTCACATCTCTTTACACCTCACTTCCAGATGTGGCCTATCTCAAACCAAGCTGAAAATACTAATTATAACGTATTAAGAAACCTGTGTTGAGGAGGGAAAAGGTTTTTAGTAATAAAACTGGCTGCTTACAAAGGCAAATGCTGCTTGTATTTTGAAGTGATGTAAAATTCCCCTCACAGAGTATACTGTGCACAGCATTTTCCAGTAGTGTGACACAACAGATAACCATAGCTTGTCTTAAATATATTAAGGGGATATCTTAACAAAACCAGTTTCTCATACTTTTTTACGTTATTACACACTTAATACCTTATTAAGAGTTAGTTAGATCAGAGGAATATACAGAATTTAATCAATGTAGAGTTATTGAATCTCAGCTTCTAGTATTAGGCTTTCTGGCTCTTTCCATCTGAAGGAACTTTACATGTACACCGTCATTTTCTAAATACAATTTTGCAAGCTGTGCAGAGGAAAAGGATCTGGAGGTGTTGACGGATGCTTGCCTGAACATGAGCCAGCAGCATGGCCAGGTGGACAAAAAGGCCAACGGCATCCTGGCTTGTGTCAGGAGTAGTGCAGCCAGCAGGGCCAGGCAGGTGATCGTCCTCTGTACTCTGCTCTGGTGAGGCCACACCTCGAGTGCTGGGTTCAGCTTTGGGCCCCTCACTACAAGAAGGACATCGAGGCCCTGGAGCGTGCCCAGAGAAGGGCTACAAAGCTGGTGAGGGGCCTGGGACACAAGTCCTGTGAGGAGCGACTGAGGGCACAGGGGGTGTTTCGTCTGGAGAAGAGGAGGCTCAGGGAGACCTTATTGCTCTCTGCAACTGCCTGAAAGGAAGGGGTGGGGAGCTGGGGGTCAGCTTCTTCTTGCAGGTAACTAGTGATAAGACCAGAGAGAATGGCCTCAAGTTGCGCCAGGGGAGGTTCAGGTTGGAAATGAGGAGACATTTCTGCTCAGAAAGAGCAGTCAGGCATTGGGACAGGTTGCCCAGGGAGGTGGTGGAGTCACCGTCCCTGGGGGTGTTCAAGGAGAGGTTGGACCTGGTGCTTAGGGACATGGTTCAGTGGGTGACATTGATACGGTGATGGTTAGACCGGATGACCTTGGAGGTCTTTTCCAACCCTAACGATTCTGTAATGCTAAATGATCTCCTTCGCACTCAGAAAGTACCCTTTTTCATGTAAGCAGTGTTAATGCTACGTTTATACAATTCCGAATTGTTTTCAGAATTCTTAATCTTTCTGAATTTAAATTCACAGCATCGAACAAAACCAGGAATAATTTGCTCCATCCCCCTTGAAAGCAAACTACGTTTGCCTGCAAGTCAGGAGACTTCCTCTCCAGCAACTGTCAAGTCAGAAAACAAAGAACACGACCACAAAGCACAGCTTGATCCAAAGATAACCTTTACTTTAGATGTAGAAAATGCTGTATCATTACTTCTGACACTAAACCACAACTTAAATTCTTACCCCTTCCCTCTGATAAGCCTGAACATTTAAAATCATCACAGAAGTTACACATGACGTAGTTGGTATCAGTTCCTATGCAGCTGTATCATTTTACACAGGTTGGTTTCTGGTGAAATACACAAGTATTTCACACACGAAGCTCTGGTTCTGGCTCAGCGATATGAAATCACTTTGTCTAAATGCACTTCCAACCAGGTTGGACAAGAAGAGGAGACTGAGGGGAGACCTCATCGTGGTCTACAACTTCCTCACGAGGGTGGTCCTCTGGGCAGCCCGGAGTTGGACTCGATGCTCCTTGTGGGTCCCTTCCAACTCGGATATTCTGTGATTCTACGATTTGAAGACACCAAACCAGACTTTAAATCCATTCAGCTACCGGAAGCCAAAAGCTCTTTACCCATTGATTCTTCCTGCACGCCGAAGTGAAGCATCAAGAAGTTCTGCAGTCTAGGATCATTTGGAAATGATCCAATTTGTCTTAAATGTTGTGACATAGCAGCAATACCTGTTAACTCTGAATGGTAATAACATGAAAATGAAAACTGTAGGAACTCAGACTACCCTTTCCCTATGTGCTAAACCAAACTGTGGTAGCAGTGGCAGGAACTGCAGGTTAACAAACATGTAAGAGTTATTTACAAAATGGAGAAAGTAAACAATTTAACTTCCTTTCTTTCTGATTCAGCCTTATCCACTGAATTTTCCAGCTAGAGCTCAATAGAATGGCATTATATTATTTTGAAATCTGTCCACTAGAAAGCATTTACTTGTTCTGTTCTACAAAAAAACAACCGCAAACCTAGAGAATCTGACTGACAGCAATTGAACTTGTTGCAAGTTGACTCCAGCCAACAGCCAAGCATGTAGTTTAATCCAGCAGAGAAAAACTGCTAAAAATAAAGAACCCAACAATTAAAGAGTTTACGTGGATAATTTCTACTACATTCTGAGATGAGAACCGTAACTTTCTGTAATGTTTGATCTGTTTTTGAAGGTTTGATATTTATCGCTACAACAGGGATAAAGGATTTCTTGGAGCAAACACTAGCCCGGTAATTGTTCTTACAGGCAGAGCCTGGGCCTTCGGATGGTCTTTTGGTACTTCACCCCAAGAAACGTCAGCCTCCCATATAGCATATTCTAAAGGATGGCATGGAAGAAAAGTAGCCAGGGGAAGCTGGTGGGGGTCTGGAGTTGTCGGTGTCCCACTCACTGAGCAAGTCAGTCTACCAGTTCTCCAGTTTTCCCATTACCAAAATGAGTACTACTTGGCTCACAGAAGAGTTCTGAAGGTTAAGGGTTATAATCTGAATTTGCACAAATAAAGCTCCAAGTAAATGTAGTTTCTCTGTCTAACTGCAGGTATTAAAATTCAGAGGAAGTAAAAAGTCTTCTCCTCCCCAGCTCCTGTTCAGCTCAGAAACTCCTGCTTTGGCAGTCTATTTTGCTGACAACATTTTTGTCATACTTTTGTTTTTGATGATCTGAAACACTGAACTCATTTTAGACTGTTGACCAAGCAATTAAATTTAACAGGAATTAAATGTTAACAAACAGCTTATTGGAAAAACAACCTCCTGTTTTTAGTCACCTTGCAAGCTAGGGAGATTCAGGGGGATTTATTGCTGCTGCAGGCTGCCTCCCGCCCCCAGCCAGGACTGACATCACTGCATGTGAGAGGAGAGGTAAGTAATACAAGACTGGGGCTCTGTGAGAGCAATCGGAAATACTGAACTTCCAATCAAATTTTGCTTAAAAGTGAGGTTACCAACAGGTTAAGAGAGAAGCACATACAGGATGTCTTTCTGTCTTTTAACATAGGTCATATTTTTCCTCTTTGCAGAGTCAGAGAAATTGAAGAACTAAATGGCTCCATGGAAATTTAAGTCATCCCTGACATTATAAATTTCAAATATTACTAAGTATGAAGGAATTGCCTAAACACAGCAGGAGGGCATGCGGGTTGGGGGGTTGGCTATACCCAAACTACCAGAAACGTTTGTTCCTTCTCAATGAAGGACAAAGTGTGCCAGGTAGCCGATGGGATTTCTAGGAGGGCAGGAGAAAACAACACAAGCAAATGAGGACTATATTGCTGGCAAAATCAGATATTTTTAGTTGGACAAACGGTTTCACTAAACCCTAATTTTCCTAAAGTTCATGACTGGATGTGGAAGTGAGTGGTACGTGACAGGGACATGGATTTGACATGAGGTGGGACAACTGGCAGAAGCAAGGATAACTGATGCCAGTTGTCCCATCTCATGTCAAATCTACTCAGAACTGAGAGTAGATTCTTCTCCAGTTACAGCTAAGAGCCTTCTGTGATTAGGAAAATTCCCAGTGATGACTTGTTAATTACATCTACCAACAGCAGGGAAGATAAGAGGCTATAAATAGCAAGAGTGGAAACTGCATAAGCTGTGTGTTTATTTTCAGATTTGAATATATTAACTAATAGCAAAATATACCCTCTAAAATTAGCATCTTACATCATTGAAGATATACGTATTTACAGAACTTTTCATCTTTACAGGATTGGTACAATGCAGCCATGTCTAAAATAAAGCTAAAAATCTATCTCAAAAATATAGATCAACAGGAATCTATTGAAAGGAAGAAAAAAATAACTGAAAAAGATATAGAAATAAATATTTAAATTCAATTTTCAGATGCTGCATAAAGGGCTAAGGAATTTACCAGAAACTGATTCATAGCAAGACTTTTTGGATGATTTAAAGCAACATTTAGGGAATGGATGCAAATGAATGGAGAAAGTAGTGCAGCTTCAAAATAACTAATCAAAAGTGTACATTTTAACAAGTATGCTTTTAGAGAGTACTGATCATATCCAATAAAAACGTTATCTCTGTGTGTTTCTGAAGACACATTGGATTCCTCCATCTCTTGTCATTTCTTAATATGAAGAACATTTCAGGAATGAAGACTGCAGCAAAATTTAACACAAAGACAACACTAAAGTAAGAGAACAGAAAAAAGACAAAAACAAGAAACAAACAGAAAAAACATCCCCCATCAAACCAAGACAACAGAAAATCCCTGCACATCACTGCTGTTTCTTTTGCCCCTTAAATTCATTTGAACTGGTGTGTTTAGAAAATTTAAAAGGCATTATGGTTACTAGAAGGAGATGGCTTGTTTACTCAGCAAGTTCTACATGCAGTACTGAAAGCATAAATTCAGGGGAAGTTCATACAGCTTGCTGACATTTGTATAAATCTCATTAGATCAGCAGTTTGCTGGCAGAGCATTTACAGTTTCTGAAGCTGAGGAGTTGTTGCATTTTTTTCTCCCCTTTAACAGGTATGCAAATTGGACCTAGAAAAGTCCAAAAAAGGTCGGTATGTTCAGGAGCTTTGCTGATGTAACCGATGCACAAAGCCCTTTTTAAAAAATGGACTCCTGTCATACAGGGTAGAAGAGGAGAAAAGCTCAGACAGGGTTATAGTACTAGCCAGTACATTGAAGAAAGAAATGTCACTCATCCAAGTTATAACTGTACAAGAGGGGAAAAATAAGTTTCTTTTCATTAGAGTGAAAACCACAGATATGTAAGTAGCACCGTATTTTTATAAAAACACTGTACTCTTAATATTCTTAGTGACATGACCAAATTTGTAAGGAGAGAAGTGAGCCAGACACCTGTAATTCTGCATGTGTCATTATTTGTCTCAAGGCACTTTTCCGTGGCCTGAGGAACCACTGCCAGACCATGTTAGGGTATGTGTTGTTATAAAAATTTATACCATGTGAGAATTTGCCCCAAATATCACTAATCTGCAAAGAAAATCACCAAATAGCTGTTGCAGAACATTTGGATTGCCAATGACAAAACCCAGCCCTACAGCTCCACAGATCATTAAATATGGGCTGTCAAAATCATGTCATCCCCGTCACTGGTTTGACATTTCCTCTGCTTGAAGTCTGTTTTCAGAGACACTCAAGATGTGCCAGAGTTTGAGGAATGCTAGTGTACAGCAGGTCATGAAAAGACGTAAGGAAACCAGGAAAGCCACAGCCAGAACCAGCTCCTCTTGTTGGGCTGGGAAGGGTCACCACGTCGGATGACTGAATTCCTGAGTCAGGCAGTGGTGCTCACACAACCCAGCGGGTAGCGCAGGAGCAGGGACAGCCACGCAAATTGCTGTTTAAGCCACAGAGTCAGAAATACACCAGCGCATGCTGCTGCTGCTTGTTGGACATAAAGCAACACCAAATTTCAAATGTTAGTGGTACTTGGCAAGTGTGGCTTTGTATTATCCAGACACTCCAAATGTTATCTTTCAAATGCTAGGAAATATTATTTCTGCAAAAACACAGTGATGAATCTGCAAAGGGAGTTTGACAGAGGAAAACTTTTAGCCAGACATTAGATGGTAATGAAGAGACCAGCACTCATTTAGCATTTACTGTTACCTACCAGAAGTACTGGAACAGCCAGACTTACTGCAAAACCAACAACGCGAACGTGAGGGCTGTGCTTTGGTGAGCCCTTCAGTGGCACTGCCAGTGTGTGCTTTATCTCTTATCTCATTCCCCTTGCTAGTTTAAGACTTCTTGACAAACTGAACTAGGAGACAAAGTTTTCTTCGTGTGTGTGTGTGTGTTTAATCCAGACAAGCTCCTCACCTAGCTGCACAATCACTTGTATTAAAAAAACCCGAAGGCACATCGATTCGTTGTAGCTTCTCCTCTGCACTTCTGCACACACACACTACCCTGAAAGAAGCATAAGCCGAGAGAATCTCGCAAACAAGCGCTACAAATGTTTCTTAGAGGCTGTCATTGCTAACAGAAACAGATCACAAACATGCTGCTGCCAAAAAAATCTTTTCATGCTGGGGTGGAGAATTTAATGCAGCTCTGATGCCAGCCCTTGTTTAAATAAATAAATAAATAAACAAACCAAATCTTCCTTGCCTTTGATACCAAAGATCCCATTTTGGAAATATTTACAGCTCTCACAAAACTAAGCAGTAGCTTAACACTAAATTCCAGGGATGACTCTCTTAATAGCAAGAGCCTCAGACTTTTCTTGGTTACATTGAAGAAGTCA
Organism: Aythya marila; assembly: GCF_965140915.1. Taxonomy (NCBI): domain Eukaryota; kingdom Metazoa; phylum Chordata; class Aves; order Anseriformes; family Anatidae; genus Aythya; species Aythya marila. The sequence goes on from NC_139051.1 coordinate 18,129,286, forward strand.
ACTCCTTTTTAAATAGCTCATGGTACCAACAAGCCGATCGAACGTTCTCCTCTGTTTGGCAGGCAGCTACTCCCTATGGCTGTACTTCTTTCTTCGTGTTTGTTCAATATCCTGCTGCTGCCACAGTGAGCTAGGAGAATCACTATGCCAATTTTAAACCTTCTGGGAAAGAAAACAATATATTTAAAATACTACCAAAATTAGTGCCAACACAACTTGTCGGATTTCACTCAACTATGCAGCAAGGAAAAAAAGGCACTGAAAAGCAGAAAAATCAGAAAACTGACTGTATCTTCCCTATGCTACACAGCTGTCCAATGAAGAGGAAGAAGGATACGCTGCAAATTGAGTCTTCTGGTAACTACAGGAAAGAATCTCTGGGTCAGGAAAGTAAATAAAGAAACTGCACATTTCTCACAGCTTCTCTTTATTCCACAGAGAGGCAGTTATTCACACTACTTGGACAGAAACCCTACAGGTTCTCCCCACTAAATTATGAAATTAATCTTCTCAGTCACTTTGCCTGTTTCACTGAAGACCAAACCAAAACTCTTCCACCAGGAATGCGAAGGCTTACTTGCAATTACACCCAATTACCTGGAGTAACGTCCTTTCAGTGAAAGTTAATTTACACTCCTGACACTAACAAAAGAATGTTCTAGGAAGTGATCTCAATGACCGGTTTTATTTCATGTGGGAGCAAAAGAAAGACAGGAAATTCTGTAGACATCTGTTTTCACAGAATGAATAACGTATCTAAACAATACTGCCCTTACTTTCCAGCTGATCGGTTTCTTTAGGTGACCGTTACCTAGCAAAGTGCTAGGAAAGGATGCATGCCACATTATCACCCTTACTGAATGTTTAGGCTTGCCTTAAAAGTAACACCTGAATCAGATTGATTGGAAAACTGTATCAAGTGCAGGGTGTCTGAAAGTCACCTAAAGGATCCAAGCAGAGTAAGGCCGAGTCATTCTAATAAAGGGGAAAGAATAAAGTGCGAAACTATTGCAGAAGTAGGGTTTTTCTGTACATGAAGCATCAGCCTTGGGGAGCAAAGCAGTTAGCAGAGCTAAGAGCCATAAGCTTCAGAACCAGAAGCACTTCCAGTGCAGTAGTGGGACATGTCCCAGCTGGTAAAAACAGCCCTGAGTCATCACTAGCACATAGCAGATTCTGTAGCACAGTTATTTTTTTTTTTTTCCTTTCTTCTCTCTCCTCACAGGAAAGAGAATGTGAAAGAAATGAACCAAAACATCCTGTGAGGATTTTCTCACCTTCTCTGACCCCATTGCATCTCTGCATTTCTCAAAGAACAGGGAAAAGAGCTTGCAGCAGCCAGCAGAACAAAACACACTCCACTTTCAGACAAGATACATGAAAAACCTGCTGGTTCTCTCAGATCTATCTACCAGGATTAAGTATTGCTTTTGTGTTTATGCAACTGTGAAATGAGGCATTAAGATATGAGACATGAAGATGACTACCTCCTTGAAATTGAGGAGCAGTCCCGGTCTTCACATTTTCTAGTGTCCCTGCCCTAAGTTCTCCTTCCACACCCTCACTCCATTTACACATAACAGAAGTACTTCAGCTTCAATTTTTGCAATTCTGTCGACTGTAGATGTGAAGCGTTAGGTCACATTTACTTTAAAAGGGGTACCTGTTAAATTGGCAATGCAGAAATACAGGCAAAGATTTTCAGATTCTTCCTTTACAGATCCACCAAACCCCAAATCAGTTGACAGTTTGAATTGTCAAAAGGGAGCTAAGAGCTGGTGCTCCCTTCTCTTTTCCTTAACTCTTTTTCTGAAGGCTCCTATACGCAGCCTCCCCAGCTCGCTACTCCTGCTGTATGCCCACGAAAGCAGCTGGCCACATTTTTCATTCTCAGAATCCAGTCACTTGAGATTCGGGCGGGTAAGAATGAATTAAAATTCTGGCATCCAGAGCCACATCAGATGCAGGGCTGGGAGCTGCTGCTCAGTCAAACTCCCCCACGCACAGGGTCATTTGCTAATGCACGGCCACATCCTGAGCACCCACCCAGGCATTGTTGGAGCAAACTGGTTACCGATTCCTGGCACGCAGCAGCGGCAGCGAGACGTGTGCCCAGAATATTTAAGGGCAGGCGGAGCTGGTGGCGGAGGATGAGGTAATGGCTCTTTCACTGTTCCAGGGACATTCGCACACAGCTACGGCTGCTCATAGTGCAGCCTTTCAAAAGCTAGATTTGTTTTCAACATTTGGTAAAGTTTATCCTCCCTTTTAGTGGCAATAAAGGGAATCCTTATGCCCATATTTGAAACCAGTGCTCGGGATACTATTGGTTGAATTCTTGCAGTTATACGTTTCAGCTGTTCCTTATGGGCAGGACAATGTATGCTAATCAAAGAACCCATCGTGGAAAAAAGGAGGGGAAAAAACGGGTCCTCGGGGAGAAAAGATAAAACACGCATAGAAAAAAACAAAACACGCATGGCTTTTTTTTTTCTTTGGGTGTTCTCACTTAGGGCTAAATGTTTTTAGAAATAATGAAAGTCATACTAAGAACATTCTTCTCTTCTTACTAACTCCTCAGCATGTTAGAGGACAAGCTACATGGAGTGCTTTGATTTTAATTTTTGTTGGAACTGTCTGTGGGTGAATAATCTGCAGTCCAGATGTTGCAACAACAGTGAAGTCCCTTTCAGCATACACACGAGGATGGCAAATGGCTCTGTTGCAAAATCCTTAAAAAGCCTCCTGCTTCCCCTTTCCTATTCCTACTGAATCTTTCAAAAAAAAAGTCACAGAAAAATAAATTAGCAAACATATTACAGCACAATTGACAAGAGAAAAGAATCAGTTCAAAGGTAAAGAAACCCAACTCAGTTTGATTTGCACCTTCTTTCTCTTACTCAATCTGCACTTACAAAGCCCAAGATCATTAGCAAAGTTTCCAGTAAGCTTTCAACTTAACATTCTAAGGGGTTCAGTCTAAAAATACACATTTTCAAACCAGACATTAGAATGCTGAAAGAATGCCACAAAACCTAAAAAAATACACAAAGCGTGTTCAGCATCTTGAGCAAAATTCATTAGGCATGTGATCCATGTAAATGCAGAAACAAAAAATTAATAGACATAAATATTTAAACTAATGGCTAATTGTAAAACTTTATTTTTTATTTTTAATAAAACTGGACAATTTTTATGAATTTCAAATAAAGAAAATGTTTGCGGTACTTTCTGAATGTATCAGTACTTAGGAATCAATCTCTATCCACATATAAATGAAAGATACACCTTTGCTGAACAGTTAAAAGTCCATGGAAAAGCTCATTGACAAGCCTGCCTTGTCACAAATAGTACATTTGTATCCTCTCAGATTTCCAACAAGAATTTCTCTACAAATTGTAATTTACAATTTTGTATTTGGTATAATCCCTCCAGCACTTAGCGAATTCCTCTCGTATCTGCTCAGTGAAATAAAGAAATACTTGAGTTAATATTCCAAAGAATATAGACATGCTTAAAAGAGACTGCTCCTGGAATTAATATTCAAATCATAACCCTAATGATTTTTAAATTTTAAATAAAATCATCACCACTGTAAAATAAATAAAGCCGGTAGGGCTTTCAAGATTTAGAGGTCAGAAGATCACTGTGTAATACAAGCAGTAACTCATGACTTCTTAGCTCCATCACTAGCACACCTCTGAGAGAATTCTGGAAGAGTGGGAGCCTTGATAATAGACTGTTAGGAAGGAAGTTGCAGAAAAATCTGCAAAACAGTAAGCTGTAACAGACTGGGGACACAGGGAGAACAGTTCTCTATCTGTACAGCCAGATAACTGGCAAGGAGCCAGAGTTACTGCCACCAAAATGGTGGCACAAGAGCAGGGAGCCTGGCATTATTCTTCCTACACATGCACAGCTCCGCACACGATTGCAATCTGCTGCTACTGACGGCAAAGCTGACCCAAGGGTAGGAGGTGTTTCTTCAGACTGCTGAGGTTAAACCATCCTGCCCTATTTAATCTGCTCGAACCATCAGTGCACTGGTAGCAGAATGGAACCTGAATATCCTACCAGATTGGGCTGCAATAACTGGTAAGCCTGGTATTTCCAGACTGCAGTCAAAACAAACACGAGAATAAAATCACAGTCCCTTTTTTTTTTTTTTTTTTTTTTTAAGCAGCAGTCAAAAGCCCTCTTGAAGCCTTATTTACAAGCAAACTAGTCTCAAAGTCTGGATTTGCATAGGCAGGGTTTGAAGCCTGCAAAACAAACCTTTCTAGGTAGTGTTTTCCTTCTGCCTGTAAGTGAGGGATGGTTTCCAGCATCATTTCTCCCAGACTACATCCCTTTCAGACTGCACTGAAGAAAATGCCTAATTCAACACAGCTGGCCTCACCAAGCTTCCCCGGGAGCCCTTGAACTCCGGGCACGCACCTGCAATCCTTCCCCGAGGAAGTCAATGAATGGTAACACACAACCGGACACCCTATTGACAGAGCCAAATCACTACTGCCATTCAAAAATAGCAGCACATACAGAAGCTGTTACTTAGTTGCAGATTATTTGGCAGAAATCATTCTGTTTTGGGGATACTGTATATTCTAGTATACTGGGTACCACAAAACATCCTTAAAAATGTGTGTTTCTTTAATCAACACTAAGGCTGCAACTTGAGTGCCACGTTTTAGACTGGAACAAATTCCATGATCAAGTGATAAAGCTCCTAGAAAAGTGCCTTTCAGTTACCTATGGTTTCTTCTCTGCTGCCTTTCTCTCCTTTCTCCAAGGACCTCTGAGTTACTCAAGTTTTGCATAAAATGCTGATTGAAGTGAACCAGACCACCAGTTGTGCTCGATTTTTACTCCACCCATAACTGGCTATTCTCATAAAAGGCCTCTTGTAAGAGAACTGCTCTCTGGCTTCTGAAAATTATTACTGTAATAGGAGAGACAAAAAAATTATAAAGCATCTGTTGAAATTTCAACTGTGAGGATAGTGACTTTCCATGTTTTTGAAAACTCTATTCTTTCAACACTCCCCCTGAACAAAGCAGAAGTATTTACTCTACTACAATTCAGGCACTTCTTTAAGTTTTTAAATTCTCTGCATTTCAGCCGACCATGTACCGAAAAGAAATATCACAATTATTTGTCCATTAATGTTTGGGATCTTAATTTGCAAGAGAGGTTTCAAAGATGCAATGAAATTAACACAAACTTGTTGTAAAAGCCATCCCTAAAACTTCCTCTGGTGGATTTGGAAAAAAAACCCTCGTAAGAGGTAGCTTCACAGCCACTTCTTTCAGTTCTGCTGTCCTTCTGCCTGGGTGGAGTGCACGTCCTCCCGGGAGCTCACTGCCAAGACCTGCACTCCTCCCTGTTTTATGATCGTAAATGTGTCAGGAAAGAGGACACGATCAAAAGACATCTAAAATGGGTCTGCGGCATTGACTCCAGCTCTGAAGAGCATACTAAAAAAGCATCCCAACACGGGGCGGGCGTGCAGCGGGTCACATGGGAGGAGCACAAGCAGTTTGCAACACAGGACTGTGCGTAGGCACCCCTCTTCTGCCCTGTCACGGGATAGAAACTGGGAAGGGTTTGCAGACCAGCCCATCTGACGTGCAGGCCCGCTTTATGGCCCGTCTCGGCAGCTCGGGCAATCATCTTTCACGTTGTTCTGGTTGTGAAAGAGCACTCTGCCAAGAAACCGAAGTCTAGGATGAGACTTTCTTTTCAAAAGATGTTTGGACTTCCAAATGCTGTGACATACCTCACGTGCTAAGGCCAATGGGCTAATGTTACATGCCTAATGCTCAGAAATTAGTTGAAACTATGGCAACTGTACAGCACGTACCTAAAAGGAAAAGGTATGCTCTGTGTTGAATAGATCATAACCTGCAAACCCTGGCAAGTGCCTGAACCCAGTCTCTGTCCCTTCCGTTACCTCATAAAATGCAATTCGCAGTCTTACTGATACACTCTTATGAGTCTCCTGAACTTTTTCAAGAATAAAGCTCTGGAAGCTTCCCAGCTACCTTTTGAGAAGAGCTTGCAGGTTCATGCTCCATCACGTTCTGTGCTGGTTTAATGCCTGACATTGCGCAGAGAGGAACTGAAGCTGTTACTGAAATGTCACAATCTCTGTGGACTTGAAGAAGAGCCATAATCAAAAACAAGGTACACGGGATATTTGGGGATTGTCTGAGCTATCAATAGAATCAGAGTGACTCACCCGAAGGTCATTAGACTCTTCACTTCTGTATCAATCCTGGAGATAAAAACACTGTGGAGGAGTGAAACAAGCATGCAGCCAAAGCTCAGGCAGGGAGGTGCTGCCCGGAATTCTGCGTGGTGCTCTGTGTTAGAGCTCACTTCTAACAAATTGCACATCACCTCACAACCAGCCAATATATATAACAAAATTTATCTACTCTCTTTCAGGTCCATGCCTCAAGATCACTCAGATGTGTTTCAAAGAACAGTCTCTATTCTTTTATATTCTTGATGTTTGTTTTTCACTTTCAGCCTCCTACTGATATGACATGCGACATCTGACAATTTCCAATGCCCTCATTCATCTCCACATGGTGCTTGAGCACTTTTTCCATTCACCCTTTTTTCTTACACCCTTCTGCAATTGACTCAAAGGACTGTATTACTAAACTCGAAGTTCACTAATCATTGACTGCTGAAGGTTTAATTACTATGTAAAAAATGAGCAAACACCAAGTCTTCTAAATGTCAGCCAGAGAGTTCCAGCACCTTCCTCCCCATCCCACCTGCTGACAAGGATGTTAATGTTTTCAAACCTTCTAAAGGAGCCTGCCTGGCCTACTTCAAAAGCTTTAAAAGCTGCAAAGTTCCTCTGACTTCTTCCAGTTAGTTAAAAGCTATTAACTTTTTACAAATAGTTAAAACAACCCTGAAAGCTTTCACAGTGAAACCTGACTGATCTATACTTAGTATTGTAATGCACAGCCTCAGGTGATGGCATCAAAAAAATTTAAATATCTCAATGTTACAACACATTATTATATGATGAACCACTGATCTGTTAATCCAAACAACACAAATCACAGCACAGCCAGCCAAAAGTGAGGGCTGAACTCATTCAAGCCGTAGGAAACCGTGAAGCAAGGTCTGCGGCAGCACACCAAATACCTCCTAGCTCTTCAGAAAGCTACAGTATTTTCATAGAGAGATCCTGAAATACTCTGCAGAGAATTTTTAGAAAAACAAACTCTACAAACAGTAATGTGAGCTGCCAACAATATTTTAAAGAAAAATAAGAACAACTTCTGGCACTTAGCATCTTTCATCTAAGAGCTCTAAGGAGCTTTATAAGCAGTAGTACCAGAATAGGTTTAAGATTACTGTAGCCATTTAGGCAAGGAAGTTGGCACACTAGGTATCAACCAAGCAGTGAAGAAAATCTAAAGATTTCTCATGCCAACCACTTAGCCATGTTTATCTTCACAGTATGATTGTTCTAATAAGATCTGTGTAACTCCAGTCATGTGAATGCAGAGATTAAGTAGTATATTTTCTGTTACCCTCTATCATAATATTCAGTTTTCTACTAACACCTGGCAGCATCCAAGGAAGAAAGTACTTAAATGAAACATACATTTATAAGCTATTCTATAGGGGCTTTAAACAGCTCCATGCATGGGAAACTTAGCAGTCAAAGGTGGAAATAAATATTTTGTGACAATGCAGTACTCCATATATCTACTCAGTGTAAAAATATTCAGCAAAAAGTTTTTTAGTATCAAAGTTTTGATGAAAATCATTGAACAGGTTTGAAGCCTTGCCTGGAGTAAACAGAAAGTTCATCTTCCACTGCTTGTCATTTTTAATTCCCACGTGACAAGTTCTACAATACCTACATGATTAGGGCAGGAGAAGATTTTGTATTTGTTATACCCACAAACACAAAAAATGGATCAGAAGTAAACAATCATATTTTTGCCCATGAAAGGAAATTGATTTGCCTTCTTTAACAATTTGCTACTGTTTATATATATATATTTTTATTTCCCCCTAAAGCTGTTTAACTATGAAGACGTCAATTTGTAAATACTCTAGCATGAACAGCCACCATGAGCAGACAAATCAGTTATTTGATCTAGGTGGCCCATTAACATGCCTCTGATTTTCAGGGATGTATGTATGTATGTATGTATATAGTGTATTACTTCTTAAAAAAACTCTATGAAAACACTGGGGTTATTTTTTCCACTGAAAAGCCAGTACCAGACTACCATCTTACTTACGTGCTGCAAGTAAAATGTTCCTTGCTCAGTGGCCACTTTTCTATCAAACACAAAGAGAAAAGGGGGAAATGCTGTACTTACTTGTTAAAAAGGTTTAGTCCAATCCTATAATGGCGTTTCCTGATAATATCATTACTGAAGGCAGGCGAATCCCAGCTGTTACGAGTTTCTTTGTGGTATGTTTGTTTGCTCAAGGTTTGCTCCCTTAGACTGTCTCTAGAAGAAGATTCCGAGCTGCAATTTATCGTATCATTGGAGTTGGAAGTGCTGTTGATGCTGTCATTGTCTCCATCAGAATAATCAGACTCTGATTTGCTTTGCCTGTTTGCTGTGCCATTAATAGCTAAATGACTATCGATAGGCCTAGGCCGGTGTCTTGCCTCCTGTTCCTCTCGGGATATAATCTTGGCAGGAATATTGTGAGGGATATGTTTTGGGCTTCCTTGCTGACTAGTGATTCCTCGGTCATATGCGTTTTGTCTCTTTAACGAACCCCTCTCTGAGCGATCGCTCAAGTCCACTGAGCTGTCGCTGGGCGGCTCTATAGTTAGCAACGGTAGGTGATCCATTCTCATCCTCTGCTCCTGACATTCCAGGGAAGGGGTGCTCCTGCAGCTCGTATCAGTGTCTATCTTATCGTCCTTGTGGGTCATGGACCAGTACTCTTGAGAAGAGTTCACTGAGCGGAGCCTTAAATCAGATTCTGTGCTAGATGGTCTGTCAACTGACTGGGAAAGGGGCAGGGGTGGAGATAACTCCTCCTCGTCGATATACAACGTAACATCACTATATGAAGCTGTCATCTCATCAAGCTTCCTGTGATCCACGTTGTGGATTGCTGGTTTAGTCTGAGCACAGCTATCCCTTTCCAGTTCACGACTTCTGACCGGATCTGGAGTCTGGACTTCATCAGAATGGAGACTACGGCAGTTCAGCGCATCATCAATGGACTCTGCGAGGGATTTCACTTGCCTGGAAAAAGCATCCTCCAGTTCCGTTATTGCATCGGCGAAATCAGTAGATGTTGCTGGAGACTTCATGGTAGCTGACTCTCCAAGGTCACCACATTCAGATTGCACCAGAGATCCCAGCTTTGACCCATCATTTGTAACAGAAACTTGTTTTCCTTCAAAATAAGAGCTGTGGACTTTCTCAGGTCCTTCAAAGGAAAACTGCATTCTCATATTGGACAGTACAATGCGTCTTGACATACGATTTTCAGACATAGAACTTCTAAGACGCTCAAAATTTTTGTTCATCTGATACTGGCGAAAAGCTGTTTGTATGGTACGAGCAGCATGTCTAGTTATGAGACGGCCTCCATATTTCCGTTCTAGCATTTCCACCTGTGAAAGGGTAAACACACTTACTTTTAACTTGATGCATGTTACAACAAGGCAAATGCCTTTAAAGTATAATAAATATATATATATTGAACTTTAATTTTCAGGAATTTTTCATAGTGCATACTGGTTTTGAAAGTAAAAGCTCGAAGCTCTAAACTAACCACTGCACAAATAATGAACCAGACATTTGCAGAGTCCACCAGAAAAATATAGACAAAAACATAGCTCTGTGAACTCTGTCATATAAAACTAAGGTGCTAGCAACTTGTCTGTGTTTAAGTGTTGGTTTTCACGTCTTAGCACTGGCATGCCCATGTCAAAGCAGACCGGACAGCACTCTGATGCAGCGTAATGCAGTCGTTCGTTCTTCAAAGGGAGAGCTGTTCTGAACGTGAAATACAGGTACACTGCAAATTGTCGTATTTTGGGAGCAAATTCTAAAAGTGGCTGTCACTGTTCCAGGCATGTATCATGTTCTACATGAATAAAAAAACAGGTAGCAGAGTTTCACTCATGCCTGATATCAAAGCAAAACCGAGCCTCTGAGGCCAGACACATCCAGAGAAGTTGCTCGGAGAAAATATCCACATCTGCAGTCTTCCTCAAACCAAGAACATATTTTTCAGACTTTCTAAAGACAAGTTCAAATCTATTTTCATTCTTGTAATTACACTCAGAGTTGCCAGTGTTTCCAATTAACAGAATAAATATGCAAAATAAATACATTATAAATGCTATCAATTTAACCTGAAAATGACATGAAAATGGCTTTTGGAATACTCATTAGAAATTTTCAGACCTTTCCTATGAAAAGCATCACTCATTTAAAAAAAAAAAAACACTGAATTAGATTAATAACTAGCTTTAATTACATTTTTCCCAATACTTAATTACTGTTCCCCTGATTAGTCTTTGCTGGATCCATATTATTCGCAAACACAAAATGCCCATGACAAAACAATATGTTTAGTACCACCCATACAAACACCAGTTTTCTAACAGTGCTTTTGTGCTGGTCCAGGCAATTTTCACATATTTATCCAACGAATCAAAAGTCCTTTTTCCTCTCTCACAAATCCAGGTACCCTCCTATCATTAAATATAGTTCTTTAATTACTCATCTACATGCTTGTGCACACAAACCCCCTCCCTGCCACATGCTTCGGAGATCTCTCCAATTAGTTGTTAAGTTCAGATATTGATGTGCAGAGCAGCACCATCCTCCTTCTGTGGGAGGAACTGAATGCTGCTAGTCCATTGTCTACCACTCAGGAATTGTTGGAAAAGTATTTCTTTCAGTGCTATTGACAGGTTCAGCAGTTCCCACTCCCCTGCCACATTAAAGATTATCTTCTTTTTGGCTAGGTTGTTTTTAAATGCAAATCATTGATATTTTGTTGTTGTTCTAGGTGCAAAAATTATAATGCACGATTATTGGCATACCTGTGGAGGGCAACTGCCCCAATGGGCACACATCAGGATTACTGCTGAGGAACTGCCCTTCTGACCACATCAAACTCCCTTTTTTTAACTGACCTCAAAAAGCTGGGACTGATCTCTGAGCTAGGATTCTGAACATCTCAGAAAATTTACCTCTAATGTGTCTTTAAAATTTAGCCTTTCACCCCAAATGGAAGTTATATTACCTATTGCACATGTCTAAGAGGCTATGAGGTTATTTGTAAGGAATTCTGAAGGTGAAAAAAAAAAGACTAAGAACTTCTATCACAACCCTGCCACTCCCAACACACATTTGCTACCAGTTCTATCCATAGAATACATTAGGTCAAGTGCATTTAAATAAATGTAAAAAAACATTTTCCTGGACTAATCACAAAACAAATGATGAAAATTAATAAAAAATAAAAAATGAATTATCTGAACGTTATTCTTGTAAGTAGGTTGTTGACATTCATGTTTGTACAGAAAATGATATCATTGACTATCATAAATTAGGGGAGGGTTGGTGGGAATTTTAATTGCAAGTATTTTGGAACTTGCCTACGTGATTTACCAGACCAGTGATTGATATTTCTAATAAGTTCTAATGCACATTTAGTGCACATTGCTTTTAGGTAAAGCCTTGGATGTTTTCCTAAATAGCTTAAGTATCTTCTGAGATTTCAATGAGAGCATTTTCAAGAGCAGTAAGCAACTCTTAGGTAGCAAGCTTCCTTTATGTATCATTGTCACTTTTTCATTCTGTGGGAGTCCCTGGACAAATACAAAACAACATCTGCAGTCCTCATTCTCTGTCATACTGGCATAAAAGGACACATGGAATTAGCCTCTGTGGAATATCTGCAGTGCAGGACACCCCTTTAGTAAGCCTAGTGCTCTGTATTAATCTCTCAGGCAACATCTAGCATAAAACTGCCAAGGGTAGAAAAGAAAGTAACCGTTTAGATCTCACAGGGAAATCAAATTTAATACTAGAGCTGGCATAAGATAGATCAAGAATTAGGAACTTGGTTTGTGCCCAGTTTGATACAGAATTAGGTGAGCATAAAGGCTAACCTAAATCCAATTTGCTATCCCAAATACTGGCTTCAACATTAAGTCAGAGCTCGAGCTTTGATCTTCCAGGCCTCTCTGGACAACATTATATGTCTCTCCAACCTGAAATTTTAGAACAACGAACAGATTGCAAATGAAAATTAGCCCCTATGAATTTCACTAACGATGAATGAGTGGTCGAAAATTTGGAGTAGTTTGCTTCCTGCAGAATCTGCAGAATTTTGCCTGCTTTCCCATTGTCCATCTTAATGTACAAGTTGGAGGGACTATGCACTATACCATGATGCTTCACAGCACATAAAATATTAATACTGTGGGACAAGAGAAATCCAACAACAACAAAAAAACACATATGCACCGGTGCCTTGGCTATTGTTCATCTATCAGTAAAATCCAGTGCATCCTTACGGTAGTAAGGTATTACAGCATCGATTTCAATTGTTAGATATGGAAATCAAATGTTGAATATGGAAAATAAATGGCAATAAACATCTTTCAAATAGGACTACATTCAGAATAAAGCTTAAAAGGAATGGCTGAGGCTGACTGACATTAATGTATTGCAGAAACGCCTTGTTAGGGACAAAGGCTTTGAATATTTACATAGACTGCATCTAGTCCTTTGTAAGGCATATGGGAGTATGTGGTTGGGTAGAAACTAATTAAGACCCTGAATTCATCCCACAGACGTGGGAGAATATCAGCAGTAGTAGGCTCTTCCTTTCCTTCAGGATCAACAAAGATATCCAGATTTCAAAATGACTGATTTTCTTAGAAAACCATTTTGCATTATTACGTTCTTATAAACAGTACTAGTCTCAAGCATGAATCACAGTTCCTGACGGTTTTTACTTTTAACTCTATTAATGTAATTGTTGGTGTTCTATCAGGGGGTAGGATACGGAAAGAGTTTAAAAGTTCAGAAATGCTAAGTTGGTTGCAGGGAAAAAACAGTATTTTCAGTATTCTAACTGAAATGATGCTGCAAAAAGTTTTCTTCCCAGCTGACAAACACGTTGCCATTGTCATAAATGAGGTTAAAAATAAAAATAATAAAAAACAAAAGCTCAAATACCTGCTTATCCTGTAGGTCTGAAGAGAGTTCATAGCTCTCAGAAAGTGATCTTGACCTTTTAATAGCTTCTTCCTCTGCTTGTTTTCGTAGTATGGATGTCGAGTGCTGAAGTTTCGGCCTCCGAGATCTCTGTTGTCCAGGGGAGACGGAATACAGCCCGTAAGCAGAATGCTCGTAATGGTCTGGGCTTATAGCTGAGCTGTGTGTTATCGGCCCTTGGTGGTAAGCTGACGGGCTGTCCAAAGACGTGCCAGTTTCACTGCTTGGAGCTTCACCCTCAACACTAGACAGACAATAAAAAGACAGGAAAATCCTCAGGTGAGTACTGTATACCAAAATCCTCTATAAACAAATAGCACAGTTCTGCTTTTTATGCTGCCATCCAGCACATGTTACTCAAATTCATAGTTATTACAGGGTAATGTAGATAATGACGTCAAATACCACAGTTTTCATTGAAATTTAAGCAAGTCTCTATTATTTTTTTTTTTAAGAGGTCACCTTCAGAAGGTTAGTCAAGCAGAAGAATGGAGATTTCAAGCATTGTTTCACTTTATACATGCTAAGTAACTCACTTAGCAACTGCTGTGTAAAGTAAATGAAAACACTTCGTTTCTTAGAAGAACAGCTATGATGAAGAAGAGCTACTACGTTTCTCAAACCTAAAGTTTAGAAAAAATAACTACAAGAGAAATCTCATTTATTTATCTGCTAGGGAGAGATTGCTCCCTTGGGATACTTTTGGCATGCTTTAGAGTAAAGCATCCCAAGGGATGGTGTTTCTGGCTAATGAAAGTAAAACAGTTCCAGGTAGGGAATACACAATAGGAGCTATCTAGCAAATGAAATACTTTCTTTCCACATTAATGCTGCTACTGCTATGGAATAAAATAAAGAAAAAAATAAAACCTTCATATTAAAGGGCTGCACACAATAGGAAACATTTTAAAACTGAATCCTAGTCAAGCTTTATCTTGATGCACTGATGACTTTTTAATGGTAATTTTTGTTTGATATTTGCAGCAGTGCATTCTCACATTGCAATAGTGTACCTGCTCCCTTCCACAGTATCTCTTGTTCACATTTCGCATAAATTCTTACTATGTGCCTCATCCTGTGTACAGAGAGCACTGATAGAAAAAATAAAATATATATATATATATTTTTAATCACTCAAAGACTTAGCAAACACTTTTCACACATGCATAAACATCAGTGCTTGCCGTACTTCCCCTACCTTTTGTTCTAAGAACAGGTACATCAAAACTCTAAAGGCATACGCAATTCCACATGCTCTCACAGCACCTTCTGTTTCACATACTGCTTTCATTCACATATATACAAACATAAAAAATAAAGCCCTTCTGTTGTCTCTCGGAAATGAAATGCTGTGATCCTCGCTACACACACATACCACAGCAGTCCCTTCAGCAGTTCAAAGTACGGAGCGACTTCTGAAAGAGCACTCTGCACCGGACTGCAGTGCCAGCAGAGATCAAGGTTAACGCTGTCAGAGCTCTCCTCGCCTGCACGCTGTGTACTTTTCAAAGTGCGGGAGAAAAAAGACCCTTCGATTTCTCAAAACATTTCTATAAACACGCAGAACTGAAGTTTCTCTTTCTTTGCCCATCAAAATATGACTCTATCCAAAAGGTATTTTCAAACATACTTTACCCGAGCTGGAAATATTTTCAGTCTACACACATCACTTTTTCCAAAAAGGAAGCTGACAGGAAACAAAATCCCTTTTGCTCAATGACACAGATGGCTTTTAACTTAAAAATGATAAATTATCCAGGGTTTTGCTAGTGACATTGAAACCATGTAACCACCCATTAAAAACAAAAAACTTTTTCTCTCTAAAGTAGCCATTTCTTACATTTATACTATTCTAAAAATGCTTCGCACTCTCTCTTTAAATACTAAAACATATTCCTCTGTTCTTCTGCTGAACTAGGAGGCCACACTATTTTGTACATCCCAGGTTCCTGATTAAAATCCTATTTATAAGAACTTTTCATACACGCACGGTGAATTTGTTTTATAATCCAGTCTAAATAAATAGGAAGTCAGGAATTATCTGCATTTCTCCCTTCTTAGGATCCGTGACTTTTTTGCCTTCCCCTCCCCTAAACTGTAACCTATTTAATAATAACCCTGCCATGTTGATTACAATCTCACATTGACATCTTAATAACGATACCCTCAACGGATCACTTAACCTTTCCTCAACAGAGGTAGTACTGCACTGATCAGGAAAAAAAAAAAAAAAAGGAAGTGGGTCTACCCAAGGTTCTGATTAAAGCTAGGGGTTTCTTCTCTGTTTTTAGTTTTCTTTCATACTTTTTCCAGGCAGAAATATGAGCCATGAATGAGTTGTGCTGCTTGATCTCGTTTTGCTCACAGGCCTATTCCCTGCCATCACATGCCTGACCTTTGAAGCAGGGAAGTAATTATCTTTAACAACATGCAGCCTCCTGCACAGCAGTATGGCAGCCCTTTAAAGCAATCGAGAATGCACAACTGCTACTGTGTACTGAGGGCTCTTTCCCATGCAGCCTTCCTCGTCCGTTAATTTAAGAAGAGCTGAAGCTTCACACCAGTGATTTCATAAAAATGCAGCTCCAGTGACAAAGAAAAGCAGCTCGCTTTCTTCTTATTATGACTTTACATATGTTTGGAAAGGAAAAATATTTCAAGAAATATTACTTGCGTGGAGTTCTGGTGCTGGCAAAAGATGATCGCTCTGCTATGGAGGAAGTGCACGCGGAGCATCATGCAGCAGGAGTTCGCCATTCACAGTGACCCTGTCCGTGTCTGTTTGAAGGGCTGTATGCTCAGAAGGGTACCTTGGCTTCAAAACAGAGCCAGTCACTGCAGGGTTAGCAGCTTCTTTTGTCTACCCTTGCACTAGAAAGGCCGACAGACAAAACTATCAGGGACTCTGTTCCTAGCTCGCAACACTGGTAACAGTCAGTCCCCCTATGGCTAGGGGCCAGTTAGACACTTCTCCAGCACTACTTCCTCACACTTCCCCAGATGGATGAGAAATTCAGTACCTTACGTGCACTGCAAAAGCGGACAACACATAACAACACTGACCCAGTCTCTAGTAGAATTAATAAGAACTTCTTAATAAAGGTCTCTGATTTGAGGCATCTGCCAGCAGCCATACATGTCCAGTAGAATTACTGATAATTTCAGTACTCAGAGAAACTTACAGACAAATTTGGTTCATCCCCCTGCAATTTACAGCAGCGTACTACTAGGGAGAACAGCGATGCAGCAAGTATTCAATTTGGGAGAAGGCAGAGCAGTTGTCATTAACCTGTCATTTTTAAAACTTCACTTGCAATGTCACCCTCCTGCCTCAGCAGAAAGCAGAGATTCATCATTCGACAAGCTAGAAAAAGAAAAATGTTGCTTGACCGTATTTTACAGAAAAACAGAGAATGGAGCATCTAAATGGTGAGAAAGGAGCATCTAAATGGTGAAAATGGAAATTAAATATTTAAAAATAATTAGTACTAATAACTTGACTTTGCATGAACAAAACTTTAAAACATGGTCATAGAAAAAACTTTGCTTCCTTGAACATCTAAATCATTTTTCTGCAGCAGTGACCAGTACTGTCTGAAGCAGGTTCTTCTGATCAGAACTTGTCACAGGCAGTTTCTGCCTGCATAGACCTCAATCTGTACTACTATTAAAAAACACACTGAATCAAGGAACAACTGGGAATATGGAAAGCTTAAAGAAAATGGAAGGAGACCGAGTATAGGATTTTTGACACATCCCAATGGATATGTACAACTACTGGCAAAAAAAAACAAAAACAAAAAACAGCTTAACTTTACTTTTTCTAACTAATATAAGCCAGTAGTAAGTACCAAAAATAGATGGATTGAGGCATTATCTTCTCTTTTGCATCTGTGTGGCTTTGGACTTCCTGGAAGACCTGGGCAACACACCACAAACACCTTTATATTTAAATGCATCAACTGAGGTGAGATATGTGCACGCACGTACGAGCTGTTCTCTGCATCAGCAGGGCAGTGAGCTCGGGGTCCCCCGTGGGGCAGTGAGCTCTGCGTTCACCCACGATGTGCGCTGAGCCCGCACAGCACCATGCTCACTGCTCACTGCCCTCTCAGAACCGGAGCAATACCACGTGCAGGCAGCGGCTGCCACAAAGCTGCTGCTCCAAGTGACGTGCATAGATGTGAAAGCTGAGCAACACAGAACGTGGCTACATCTTTGGACTAAAGTAGCAAACAATAGATCCAAACGACAAAATGTAAAGTAGAGGCTGTTGCTAACTAAGCTGAGGTCTGATTTGTTGGCGGTTGTTTTACAGTTACTTCCCACTATTCAGGTGACGAGTTTGCCTCAAGAATTACCTAACAAGAAAAGCTCTGTCTTCCTTCTTCCCTCTGTCTACTGCTAAACATGGTTGCGTGGTTAGCCAGGACCAAACCAAACCACTCCTCTCTGGGCATTTCAGCTGCATGAACCTGGCAGGTCTTTCTGTTCCCGTGTCTCATTTTATAAGTTCAGATCAGAAGTTGTTACTCCTGATCACAAAGGCTGTAATTAATTGACCAGTACACTAAAAACAGCGTCATATGTTAAAACAACATAGTTTTCAGGACATTTGAATATTTACTACATTGTTTGTGATCTATTTTTCATTTTTATATCTGTACCTTCCTTTTCCTTCTGACCAGAAACTGGAAAGAATGATGAAGACCTAAATTTCAGTAAAGACCAAACCCTGAGCTTTTCCACGAGCATAAATTTCCTAGTCCCACTGAGAATAATGGCCAAATGATCAGAGAAGCCACAAGTTCGCATCCATAGACACAAGCATTTAGCTGTCAGAGGGACTATACTATGAAAGAAGCAGAGTAATAACCAGGAAGAAGCAGAATAATAAGCAGAATAACCAGAAAAGCAGAAATTGACCGCTTACTGAGGCCCACTACCTTATCTTCAAAACTGCATGCATGTAAAGAGGAAGCTCAACATCAGAGGCACGGGATCACTGGGTATTCCCATTCACCCCAGAAAGCTCACAGTTTGCACAGTGCAGCATCCCAGCACATTTGCAGCACTAGAATACACAGACAATGAGAACATATGCCTACAGAAATCTTCCAAATGCTGAAGCCAGTACACTGCAGACTGTAGATTTTGTTTGGAACCAAAAGCAATTCAGCATGCTTCTAAATAATATAAATGCCAAACCCAAACTGCATGCAGTGTGTTAAAATAGAACCAAAAAACCCTCTGAGTAAATATTTGAGAAATGCTTTTACCAATAAATGCTCTCTGAAATCGCTGGTAATTTTCATCACTCATTCAGAATGGACTTTCAACAGTGCAATATAAAGACACGAAATTGAAAACAGGCTCCAACAACTGGATGGTACATTCATGAGAACCAATCCCCACTACATCCATTCTGTAAAAACATTGTTTTGGAAATAATGAGGAGTGTGACAGTATAATATGTTCGTGCTGTTACATCTTAAAGCTTTTTCCATAGTATTTTATATCCTTAAAGGAATTAACACAAATTCAAAGGTACACACGAAATTCATCTGAATGGTGGAGGGTATGTACAAGTATGAACACAAGTATGACATTCGCTGCCAACTCACATTCTAGCTGATAAAACTACCACTCAGCCTTGCCATGGCACCGCACATGCTCTGTTCTCGAGGAAACAGAAGGGCTTTAAAGCACAACTGGTGTACAGTCTGGGGCCAGAAATGGCAGTCAAAACTCCAGGCAGCCTGCATAACCTGAATTCGGGCTGAACTTAATGAAGTATTTATACACTTATTTGTTGCAATCGTGAAGCATTTGCCTGAGTAGTAGTTCATGAAATTCTTCAAATTTATCCCTTCTCTAACTTTCCTGTTCTTTCATGAATTGATGTCACTTGTTCCCATCTTCAGGAAAAATGGAGATAAACCCGGTTCCCTTTAAAATGTATCTACTGAGGGAACAGTTCAGCAAACTGATTTTTTTTTTTTTTTTTTGGTTCCAGAAACATTAACAAGTTAACTACAACTAAAGTATCTAGATACCTAGGGACTCAAATATATAATTTATGAGATACATTTAAAAGCACAACAAAAAGAGTGAAACTGTTTACATGAAAACCTCATTCCATAAATATGATTCCCAGTAAAACCTCTACCCCATTCAAAAATACATATCCCATATAAGTACGCCCGAATGCCCAGGAAGCAAGAAGTGCTATGCATCTGTTTTACACCAACTATATCTTTTTAAAATTTGGAGGTCAGAGAAGTCAAACTCCAACCATAACTCCTAATTATAGATCCCCCCTTGACATGCATCCAAATTCTCTACCTAGCTCAAAGAACGCAGACCAGAAGTCGCCGTGGAACTGAGTAACAGACAGAAGCTCCATGGCAGCTGCCAGAGCAGCTGGTATGGCCAGACATTTCCAACACAAAGCCTGAAAAACACATCCTAAAAAAATGTTTAGGTCAAACCAAGACATTCCACATAGGAACAAATCTCCACAAAAGTTATTTTCCTGCATATAACTTTTTCTTTACAAGTGCAACAAAGTCCTACTTTGAATGTGAGATTTTAAACCACAATTACAAACAACACACTAACTAAAACTATGACTCCCCATATGCAAGTTAATCTGAACATATACATTCATTTGACAGGAGGGTGCACCCCACTGCTTCAAAGCTGGCTTACATTTCAGTACCTGTGGTGTCTTCTACTATGAACTAGGAGGTGTATTTAATTAAAGCTCTGACGTATGCATTGTATTAATTCAAATTATTCTCTACAAAAAGTTCTTAATGTAACTTCATAAAATGCAAAACTAGCCATGTGTAGCTCATACAAGCTAGTTTTTTTTAATACCTCCCCCCTCCTTCCAATATTCCCCAATGGGGTGAGAACATTTGAGCAGAAGTATGTTATTAGCACAATTTGGAACAGATTACAATCTGGTCCTTACTTCCATTTCTGTTCTGTACTGCTCTAGTAAACAAAAGCCAATTATATTAAGAACTTACACAAATCCCCAAATTCAATAAATGCAATAACATTAACAAACCAATCTACCTTCAAATATACACTGTCAAAAGTTCAAAGCCATTACGACGGACAGCAGTATTCACAGGCATTGACAAAAGCTTTGATCCAGGAAAGAAATATTGACCGACTTGTTTTACTTAGAACACACTCTCAGCTGTTTCTGTTAGAAACAAACGAAAACTTTGAATATACATCAAAGTAATGTCCCAGGTAATTCGTCTCACTGAAGTACACATCATTGTACGAAAAATCCAGACAAAATTTGCATGTTCTCAGAAGCGAACACTAATAACCCCACCGCCCGATGCTGTCACGCTCTGTGGAACAGGCTGCCAGCAGCACCCAGCTTCAGTGACAGCACAGTCTGAGGACCACTGACAGGGCGCAGATCCACAGGCAAATACCACTGTGTGCCCTGCAAACCTTCAGTTGCTTTCTGGTCCAAGTCCTGCATTTAAAGTTACAGAAAATTCCTAGCATCTGCTCACTTGGACGCTACAGACACTCATCAGATAAGCCCATAAAAGGTGTTTATTTTTTATTTTTTTAGAAGACATTTTGACCCACAATCTTATATGCTACTAGCAGTAGCAGAGAGCAGGGGAAGAACGATGAGATATGATTTTCTCCTTTCTAAACAGAACGTAGGAATTAATGCACGCTTTCTTCTGTAGCAGAGATGCACACAAGAAAGATGAAAAGAGAGCCAAACAGAAATTTACCCTACTTCTTCATTTAAGGGAACAACCTCTATAACAGATTTAAGAACTAAGAATACACTTTTGAAAAGAGCTTACTTGAGATTATCTTCAGCTTCCAGGGAGGAGAAGGAAGGTTAAATACCTCACATATCACCTTTGTCTAAGTCAAACAGTGGCAGCATGTTGGCAGACATGCATACTAGCAGACATAAGTATCTACTACAGAAGGGTGAAAACCAAACCAACACAAAGCAAGCTCCTCTCCCAGTACCCACTTAATGCCTTATGAAGCGGATCTGCTAAAGGCAAAGATGTATTTTTTCATTAATTAGCAGCTGGAAAGTAGCAAAGGAGCCTGACAGCATCAACAGAACTTGAATACAGGCTACAAAAGTTACCTTCTGTCTCAGGGAAAGACAGAGGATGCCATTCTCTGCTAAGCTGTGCTAATCATCGCACAACGCATATTTACTTAGCAGTGACCATATTCCATACTTTGAACTAAAAAAAAAATGGACAAAGTAATATTAACAGAAGACTACAGCAATATTTTGAGGCTTGTGGCAGGAAGAGTTCTTAACTTTATCACCACAATTTTAAGATTTTT
This sequence comes from Aythya marila, assembly GCF_965140915.1. Taxonomy (NCBI): domain Eukaryota; kingdom Metazoa; phylum Chordata; class Aves; order Anseriformes; family Anatidae; genus Aythya; species Aythya marila. The sequence continues at coordinate 18,150,912 of NC_139051.1, forward strand.
TTTAGAGGTTTGTCTTTATTGTCTGCTGCTCTTCTTTGCGTGTCAACACCAAACATGATACAATATCATCTATGCTTCAAAAAGATCTCAATCTGCGAAGGTCTACCTACTACTACAGGCTTTGCCTTGTTTCTCCTATGCGAACTCTTACAAATGGGAGAAGCTTTATAAATCTGTGGAGTTTCTCAATGTAATTGTGCTCAAATTTGACCTCAGCTACTTACTATTTGTTCAGATCTATCATTCAGCACCTTGAATCCTCTCATTCACCACACATGCTACATACGACATGCATTCAAGAGAGTAAGATACTAGAGCACGTTCTACCACTTATAATATCATGACATGACCTTCATACAATGCTAATTTTAAAGGGAAAGATTTAGTTTCTGCAGCTGAGAAAAACCTGATTTGCATGCACAGCTGAAGCAGCATTTGATACAATACAAAAATCCTTGGCGACACACAGCAGCCAGCCTCGTCTTTCACCTCTGCTGTGGCTTCAGCTGTTGTGTCAGCCAGCCAGAGGAAGAGGTGACGCTGAATGACACCGCTGAGAAATCATCTCGCTAGCAATTCATTTCTGTAAGAAACTAAATTCTAGTTTTCTCTGCACATCAGGCCCCGGTGGATAATAGTCTACAAGATGGGAAAGAGTATGTTTATTCTATATATACACGTGTATTAAAGATCCTTAATGAAATCCTATTTACTGAGTAATGACAACTTTTGGGCAATGGAGTTTCATACCCAGAACAAAACTATATTTTCATCTTAGATCAAATACACTTGACAAAGCCTATTATTTGACTTATGTTAAGGTTTTACCCCTTTGCTAGTTGAGATGATTAAAAATAAGGTACAGTACACACAGCTCCCAGAGGCTGACTTCTCCCTGGAGTTAGATAAACCTCCTGAGGTTCCGAAAGCAAAGTACTTACAGAAGCCAATCCAAATCCAAAAGGAGGGCAGACTGTTAACAGTCAGACCAGACAAAGCACTCTCACCGATTTAACAGCCTAATTGTACTGTTCAGCTTTAAACGCTGCACAAAGCCCGTACTTGGAGTGCCAACTACCTTGTGCCAAGTCTGAGCAAAAACAAACACAAAAAGACAAAAACTGTACTAGCTTTATCTAATGGAAAACAAAGTGATTTCAACGTGCATAAATGCATATAGGCATGAGAACTCTCAGCAGGTAGGAAACAAAATGGATAAAGGAGAACATAGAAGCCTCTTGCCCATTTCCAGCAAAGTTCAGAGTTTTGCTACAGAGCAGTGAGAACGGGAACTGCCCTGGAGCTTTCTGCACGCGGCGGAAGAAGCCTGAACTGCAGAATTGCTGCTAACCAGGCTTTAATCACAGGCATCCTCAGCGAAGTGAGATTCTTTTCCCTTGCAACACACCCTACATTTATATCAAAGTGTACAGTACTTAACATTTAGGGAAACAAAAGGTAAGAGTGCTTTTGCTTACAAGACAGAGCTCGGTGGAAAAGAAAACTTTTTAGCTGTTACTTCGATTCAAGACAATGTGTGCAAACACAGAAGGTGCTCGCCGACATGCCCAGAAACATATGCTGAATCTGACCATGTGCAAATCTCTACTCTCAGGACAAATGAGACATTAGATACCTACAGCCTCTAAATCAGCTAAAGAGCTGACATGATCCTTCTCATTCACAAACTTCCTTCCTTTTACATTTCCTCTCCATTATGCTGACTCCGTACATTTGATAGTTCTTTCACTGTCAGGGAGGAATTAAATAAATGTAGGCTTTCAGCAGGGCTTCTGACCCATGGCACTGATCACACACAAAAAAACACAACACAGTAGCAATTCCTGTCTTGGGATCCTATAGGTGCTATTTCAAAGCTTACTATAAGCCAAGAATGTATTCCCTACAAAGCCTACCCACTATCACATTTTAAAATCTGCCCTAACTAACTTTACTTGCTACTGACAAATAGAAGACCTCCTGCACATCTACAGAACGGGGTGATGGCCAGGCTGCAGGCAGCACAGCAGCTCCGTTTGGGTGCAGCCCAGCACAGCTCTGTGGCTCAGACCACCAGCACCCTGCGGGACTCCTGCGGGGGCAGCCGGCCGTGGCTGCCGCGGGAGGCTGAGCAACCACAAAGGAACACGGGGTCTGAAACACAGAACTGGGATCGTTCCTAGAATTTCCAGGCTCCTCACCATGATGTGATCCACAGGTCATTCCATAAGAGAAAATGGTCTTTTAGGACAAGGGTAAAAGCCTGGTTCCTGAAAACAAGGGTCACCATTTTGTGAACCAGAAATCACAGAATCACAGAAAGGTTTGGGTTGGAAGGGACCTAAAGCCCACCCAGCCCCACCCTCCGCCATGGGCAGGGACCCTGCCCCCAGGCTGCCCCCAGCCCCATCCAGCCTGGCCTTGGGCACTGCCAGGGCTGGGGCAGCCACAGCTCCTCTGGGCAGCCTGGGCCAGGTTCTTGCCAGTCTCAGAGTGAAGAATTTCCTTCTTGTGCCTGACCTACATCTACCCTCTTCCAGTTTAGAGCCATTACCCCTTAATCCTAACACTGCAGCCCCTGACAGAGTCCCTCCCCAGCTTCCCTGTAGCCCCCTTTAGGCACTGGAAGGCCGCTGTAAGGTCTCCCTGGAGCCTTCTCTTTCCCAGGCTGAACAACCCCAGCTCCCTCAAGGCCCTCTCCACAGGAGGGGTGCTCCGGCCCTCTGAGCATCCTCGTTGCCTCCTCTGGGCTCACTGCAACAGGTCCACGTCCTCCTGGTGCTGGGGCCCCAGGGCTGAACACAGGGCTCCAGGTGGGGTCTCACAAGATCGGAGCAGAGGGGGAGCATCACCTCCCTCTGCCTGGTCACGCTTCTTTCGATGCATGAAGATTGGAATATCACACAACGGGCTCTTTGCAAACACAGATTTTGAAAGTGTCTACCACAGACGGTCAGAAATGATCTTGTGCAACATGCTGCACTGTGGCGGCCCAGGAAAACCTGAGCTACTACTTTTCTTCTAGGCGAACCTAATCAAAACCATCTTGGTCATGTTTTTAATAACAAAAGATTCCAAGACTACAACAAGTTGTTACCATTTGGGACAATTTCCAATAAATGCTGGGCAATCCTCTCCTGTTTCACAAAGGATTAACAGTGTTACAAACAGGAAACTGCTAGGCTGTGACTCCTCATTCTCCCCAAAGCTGATGCACTGGAATCAGCCCCTTCTTCAAAACAGCTTCCAGCCAATACTTCTCAGCACTGGTTATGTCCGAAACAAGTTCCACAAAGCAGAAGAATATATAAACAGCAGTAATGAACTGTCTTTTGAGAATCTAAGAACAGCTGAAAACATTACCTAACATTTAACACCCTGTGAAATGTCGTTAGCTTCAAAGCATGAGAATCACCCCAGACACCTCTAGAATGGAAATAAAGCAGCTGTTTAACCACATATTGCAATAAAGCAGAACCACGTAAGAAAGAAAAATAAAGATAATTTTTATTCCCAATTGAGAGCGCAGAGAGAATTTAGGTTAAGAGAAAAGCTATAATTACATTGAAACATGACCAGAGAGCCCGGGTCTTACACAGACTGTTCTGTTAAAACACTGTCAGACCTGGCGGAGTTGCAGCTGATCAGGAGCACTGCCGTCCATCTCACTTGAATGATGACTTCCTCAGCACAACCTCCCCAAGCGATGAGGGAAACGCTGTCTCAGGGAGTATCTATCTCTAAAGGCAGGGGTGCTTCCCACTAAATCACCCGTTCCTTCCTAAAGATTTATCCTGAGTTCTGTGGGAGTACCAGCACAGCCTGCCCCCGCCTCGACTCATGAAAACTGACAGGATTGCAACCAGAAATCAGCACGGCTGTAGGCTACAGTGAAAACAATACACAGAACTCGAGTTACATACAGACCAACACAGGGATGGCTATGCTACAGTGCCCACAGCCGCTGCTGTATTTAAACTCTTCACGTGATCCGAGGTCAAGTTTGGTCTGGTCTACCATGAAGGCTGGGAATGAAAATTAAATGAAAGTCAAACACTCCCTTTTTAGGATTTTATGACTGGCTGTACATACACCCTGTAACAGAAAATGCATTGAGTTTGTGTCTTCCTTTGCTCTATACTCCATGAAGATGACAGGGAGGTCACGCATACAGCAACAAACAGAGGGAAGTTAGTTTTCTTTCTCTCTGTTCTTACCAAAACATTGAAAATCCCGACATCTCCATCCTTGTTAATCTGGCAGATCTTAAGGACAACTGAAATGTTTGGGACTAAACAATGCAAGTCCCACCCCCCAAACAAGATTAATAATTTTGGGATTCCTTTTCTATTCACTACAAGTAGCCACTTATGTAAAAGGAAACCAAATGTAACTGTTGCATTTTGTTTGTGTTTGCACAAGGCAACGGGGCCCTTGGTCTTTAAACAGAAGTTAAACTCAGATGACACCGAGCTACTGAAAGAATCTGATTACCAGATACACTCCACCAATTTCCTGTATTAAAGGCTACCAAAGGCAGCCATTCCAATTTGCTGCTTCTCCCACTGAGATAAAAGGGTTTGATTTTTTATTGTACCAAAGCCTGGCCTTTTTACTTTATTTTTATTAATAACAATTTATAATATTATACAATATTATATTCTACAATTATTCATGATAATGTTATGAAAATGTTTGTAGCCTTTTGTCTATTGTAAGGAAGCAAAAGAAGATTTATTTGGCTAAATTTACAGTCCTCTTTAACGTAATACTAGGGCTTTGTGCTGCAGTGGATTAAAGCAGCATCTGTTCTTCCCTGGAAACCTGGAGTCAAATCACAGCAGCACAGCAAACTTGCCATCTCTGTCTGTACCCTAATTGCAATTGACCTTACCCCAAATAAAATTTAAAGGAAATCCTGCAAGATGCAAGAAAGCCTGTAGTTATGTAACTAAAATGATTTTGGTTAATAAGTGTTGCTAAAAGCCCACAATTGGTAATTACTTTATGGGGGAAAAAGTGTGAATTAAACACGTGTATTTACATAAGTTTACATGGTAATATCCAGGATGATGAAAAAGTGAACTTTAAAATCCAGGGCCTGATTCTGCTCCTATAACTACACTGTCCCATTAGACAACAGAAAAATAGAAGCAGAATTGGGAATATGAATTCAGCTTGTGGCCTGTGCTTGACTTAAACATAAATGAAATCTAACCAAAGCACTTAACAACACCAGCACACTTTCACCCCAAACCCAAGACTCATCTGTTCAGAATTTCAGCTGTTCTGCTGAGCAGGCAATAGCTGGGTTAAGGGCCCATCTATTTAATGTAAGAAGTAGCATAATCAGGGCTCCATCCTGAATATAGCTTCTGAGATCTCCTGCAGCTCTGTTATTAAATAAACATAAAAAGCAATAACTGATTGACAGCTACTGCGATTAAAATATGCTTGGCTCTGAAATTAATAACAATATTCCCATTGACTCTTTTGGAAAACCAACTACACAAATGCTGAAATAGGAAGAAAATCACCCTCTTATGAAGGCATCCTTCATAAATGATGGGAAATCCTTGCAACAAAGAGGCACAGGAGGCACAACAACCCAGCCAACCTAGTCCATGTGCCAGAATCACAGAATTGTCTAGGTTGGAAGAGACCTCCAAGATCACCAAGTCCAACCTCTGACCTAACACTAGCAGTCCGCACTAAACCATATCCTAAGCTCTACGTCTAAATGTCTTTTAAAGACCTCCAGGGATGGTGACTCCACCACTTCCCTGGGCAGCCTGTTCCAGTGCCTCACAACCCTTTCAGTGAAGAAGTTCTTCCTAACATCCAACCTAAAACTCCCCTGGCGCAACTTAAGCCCATTCCCCCTCGTCCTGTCACCAGGCACGTGGGAGAACAGGCCAACCCCCACCTCGCTACAGCCTCCTTTAAGGTACCTGTAGAGAGCGATAAGGTCGCCCCTGAGCCTCCTCTTCTCCAGGCTGAACAAGCCCAGCTCCCTCAGCCGCTCCTCGTAGGACTTGTTCTCCAGGCCCCTCACCAGCTTCGTCGCCCTTCTCTGCACCCGCTCAAGCACCTCGATGTCCTTCTTGGAGCGAGGGGCCCAAAACTGAACACAGTACTCGAGGTGCGGCCTCACCAGAGCTGAGTACAGGGGGACGATCACCTCCCTAGCCCTGCTGGTCACACTGTTCCTGATACAAGCCAGGATGCCGTTGGCCTTCTTGGCCACCTGAGCGCACTGCTGGCTCATATTCAGCCGACTATCAACCATCACTCCCAGGTCCTTCTCTGCCTGGCAGCTCTCCAACCATTCCTCTCCCAGCCTGTAGCTCTGCTTGGGGTTATTGCGCCCCAGGTGCAGGACCCGGCACTTGGCCTTGTTGAACCTCATGCAGTTGACCTCAGCCCATCGGTGCAGCCTATCCAGATCCTCCTGCAGAGCTTTCCTACCCTCGAGCAGATCGACACACGCACCTAACTTGGTGTCATCTGCGAACTTACTGAGGGTGCACTCGATGCCCTCATCCAGACCATCAATAAAGATATTAAAGAGGACTGGCCCCAGTACTAAGCCCTGGGGGACACCACTAGTGATCAGCCTCCAATTGGATTTTTTCCTCCTTCAGTTGTGGTCCTTCACAGTTTTTTTTGAATACAAGGAGAATGGGCAGGGTAGAAAGAACCACAGGGTAGCTTGAACCACTCCTTTGCTCCTGTCAGAAAGGGGTAGAAACCAGGAGCTGTGTGGGCTTACAGCAAAGTACAATTGCCTGGGTCTTGAGACTAGGAAGATCTAGTGGATAATTTCCAGGACAGCTTTATGACATTAATATTTCCAAAACAGAGCTGCCCTGATATCAGGCTAAATCCAGATTTACTCATTGGAAGTCACACAGCTGAGGCACTGAAGTTAAGGCTACAGTGTCTTGAATTTCAGGTGGAACCCCGTATGGCATGCAGGGGGATGTGCTTCACTAGCAAAGCAGCACCCCCACTTCTAGCACCCTGTGTCCCAGGCGTCTGCTCGAGCCACCTGACTCCCGAGTATGAGTGGTGTTCAACGTCAAGAAGCAGAAGTGAAATAAGTGAGGAAAGGCTAAATGCCTACAGGTATACAGGTAGCACGCCTCCACAACTGGAGCCAATGCTGGTTTTGGTCCAGGATGACACCTCGCATCCACCAACAGGGGACGGGCTACTATGAGGCAGCCTCTGTACCTCAGCTGCTGCTTACTGGTGTTCAAGGCACAGGCAGTTTGTAAGCATAATTTGAGTAACTAAGCAAGTGTGCTAAGCCGCTAAACAATGATGGGATCTTCCTCTTCAGAAAGTTTGGTACTTGAATTGCCATCTTTCTATCTGGGAGAAAGAATGATCAATATTAAGAAAAACTACGTTTCAAAGCTGTTGTTCCTCCCAAAGTCCTAGCAGCCAACCCAAACATCCGCAAGAGTGTGAAACAATCCCAGCCCAGAGGTGATGGAAGATTATTCTCGTGAAGACTAAATACCCGGGGGAATACCTTTTGTAGCCACACAAACAGAAACGTAATTCTCTTCAGAGAATTTGCATGTTGCAAGTATGAAATGGTCACAGGGTGAGAAAAAAAACGCGCAAGGTCATGGGGCCACCTGGCCCAAGAGGTCCCTTCCCAGTGCCCACGAGGTGCAATCCCCCTGCCAGCGCCCGCCCTGCCCAGCAGAGCAGGACCCAGGTGCTGCTCTGCCTCAGTGCCCTGCAACTCCCCGTGCAGATCTGCAAGGAGAGCAACAAACCAGTTACTGCTCAACTTGGCATTTGCACTTCTCAGGTGAAAAACTGAACTCCTTGGGCATCCTTATCTGAAAAGCACAAATTATTCAAAGGACTGGAATTGCAAATTGTTTATTAGCAGGGTTTCCAGAAAGCTGCTGAAGGGGCAAAGAAACGACTATGAGCTGTTGACACAACTGAGTGCTGTAACTTTCACTGGTTAACTCCAACTCTGGTATTATATTTAGTATCTTTGATTGTTTCAGATTAGTAGAAATAGGAAAAAAAAAAAAAAAAAAAAAAAAAAAGGATGATAGCTGAATTTACACACACAGCCGTGACACTGACTGGGCTGCCTGTTCAACTAACAGAAAAAAACAGCTGACTACCACATACCAGTACCCTCAGTGGCTGCGATTTCAGCAGCTAGAACAGGAGATCACAACAACAAAACAAATCTGGTACAAAGGGAGAAGCGAAATGAGAAATAGGTCATTTTATATGGCAGGACTTAAGTTCCCCAAAAGCACTATATAGAGACCCTTCATAGAAACGCAGAATTTGATGTATCTGCTGCAAGGATAGACACGGCTAAACGCAGCCATCCAAACTCAGCACTCAGCGATTCTTCTTCTAACAGCTTGGGCAGAATAATCACGTTTAACTGAAAGGAAGTGCAGAGCAAGGCACAAATGGAGAAGAAAAGGCTGAAGCATCACTGAATGGCAAAACGTAACCGTGTGAATACCGGCAGGGTGTAACTACAGGAACATTTATGAATTACGGTGTAGCAAGCCATGCAAATGTAACCTCCGCTGTGCAAACAGTACCGACAGCACAGGAAACTTACCAACGCGACTTTGTTATGTTCCGTAGGGACAAAGCGAGCTCAAACATATGGCTGTAAACTGTACTATAAAGCGTTTTTCTTATCAAAAATCATTTTCCTGCTGCAGTCACACGCAGTTATACCGAATCTGGACACTTTCTCCTCTCATAGTTTTCCACACAGGCACTCACGCAGTTTCTGAGTGCCCACCTTTCTTTAAATCGCATATCTTCCCACCAGCCAGTCACCTCAGAACACCACGCATTTTGGGGGGGATAAACTTTCCTGGTTCCGGCAGGGACACACGCATTTATTTGGCGGGCGCACTTGCCCGCAGAGCCGTCCCGGTCCCCCCCAGCCCCACACGCACAGCGCTGGCACCCGGCAGGTCCCCTGCAGCGGGACGCCGGCTCCGGAGGCCTTTGGACCCGCTCCCCCCCCGCCGGGCCGGGCCGTGGCAGCCCCGTCAGCGGGCAGCGAGCCCCTGAGGCGGCCCCGGCGGGGCCCGGCCCGGCGACGGGCGGTCGGGCGGGCGCCGCGCTTTGTGTGACAGCCGCCCCCAGCCCCAGCCCCAGCCCCGCGGCTCACCAGCTGTCAAGCTCCAGCTCCAGCAGCGACTGGGTCCTCTCGGAGCTGCAGTGCAGGCACCACATGGCCGGGCCGGGCCGGAGTGGCGGGCGGGGAGCCGGGCAGCGCCACCATAGCCGCCCCGCCGCCCGCCCCGCCCCGCCCCCGCCCGCTCCCCTCAGAGGCCGCGCGCGGCGGCGGCGGCGGGGGCGTGCGTGTGGGGGATGCGCGTGCACGGCGGCCCGCGCGCACGCGGCGGTTTCCCGGGGAACGCGGGGCGCCCGCGGGCGCGCGCTTCCCGCCTCAGCCGCTCGCCTCACGGCGGCGGACGGGGCGCGTTCCCCCCGCCCGGGCAAGGAAACGGGGCGAGGAAACGGGCTCCCCCCGGCACCACCGGCATCCAGGCGCCGTCTCCGCTCCGTACCCGTCCGGATCCCGTCTCCTCTCGATAAAACTTCCTGTTCGGCGTGCCGTGGGGGCGGTGGAGGGTCTGTTACAGGGCAAAACGCGAACCCACCCTGCGCAGCGCCTGCCGGAGGCAACAGAACAGCCTTCTGTGAGGAGAGGCTGCTTTACTGCAAGAAACAGATCTATCAGAACCAGGCTCTTCGATGAAAATGAATAATTCAAAAAAAAAAAAAAAAGATTTTCAGGTCTTATTATCCGTGGCCGTTTCACTGAATCCTGACCCAGAAAGCGTCTCGATTTTGCTGCATCATGTCCTCAGCATTTCTACGTGGGGATGGAAGGAAACTTCCACTGCCTCCCAAAACTCCCAGCTCAGTGGTGAAGCAAGTTCTGGCAGGCACTAACTCCTCACTACCATCACGCACACACACACTATATATATATTTATATATTTATATATATATATATACACACACACACACACACACACATTTCATCATCACTGTATTTGACAGATGAACAAGAATCCCTCCTATTTTTTTCGGAAGCAGATTCACCCTGCAGTAATTAAAGTATTGCAAGAAATAAAGTCTAAGCAGAGTTAATTAAACTCAGTAATCCATAAACGAAACCCATCTTATCTCCTACAATACTGTAAAATGCATTTTAATTTATACACGCCTCTTCTGTAGAAACCACAGTTCTGCAAAAATGAGAACACAAATTGTATAAATTTCTCTCACATAATAATATTTTACATGTTTTTATCAAAAATGCATATGCTTCACGATGCCTTCCAAGCCTTCCTCCCTCAAGGCCTGAAAAAGAGAGGGTTTGCAGTGTACCTGGAAGGTTAACTCCAGCTCTGGGCTGAGGAGTCAGACAGTTCCCGGGCTCGTTGCTCCCAGGGAACACCACCTACCAGCTGCCTGCTCCCGTTCAAAGCACTGAGCTCCTTTGCTGATCTACACCACAAATCATTTTGAAGAGTACTTGCTCTTCAAAACTTACAAAGACTACTCCTGAAGCATTTTTAGTTTTTCAGGTCAAAAGAAACAGCTGAAAATGCACCGTAAAGCCAGTAGGTAAATACTGCTACCCACAGGTACAAAGAAACGAGTGTTTCAAAAAATAGTAAGGTCTCTGTGATTAATATCCTGTAATAACACAAGAAAGAAAGGCAAGTTTTAAGTCTTGGGTTTCCTGTGAAAACATTTCATGGAACCGTCAAAACAACTTACTTTCCAAATTAAGTTTCCCATCTTCAAAATAAGCATCATGTCTATGTAAGCTGCGCAGGCTAACCACAGCCACTCCTTGTCTTCTTTAGATGCCAGAGTACTGGAGAACCGGAAGCTCATTAGGAAAACAAGAACCATCCTTGCAGGGCTGGTGGTGCTTTTTTTCGTTTGTTTGTTTTTTGAGAGGGGGAGAGGCACAGGGGCAGGGGATGTCGGTGAGTTTACTTTTAAAAGCTTCATTCATAATCATTTGCACAGTACTTACTGAAGTTTTTGTAGAGAGGGAGCAATTTGCACTATACTTTTTAGGAATGAAAATATTCCAGCACAAATACTGCCTGATCTCTGTAGTTTGGGAAAACTCAGTTTAGTCAGAAACTAAAAATGTAGCTCAACAAATCAGGCACATGAAAGAGCAGATTAAAAGGCTAAGCTGTACTTTCTCCTGTGTATACAACATACCCCTTATTTACAACACATACCATGAGAACTGATCACATCTGTCTGGATGATAAAAGAATCAAAACAACCGTACTTAAACGTAGTTAAACCTTTGGATTGAACATGCATTTTGCATAGTTTCCTAAAGAAAGCATTAGGCATGGATTCCAATAAACCTGGCTTTAACCAGCTTTCAGTGAAACTCAAATATTTTAAGGAAGGGCACACCTATACTAACTGTTTTGATAGTAATGTTCGTGCAAGTCTATAACCAGAGACTATTTACACTGCAGCGCCTGCTTTCAACATCTAATACTTATCCAGGCAGTCTCTGACGTTCTGGAGTAGACAGACACTGCAACAATTCCGCTTTTTTCTCGTCCTGACTCAACGCCCTCCTGCATCAAGCTTCGTTTCTGCTTGTAAACAGAGACAAATCCAAAGCAGACATAAGCAGTCCCCAAGCCAACTGCTAAATGGAAACTGGTTTGCAGAGAAGTAACCCAATGCAGCCAGCCTGAGCGTAGGCTGTGAAGGAGGTTATATACTGGAAAGGGAAGCTGAGACACTCTGACCTCAAAAGCAGTCACGGAATTTTCTGAGGATTCTGCTCAACCTCTTCCAAACAGAATCCTCCTTCTACTGATGCAAAGGTGCTAGATAAGCAAGCAGCCAATCAACCATAACATACCCCATTTCAAATACTACGTGGATAATTGTTATAGCTTCCCCCACCCACAATTTCAATAACCCCAAATTTCCTGCAATGTTTGCATTAAATTACTTCTTGCTTTCAGTGAGAGTCCTTACAACCTGAAGCTGAGATTAAATGCCAAAATCATCTCCATATTCAAGATCTCACATGTATTCCAACAAGAGAAATTAAACACAGAAAAATAAATTATTAATGCACTATGCAGATGGCACTGTGGTTTCAGAGGTAAGGCAGCCTGATGCAACTATTTTGTGAGGGATTTTTTGTTTATGTTTAAGCATCCGAAATCTGTCTTTGCTGAACCGCAATCCACAGCACATCATCCAGCAGGTAACAGGCAGGTTGTGATTTTTCATAGACAGCTAGGCTTGACTTTTAGAACTATTTCCTGGTGGCACACAGCTATGTATTTTTGCTATCCTGAATATATAGGTGGGGTGGGGCACTTCTGCTCTGTGCCAAACATACAGAGGTGATGTTTCAGAAGAGGAGGGCCAGTAGAGAATCTAGCAATGCAGAGCTCATGCTGACGTCTATACCACTTATCTGCACTTTGTAGGAAGCTTTGGCAGGACAAATGCAACTGACAGAGGCTGTATACTCTGTTGTTCCCCAGCTGCCATCTAGCTGGCATTAGAGCTGCTACCAAGGCACTGTAGAGCTATGCAGAGCAGAGTAAGGAGACGGGAAAGCAAGTTCTCATATCTTAGCATTCTTATTCCTGGCATATTGTTGGAGCACAATTAGCAGTACAACACAAACTTATCTTTGCTCCATTTAAAAAAAAAAATAAATAAATTTGTCTGACTTAAGAAGAAATTAAGGAACTGGAAAATCTGTGTAAGAGGAAGTAAATCAAGATTCGCACTACGAACTGATACTTGCTAGATCAGGCCAGAATTTAGAGGTAAATACCATGAAGCAAGCAGGCTGGCTGGCCTCAGGAAGGGCTTACTATTGACAACTGGTTCATTCACCCTGTTTTTTGGCCAGTGTGACCAGTAAATACTAATGACAAACTCACAAAGGCAGCTGCAGTTTTGCTACCATTATTAATGCATTTAACACCTCAGTAGTGAATGTTAGACTATTCAATTTCCCTTGCTAAAACTAACTGTATTTTATTTCTAATACAGAAACATAATTAAACCTTAAATTAAACACAACACTGAAATTTTGGTATAGCCAGTAATTTACATAAATCACGGTTATTTAATGTGTTAATAGCTAAGATAAAGTTTATAAACCCCCAGAGTGCAACAAACTCAATTTGTAATTATGAGCACACAGCAATTTGTATAACATGTCATCCAAATCTACAGTAATTATGACCCTGCTTAAGGGTAATTCCCATCTTAATCACATTTAATACACCATTATTTCCAAGATCTAAAAGGCTGAAATGGGTATTTATCTTGGATTTTGTTTGAATAAAAGCAAAGTGCTACCAGGAAGAAAAAAAAAAAAAAAAGAGGAAGAAACTCAGGTTGTCTGTATACTACAGAGCATAAATACAACCATGGAGTCTCAAACACTTAAATGCATACGCAGGCCAAATTACCTCACTCCTTTCTCAGTGGGCTTTTGCGGGATCCTAATCCGATTCATCACTTGAAAAAAAAATATGCTAACACATAAAGATCCCCCCCACCATGACCCTCCAATGTGTTCTTGGCTTTTCTTACCCTCCACCCCTCCAGAGTTACATGTACACTTAAGGAAAACAAACTGTTCCTTAAAAAACATGGGGATATATTGGTTCTGGGAATGTACAGTACAATGTTTTTTCACAGTGTTCACTTATGGTGTATGATGAAAATTATCAATAAACATTAATTGATTCTCATACTGTATAAACACAGCATACTATGGTAATTTTCCCTCATGACCTGGAATTGCATAGAAATTCCCAAATATGCCAAATAATTCTCTAAGAGTTAACACTTTACTGTATTTATCCCAGTTTTTTATTCCACACATTGATTTAACCTTTTCTCATGTAAGCCCCCTCACTTCCTATAGCTGTGTCCTAGTTCACTTACTTATATTTTAGTGCTGATATACAAAAATTAGCATTAAAACAATAACAGCAACTTCATTTTTTAACTGAACTTAAAAGGCCTTTAAATAAACACATCTGGGAAAAGGCTTTATGGTGTCGGTTGCTATGGAGCAGGCAAAACAATGAGTCTTTGTAGTCACTTTGCTCTCCTAAGAACAGACCCAAAGCCTATTTAAGGCAATGGAAATCTTCACTGACTTCAAGGGGCTGTAGACTGGAAACTGTACTTTTCTACTACACATCTCAAAAAAACCACGCCACATCTTTAGAAAATATAAAATAGTATTATCCCAGAGTGAATGATGGGAGTATTGAAGCACAAAAAGCATAAAGCACAGCAGAAGAGAATTAGAATAACTGTCACCTTTTAGTCCTGGGAGAACTACAACTGAAATGGATCTACATTTTTAGCTTTTTTATCCTGTTCCATTAAACACAATACTTAGCTTTGGAGAGGGAGAAAACAAAATGATTTGTTTTTCACCCCTCAAAAGAAACCCTGCTGGTGAAAGCCTGGGGTCTGCAGGGTCTTTAGCCCCAGTTAGATTTGAATAAGTCATAATTTTGGAAGAAAAAAGGAATTTACGCAGTGCTAAAATTGTTACAAAACACTAAGATACACTAATGCATCCAGTGGAGAAGCATGCAAACCGGAAAACCCAGTAAGCTACAGCAAGCTGTAAAACATACAAAATCTCAGAAATGAGAAAAGCAAAGCATAAAGAGGATTAGATCACAGTCACACCATTAGTCCAAAGCCAGGATTCCTGACTCAAAATTCTCTGCTGTCAACAGGCTGACCTGATTTTGTCCCTCTGTGACAGCAGCTGATCCTACAAACCCTCCCTTCTGTGGAAAGCTATTGTAAATGATATTATTAGGTGCACTACAACGGTGAGTGATTATATCCACACGCACAACATTGGAAGAAATAATATTAGGCAGAGTTTTTATCTAAGTAGAGTGTTTAGAAATTTCAAAGAACTATGGAAAACCGATCATGCTGCTTCTGAGAAGATCTTTCAATGTCACTCATTCTGCCTATGCTACCCTTAGTGCTACTCACAGCAAGACGTGCTTCTGGTGTTCTGAAAAAATCACCAGTTATTAGATAATTACATTTCATGATAATGCTATCAAGCTTTTAAACATTTATTTTGACAGATCTGTAGGCATGTGGAATGATACATTTTTGTGTGGGAATTCCACGCAAACTCCCTTTCAAAAAAAAAAATTAACCCAGACACCTGCAGCAGCCCTCGGTGCCGCCATGACTCACCCAGCAGTGGAGCTGTACCTGAGGAGAAGCTGCACTCTAGTGAACCAACAGTGAGCGGCGGTCTTCAAGAGAAGACACTTTCTTCATACAAATCCATGGAGAGAAGGATAGCGGATGCCTGGAAATCCCCCAAAGAAAGTACAGACTGCCAAGGAGCCAGAAAGCCCCTCTGGAAGGAAATTCAACTGTAAGCTAAGAAGGCCACTCTATTACTGCCAGGAATTGTATATCAAAACACAGTAAAAGGGAGAGGAAAACCTTTGGTCTGCATTCTTAGGGGCAATAAAGGCCGGACTCTGTACTGCGAATAGAAGGTGACTGCTATTTACAGCTCTGTGGACACCCTTACACGTCTAATAGTCCTTTGTCTCCACACAACACGTGCGAGAGGCTCCTTCCTTTTTCTCACTCGAAGTGCCAAGTCCTCTGGTGAATCCAGAGCTCCCACAGCTGCGCAGAGACGGGAAGGTGAGCTCTGGCAACACCAAGTCACAGCCCCAGGATTGTGCTGGCTCTGCGTGTGGTGCCACTGCTGAGAGAGGCTGGCAGGCAGTGGGTTTGTGCGGCTCGGGGATGGGGAACTCAGGATGTAAGGAATATGTACTGGTGCTCCAGCACCACAGACCTCACAGAGAGACAGCTGAAGTGCTCCATTTCCTGGCTGTTATTTAGTCATAGTAAATGACTAAAGTAATTCTCCTTTACTGGAGAAACAGTGCACATTTACGGTCAGATTAAGCCAGCACTACCACTGAAAGAAGTGGTTTGCCTCCCCTTGGGCTCCGGTTCTCACCTCTGCACCTTCCTCACCCCCTTGCAGCCACATTTTCATGTGTGGGTGTACTACAGGACATGAACACATTTAAAACAAAGCTGTTTCCTGCAGGTGAATTTTGGATGTTTCAACTTGTACAGGGCAGCTGCACATTGAGTAGCTGTTAGTATCATAAGACCCACTTACGGTGCAAACTTTCATTATTTTCCTTACCTCCAGGTATTACCACCAAGTGAGACTACAGTGGAAACGTTATTATGACCGGGACATTTTAGTATTACTAAGTACCACTGAAAAAACAGCCATAAGAGAACCCACAGACACAGGGTGACACCAAGCCCCATACACAGCCTAGGCAGGAGTTAGTAAACTTGTCACTGATTGAAATGTCTTTAAATGAGGCTGGACAAAACCAGAATGTCAAGATGATTCCTACAATCCAGGTAGCTAATACACAGCATATTAATGCCCTTAAAGCACCTTGTGGATACCAAGATATCCTTTATAAATATACAATACAAGAAGGTTCCCCGCAGCTTCCTGTTCTTTCCACATTCATTTTATGGCAGTAATAATGTGCTCTCTCTGAAAAGCATTTATTTGGACTTAATGGACAGCCGAGATTAACAACGCTTAGTTATGCTTCATGTCATCAACATCATCTCAAAAGCTCTCAATCCCCAAGAAAAGCACAGTTTTGTTTGCTTAGAACAGAATGTTGTTTTTTTTGTTTGTTTGTTTGAAAGATTTGCAATTTCAGTAAGACGAGTGAACTTGTGCGTGCCCATTGCATTTTGTACCTACACTGAAGTAGAAAAATGCAGGACCACTTTTAACATGGCTTTATGATTTTTTTTCTAATTTTGAGAAACACAGAATTATGTTGCATTGAAAAAAAAAAAGTGGAAGAGTTGAAAACCTCAGAAATACTGTCTGAAGGTTTACAAAAGTAAGTACTAGTCAGTGTTAAAGTAAATATCTGGATGTTGTTAAGTTTGTTGTTAATAAATGTTCCGTATGAAAGTGCCTTTCTATACCAGCATTAATGACATCTGACCCAGTATAATGTGCTATATTGAGAAATCATGTGTACAGCACACACCATGTAGAAGTGCATATTTTCCATGCCTTGTCTTTCTGTAAGTAACGCTCTAAATACGGAGTTTTTTCTACTTGAAGTTCAGATTGTGTTACAGTTGATTATTTTGCTAGCAACCACTAACTTCAAACAGTATCTACAATGACAAGCATCACTGAAATGTCCCACATATATATGCATTATTTATATATAGAGAACACATATATAAACATTTTATATATTAATATACATATAAGCATGCAATATAAACCTAAGATTGTATACGATATAAATATATATTAGTTATGTTCTCTATATAAAATATATATTTTGTATACATAGCAGTTGAACAAAAATCCAATTTTAATGTAAAGAAAACATTTTTTTTTACTGACTGCTTATTTAAACAACTGATTAAGAAGAAGGTTAAAGAGGAAGGTGTTATTACTGCCCTAATGTTATATTTAAAAGTATTTCAGTAAAATATTTTCCAGGCTTCAGCATTAGTGCACCACTGAGTAATACACTTTTTTTTTTTTTTTTTTTTTTTTTTTTTTTTAACTCAGGAAGTGTATGTACCTACTTTTAAATGTGTCACCATGGAAATGCACTGTGTCACTCAGAAGGCTAAATTAAAATGCAGAAATATTTTCTTAGGCTCACAGCCCGATCCTGCAAACTGCTCTGTGCAGGCCCTATGGAGCCCCTTCACACAAAGCTCACTGAAGGTCTGACGTTTACAGTTTTATTTAGGATGCAGCAAAGGGCGATCACTAAGGAAAAAACAAAACAAAACAAAAAATCCACGTTCACTAACAATGCTTGCACAGCAAAATGAGTTACTCTACTAAGGTCACCCTACATATATATGTATATATATATATATGTATATATATATATATACATACACACAGACGTATATACACACATGTACACACACACATAACTTAGGAAACAGCTGTTGCAGTGACAATACCACTGTGTGTGCTAACACAGTATGAACCTCCGCTAATCAACTCAAGTCCCTGAACTCGATGGAGTAGCCATAAAAACTGTTCTGTGGGACAGCTGCAAGAAGGGGAGTGGAGGAAGCAGCGTTCAGGCAGAGCATAAATTGTGCAAACAAATATTGACTCTTCCCATGGCAACCTTTACAGCTGTACTTTGAATGCTATTTTGAGCCAGATGTAAATAAGCAAAAATAGAGGAGGAGCCAATAAACACACACCTCCGAAGTGAGACATTCCATACTAATGCAGAATAAATAGCCTAAGAAACGATGTTACAACAGGAGTGCTTCTGTTCTGCAGTTTCCTGCACCTGGGCCAGAGGGTAGCACACGACATTATGCTGTCCTCCCTATGGGATTTGGGTGAACTCTGAAAAAAAAAAAAGACTGGGTGACTCCGGTCACTTCTACAAGAAGGTGGGCATGGCACCAGTGCCCTGAGCACAAGTGTGCCTGTTCTGCCCAAGCTCTGAGCAGAGCAGAGCTGCACAATGGAGTTTAGACGTCTGCTTTTGTTTGCAGCCCCAACAGCTGCCCTGGGCAGCTTCCAGCCCTGAGCTCTACCAAAAAATACACCTGCTATGCATCTTTCTGACCTGAAAACGAAGACGCACTGTGTCAGAGCAGGACAGTGTTGCATTACCTTTCCAGGCATTATTAAAGACTAGAAAAGAAGTGATCGGAAAATACCAAACTGCAATTATGCTGCTGGATTTTACACGCAGTTCATCAGGGATTTAGAGGCGGGTTTTGTATTACTACAGAGTGATAAATTCAATCATAAAGAGAGTAAAATATTTGTTCCATCTTATTCTCTCACAGATTTCTCCTTAAATACTGTCCTTTAGTTTGCCATGCTGAGTGTGCCTATATAGATCACAGACATACAGCTCCAAACACGTTTCTGAAAACATACTTCCAAACTACCTTGTTTCTAACACTGACCTATACTGGTATGCTAAGAAAACACAGGGACCAGGAAAATCCCTCTTTGAAATCCTTCAGTGCAAACCACTCCTCCTCTTGAAGGTACCAGGCCATTCCTCCCTCAGCTGCCGTGCAGCCAGCCCCCGCGGGATGCCATAGTGAGAGCAGCCCCGCGTGTCCCTGCCCTCAGACCACCAGCAATGTGCAGGAAGCAGCCCCTGGACACGGGCCTCTGTTTAAAAAGCTCCTACCAGATTTGCCCGAACCTTCTGCAAG
Organism: Aythya marila; assembly: GCF_965140915.1. Classification (NCBI taxonomy): domain Eukaryota; kingdom Metazoa; phylum Chordata; class Aves; order Anseriformes; family Anatidae; genus Aythya; species Aythya marila. The sequence goes on from NC_139051.1 coordinate 18,170,289, forward strand.
GCAAGATTAGCAAAATACCAGCAGAAGAAACAATTTGCATATGACAATGCACATGCACATTTATTCACCGATGAGCAGGATCTGTTTTGTTTCCTTCTAGCCACGCGTAGCTCCTGAAGTTTGCCTTGCACAGGGCTGTGTTTTGGCACAGCTGCACACTGACTGCAGAGGTAGCAGTGAGATATCAGGATGCTAAGTGCTCATCTTCTCAAATTACTACTTACTGCAATCCTTGTTTTGAATTTAAAAAATAAAAAAAATAAAAGAGAGAGTCCCAAAAGAAGGACTACCCAAGACAAACCAGCAGCACAGCTCAGTGAATGGCACATGCCAGCCAGGGCTGGCTGACCAGAAGCCTCCCCTGCTAGCAGCTCTCCTCCTGTCTCAAGAAACATTCCTGCAGAACTCCTGCTGCCACTTGCCCCACAAGTATTAAGAGACCTATACTGTAAGCAAAAGCATATCTTAAATCACTGCCTTCAAAAGGCAACACAGCAAAGGGAATCAGGTTTTTGTTGTCCATGACAAAGGGAGTACTCCACAGTACAATCCATTCCTGAAGGCACTCGTAACTTTTGATTGACTTCTTGCTCTGTCACAGAAAATATTTAATAAATTAAGTCTCATCTAAATCAGACAAAAAGAAAATGAAAAGCAATTTACTAATTAATTACACGGTGCAGTTATCGATTATGCTAATTAATTATATGGTGGAGTCAACAGTTGGTACATACAAAAAATATCAAATGCAGCCAGTTGATTTATGATAAAAAACCCACCCCCAGGTGTCTCAGGAAAAGCTGCTAAACAATCCAGAGGTTAGAAACAGGACGTCATTTCAATGTAAATTCAATTTTTGCCACTGTAAGTATGGAAAATCTCCTTTTTTCCTCTATTGCATGTGCCCAGGCTAGAAACTGCAGTACCTTGGCAAATAAACACAACCCTGAAGCAATGAAAGACAGAATGAGGAAGCTGTTGTAAACAGATGATTTTTGGCATTTGCCATAAGATTATTCAGTGAATAGTTTATATCAATGTTAGCTACCTTTATTAATAACAATGAAGAATGCCCTGGACTCGAAGGGACTCTGCAATTCCTCTTCCTCAGCCCAACACACGTATGTGACTGCATATGTTGCAACGTTTACTCTTGGTGGAAACCTGAGAGCAGGTGATATATCACCCGCTGTGGCCATTGTGCAAAACCTCACAGCCACTCCTGGTTCTCCAGCAGTGTTTGAGCACATCACCTAGCAGCAACGTACTGCGACCACACCTCTGAAATCCACCTCTATGATCCCAAAGGGACATTGATAACACTCAGTACTGTCAAAACACCCCAGTATGTTCACTAAGAGCAGACTACCGCTTTGGGCCTCAAGTCCAACATAAAAGCAGCCTACTGAGCTGGCAGTCTGACTTCTGACATGCTATTTAAATAACTGATGGAGTACACAAGTGTAATACGATGCAAGTGGCCACTTTTACCTGTGGGTAGTCTGGTAACCTCATGTTATTTCTGTATATCCGTAATGCTGCGGTTATTCCTGTTTATCACCCTACCAAAAAGAATGAAAGAATTGGAGGACAAGCACTTATTTATTTAGTTATCAACTAAAAAAAAAAATGGTACTTAAGCCTAGGAACAGACTTCTGTCTTCCTAGATAAAGAAGAAAAATGAATTACTGTAGCTCAAAAAAGACAGGTTAGAAGCCTTTTGCATTTATTTGATTGCATCACCAGCTTGGATATTATGCCATCTCTTGTTTAAAGTATGAACTGCAAACTAATCGAAACGTGAAGCATTGCTCAACCAGTTTAAAATCATCTTTAGAAATTCAGTCATACTTGAGTTAAAGTAATGACATTTTTCTTCCTACAGGAAAAGAAAAAAAATATCAGAATTTATCTTGCTACTCTGTATTATTTTAATAACTTTTCTGCACTGACAACAAAATCCATGTTTTTATGTCAATAGTTATGTAAAACTTTTCAAAAATAATTGCAAAGATATTTTAATGCATCTAAACTGTATCAGTCTCTTCCTTGTACAATCATTTCAATATTTTCTCTTCCAAATCACTTAGCAGTCTTTTGTTAACCACCACAATGAGTTTCAAGAAATAACAATTTTCAGATGTATGACAAATCTTTAACTTTAAACCGTCAGAAAAGATGCGCGTTATTTATATGATTCTCTTTCTTCACATTGGAAATAACAATGTATTTCCCTGGGCCAGATATAAATGAGGTCATTCATTTTGCGTTGAACTTGCCTATGAAGTCAGCGAAGCCTATCCTGGTATGTAGTTAGTGGTGTTTCCTTACACTTACTTCATATTAAATGTCTACTTTCGAGCATATTCTGGCCATTAAGACTGAAAGTTACTTTCAGCAACTCATACTTTAGCACAAAGGTGTATGCTGTTTTTTTTTTGTTGTTGTTGTTGATCAAATTAGCTTTCAGTAACAGTGAAGACTTCAAAAGCATCCATTTTTTTCCTATTGTCTTAAGACCTCTCCTGTGAGCCAGAAGGAATGAAATAATCAAACAATCCAAGCTGGAGCTATTTCAAGTGGATTCTTTCTGAAATCCACAGGAGAAAAAATAAATAAATAAATAAAGCATTCTGAAGAATGTGAGGATGTGGAAAGAGTATGATGGACAACCTAAAACTCTCAGATTTTACCCTAAAATTGATTTTGCTTAAGTGTCCAATGGCATCTGCAAAGTCTTTCCCAAAACAGAGAAACCTGAGAAGATGACATTGCTCATTTTGACACAAGCTCCTGGCTAACATTATGTTGAGCCAGGGAATGAAACCACCAAGACTCCCCAACCTCATCAGAGATTTAAGTTTAAGGGAAACAAACGGTTCTTGGGTAGCCATTTCTCAAAGCTGCCAGCATCTTTCATTGATACAGCATTGAGATGTTTTATATACAAAATGTATTTAAGTCTGAGGAAAGCATTCAAATGGTGATATGCACTGCTATTTGTGCATCTCACTCACTGTGCTTCATAGTGCTAGGATCGCAGAACGGAAGTTGCAGCTTGCAACAGCTGAAAGGACCAAGTGCCACTGGCATTAAAGAAAGGGGAAGCATTCCACACTGTGACGTTCAATGCTACTTAAGATCCCTTCAGGCTGCACTGCCAACCAGCTGGAACTTGCCTAAGATATTACCTTAAGAGCTCAGACAAAATACTGCCCATTTCACAGATCTCGGTTTACCCTCCCTTTAATACAAACAAGTATACGTAAAGCAAGGAACCCCCAAATACTTAAGATAAAAGGTGCATTACGAGCACTCACCACAACAGCATTCCATGCAGAACCCAGCATTTAATGCCATCGCTGCTCTGTCTGGATGATCAGAAATAAGATTTCTCTTCCAAATGGTAATGATGCTACAAGTTTCACTTCTGTTTACAGCCACAGAACATACATGCTAATAAGAAAAAAGACTCTCATTGTTTCTCCCAGATTTGCAAATGTTATGTGCTGTGAAGCGCGATACACAACCCAGGCTCAGTATTTCCTTCTTTTCCTCCACCACCAAAGCACAAGCTGAACAGCCTGCTCACAAATTACTTTCTCCTTGTAAGTCAGAGATGTACTCTTGAGCAGACATCTGGTGAAGATTTCTGCATATGCTCTGCATGACTTTACATAATGCTATTGTATTCCTGTAGTGAATTAGAATGGCACATGCATTCTTCAGTTAATTCATTCTAAAAACAAAGAGTTAATTATTTTAAAACCGTTAACGAGAAGTTCAAGCCCTTACATAAAATTTTTAAAAGAAAAGTAACTTTTGGTCTGTTACGGATTTTATTATACCTAGCAAATGACCACATAAAAATCTCAGGGATTCTTTCTTTACTCAGACTAATTGCAGCTATGTGTCAGGTTCTCTCTGTCCAGGACACATTTCATAGAATATCCGAGTTGGAAGGCACCCAACGAGGATCATCGAGTCCTACTCCAAGCCCAATTTCTCTTACAACATCCAGCTCTGCATGCAGAGGACTTGGTGTGCCCACGTGCATGCATTACACACGAACTATTACATAACTGCATCTACCAGTATGCAGTATAAATGTAAAAAGTGGTAATAAGCTTTCAGAAAAAAAGAAAATCCCAAATAGTTTTGTTTCTGAGAATATATTTCTGCATTTACACTTTTCCGAGCATGACAGTTGTGGCCCACAGAACAGCATCTCTTCTACAGGTGGCAAGTCCCTCTGTATTTCTGGAGGAAGTAGAGGAGACCTGACTTCATGGGAAAGCAAAAGCTGCAGAATTCAGATACAAACTCTAGCTAGCAAGGCCTTCTGGATGCCTGGTACCCAGAGCTAGTGCTTTGAATAGGTCTGCTAGCAGTGAAGACTTTGGCAAACTCCCAGGCGGGGGACAAATGCCCAAAGCAAGTTAGTTTCTGCTACAGGAAGCATCCGGAAATACAGTGAATGTTCAAAGTCTGTATCATTCAAAACCTAATTTAATCAATTTGCCAGAGCCATTAGAATGTTCCCCTCCAGGGGAACGGCAAAAGCACAAAAAAAGCATATCATCTTGGTTCATTTCTAGGAAGTGTGGTCAGGCAGTCTAATCAAGAGGCCAGTCAAAAACAAGCTTGATGCTGAAATTAGTTTTTTCTTGCTGCTTTAATAAGAGAATTTGTGAATTTTATTTTACTATACACTGTTAGTTGTGCACATAGCCATGCTTTGCCAGCTTTTTCTGCACCATTTTCTGTTTTTGGACCTCCATGGGATTGTCAGATTTAAGTCACCCAGACTCCCCCAGCCATACTGTCAGTGCTGCAGTTATTTAAACATGTTTGGATTTTGTTGTGCTCAAAAAATAGGAGGCTGTTAGTTGATCTTGCTACTGCAGACAGTCCTGAAATGATATTAATATTCCATGGCCTCAACCAATGCTGTTTACATTCATAACCAGATGCAAACTCCTCACCAACAGCAAAGGCATCAGCTTCATTGGTGCCCATCAGCAATCACTACAGCTTCACGCTGCCTAGCTCAGGCCCAAATGAGGGAAGATGCTCCTGGTTGCAGGTATTGTTATGGTAAAGCATAACACACCAGGTACAAACCTGAAATCCATATACTGCTCTTGGTGGCCTTTCCTAAAAGGGCCCCAAATCTAAAGCAATATGTAGCAATCAATCTCAAAAACTATCGTGAAATTTTGCTGGGTAATACGTCCTCTTCACTTAGTCTTCTCATTCTATTTAAATGCTCGAAATAATATGGATTTTCCAGTAAATTATATTAAAATATATAAAGCTTATGATTTCTGGCAGATGACTCAAAATGGATTTACATTTTTGTTTTGTAGTATAGAAAGGCTGGTGTATAAGAAATGCAAGCAGCCTTTCAGATTGAACCAGGCAGCACAAAGCCACCATTCCTCAAGTGGGATGCTAATACCATGTAGCTGACAGGAAGCAGAATAACCTTAGAGACAAGAGTGAGAACTAAGTCTCTACTGAAATAGCTCAGTTCAGTATTTATAGCCAGCTCTTACAATAATACTTTAAGAGGTAAAACTTGACTAGTTTCACTTGCTGAAAACAGAAACAAATGCAGAGAAATTTCTATGTCTCTGCTTCTTTCTCTTCATATAAATCTGGCATTTTAGACTAAAATTCTTCAGCCAAATAGCCTGGGTACTATCTTACTTGACAATGCTAAACAGCATTTAGGTCAGTGTGCACAGAGCTTTCCTGGTGTCAGCTGCTTGGCACTGTTCACCTTTGAATGGCTCCTCCTGCTACTCTCTGATTACAATGCCATTTGTGCATAGAGGAGAATTTAAGATCAGGTGACAAACCATACATTTTGCTTAAGCTATGCTGTTGTAGAAAAGTAAAAGTCTATCAATAAGGACTTACTTTGGAAAATGTCTTTCCTCCAATCTCTCATATACATCTTGCCAGAACTTACTCCTGCCTGGCAAGAGAGCAATTTACGGTTGCTGTCAGAATGATGAAATGCGGTACCCTCTCTTTCACAGAAAAATTTGCATTGAAATCACCCTGCTGCAGCGTGGAGAAACAGCACAGCAGCTTTGTGTAATGCTTTTCCTGAACAAAATCTTTAAACGCCTTTAGGTACTTCCCTTCTCAGGTGAAGAAAGTATTGACATACAAATATACATATGGATAATCTAAACAGGGAATTTTTAGAGCATGAAATATCATAGAGATCATTATTAGCAGTATTATTCATCTGCGTTTTTCCAATGTAGTTTGTTTCAGAGCTGCTCTTGATTTACAGATGAATAACAAAACCAGCATGCATCTTACTGAAGCAAAAGAGCATACAAAATGAGGGGAGAAAGAGTAGTGAATGAAAAAATACAGTAAATGTTTTCAACCATGTCCAACACTGGCATAAAACCTTGCAGTTCCACTGACACTAAAGTGGTTCTGTTATCAAACACCTGGTACAGCTGAGCATCTCAACTGAGGAGAGGTTTGAGTACATGGGATACAGACAAATTGTTTCATTTCTTTCACAGGTTCTAAACCATAGAAAGAAATGAATGAATTTAAGTAGCTTAGTAAAAACGTCACGTTACTTTATTTATTCTATATACAGTAAAAGCTAATATATTGGTTTTTACTGCATGTTCTAACCCAGATTTTATATTTGTTATATTAAGATACTCTGTAAGGAAATAACATCTACATTAATGCCTGAAACGCAAGTGCATTTTGTACAAGAATTTTTTAAATATTAACAAGATAAAATTTAAAAATGCAAAATACACCATTAGCGGTTATAAATGTTTAATTCTGAGGGAATGGGAATAACAGTTTCATATCCATGCAAGTCAAATTATATTAAAAGAATAAATATGTACAAAGCATTAAGAGGACAAACGAGTATTGATTTGAGAAGACTCAAAGCTTTTCTGCTATTCTGCCTAGTCTCAAACCAATATATGATTTTTAGGTCTGAAATATCTGTTTGGTATTGGTAGTGATTGGTAGGAATCCAGAAGGTGGAAACCCAGATGATCGCATTAGTTGTATTAATTCGATCCTGGCAGTGTTTGTCAGTATCACTGCTAAAACTTAGAGCTGGACTTCATAAAGCACTTTTCATGATTGAACAATGAAAGACAAAGTTTATCAAGGACCTCCTTCACTAAACGATCTGGATGAGAGGTCACGGTATTCATTGCTTTGTCCATGGGCAATAGACCAAGATCTTCAGAAATGTATTTAAAATCCCAAATTAGGCTGCATTTTTTTTTTTTTAAATAGTTGAGCAGTCACCTTAGAAACTAACTCAGGGTTCAGAGCTTCTGGAAAAGGACTAAAATCTAGTTCCAGGACTCAGGGGGAGATTTCAAAGGCAGCTTGGCACTGTCTGCTTCTCACAGTTCACCAAAGGGCACTGAAAGCCCAACTCCTGTTTGTGCTCTTGAAATCACTTGCCTAGTGTTGACATACACAGCTTTCCTTTTGAAAATCTCAGGTACAGTACCTAAGTCTAGATTTTTTTTTTTTTTTTTTCTTTTTGCTTGTTTTGTTTTGAATAGCTGCAATAGTTTAACATTTCTCACAGATAAACCAAAACATTATCATATATTTATAACCTTCCTACTCTAGAGATTCCCTGGCTGGACTAGCAGGTGAGACTAAAGCATTGCAGTGGCACTTTTTTTGTTTTTTTTTTTCATCCCTGAACTAGGACCTTGAGCTCTCTTATTTCATCAAGGCCAATAAAGGCCAAGACCACAACTCTCTTCCGAGGTGGTGATGAAGAAATAGCCTGAATAATTTCATTTCTCACTTCTAGGATCACCAAAACATCTGGGAAAAGATGGAATGGAAAATGAGAAAGCTCCTGAGGATCAGCTTTCTAAGTAGCTCAAAAACTTACCCAGAGCACTCCTCCAGCAGACAAGTGCTGCAGCAGCCATTCAGGAGGAGCTGTAACAGTTTTGCCTCCATGCTCACTGCAGCTTAAGTAACGTGAACCCGAGAAGGACTGTCTCACACAGAATAAACTAAGAAAATTAACTCACAGTAATAAATTAGTAGTTTCATTTCACTTCTAAGATCCAGGCAAAGACCTGAACTTAATAGGAATAAGGAATCTGTCACTTACAAACAGAATTTCCATGTGCATACATCATACAAAACACAGTCCTGCAATATCCTGCTATGGGCTAATGCAGAACAGCATCAGCAGAGCAATGACGGACCGGGGGAGAAACATCCATCCCTCTGTTCACAAAGATATAGGTAAGGCAGATAAGCAGGTTAGTGGTCATTCAAAGTCAACATTTTAAACAGCTAAGTGTAAAGGTATGGCATATAAAAGTACTAAACCCATAACTACTTTTGAGGAACACTTCTAATATTGGAGGGATACCTGAAGAACTCTGTAATCACCATAACAGGACTATTTATGTCTTCATTCTAACTAGAACAAGGTGTTTTGTTTTTTTTTTCATTTTTTTTTTTTCCTTGCATCTGTCACTTAAAATAAGAAATAACAGCATGGAAAGAAGAACGCAGTATAGAAGAAAGGGTCTGTGCAGACTGCGAGGCAGGCATCATAAAAAGGAAAGAATTTAATATGAGACGGGACTAAAGAAAATTCTTCCATATAAAGAACCAAACGTTCTCAGCTTTGGCAGACTCCTGCATCATCAGCGGTAAATACCTGTGGATTTGACAGATAATCATAGCATCATAGCACCTTCATCAACAAATTCTCTTAAGATATTTTCCAAAGCAGTAAACAACATAACAACCTAATTCTCAGGTATAAACATGCAGGCAAATGCAAGATGAACTGCACATTGTGCTATTAAACTCCTAAGAAAGATTTATAGCTAATTGCCTTTCACTGTGGAAAAAAAACCCTCCACAGCCAGGTCCATTCTAGCTTCCAAAAGCCTTAACTGCTTACTCAAACTGGGATCTGAAGCTAACAGGAATCCCAAGCACTACACTGAGCAGTTGCAGCTCAGTAGTTTGGTTTTAATATGCATCTTTGTTACTGGCCAAGAGTTACAGGGGGTGAAAGCTTATGCCTCCTGCTTCTCACTACATGCTGCTGTGCCATCATAACTGCAAAACAACATCAGGCCTTGCAGTTCTGTTGTCTCCAACACGTAGGTTAGACTTTATTTCATAAACAGAAGAATTGAGATGGGGATTTTAACACTGTAGAATTTGTGTTATTTTATTGTAGAATTTGAAGCCTTTTTGAGTACACATCTGGTGGCCCAGTACTCCAGCTGTTGCATCACAACCCAAAATGCCACAGTGTTTATTCTGGGGTCTAGAAACTGTGGGAGCTATGTGGAGTCTTCCTGGTCCTGAATTGCCCATGGAATTCTGTTTAAATCTCTAAAGAATAAATAACACTTTACTGATTAAGATCCTTTTAAAAACAGTATCTTAGTCCCCTGATTTTCTTTGTGTGTACATCCTATTTTGCAGACATACACACTGTTTGTTTGTTATTAGCTACACAGACTGTACTTGCTCTCAGACCCCAGGGGTGAGGCAAACAAGACAGCAGTGCAGGGCGGCACACGATGTATTTTTTAATTATGCTACCAGTGATGTGAGAGCAGCATGTTAAATAATATCCTTACAACAGCTGAAAAGTCTTCTTTAACAAATTCCAAGGGAAAAACATTTGTGTCTGAAGTTTCACTGAAGCAGGAGCCCAAAATGCCACTATACACAATATGCCCACTGTACAGTTATGTCCTATGAGTGACACCAGAGGGATATAAATAATTTACAAGATAACCAAGATGCCAAGGTGTGTGTCGTGTGTCTTCCTGCTCCAGGCTACACACTACAGGGAACTGACTGGTGTTAGAAATGTACTTATGCTAACGTGTGCTATTTTAACCTATGCATATATACACAAGTAGCTCCTAGCTCTCAACAGGTTTTCTTCACCTGTATCAGCTGCTCTTCTTCCATAGCCTACAAGGCTGTTGTAACTCCTGTCGTGTTTATCTTCAGGGCACGTTTCTTACAATAACAGTTACATCCCACTTCCTACAGCAGTTTTATAAAGGCAATCTGCTTGCATTACCTCCAAAACAAGCTGTAAAAATACATCTGAAAGCCTTCACCTCTGGTGTATATACATGGTGTGGATACATGGGCTGGAATAAGAACTGGGCAAATTCTGTCCTCCCTGGCTTTCTGGAAGAAACAAGAGACCTGCCCAATCCCCAGGGTGACACCAAGCTTTCTTTGTGATAGTCTGTCTAGGAGGTAGCCCTGTTATTACAGACCAGCTCAGTAAGCATCAGATGGTTTGGGATGCATGCATTGCTACCTGTCAGCCTGTTCAGAAAAGAGCCAATGTGGATAAAACCACATTTTTGTTCTATTCTTTGTCCCATTCCCCCATCCCTCCTCCATGAAACAAACAAATAAAAAACCTCTGAGGGAACTGACTGATGACGAAGGAAAGAAGAATCGCACACCTGCTTGGAGAGCCTCTTTGGCCTCCTCTTTACCTCTAACTGAGCTGCTCTGTGTTGTGACACCCCAAGGAGGGGAGAAGAGCAACAGTTCAGTCATCTGTCATGAGCCAAGGTAGCAAGTTGTTATGAACTTGGCCATTTCATTCCCATACTGTGGGGATGAAAGTTCCCTCTCAACAGCAGTGACAGTACCTTGGCAGCACGGGAGAGCTGCTCCACGTTTGCAGAGCTGGAAAAAATTGGGCTCCTTCATGGGGAAAGCAGCTGCAGAAGTTTATCTCCACCCAACAGACTCTGCAGTAATTTCAGGAGCAAAACTGGGAACAAAAACCTGACAGTCTTCTGCCTCGAAGCAATAACCTGAACAATTAGATTCATATGGATGACGTGGAGCCCTGGTGGCTGGGTGTCCAAAGCAAACACAAATACATACTAAATCCATGGTGGCCCCCTTGAACTCTAGCACATGAGTGCTTGCAAACCACTTCATTTAACCCGACTAAAGAGGCTGCTGCCTGTGATGCCGGGCTGTTGGCACAGCTTTGGAAGGTGTTTTACAGGAGTCCTACAAGGCAGGCAGCCCCCTGCGCTCGTTATGCACGAGGCCTACAAGCCGCTCGCTCAGTGCAGGCCTGAGGATTACTCAGGGTCAGCTGGCTGCCGTGCATAGCCCTCGCCAAGCAACAGCGTGCGGCGGAGGCGTTCCTCAGATCTGCTGACAGCAACAGTCTGCTGCCAGAAGTCAGCCAAATATGTAAGCCTTCAGAGTACAGCATTTCCTTGGACACTCAGAACAGCTACTCTCTATTACTCCTCACAGCAATTACATCAGGCAACCGCACATTCACTTGTCAGGAAATGCCAGCGTGCTCCATGAAAAACATGTAAGGTGGCATTTTAGCACTACTGCAAATGACAGTTTAGGGTCAGCAGCTGGCCACAGCTGAAGTAAACCATACAGAGGAGAATTTTTACAGTGCTAGCAATAAAAAGGGCTCTGCCACAAATGTTAGTAGCAGTTTTCTCTGAAGTAAAGCTATGGTTAAGCTTGCAGTGGGTACGGAGGGTGTTGTCTTGAATGCCTGTCCATATATGCACACTATGTATTGAAGGCCTACAAAAGATCTGATTGTTCCAATTTAAAGTCCTTGTCTTGCTTTTGCACTTCACCATGCTGAAAAATAAAAGCATGAAACATTTGATATTCATCGCCACAATGGCTGGGAGGGGGTCAGAAGCTCAGAGATGCAGCCAGGCCAGGCCAGCACTGCTCTTACCCGTGGGGGAATTTTCACTGCAGACATTTTGCACAAGCTAATAAGGAATGTGGGCTGAGACGGCAAGAAAAAAAATATGCTGAGAATTCTGTTCTAAATTCATTGAACTAAAAAATGAACATAAATTGGGATTACATCACCGCTAGAATATACAGCTAACAGGTCATATCTCTCGGTGATGGCGATGTCAGCCACAAAACACCACTCCACCCTGCTTTGGGAAACAAAAATAAGCACTTGTTTGGAACATTTTAAGCAGATTGAAAAATTACTTCCTCATACTCTGGTTAAATGTTCCTCTTTTTCTGATAAAAATTGAAAGAAAAAGACCTTCATTAATTAAGAAAACACATTGCACATCCTCTAAGTATATTACAATATCTGGAAACAGTTTCTGGAATCTTATTGAAAGGGATCTAGCCTGCTTTTGTAAAGTCTTGCTTCAGAAGAACTCCATATTACAGTACACGCATATGTTATTTTAACACAAATCCCTTCCTCTTAATTTAAAAGGTCCAGAAATGTGCAGTGCTCTGGCCGCCAAACAACATGGATATTTTTGCTTAAGGAAACCCTTCTTAATTCTTACAGAAAGAGTCTTGGCAAGCATCTGTAGCAAAGCATACATCAGGAGCTAAAATTTATATCACACTTAAGAGAAACTGCCTGATGGCTCCTCCATGCTGATACTGCAACTATGCCACTTGGGGGTGGAGGGTAAACTCTGCTTTAAAATTAATTGTTTAATGTAGGAGTCAGCTCAGTAAATTAAGTCAGATGATTTGCCCTCATGTAAAACATCACATCAGGTCTCTATCGACTGTTAGCAGTTCCACCTCCCTTGGGGAGGTCTTTGCTTCTCGCTGACCACGCTCTCTGAGATCGCCTCAGAGCCCATATGGTTTAGCAAGATAGTGGCTGTGCTTCACAAGAACATCACGAAAGTATTTCAATTTGAAAGACAAACATATTTGTGCAACTTAAGCATCTATTCAACAGAAAACACCCTTTGTGCTTTCTGGTCCATGAGGACTTCACACAGTTCTCTGGCCCCAAAGCCATAAAAACGCACCCAGATCTGAAAGCTGCGCTGCTGCAGGCGTGCTGCTTCCCGATGTGCTCTCTATAGCCCCACCAGGCATCTGGGGAGGGCAAACCTGCTCTCTGTTTCAGGATCAGAAAGGCCTGGTTCCTCAAGTCATTGGATAAAATCTCTCAGTGGGCCCAAGCTTCATCTCGCTCAGGGTATGGAAGCGTTTCTCAAGTTGAGTTTGTCGGAATTTGGCAGATGAAGGTCACATCCAGAGGAGGGACTAAGATACTGCACAGACATAATTTAATGTCACAGAAGTGCCTTCCAGAGCAGTTCCACCATTGCTCAGCTAATAGGGTGGCTATTTAAAGAAAGCAAGCTCTTCCTTTACAGCGATACAATCATTTTGAACAGGACTGCTGCGTGACCAGCTTGGGTCACAATTTTTTCTATTCTTATTTAGGGAACAAAGACCATCAAGTTATTTCTGCACAACTGAATAGATCAATTAAAATATTAATTTCCAGTTCTATCTGGAAGCATTCTAGAGGATTAGAGTACCCATCAGAACCAGACCAAAGGTGCCGCAATGCTCAGGAAGTGCTGAGTACTTTGGTATTAAATCACTGGCCTATTTTCATTTTAGTGCATGCCCACAAACCTTTATTTCTTTTAAGTCACCAATAAGAGGGAGTGTTTGCTCTGTGCTGTCGGGGCAGAGGCACAAGGTAGTTTCTCTGCCCTTAGTAAAACAAGACTCTGACACGTACCAGCAGGCAAGGCGACCCCTCTCATTAGGCATTCCAGGTGAATGAAAAACAGGCAGGCAGTTTTTCCTCTAGGAACTGGAGGAGTTAAAACACACTGGATTTTAGCTGCAAAATATCATGTAGGCACACTCAGGATCTAGGTAAGCGTGGAAGGGGATGTCTGCAGCCTTACCTCAGTATGGTCAGTGATAAGTGGACTGCTCATGAGATGCAGTCACGAAGACACATAGCACAACATATTACACAGCATTTCTAAATTCTCCTCCCTGCAGAAATAGCCACTTTTGCACTTCTTGTTAGATTATAGCCGATGACTTTACAACATTAGATCAGCTCATTATTCGACCACGTAACCTCTGTGCATTTCTGTTTTCAGCTTTACTTACTGCTACAGATAAAACACAATTTATCCTTCTCTTCCTAACCACAAGCTTTTGCCAGTGTTTATGCCATAAGTATGCCCCAAAAGTAGATACTCTCTTTACCCAGGAAGCAGAAAGAATCATTTATCAGACTCCACAGTTATCTTGCACGCTGGCTGACGCCACCCAGAGCATACAGTACTTTTTGCAGCAAGATTCAGTAAGTGATGACACTGGTAATCTGCAGATTGTACTCTGATCAGCAGTTTGTATGAAATGAAGAACCAAGGTTGCAGGCTGACTGGTGAACAACAATTATCAAAGATAATCCTAGTACATATTCATAGGCCACAAAAATATGATCGCTTGTCCCCTTTGACAAATATCCTTGTTTTCTGTACTGGTTTGTTGTGTAAAGTTCATGCACCAACCTCATTTTTCATCTCCTGCACCCCAAATTCAATGCTGGTTACATGAGAAACAAATGTATGCTTGGCTATCGTTCTAATCCAAGCAACAGACAGATCAGCAGAAACTTGTACCTACCTAGTGGGTGCTGGAGCTACCTCTTCATGTGCCCAGGAGCCAGTGATGCTTATGCCCAGACATGGAAGGACATGTCTGCTAGGACATTCAGCTACCTTGCTGCAACTATCTTAATGCAGCAGGAGGGATAAAGCCCAAACCAGCGCTAGTGAAATGCTACTTGTCACTGTTCTCAGCTTTTTGCTTTTCCCCTGCATTGCTATGTGTTGCTTCTTGAGCCTATCCTTGACACCGCAAGAAAGCAGGCTGCATCTTCAGGGGAAAAGTCAGCGCATTGGACCCAGTTCTACAAGTCTGCAGTGAGAGAAGCCGCAAAATGGTTTGAAGTAACAGCTCAAGCCGAGGGGGAAGGAAACATCTTTTGGCCCAGGAACCGATAGACCTAAGCTTCAGACCACCTCCCTGGGGTCTCCACAGAGGCAGCTACATAGAAAGCTTCTGCTATGAGCAAGCTACATGCTAGGGTAGAGTTTTTCACTGATGTGCCTCAATAACTGCACCATTGTTGCCTAAAAAATGGTAACTACACACAACAGTTTTTGCTTGCATTTGCAGCTGTGATCACAATAAATTTTATTTAGGTGCTGTATGGAGAGAGCAAGCCACACAGCTCCCCAGGAAGCTGACATTCTGCTGGAGAACCAACACCAGCAAAGGACCTCCAGAGAGGCCACGAAAACAGCACAAGTGCAGATGACTCCAAAATCATAATGTCTACTACATCTGTAGTTTTCTGGAGGGTTTGAGAATTATTTATTTTGTATGCTTTTTTTTTTTTTTTTTCATCCAATAAGCTATGTAATTACAGAAAAAGGCTTACCTTTTGATGTCCTAAAGCATGGAAAAAGAACAAGATTGTGCCTGTAGTATTTGATGCATACACTTTAAAAAAAAAGGCAAGGAAAGAGTTAATATTTGATTTCCAACATCTGACCTATGTACTATTTTACATTTTCCAATTTGTTGTTCCAAGTAACCATGCTCTAGATATGAGCCTATATTTAATATAAAACACTCAGTCACTAGACAGTCTTTGAATTTGAATGACAGAGTTTACTCAATTCCATTTTAATTTCTATTGTGTAGAAAAGTGTTTAGAGTATGGGCCTTACTAAGAGATGACAGAATATCATTTTACAGTAATTCCAATGCTTTAAAAGCTGCTAAAAAGCCTCCACTGAGATGACAGGTCTTGTGAAGCACTTTGAAATGTTGTTTCATCCATTCTAGACAGGTTTAAGATAAGAAAATTCATATAATAAGATCATATATTTACAACACAGGCTAACCTGTTTAAGTATTTCTGTAATCTCATTATCCACAATTTGGTAAGACTTGCAGTATGGTCTTTCTGAGCTGAGATCTTTTTAGTTTATTATGAGAACCAGAAAATCTGGGAGGACATTCTTGCAGGATGGGATCGTTCTTTTTATCTGCAGTCCTTCTATCAAGTTATCTGAAATTCTCTAGCAAGATGGAGCATTAGCTTCCTTTAAAAACACTGAGCTCAGGAAAGCGGAAACAGCTTGGCTCAGTATTTATGAGCCAAAATAAATAAAAATGTCAGAGGAAGTGAATATTTTAAAAGATTGGGTAAACATATCCTAAGAGGGTGGCTCGCTTTTCCTAGATTGTTCAAATACCCACACTTTTTTCCATAAGAAAACAACTGAAATGGCACTCAATGGCACAATTCTACTGTGACCACATGCAAGCGAAAGAATACAGCCTCTGTTCAAGACCCTACTTGGCCAGATTACATTTGGCTATCAGCAGATGCCATTTCTTTTTATCAGTCTATGATTCTCTTTTCTGATTACCATTTCCTTACCATGGCACGAGTAGCATCCAGTGCCTTCTTTGTGTTCTCCAAAACAACTCTCAGCTGCAAGTGTGATTTAATCCTGTTTTTATCAGCCAGTTTTCTATGGTGCAACCAACATATTAGTCAATCCAGGGAGTAAACACTATACACAACTGTATCTACTGAAGTCTGAGCAACAGATAAGGGAGACAGAGCAGCAATGTAATGATAAACCAAGGTACAGAGTTCTCCAGCTTTCATTCAGTGACTGCAACTCTTCAACATAGTTTTTCCTACTCTAATACCAAGGCTCAGTCCCAAAGGATCTTCTGATACTCACTAAAGGATATCCTTCAGAAACATATATCAATATCATCTTGCTTTTGAATGCTGCTTCTCCCTTTATAGATAAACACTTTTCAAACAGTCATTTCTGAGCTGTCTTAGAAAAACAAACAAACAAACAAAAGCCAACTTTCTGAATCTATCTCCACTGCTATATTTCACTGTATCCTCCAGTTTATACTCAGGAGCGATAACAGAGGCTCTTTGCCAAAGCTTTGAAAACAGTTAATAGCGAGAGTCTTGAAAATGTGGATACAAGTTCACTAGAGAGCCTGGATAAAGAGACAAACTTGTTTGTTGGCAATCTGAATAAAAGCAAAGGCTACATAAACAGAAAACTACTCACTCAGTGATTTGGTTTGCAAACTGGATTTTTATAAGAACTACTGTTTGGCTTCCAGGATACGGTTTGTCTTGGGAGAAGCATCTGGGAATTTTTTGCTAGGCAGACACTGACATTTGTTGCAGTGGGCAGAAGTTATTCAGATCAGATATTCTGAGTGGAAGAATATGCAAAAGGATGATGTAACAGTACCCAGAAGATATAGCATTCAGATAAACAACTGGGGGTATAGCTGAGTGGAGAAAAGAAAGCTTGCAAAGCAAACATGAGGACTAACTGCATGCACAAGTGCTTCAAACTCTGATATTATTTGTGACCTCAAGCCCCAGTTATGCTATGCATCAGATGCAAGCTCGAAAACACTTCTGGTGTTGATATGCAAACATGCACACCAGGCATCTCGCTTTATTTCAGACTTCATAGATCTGACACTGCTGTAGCAAGTAGCTTGTACTAGATGCAGAAATCTCAGTAGCAATGTGAATTGCTCAGTATTAGCTCCTTTTGCATAGTAGTACCCTGTGTTCTTTTACAGCTGACTGCTACTTCACTCACTTCTGTTGATTTCTGACCACGAGATGATGCACACAGATCTCTTCTGCAG